>NW_027175161.1:0-600000 GCF_028021215.1 Eschrichtius robustus | reverse complement strand
TTATGATAAGTGTCTTTTTCTGTGTGACTTATTTCACTTAGAATCGTCGTACCTAACTCCACTCATCTTGCTTCTACTAGCCTTATGACATTGATTTCATGTCTGAGTGATATTCCATTGTACATAAGGACCACGACTTCTTTATCCATTTTTCTCTTTCCTGGGATATTTAAGTTGTCATGAAGTGGAGGTTCTTGTCAACAGAGCAGCCCTAAACTTTGGGGTGCCTGTGTCTTGCTGATTTTTCTTTTTCCCAATTTATACGCCCATGAGCGGACGTGCCGTACGCTCCCTAAGCTGTGTTTTTTCGATGTTTCAGGACACACCATACACTTCTCCAGAGTGGCTGCTGGCAATTAACATCCCGCCCATCAGCGTAGCAAGGCTGCCATTTCTCCATGGCCTGTCCTGCATTTCTGGTTTTGACACTTTTTGCAGCATGACCCTTTTGACCGATGGGAAGCGAGACTTCTTTGTAGCGCTGATTTGCCTTTCCAGGTTGCTTGGTTGGCCAAAAAGGGCGTATGCGTTTTTTCCTGAATATATTCAGGAAAAAACGCATACGCCCTTTTTGGCCAAGGGCATCATTGTCGACGTTTTGCCACTTTTCATGTGCTTTAAAGGCGATTCGAATCTACCTCCTGAAACCTGTTTCCTGCAATTCTGCCTTGCTTTCAAATCCTCTTCGTTGCCTTCCCTCAATATATTTGTGGACGAGAGTTATCGTTTATAACTCAGCAGGTTTGTGAATGGCAGTGCCCCTGAGCTCCATTTTTCAACTGTCTTGTTTGGGAGCTGGCCGCAAAAGCACGGGATTGCCTCAGGCCCTATTCTGGTTCCCGGCGGCAGGCTGAGCCTGTGGTTAATTCTTCTTCCTGATGGGAAAATAGAGTGACCTGTGCCTGTCCCAACACCTAGATCTAGTCTCTCATTGGTTGCCCCTCTTCCCGTTCATCCTCAGGACAAATTGCAACCTGTACAGAACAGGAGGTTAAAGGTGCTGATTCTCCAAGTAGGGAGATTGCTAGTGAAGTAGCTGGAATGGCGAACCCGAGCACAAGGAGATGAGAAATGAGGTGCGTTTTAGAAACCTTTCAAAATCACACGGTGTACCTTCTTCTGGGTTCCTCATGCAAGATTTCGATGTAGGAAGATGCCCTTGAACCTGGAGATTTGGGACCCATGGGATGGGTACCATGCAGTATTACTTTAAAGGGTCTGCGTTTTCTCACCCAACCTCACCCAACCTCTCAGCCCCAAGAGTGTCCACCCTTATGTCTCATCCAGCTGTGGGTCTAGATATGGTCAATCCAGGTTGCATCACAGCCCCTGAACGAATTTTGTAAGAATTTCTCTCTCTTTCACTGTATTTGTTTTACGGGTTTTTAAAAGTAATTTATTTTTATAATGGGGTTTAGCTGCTTTTCACGGCTGTGTTTATGCGGATTTACACCCACTTGACTCACTTCCAGACAGATATCAATACATAGGTATTAAGATTGTTACTAGTCACATATATTCTTGTGCGGTGAATAGGGGGTGTTGAGTCCAGTTCACTGAGCAAAGAGTAGGTCTTGTCTATTACATATTGGGTGTATGGAACGGTATCTGAGCGAATTTGAAACCCTTGTTTTATGCATCACCCCACCTCACCTTTCCCGTTAAGCAGCCATAGTGTGTTTTCTAAACGTGTGATTCTGTTCTGTTCTGTAATTCAGTTCAAGTGTAGCGGTTTTTACATTCCCTCTATAAGTGATAGCTTATGATAAGTGTCTTTTTCTGTGTGACTTATTTCACTTAGAATCGTCGTACCTAAGTCCACTCATCTTGCTTCTACTAGCCTTATGACATTGATTTCATGTCTGAGTGATACTGCATTGTACATAAGGACCACAACTTCTTTATCCATTTTTCTCTTTCCTGGGATATTTAAGGTGTCATGAAGTGGAGGTTCTTGTCAACAGAGCAGCCCTAAACTTTGGGGTGCCTGTGTCTTGCTGATTTTTAGTTTTCCCAATTTATACTCCCATGAGTGGACGTGCCCTATGCTCCCTAAGCTGTGTTTTTTCGATGTTTCAGGACACACTGTACACTTCTCCAGAGTGGCTGTTGGCAATTTACATCCCGCTCATCAGCGTAGCAAGGCTGCCATTTCTCCATGGCCTGTCCTGCATTTCTGGTTTTGACACTTTTTGCAGCATGGCCCTTTTGACCGATGGGAAGCGAGACTTCTTTGTAGCGCTGATTTGCCTTTCCAGGTTGCTTGGTTGGCCAAAAAGGGCGTATGCGTTTTTTCCTGAATATATTCAGGAAAAAACGCATACGCCCTTTTTGGCCAAGGGCATCATTGTCGATCTTTTGCCGCTTTTCATGTGCTTTAAAGGCGATTCGAATCTACCTCCTGAAATCTGTTTTCTGCAATTCTGCCTTGCTTTCAAATCCTCTTCGTTGCCTTCCCTCAATATATCTGTGGATGAGAGTTATCATTTATAACTCTGCGGGTTTGTGAATTGCAGTGTCCCTGAGCTCCATTTTTCAACTCGCTTTTTTGGGAGCTGGCCGCAAAAGCGCGGGATTGCCTCAGGCCCTATTGTGCTTCTGGGCGGCAGGCTGAGCCTGTGATTAATTCTTCTTCCTGATGGGAAATTAGAGTGACCTGTGCCTGTCCCAACACCTAGATCTAGTCTCTCATTGGTTGCCCCTCTTCCCGTTCATCCTCAGGACAAATTGCAACCTGTACAGAACAGGAGGTTAAAGGTGCTGATTCTCCAAGTAGGGAGATTGCTAGTAAAGTAGCTGGAATGGCGAACCCGAGCACAAGGAGATGAGAAATGAGGTGCGTTTTAGAAACCTTTCAAAATCACACGGTGTACCATCTTCTGAGTTTCTCATGCATGTTTTCGATGTAGGAAGATGCCCTTGAACCTGGAGACTTGGGACCCATGGGATGGGTAGCACGCAGTATTACTTTAAAGGGTCTGCGTTTGCTCACCCAACCTAACCCAACCTTTCAGCCCCAAGAGTGTCCACCCTTATGTCTCATCCACCTGTGCGTGTAGATATGGTCAATCCAGGTTGCATCACAGCCTCTGAACGAATTTTGTAAGAATTTCTCTCTCTTTCACTGTCTTTGTTTTACGGGTTTTTAAAAGTAATTTATTTTTATAATGGGGTTTAGTTGCTTTTCACGGCTGTGTTTATGCGGCTTTACACCCACTTGACTCACTTCCAGACATATATCAATACATAGGTTTTAAGATTCTTACTAGTCACCTATATTCTTGTGCGGTGAATAGGGGGTGTTGAGTCCAGTTCACTGAGCAAGGAGTAGGTCTTGTCTATTACATATTGGGTGTATGGAACGGTATCTGAGCGAATTTGAACCCCTTGTTTTATGCATCACCCCACCTCACCTTTCCCGTTAAGCAGCCATAGTGTGTTTTCTAAACGTGTGACTCTGTTCTGTTTTGTAATTCAGTTCAAGTGTAGCGGTTTTTACATTCCCTCTATAAGTGATAGCTTATGATAAGTGTCTTTTTCTGTGTGACTTATTTCACTTAGAATCGTCGTACCTAACTCCACTCATCTTGCTTCTACTAGCCTTATGACATTGATTTCATGTCTGAGTGATATTCCATTGTACATAAGGACCACGACTTCTTTATCCATTTTTCTCTTTCCTGGGATATTTAAGTTGTCATGAAGTGGAGGTTCTTGTCAACAGAGCAGCCCTAAACTTTGGGGTGCCTGTGTCTTGCTGATTTTTCTTTTTCCCAATTTATACGCCTATGAGTGGACGTGCCCTACGCTCCCTAAGCTGTGTTTTTTCGATGTTTCAGGACACACCATACACTTCTCCAGAGTGGCTGCTGGCAATTAACATCCCGCCCATCAGCGTAGCAAGGCTGCCATTTCTCCATGGCCTGTCCTGCATTTCTGGTTTTGACACTTTTTGCAGCATGACCCTTTTGACCGATGGGAAGCGAGACTTCTTTGTAGCGCTGATTTGCCTTTCCAGGTTGCTTGGTTGGCCAAAAAGGGCGTATGCGTTTTTTCCTGAATATTTTCAGGAAAAAACGCATACGCCCTTTTTGGCCAAGGGCATCATTGTCGACGTTTTGCCACTTTTCATGTGCTTTAAAGGCGATTCGAATCTACCTCCTGAAACCTGTTTCCTGCAATTCTGCGTTGCTTTCAAATCCTCTTCGTTGCCTTCCCTCAATATATTTGTGGACGAGAGTTATCATTTATAACTCAGCAGGTTTGTGAATGGCAGTGCCCCTGAGGTCCATTTTTCAACTGTCTTGTTTGGGAGCTGGCCGCAAAAGCACGGGATTGCCTCAGGCCCTATTCTGGTTCCCGGCGGCAGGCTGAGCCTGTGGTTAATTCTTCTTCCTGATGGGAAAATAGAGTGACCTGTGCCTGTCCCAACACCTAGATCTAGTCTCTCATTGGTTGCCCCTCTTCCCGTTCATCCTCAGGACAAATTGCAACCTGTACAGAACAGGAGGTTAAAGGTGCTGATTCTCCAAGTAGGGAGATTGCTAGTGAAGTAGCTGGAATGGCGAACCCGAGCACAAGGAGATGAGAAATGAGGTGCGTTTTAGAAACCTTTCAAAATCACACGGTGTACCTTCTTCTGGGTTCCTCATGCAAGATTTCGATGTAGGAAGATGCCCTTGAACCTGGAGATTTGGGACCCATGGGATGGGTACCATGCAGTATTACTTTAAAGGGTCTGCGTTTTCTCACCCAACCTCACCCAACCTCTCAGCCCCAAGAGTGTCCACCCTTATGTCTCATCCAGCTGTGGGTCTAGATATGGTCAATCCAGGTTGCATCACAGCCCCTGAACGAATTTTGTAAGAATTTCTCTCTCTTTCACTGTCTTTGTTTTACGGGTTTTTAAAAGTAATTTATTTTTATAATGGGGTTTAGCTGCTTTTCACGGCTGTGTTTATGCGGATTTACACCGACTTGACTCACTTCCAGACAGATATCAATACATAGGTTTTAAGATTGTTACTAGTCACATATATTCTTTTGCGGTGAATAGGGGGTGTTGAGTCCAGTTCACTGAGCAAGGAGTAGGTCTTGTCTATTACATATTGGGTGTATGGAACGGTATCTGAGCGAATTTGAACCCCTTGTTTTATGCATCACCCCACATCACCTTTCCCGTTAAGCAGCCATAGTGTGTTTTCTAAACGTGTGACTCTGTTCTGTTTTGTAATTCAGTTCAAGTGTAGCGGTTTTTACATTCCCTCTATAAGTGATAGCTTATGATAAGTGTCTTTTTCTGTGTGACTTATTTCACTTAGAATCGTCGTACCTAACACAACTCATCTTGCTTCTACTAGCCTTATGACATTGATTTCATGTCTGAGTGATATTGCATTGTACATAAGGACCACAACTTCTTTATCCATTTTTCTCTTTCCTGGGATATTTAAGGTGTCATGAAGTGGAGGTTCTTGTCAACAGAGCAGCCCTAAACTTTGGGGTGCCTGTGTCTTGCTGATTTTTAGTTTTCCCAATTTATACGCCCATGAGTGGACGTGCCCTATGCTCCCTAAGCTGTGTTTTTTCGATGTTTCAGGACACACTGTACACTTCTCCAGAGTGGCTGTTGGCAATTTACATCCCGCTCATCAGTGTAGCAAGGCTGCCATTTCTCCATGGCCTGTCCTGCATTTCTGGTTTTGACACTTTTTGCAGCATGGCCCTTTTGACCGATGGGAAGCGAGACTTCTTTGTAGCGCTGATTTGCCTTTCCAGGTTGGTTGGTTGGCCAAAAAGGGCGTATGCGTTTTTTCCTGAATATATTCAGGAAAAAACGCATACGCCCTTTTTGGCCAAGGGTATCATTGTCGACCTTTTGCCGCTTTTCATGTGCTTTAAAGGCGATTCGAATCTACCTCCTGAAATCTGTTTTCTGCAATTCTGCCTTGCTTTCAAATCCTCTTCGTTGCCTTCCCTCAATATATCTGTGGATGAGAGTTATCATTTATAATTCTGCGGGTTTGTGAATTGCAGTGTCCCTGAGCTCCATTTTTCAACTCGCTTTTTTGGGAGCTGGCCGCAAAAGCGCGGGATTGCCTGAGGCCCTATTGTGCTTCTGGGCGGCAGGCTGAGCCTGTGGTTAATTCTTCTTCCTGATGGGAAATTAGAGTGACCTGTGCCTGTCCCAACACCTAGATCTAGTCTCTCATTGGTTGCCCCTCTTCCCGTTCATCCTCAGGACAAATTGCAACCTGTACAGAACAGGAGGTTAAAGGTGCTGATTCTCCAAGTAGGGAGATTGCTAGTAAAGTAGCTGGAATGGCGAACCTGAGCACAAGGAGATGAGAAATGAGGTGCGTTTTAGAAACCTTTCAAAATCACACGGTGTACCATCTTCTGAGTTTCTCATGCATGTTTTCGATGTAGGAAGATGCCCTTGAACCTGGAGACTTGGGACCCATGGGATGGGTGGCACGCAGTATTACTTTAAAGGGACTGCGTTTGCTCACCCAACCTAACCCAACCTTTCAGCCCCAAGAGTGTCCACCCTTATGTCTCATCCACCTGTGCGTGTAGATATGGTCAATCCAGGTTGCATCACAGCCTCTGAACGAATTTTGTAAGAATTTCTCTCTCTTTCACTGTCTTTGTTTTACGGGTTTTTAAAAGTAATTTATTTTTATAATGGGGTTTAGTTGCTTTTCACGGCTGTGTTTATGCGGCTTTACACCCACTTGACTCACTTCCAGACATATATCAATACATAGGTTTTAAGATTCTTACTAGTCACCTATATTCTTGTGCGGTGAATAGGGGGTGTTGAGTCCAGTTCACTGAGCAAGGAGTAGGTCTTGTCTATTACATATTGGGTGTATGGAACGGTATCTGAGCGAATTTGAACCCCTTGTTTTATGCATCACCCCACCTCACCTTTCCCGTTAAGCAGCCATAGTGTGTTTTCTAAACGTGTGACTCTGTTCTGTTTTGTAATTCAGTTCAAGTGTAGCGGTTTTTACATTCCCTCTATAAGTGATAGCTTATGATAAGTGTCTTTTTCTGTGTGACTTATTTCACTTAGAATCGTCGTACCTAACTCCACTCATCTTGCTTCTACTAGCCTTATGACATTGATTTCATGTCTGAGTGATATTCCATTGTACATAAGGACCACGACTTCTTTATCCATTTTTCTCTTTCCTGGGATATTTAAGTTGTCATGAAGTGGAGGTTCTTGTCAACAGAGCAGCCCTAAACTTTGGGGTGCCTGTGTCTTGCTGATTTTTCTTTTTCCCAATTTATACGCCCATGAGTGGACGTGCCCTACGCTCCCTAAGCTGTGTTTTTTCGATGTTTCAGGACACACCATACACTTCTCCAGAGTGGCTGCTGGCAATTAACATCCCGCCCATCAGCGTAGCAAGGCTGCCATTTCTCCATGGCCTGTCCTGCATTTCTGGTTTTGACACTTTTTGCAGCATGACCCTTTTGACCGATGGGAAGCGAGACTTCTTTGTAGCGCTGATTTGCCTTTCCAGGTTGCTTGGTTGGGCAAAAAGGGCGTATGCGTTTTTTCCTGAATATTTTCAGGAAAAAACGCATACGCCCTTTTTGGCCAAGGGCATCATTGTCGACGTTTTGCCACTTTTCATGTGCTTTAAAGGCGATTCGAATCTACCTCCTGAAACCTGTTTCCTGCAATTCTGCGTTGCTTTCAAATCCTCTTCGTTGCCTTCCCTCAATATATTTGTGGACGAGAGTTATCATTTATAACTCAGCAGGTTTGTGAATGGCAGTGCCCCTGAGGTCCATTTTTCAACTGTCTTGTTTGGGAGCTGGCCGCAAAAGCACGGGATTGCCTCAGGCCCTATTCTGGTTCCCGGCGGCAGGCTGAGCCTGTGGTTAATTCTTCTTCCTGATGGGAAAATAGAGTGACCTGTGCCTGTCCGAACACGTAGATCTAGTCTCTCATTGGTTGCCCCTCTTCCCGTTCATCCTCAGGACAAATTGCAACCTGTACAGAACAGGAGGTTAAAGGTGCTGATTCTCCAAGTAGGGAGATTGCTAGTAAAGTAGCTGGAATGGCGAACCCGAGCACAAGGAGATGAGAAATTAGGTGCGTTTTAGAAACCTTTCAAAATCACACGGTGTACCATCTTCTGAGTTTCTCATGCATGTTTTCGATGTAGGAAGATGCCCTTGAACCTGGAGACTTGGGACCCATGGGATGGGTAGCACGCAGTATTACTTTAAAGGGTCTGCGTTTGCTCACCCAACCTAACCCAACCTTTCAGCCCCAAGAGTGTCCACCCTTATGTCTCATCCACCTGTGCGTGCAGATATGGTCAATCCAGGTTGCATCACAGCCTCTGAACGAATTTTGTAAGAATTTCTCTCTCTTTCACTGTCTTTGTTTTACGGGTTTTTAAAAGTAATTTATTTTTATAATGGGGTTTAGTTGCTTTTCACGGCTGTGTTTATGCGGCTTTACACCCACTTGACTCACTTCCAGACATATATCAATACATAGGTTTTAAGATTCTTACTAGTCACATATATTATTGTGCGGTGAATAGGGGGTGTTGAGTCCAGTTCACTGAGCAAGGAGTAGGTCTTGTCTATTACATATTGGGTGTATGGAACGGTATCTGAGCGAATTTGAACCCCTTGTTTTATGCATCACCCCACCTCACCTTTCCCGTTAAGCAGCCATAGTGTGTTTTATAAACGTGTGACTCTGTTCTGTTTTGTAATTCAGTTCAAGTGTAGCGGTTTTTACATTCCCTCTATAAGTGATAGCTTATGATAAGCGTCTTTTTCTGTGTGACTTATTTCACTTAGAATCGTCGTACCTAACTCCACTCATCTTGCTTCTACTAGCCTTATGACATTGATTTCATGTCTGAGTGATATTCCATTGTACATAAGGACCACGACTTCTTTATCCATTTTTCTCTTTCCTGGGATATTTAAGTTGTCATGAAGTGGAGGTTCTTGTCAACAGAGCAGCCCTAAACTTTGGGGTGCCTGTGTCTTGCTGATTTTTCTTTTTCCCAATTTATACGCCCATGAGTGGACGTGCTGTACGCTCCCTAAGCTGTGTTTTTTCGATGTTTCAGGACACACCATACACTTCTCCAGAGTGGCTGTTGGCAATTAACATCCCGCCCATCAGCGTAGCAAGGCTGCCATTTCTCCATGGCCTGTCCTGCATTTCTGGTTTTGACACTTTTTGCAGGATGACCCTTTTGACCGATGGGAAGCGAGACTTCTTTGTAGCGCTGATTTGCCTTTCCAGGTTGCTTGGTTGGCCAAAAAGGGCGTATGCGTTTTTTCCTGAATATATTCAGGAAAAAACGCATACGCCCTTTTTGGCCAAGGGCATCATTGTCGACGTTTTGCCGCTTTTCATGTGCTTTAAAGGCGATTCGAATCTACCTCCTGAAACCTGTTTCCTGCAATTCTGCGTTGCTTTCAAATCCTCTTCGTTGCCTTCCCTCAATATATTTGTGGACGAGAGTTATCATTTATAACTCAGCAGGTTTGTGAATGGCAGTGCCCCTGAGCTCCATTTTTCAACTGTCTTTTTTGGGAGCTGGCCGCAAAAGCACGGGATTGCCTCAGGCCCTATTCTGGTTCCCGGCGGCAGGCTGAGCCTGTGGTTAATTCTTCTTCCTGATGGGAAAATAGAGTGACCTGTGCCTGTCCCAACACCTAGATCTAGTCTCTCATTGGTTGCCCCTCTTCCCTTTCATCCTCAGGACAAATTGCAACCTGTACAGAACAGGAGGTTAAAGGTGCTGATTCTCCAAGTAGGGAGATTGCTAGTGAAGTAGCTGGAATGGCGAACCCGAGCACAAGGAGATGAGAAATGAGGTGCGTTTTAGAAACCTTTCAAAATCACACGGTGTACCTTCTTCTGGGTTCCTCATGCAAGATTTCGATGTAGGAAGATGCCCTTGAACCTGGAGATTTGGGACCCATGGAATGGGTACCATGCAGTATTACTTTAAAGGGTCTGCGTTTTCTCACCCAACCTCACCCAACCTCTCAGCCCCAAGAGTGTCCACCCTTATGTCTCATCCAGCTGTGGGTCTAGATATGGTCAATCCAGGTTGCATCACAGCCCCTGAACGAATTTTGCAAGAATTTCTCTCTCTTTCACTGTCTTTGTTTTACGGGTTTTTAAAAGTAATTTATTTTTATAATGGGGTTTAGCTGCTTTTCACGGCTGTGTTTATGCGGATTTACACCCACTTGACTCACTTCCAGACAGATATCAATACATAGGTTTTAAGATTGTTACTAGTCACATATATTCTTGTTCGGTGAATAGGGGGTGTTGAGTCCAGTTCACTGAGCAAAGAGTAGGTCTTGTCTATTACATATTGGGTGTATGGAACGGTATCTGAGCGAATTTGAAACCCTTGTTTTATGCATCACCCTACCTCACCTTTCCCGTTAAGCAGCCATAGTGTGTTTTCTAAACGTGTGACTCTGTTCTGTTTTGTAATTCAGTTCAAGTGTAGCGGTTTTTACATTCCCTCTATAAGTGATAGCTTATGATAAGTGTCTTTTTCTGTGTGACTTATTTCACTTAGAATCGTCGTACCTAACTCCACTCATCTTGCTTCTACTAGCCTTATGACATTGATTTCATGTCTGACTGATATTCCATTGTACATAAGGACCACGACTTCTTTATCCATTTTTCTCTTTCCTGGGATATTTAAGTTGTCATGAAGTGGAGGTTCTTGTCAACAGAGCAGCCCTAAACTTTGGGGTGCCTGTGTCTTGCTGATTTTTCTTTTTCCCAATTTATACGCCCATGAGTGGACGTGCCCTACGCTCCCTAAGCTGTGTTTTTTCGATGTTTCAGGACACACCATACACTTCTCCAGAGTGGCTGCTGGCAATTAACATCCCGCCCATCAGCGTAGCAAGGCTGCCATTTCTCCATGGCCTGTCCTGCATTTCTGGTTTTGACACTTTTTGCAGCATGACCCTTTTGACCGATGGGAAGCGAGACTTCTTTGTAGCGCTGATTTGCCTTTCCAGGTTGCTTGCTTGGCCAAAAAGGGCGTATGCGTTTTTTCCTGAATATTTTCAGGAAAAAACGCATACGCCCTTTTTGGCCAAGGGCATCATTGTCGTCGTTTTGCCGCTTTTCATGTGCTTTAATGGCGATTCGAATCTACCTCCTGAAACCTGTTTCCTGCAATTCTGCCTTGCTTTCAAATCCTCTTCGTTGCCTTCCCTCAATATATTTGTGGACGAGAGTTATCATTTATAACTCAGCAGGTTTGTGAATGGCAGTGCCCCTGAGCTCCATTTTTCAACTGTCTTGTTTGGGAGCTGGCCGCAAAAGCACGGGATTGCCTCAGGCCCTATTCTGGTTCCCGGCGGCAGGCTGAGCCTGTGGTTAATTCTTCTTCCTGATGGGAAAATAGAGTGACCTGTGCCTGTCCCAACACCTAGATCTAGTCTCTCATTGGTTGCCCCTCTTCCCGTTCATCCTCAGGACAAATTGCAACCTGTACAGAACAGGAGGTTAAAGGTGCTGATTCTCCAAGTAGGGAGATTGCTAGTGAAGTAGCTGGAATGGCGAACCCGAGCACAAGGAGATGAGAAATGAGGTGCGTTTTAGAAACCTTTCAAAATCACATGGTGTACCTTCTTCTGGGTTCCTCATGCAAGATTTCGATGTAGGAAGATGCCCTTGAACCTGGAGATTTGGGACCCATGGGATGGGTACCATGCAGTATTACTTTAAAGGGTCTGCGTTTTCTCACCCAACCTCTCAGCCCCAAGAGTGTCCACCCTTATGTCTCATCCAGCTGTGGGTCTAGATATGGTCAATCCAGGTTGCATCACAGCCCCTGAACGAATTTTGTAAGAATTTCTCTCTCTTTCACTGTCGTTGTTTTACGGGTTTTTAAAAGTAATTTATTTTTATAATGGGGTTTAGCTGCTTTTCACAGCTGTGTTTATGCGGATTTACACCCACTTGACTCACTTCCAGACAGATATCAATACATAGGTTTTAAGATTGTTACTAGTCACATATATTCTTGTGCGGTGAATAGGGGGTGTTGAGTCCAGTTCACTGAGCAAAGAGTAGGTCTTGTCTATTACATATTGGGTGTATGGAACGGTATCTGAGCGAATTTGAAACCCTTGTTTTATGCATCACCCCACCTCACCTTTCCCGTTAAGCAGCCATAGTGTGTTTTCTAAACGTGTGATTCTGTTCTGTTCTGTAATTCAGTTCAAGTGTAGCGGTTTTTACATTCCCTCTATAAGTGATAGCTTATGATAAGTGTCTTTTTCTGTGTGACTTATTTCCCTTAGAATCGTCGTACCTAAGTCCACTCATCTTGCTTCTACTAGCCTTATGACATTGATTTCATGTCTGAGTGATATTGCATTGTACATAAGGACCACAACTTCTTTATCCATTTTTCTCTTTCCTGGGATATTTAAGGTGTCATGAAGTGGAGGTTCTTGTCAACAGAGCAGCCCTAAACTTTGGGGTGCCTGTGTCTTGCTGATTTTTCTTTTTCCCAATTTATACGCCCATGAGTGGACGTGCCCTATGCTCCCTAAGCTGTGTTTTTTCGATGTTTCAGTACACACTGTACACTTCTCCAGAGTGGCTGTTGGCAATTTACATCCCGCTCATCAGCGTAGCAAGGCTGCCATTTCTCCATGGCCTGTCCTGCATTTCTGGTTTTGACACTTTTTGCAGCATGGCCCTTTTGACCGATGGGAAGCGAGACTTCTTTGTAGCGCTGATTTGCCTTTCCAGGTTGCTTGGTTGGCCAAAAAGGGCGTATGCGTTTTTTCCTGAATATATTCAGGAAAAAACGCATAAGCCCTTTTTGGCCAAGGGCATCATTGTCGACCTTTTGCCGCTTTTCACGTGCTTTAAAGGCGATTCGAATCTACCTCCTGAAATCTGTTTTCTGCAATTCTGCCTTGCTTTCAAATCCTCTTCGTTGCCTTCCCTCAATATATCTGTGGATGAGAGTTATCACTTATAACTATGCGGGTTTGTGAATTGCAGTGTCCCTGAGCTCCATTCTTCAACTCGCTTTTTTGGGAGCTGGCCGCAAAAGCGCGGGATTGCCTCAGGCCCTATTGTGCTTCTGCGCGGCAGGCTGAGCCTGTGATTAATTCTTCTTCCTGATGGGAAATTAGAGTGACCTGTGCCTGTCCCTACACCTAGATCTAGTCTCTCATTGGTTGCCCCTCTTCCCGTTCATCCTCAGGACAAATTGCAACCTGTACAGAACAGGAGGTTAAAGGTGCTGATTCTCCAAGTAGGGAGATTGCTAGTAAAGTAGCTGGAATGGCGAACCCGAGCACAAGGAGATGAGAAATGAGGTGCGTTTTAGAAACCTTTCAAAATCACACGGTGTACCATCTTCTGAGTTTCTCATGCATGTTTTCGATGTAGGAAGGTGCCCTTGAACCTGGAGAATTGGGACCCATGGGATGGGTACCACGCAGTATTACTTTAAAGGGTCTGCGTTTGCTCACCCAACCTAACCCAACCTTTCAGCCCCAAGAGTGTCCACCCTTATGTCTCATCCACCTGTGCGTGTATATATGGTCAATCCAGGTTGCATCACAGCCCCTGAACGAATTATGTAAGAATTTGTCTCTCTTTCACTGTCTTTGTTTTACGGGTTTTTAAAAGTAATTTATTTTTATAATGGGGTTTAGCTGCTTTTCACGGCTGTGTTTATGTGGATTTACACCCACTTGACTCACTTCCAGACAGATATCAATACATAGGTTTTAAGATTGTTACTAGTCACATATATTCTTGTGCGGTGAATAGGGGGTGTTGAGTCCAGTTCACTGAGCAAAGAGTAGGTCTTGTCTATTACATATTGGGTGTATGGAACGGTATCTGAGCGAATTTGAAACCCTTGTTTTATGCATCACCCCACCTCACCTTTCCCGTTAAGCAGCCATAGTGTGTTTTCTAAACGTGTGATTCTGTTCTGTTCTGTAATTCAGTTCAAGTGTAGCGGTTTTTACATTCCCTCTATAAGTGATAGCTTATGATAAGTGTCTTTTTCTGTGTGACTTATTTCACTTAGAATCGTCGTACCTAAGTCCACTCATCTTGCTTCTACTAGCCTTATGACATTGATTTCATGTCTGAGTGATATTGCATTGTACATAAGGACCACAACTTCTTTATCCATTTTTCTCTTTCCTGGGATATTTAAGGTGTCATGAATTGGAGGTTCTTGTCAACAGAGCAGCCCTAAACATTGGGGTGCCTGTGTCTTGCTGATTTTTAGTTTTCCCAATTTATACGCCCATGAGTGGATGTTCCCTATGCCCCCTAAGCTGTGTTTTTTCGATGTTTCAGGACACACTGTACACTTCTCCAGAGTGGCTGTTGGCAATTTACATCCCGCTCATCAGCGTAGCAAGGCTGCCATTTCTCCATGGCCTGTCCTGCATTTCTGGTTTTGACACTTTTTGCAGCATGGCCCTTTTGACCGATGGGAAGCGAGACTTCTTTGTAGCGCTGATTTGCCTTTCCAGGTTGCTTGGTTGGCCAAAAAGGGCGTATGAGTTTTTTCCTGAATATATTCAGGAAAAAACGCATACGCCCTTTTTGGCCAAGGGCATCATTGTCGACGTTTTGCCGCTTTTCATGTGCTTTAAAGGCGATTGGAATCTACCTCCTGAAATCTGTTTCCTGCAATTCTGCCTTGCTTTCAAATCCTCTTCGTTGCCTTCCCTCAATATATTTGTGGACGAGAGTTATCATTTATAACTCAGCAGGTTTGTGAATGGCAGTGCCCCTGAGCTCCATTTTTCAACTGTCTTGTTTGGGAGCTGGCCGCAAAAGCACGGGATTGCCTCAGGCCCTATTCTGGTTCCCGGCGGCAGGCTGAGCCTGTGGTTAATTCTTCTTCCTGATGGGAAAATAGAGTGACCTGTGCCTGTCCCAACACCTAGATCTAGTCTCTCATTGGTTGCCCCTCTTCCCGTTCATCCTCAGGAGAAATTGCAACCTGTACAGAACAGGAGGTTAAAGGTGCTGATTCTCCAAGTAGGGAGATTGCTAGTGAAGTAGCTGGAATGGCGAACCCGAGCACAAGGAGATGAGAAATGAGGTGCATTTTAGAAACCTTTCAAAATCACACGGTGTACCTTCTTCTGGGTTCCTCATGCAAGATTTCGATGTAGGAAGATGCCCTTGAACCTGGAGACTTCGGACCCATGGGATGGGTACCACGCAGTATTACTTTAAAGGGTCTGCGTTTGCTCACCCAACCTCACCCAACCTCTCAGCCCCAAGAGTGTCCACCCTTATGTCTCATCCACCTGTGCGTGTAGATATGGTCAATCCAGGTTGCATCACAGCCTCTGAACGAATTTTGTAAGAATTTATCTCTCTTTCACTGTCTTTGTTTTACGAGTTTTTAAAAGTAATTTATTTTTATAATGGGGTTTAGTTGCTTTTCACGGCTGTGTTTATGCGGCTTTACACCCACTTGACTCACTTCCAGACATATATCAATACATAGGTTTTAAGATTCTTACTAGTCACCTATATTCTTGTGCGGTGAATAGGGGGTGTTGAGTCCAGTTCACTGAGCAAGGAGTAGGTCTTGTCTATTACATATTGGGTGTATGGAACGGTATCTGAGCGAATTTGAACCCCTTGTTTTATGCATCACCCCACCTCACCTTTCCCGTTAAGCAGCCATAGTGTGTTTTCTAAACGTGTGACTCTGTTCTGTTTTGTAATTCAGTTCAAGTATAGCGGTTTTTACATTCCCTCTATAAGTGATAGCTTATGATAAGTGTCTTTTTCTGTGTGACTTATTTCACTTAGAATCGTCGTACCTAACTCCACTCATCTTGCTTCTACTAGCCTTATGACATTGATTTCATGTCTGAGTGATATTCCATTGTACATAAGGACCACGACTTCTTTATCCATTTTTCTCTTTCCTGGGATATTTAAGTTGTCATGAAGTGGAGGTTCTTGTCAACAGAGCAGCCCTAAACTTTGGGGTGCCTGTGTCTTGCTGATTTTTCTTTTTCCCAATTTATACGCCCATGAGTGGACGTGCCGTACGCTCCCTAAGCTGTGTTTTTTCGATGTTTCAGGACACACCATACACTTCTCCAGAGTGGCTGCTGGCAATTAACATCCCGCCCATCAGCGTAGCAAGGCTGCCATTTCTCCATGGCCTGTCCTGCATTTCTGGTTTTGACACTTTTTGCAGCATGACCCTTTTGACCGATGGGAAGCGAGACTTCTTTGTAGCGCTGATTTGCCTTTCCAGGTTGGTTGGTTGGCCAAAAAGGGCGTATGCGTTTTTTCCTGAATATATTCAGGAAAAAACGCATACGCCCTTTTTGGCCAAGGGCATCATTGTCGAAGTTTTGCTGCTTTTCATGTGCTTTAAAGGCGATTCGAATCTACCTCCTGAAACCTGTTTCCTGCAATTCTGCCTTGCTTTCAAATCCTCTTCGTTGCCTTCCCTCAATATATTTGTGGACGAGAGTTATCATTTATAACTCAGCAGGTTTGTGAAAGGCAGTGCCCCTGATCTCCATTTTTCAACTGTTTGGTTTGGGAGCTGGCCGCAAAAGCGCGGGATTGCCTCAGGCCCTATTGTGCTTCTGGGCGGCAGGCTGAGCCTGTGGTTAATTCTTCTTCCTGATGGGAAATTAGAGTGACCGGTGCCTGTCCCAACACCTAGATCTAGTCTCTCATTGGTTGCCCCTTTTCCCGTTCATCCTCAGGACAAATTGCAACCTGTACGGAACAGGAGTTTAAAGGTGCTGATTCTCCAAGTAAGGAGATTGCTAGTAAAGTAGCTGGAAAGGCGAACCCGAGCACAAGGAGATAAGAAATGGGGTGTGTATTAGAAACCTTTCAAAATCACACGGTGTACCATCTTCTGAGTTTCTCATGCATGTTTTCGATGTAGGAAGATGCCCTAGAACCTGGAGATTTGGGACCCATGGGATGGGTACCACGCAGTATTACTTTAAAGGGTCTGCACTTGCTCATCCAACATCACCCAACCTCTAAGCCCCAATAGTGTCCACCCTTATGTCTCATCCAGCTGTGGGTCCAGATATGGTCAATCCAGGTTGCATCACAGCCTCTGAACTAATTTTGTAAGAATTTCTCTCTCTTTCACTGTCTTTGTTTTACTGGTTTTTAAAAGTAATTTATTTTTATAATGGGGTTTAGCTGCTTTTCACCGCTGTGTTTATGCGGCTTTACACCCACTTGACTCACTTCCAGAGAGATATCAATACATAGGTTTTAAGATTCTTACTAGTCAGATATATACTTGTGCGGTGAATAGGGGGTGTTGAGTCCAGTTATCTGAGCAAGGAGTAGGTCTTGTCTATTACATATTGGGTGTATGGAACGGTATCTGAGCTAATATGAAACCCTTGTTTTATGCATCACCCACCTCACCTTTCCCGTTAAGCAGCCATAGTGTGTTTTCTAAACGTGTGACTCTGTTCTGTTTTGTAATTCAGTTCAAGTGTAGCCGTTTTTACATTCCCTCTATAAGTGATAGCTTTTGATAAGTGTCTTTTTCTGTGTGACTTATTTCACTTAGAATCGTCGTACCTAAATCCACTCATCTTGCTTCTACTAGCCTTATGACATTGATTTCATGTCTGAGTGATATTCCATTGTACATAAGGACCACAACTTCTTTATCTATTTTTCTCTTTCCTGGGATATTTAAGGTGTCATGAAGTGGAGGTTCTTGTCAACAGAGCAGCCCTAAACTTTGGTGTGCCTGTGTCTTTCTGATTTTTAGTTTTCCCAATTTATACGCCCATGAGTGGACGTGCCCTATGCTCCCTAACCTGTGTTTTTTCGATGTTTCAGGACACACCGTACAGTTCTCCAGAGTGGCTGTTGGCAATTTACATCCCGCCCATCAGCGTAGAAAGGCTGAAATTTCTCCATGGCCTGTCCTGCATTTTTGGTTTTGACACTTTTATCAGCATGGCCCTTTTGATGGTTGGGAAGCGAGACTTCTTTGTAGTGCTGATTTGCCTTTCCAGGTTGCTTGGTTGGCCAAAAAGGGCGTATGCGTTTTTTCCTGAATATATTCAGGAAAAAACGCATACGCCCTTTTTGGCCAAGGGCATCATTGTCGACGTTTTGCCGCTTTTCATGTGCTTTAAAGGCGATTGGAATCTACCTCCTGAAACCTGTTTCCTGCAATTCTGCCTTGCTTTCAAATCCTCTTCGTTGCCTTCCCTCAATATATTTGTGGACGAGAGTTATCGTTTATAACTCAGTAGGTTTGTGAATGGCAGTGCCCCTGAGCTCCATTTTTCAACTGTCTTTTTTGGGAGCTGGCCGCAAAAGCACGGGATTGCCTCAGGCCCTATTCTGGTTCCCGGCGGCAGGCTGAGCCTGTGGTTAATTCTTCTTCCTGATGGGAAAATAGAGTGACCTGTGCCTGTCCCAACACCTAGATCTAGTCTCTCATTGGTTGCCCCTCTTCCCGTTCATCCTCAGGACAAATTGCAACCTGTACGGAACAGGAGGTTAAAGGTGCTGATTCTCCAAGTAGGGAGATTGCTAGTGAAGTAGCTGGAATGGCGAACCCGAGCACAAGGAGATGAGAAATGAGGTGCGTTTTAGAAACCTTTCAAAATCACACGGTGTACCTTCTTCTGGGTTCCTCATGCAAGATTTCGATGTAGGAAGATGCCCTTGAACCTGGAGATTTGGGACCCATGGGATGGGTACCATGCAGTATTACTTTAAAGGGTATGCGTTTTCTCACCCAACCTCACCCAACCTCTCAGCCCCAAGAGTGTCCACCCTTATGTCTCATCCAGCTGTGGGTCTAGATATGGTCAATCCAGGTTGCATCACAGCCCCTGAACGAATTTTGTAAGAATTTCTCTCTCTTTCACTGTCTTTGTTTTACGGGTTTTTAAAAGTAATTTATTTTTATAATGGGGTTTAGCTGCTTTTCACGGCTGTGTTTATGCGGATTTACACCCACTTGACTCACTTCCAGACAGATATCAATACATAGGTTTTAAGATTGTTACTAGTCACATATATTCTTGTGCGGTGAATAGGGGGTGTTGAGTCCAGTTCACTGAGCAAAGAGTAGGTCTTGTCTATTACATATTGGGTGTATGGAACGGTATCTGAGCGAATTTGAAACCCTTGTTTTATGCATCACCCCACCTCTCCTTTCCCGTTAAGCAGCCATAGTGTGTTTTCTAAACGTGTGATTCTGTTCTGTTCTGTAATTCAGTTCAAGTGTAGCGGTTTTTACATTCCCTCTATAAGTGATAGCTTATGATAAGTGTCTTTTTCTGTGTGACTTATTTCACTTAGAATCGTCGTACCTAAGTCCACTCATCTTGCTTCTACTAGCCTTATGACATTGATTTCATGTCTGAGTGATATTGCATTGTACATAAGGACCACGACTTCTTTATCCATTTTTCTCTTTCCTGGGATATTTAAGTTGTCATGAAGTGGAGGTTCTTGTCAACAGAGCAGCCCTAAACTTTGGGGTGCCTGTGTCTTGCTGATTTTTCTTTTTCCCAATTTATACGCCCATGAGTGGACGTGCCGTACGCTCCCTAAGCTGTGTTTTTTCGATGTTTCAGGACACACCATACACTTCTCCAGAGTGGCTGCTGGCAATTAACATCCCGCCCATCAGCGTAGCAAGGCTGCCATTTCTCCATGGCCTGTCCTGCATTTCTGGTTTTGACACTTTTTGCAGCATGACCCTTTTGACCGATGGGAAGCGAGACTTCTTTGTAGCGCTGATTTGCCTTTCCAGGTTGGTTGGTTGGCCAAAAAGGGCGTATGCGTTTTTTCCTGAATATATTCAGGAAAAAACGCATACGCCCTTTTTGGCCAAGGGCATCATTGTCGAAGTTTTGCTGCTTTTCATGTGCTTTAAAGGCGATTCGAATCTACCTCCTGAAACCTGTTTCCTGCAATTCTGCCTTGCTTTCAAATCCTCTTCGTTGCCTTCCCTCAATATATTTGTGGACGAGAGTTATCATTTATAACTCAGCAGGTTTGTGAAAGGCAGTGCCCCTGATCTCCATTTTTCAACTGTTTGGTTTGGGAGCTGGCCGCAAAAGCGCGGGATTGCCTCAGGCCCTATTGTGCTTCTGGGCGGCAGGCTGAGCCTGTGGTTAATTCTTCTTCCTGATGGGAAATTAGAGTGACCGGTGCCTGTCCCAACACCTAGATCTAGTCTCTCATTGGTTGCCCCTTTTCCCGTTCATCCTCAGGACAAATTGCAACCTGTACGGAACAGGAGTTTAAAGGTGCTGATTCTCCAAGTAAGGAGATTGCTAGTAAAGTAGCTGGAAAGGCGAACCCGAGCACAAGGAGATAAGAAATGGGGTGTGTATTAGAAACCTTTCAAAATCACACGGTGTACCATCTTCTGAGTTTCTCATGCATGTTTTCGATGTAGGAAGATGCCCTAGAACCTGGAGATTTGGGACCCATGGGATGGGTACCACGCAGTATTACTTTAAAGGGTCTGCACTTGCTCATCCAACATCACCCAACCTCTAAGCCCCAATAGTGTCCACCCTTATGTCTCATCCAGCTGTGGGTCCAGATATGGTCAATCCAGGTTGCATCACAGCCTCTGAACTAATTTTGTAAGAATTTCTCTCTCTTTCACTGTCTTTGTTTTACTGGTTTTTAAAAGTAATTTATTTTTATAATGGGGTTTAGCTGCTTTTCACCGCTGTGTTTATGCGGCTTTACACCCACTTGACTCACTTCCAGAGAGATATCAATACATAGGTTTTAAGATTCTTACTAGTCAGATATATACTTGTGCGGTGAATAGGGGGTGTTGAGTCCAGTTCACTGAGCAAGGAGTAGGTCTTGTCTATTACATATTGGGTGTATGGAACGGTATCTGAGCTAATATGAAACCCTTGTTTTATGCATCACCCACCTCACCTTTCCCGTTAAGCAGCCATAGTGTGTTTTCTAAACGTGTGACTCTGTTCTGTTTTGTAATTCAGTTCAAGTGTAGCCGTTTTTACATTCCCTCTATAAGTGATAGCTTTTGATAAGTGTCTTTTTCTGTGTGACTTATTTCACTTAGAATCGTCGTACCTAAATCCACTCATCTTGCTTCTACTAGCCTTATGACATTGATTTCATGTCTGAGTGATATTCCATTGTACATAAGGACCACAACTTCTTTATCTATTTTTCTCTTTCCTGGGATATTTAAGGTGTCATGAAGTGGAGGTTCTTGTCAACAGAGCAGCCCTAAACTTTGGTGTGCCTGTGTCTTTCTGATTTTTAGTTTTCCCAATTTATACGCCCATGAGTGGACGTGCCCTATGCTCCCTAACCTGTGTTTTTTCGATGTTTCAGGACACACCGTACAGTTCTCCAGAGTGGCTGTTGGCAATTTACATCCCGCCCATCAGCGTAGAAAGGCTGAAATTTCTCCATGGCCTGTCCTGCATTTTTGGTTTTGACACTTTTATCAGCATGGCCCTTTTGATGGTTGGGAAGCGAGACTTCTTTGTAGTGCTGATTTGCCTTTCCAGGTTGCTTGGTTGGCCAAAAAGGGCGTATGCGTTTTTTCCTGAATATATTCAGGAAAAAACGCATACGCCCTTTTTGGCCAAGGGCATCATTGTCGACGTTTTGCCGCTTTTCATGTGCTTTAAAGGCGATTGGAATCTACCTCCTGAAACCTGTTTCCTGCAATTCTGCCTTGCTTTCAAATCCTCTTCGTTGCCTTCCCTCAATATATTTGTGGACGAGAGTTATCGTTTATAACTCAGTAGGTTTGTGAATGGCAGTGCCCCTGAGCTCCATTTTTCAACTGTCTTTTTTGGGAGCTGGCCGCAAAAGCACGGGATTGCCTCAGGCCCTATTCTGGTTCCCGGCGGCAGGCTGAGCCTGTGGTTAATTCTTCTTCCTGATGGGAAAATAGAGTGACCTGTGCCTGTCCCAACACCTAGATCTAGTCTCTCATTGGTTGCCCCTCTTCCCGTTCATCCTCAGGACAAATTGCAACCTGTACGGAACAGGAGGTTAAAGGTGCTGATTCTCCAAGTAGGGAGATTGCTAGTGAAGTAGCTGGAATGGCGAACCCGAGCACAAGGAGATGAGAAATGAGGTGCGTTTTAGAAACCTTTCAAAATCACACGGTGTACCTTCTTCTGGGTTCCTCATGCAAGATTTCGATGTAGGAAGATGCCCTTGAACCTGGAGATTTGGGACCCATGGGATGGGTACCATGCAGTATTACTTTAAAGGGTATGCGTTTTCTCACCCAACCTCACCCAACCTCTCAGCCCCAAGAGTGTCCACCCTTATGTCTCATCCAGCTGTGGGTCTAGATATGGTCAATCCAGGTTGCATCACAGCCCCTGAACGAATTTTGTAAGAATTTCTCTCTCTTTCACTGTCTTTGTTTTACGGGTTTTTAAAAGTAATTTATTTTTATAATGGGGTTTAGCTGCTTTTCACGGCTGTGTTTATGCGGATTTACACCCACTTGACTCACTTCCAGACAGATATCAATACATAGGTTTTAAGATTGTTACTAGTCACATATATTCTTGTGCGGTGAATAGGGGGTGTTGAGTCCAGTTCACTGAGCAAAGAGTAGGTCTTGTCTATTACATATTGGGTGTATGGAACGGTATCTGAGCGAATTTGAAACCCTTGTTTTATGCATCACCCCACCTCTCCTTTCCCGTTAAGCAGCCATAGTGTGTTTTCTAAACGTGTGATTCTGTTCTGTTCTGTAATTCAGTTCAAGTGTAGCGGTTTTTACATTCCCTCTATAAGTGATAGCTTATGATAAGTGTCTTTTTCTGTGTGACTTATTTCACTTAGAATCGTCGTACCTAAGTCCACTCATCTTGCTTCTACTAGCCTTATGACATTGATTTCATGTCTGAGTGATATTGCATTGTACATAAGGACCACAACTTCTTTATCCATTTTTCTCTTTCCTGGGATATTTAAGGTGTCATGAATTGGAGGTTCTTGTCAACAGAGCAGCCCTAAACTTTGGGGTGCCTGTGTCTTGCTGATTTTTAGTTTTCCCAATTTATACGCCCATGAGTGGACGTGCCGTACGCTCCCTAAGCTGTGTTTTTTCGATGTTTCAGGACACACCATACACTTCTCCAGAGTGGCTGCTGGCAATTAACATCCCGCCCATCAGCGTAGCAAGGCTGCCATTTCTCCATGGCCTGTCCTGCATTTCTGGTTTTCACACTTTTTGCAGCATGACCCTTTTGACCGATGGGAAGCGAGACTTCTTTGTAGCGCTGATTTGCCTTTCCAGGTTGCTTGGTTGGCCAAAAAGGGCGTATGCGTTTTTTCCTGAATATATTCAGGAAAAAACGCATACGCCCTTTTTGGCCAAGGGCATCATTGTCGACGTTTTGCCGCTTTTCATGTGCTTTAAAGGCGATTCGAATCTACCTCCTGAAACCTGTTTCCTGCAATTCTGCCTTGCTTTCAAATCCTCTTCATTGCCTTCCCTCAATATATTTGTGGACGAGAGTTATCATTTATAACTCAGCAGGTTTGTGAAAGGCAGTGCCCCTGAGCTCCATTTTTCAACTGTCTTGTTTGGGAGCTGGCCGCAAAAGCGCGGGATTGCCTCAGGCCCTATTGTGCTTCTGGGCGGCAGGCTGAGCCTGTGATTAATTCTTCTTCCTGATGGGAAATTAGAGTGACCGGTGCCTGTCCCAACACCTAGATCTAGTCTCTCATTGGTTGCCCCTTTTCCCGTTCTTCCTCAGGACAAATTGCAACCTGTACGGAACAGGAGGTTAAAGGTGCTGATTCTCCAAGTAAGGAGATTGCTAGTAAAGTAGCTGGAAAGGCGAACCCGAGCACAAGGAGATGAGAAATGGGGTGTGTTTTAGAAACCTTTCAAAATCACACGGTGTACCATCTTCTGAGTTTCTCATGCATATTTTCGATGTAGGAAGATGCCCTAGAACCTGGAGATTTGGGACCCATGGGATGGGTACCACGCAGTATTACTTTAAAGGGTCTGCACTTGCTCATCCAACATCACCCAACCTCTAAGCCCCAATAGTGTCCACCCTTATGTCTCATCCAGCTGTGGGTCCAGATATGGTCAATCCAGGTTGCATCACAGCCTCTGAACTAATTTGTAAGAATTTCTCTCTCTTTCACTGTCTTTGTTTTACTGGTTTTTAAAAGTAATTTATTTTTATAATGGGGTTTAGCTGCTTTTCACCGCTGTGTTTATGCGGCTTTACACCCACTTGACTCACTTCCAGAGAGATATCAATACATAGGTTTTAAGATTCTTACTAGTCAGATATATACTTGTGCGGTGAATAGGGGGTGTTGTGTCCAGTTCACTGAGCAAGGAGTAGGTCTTGTCTATTACATATTGGGTGTATGGAACGGTATCTGAGCTAATTTGAAACCCTTGTTTTATGCATCACACCACCTCACCTTTACCGTTAAGCAGCCATAGTTTGTTTTCTAAACGTGTGACTCTGTTCTCTTTTGTAATTCAGTTCAAGTGTAGCAGTTTTTACATTCCCTCTATACGTGATAGCTTATGATAAGTGTCTTTTTCTGTGTGACTTATTTCACTTAGAGTCGTCGTACCTAAATCCACTCATCATGCTGCTACTAGCCTTATGACATTGATTTCATGGCTGAGTGATATTCCATTGTACATAAGGACCACAACTTCTTTATCCATTTTTCTCTTCCCTGGGATATTTAAGGTGTCATGAAGTGGAGGTTCTTGTCAACAGAGCAGCCCTAAACTTTGGGGTGCCTGTGTCTTGCTGATTTTTAGTTTTCCCAATTTATACGCCCATGAGTGGAAGTGCCCTATGCTCCCTAAGCTGTGTTTTTTCGATGTTTAAGGCCACACCGTACACTTCTCCAGAGTGGCTGCTAGCAATTTACATCCCGCCCATCAGTGTAGCAAGGCTCCCATTTCTCCATGGCCTGTCCTGCTTTTGTGGTTTTGACACTTTTTTCAGCATGGCCCTTTTGACCGATTCGAAGCGAGACTCCTTGTAGTGCTGATTTGCCTTTACATGTTGCTTGGTTGGCCAAAAAGGGCCTATGCGTTTTTTCCTGAATATATTCAGGAAAAAACGCATAGGCCCTTTTTGGCCAAGGGCATCATTGTCCACGTTTTGCCGCTTTTCATGTGCTTTAAAGGCGATTCGAATCTACCTCCTGAAACCTGTTTCCTGCAATTCTGCCTTGCTTTCAAATCCTCTTCGTTGCCTTCCCTCAGTATATTTGTGGACGAGAGTTATCATTTATAACTCTGCAGGGTTGTGAATTGCCGTGCCCATGTGCTCCATTTTTCAACTGGCTTTTTTGGGAGCTGGCCGCAGAAGCGCGGGATTGCCTCAGGCCCTATTCTGGTTCCGGGTGGCAGGCTGAGCCTGTGGTTATTTCTTCTTACTGATGAGAAAATAGAGTGACCTGTGCCTGTCCCAACATCTAGATCTAGTCTCTCATTGGCTGCCCCTCTTCCCGTTCATCCTCAGGACAAATTGCAACCTGTACGGAACAGGAGGTTAAAGGTGCTGATTCTCCAAGTAGGGAGATTGCTAGTGAAGTAGCTGGAATGGCGAACCCGAGCACAAGGAGATGAGAAATGAGGTGCGTTTTAGAAACCTTTCAAAATCACACGGTGTACCATCTTCTGGGTTTCTCATGCATGTTTTCGATGTAGGAAGATGCCCTTGAACCTGGAGATTTGGGACCCATGGGATGGGTACCACACAGTATTACTTTAAAGGGTCTGCGTTTGCTCACCCAACCTCACCCAAATTCTAAGCCCCAAGAGTGTCCACCCTTATGTCTCATCCAGCTGTGGGTCTAGATATGGTCAATCCAGGTTGCGTCACAGCCCCTGAATGAATTTTGTAAGAATTTCTGTCTCTTTCACTGTCTTTGTTTCATGGGTTTTTAAAACTAATTTATTTTTATAATGGGCTTTAGCTGCTTTTCACGGCTGTGTTTATGCGGCTTTTCACCCACTTGACACACTTCCAGAGAGATATCAATACATAGGTTTTAAGATTCTTACTAGTCACATATATTCTTGTGCGGTGAATAGGGGGTGTTGAGTCCAGTTCACTGAGCAAGGAGTAGGTCTTGTCTATTACGTATTGGGTGTATGGAACGGTATCTGAGCTAATTTGAAACCC
Source organism: Eschrichtius robustus (assembly GCF_028021215.1). Taxonomy (NCBI): domain Eukaryota; kingdom Metazoa; phylum Chordata; class Mammalia; order Artiodactyla; family Eschrichtiidae; genus Eschrichtius; species Eschrichtius robustus. The sequence goes on along the minus strand of NW_027175161.1, from coordinate 573,747 downwards.
TTGTTTTATGCATCACCCCACCTCACCTTTCCCGTTAAGCAACCATAGATTTTTTTCTAAATGTGTGACTTTGTTCTGTTTTGTAATTCAGTTCAAATGTAGCGGTTTTTACATTCCCTGTATAAGTTATAGCTTTTGATAAGTGTCCTTTTCTGTGTGACTTATTTCACTTAGAATCGTCGTACCTAAGTCCACCCATCTTGCTTCTACTAGCCTTATGACATTGATTTCATGGCTGAGTGATATTCCATTGTACATAAGGACCTCAACTTCTTTATCCATTTTTCTCTTCCCTGGGATATTTAAGGTGTCATGAAGTGGAGGTTCTTGTCAACAGAGCAGCCCTAAACTTTGGGGTGCCTGTGTCTTGCTGATTTCTAGTTTTCAAAATTTATACGCCCATGAGTGGAAGTGCCCTATGCTCCCTAAGCTGTGTTTTTTCGATGTTTCAGGCCTCACCGTACACTTCTCCAGGTTTTCTGTTGGCAATTTACATCCCGCCCATCAGCGTAGCAAGGCTCCCATTTCTCCATGGCCTGTCCTGCATTTGTGGTTTTGACACTTTTATCAGCATGGCCCTTTTGACTGATGGGAAGCGAGACTTCTTTTTAGCGCTGATTTGACTTTCCAGGTTGCTTGGTTGGCCAAAAAGGGCGTATGCGTTTTTTCCTGAATATATTCAGGAAAAAACGCATACGCCCTTTTTGGCCAAGGGCATCATTGTCCACGTTTTGCCGCTTTTCATGTGCTTTAAAGGCGATTCGAATCTACCTCCTGAAACCTGTTTCCTGCAATTCTGCCTTGCTTTCAAATCCTCTTCGTTGCCTTCCCTCAGTATATTTGTGGACGAGAGTTATCATTTATAACTCTGCAGGGTTGTGAATTGCAGTGCCCATGTGCTCCATTTTTCAACTGGCTTTTTTGGGAGCTGGCCGCAGAAGCGCGGGATTTCCTCAGGACCTATTCTGGTTCCGGGTGGCAGGCTGAGCCTGTGGTTATTTCTTCTTCCTGATGAGAAAATAGAGTGACCTGTGCCTGTCCCAACACCTAGATCTAGTCTCTCATTGGCTGCCCCTCTTCCCGTTCATCCTCAGGACAAATTGCAACCTGTACGGAACAGGAGGTTAAAGGTGCTGATTCTCCAAGTAGGGAGATTGCTAGTGAAGTAGCTGGAAAGGCGAACCCGAGCACAAGGAGATGAGAAATGAGGTGCGTTTTAGAAACCTTTCAAAATCACACGGTGTACCATCTTCTGGGTTCCTCATGCAAGTTTTCGATGTAGGAAGATGCCCTTGAACCTGGAGATTTGGGACCCATGGGATGCGTACCACGCAGTATTACCTTAAAGGGTCTGCGTTGGCTCACCCAACCTCACCAAACCTCTCAGCCCCAAGAATGTCCACCCTTCTGTCTCATCCAGCTGTGGGTCTAGATATGGTCAATCCAGGTTGCGTCACAGCCCCTGAATGAATTTTGTAAGAATTTCTGTCTCTTTCACTGTCTTTGTTTTACGGGTTTTTAAAACTAATTTATTTTTATAATGGGGTTTAGCTGCTTTTCACGTCTGTGTTTATGCGGCTTTACACCCACTTGACACACTTCCAGAGAGATATCAATACATAGGTTTTAAGATTCTTACTAGTCACATATATTCTTGTGCGGTGAATAGGGGGTGTTGAGTCCAGTTCACTGAGCAAGGAGTAGGTCTTGTCTATTACGTATTGGGTGTATGGAACGGTATCTGAGCTAATTTGAAACCCTTGTTTTATGCATCACCCCACCTCACCTTTCCCGTTAAGCAACCATAGATTTTTTTCTAAATGTGTGACTTTGTTCTGTTTTGTAATTCAGTTCAAATGTAGCGGTTTTTACATTCCCTGTATAAGTTATAGCTTTTGATAAGTGTCCTTTTCTGTGTGACTTATTTCACTTAGAATCGTCGTACCTAAGTCCACCCATCTTGCTTCTACTAGCCTTATGACATTGATTTCATGGCTGAGTGATATTCCATTGTACATAAGGACCACAACTGCTTTATCCATTTTTCTCTTTCCTGGGATATTTAAGGTGTCATGAAGTGGAGGTTCTTGTCACCAGAGCAGCCCTAAACTTTGGGGTGCCTGTGTCTTGCTGATTTTTAGTTTTCAAAATTTATACGCCCATGAGTGGAAGTGCCCTATGCTCCCTAAGCTGTGTTTTTTCGATGTTTCAGGCCTCACCGTACACTTCTCCAGGTTGGCTGTTGGCAATTTACATCCCGCCCATCAGCGTAGCAAGGCTCCAATTTCTCCATGGCCTGTCCTGCATTTGTGGTTTTGACACTTTTATCAGCATGGCCCTTTTGACGGATGGGAAGCGAGACTTCTTTGTAGCGCTGATTTGACTTTCCAGGTTGCTTGGTTGGCCAAAAAGGGCGTATGCGTTTTTTCCTGAATATATTCAGGAAAAAACGCATACGCCCTTTTTGGCCAAGGGCATCATTGTCCACGTTTTGCCGCTTTTCATGTGCTTTAAAGGCGATTCGAATCTACCTCCTGAAACCTGTTTCCTGCAATTCTGCCTTGCTTTCAAATCCTCTTCGTTGCCTTCCCTCAGTATATTTGTGGACGAGAGTTATCATTTATAACTCTGCAGGGTTGTGAATTGCAGTGCCCATGTGCTCCATTTTTCAACTGACTTTTTTGGGAGCTGGCCGCAGAAGCGCGGGATTGCCTCAGGCCCTATTCTGGTTCCGGGTGGCAGGCTGAGCCTGTGGTTATTTCTTCTTCCTGTTGAGAAAATAGAGTGACCTGTGCCTGTCCCAACACCTAGATCTAGTCTCTCATTGGCTGCCCCTCTTCCCGTTCATCCTCAGGACAAATTGCAACCTGTACGGAACAGGAGGTTAAAGATGCTGATTCTCCAAGTAGGGAGATTGCTAGTGAAGTAGCTGGAATGGCGAACCCGAGCACAAGGAGATGAGAAATGAGGTGCGTTTTAGAAACCTTTCAAAATCACACGGTGTACCATCTTCTGGGTTCCTCATGCAAGTTTTCGATGTAGGAAGATGCCCTTGAACCTGGAGATTTGGGACCCATGGGATGGGTACCACGCAGTATTACCTTAAAGGGTCTGCTTTGGCTCACGCAACCTCAGCAAACCTCTCAGCCCCAAGAATGTCCACCCTTATGTCTCATCCAGCTGTGGGTCTAGATATGGTCAATCCAGGTTGCGTCACAGCCCCTGAATGAATTTTGTAAGAATTTCTGTCTCTTTCACTGTCTTTGTTTCATGGGTTTTTAAAACTAATTTATTTTTATAATGGGCTTTAGCTGCTTTTCACGGCTGTGTTTATGCGGCTTTTCACCCACTTGACACACTTCCAGAGAGATATCAATACATAGGTTTTAAGATTCTTACTAGTCACATATATTCTTGTGCGGTGAATAGGGGGTGTTGAGTCCAGTTCACTGAGCAAGGAGTAGGTCTTGTCTATTACGTATTGGGTGTATGGAACGGTATCTGAGCTAATTTGAAACCCTTGTTTTATGCATCACCCCACCTCACCTTTCCCGTTAAGCAACCATAGATTTTTTTCTAAATGTGTGACTTTGTTCTGTTTTGTAATTCAGTTCAAATGTAGCGGTTTTTACATTCCCTGTATAAGTTATAGCTTTTGATAAGGGTCTTTTTCTGTGTGACTTATTTCACTTAGAAACGTCGTACCTAAGTCCACCCATCTTGCTTCTACTAGCCTTATGACATTGATTTCATGGCTGAGTGATATTCCATTGTACATAAGGACCACAACTTCTTTATACATTTTTCTCTTTCCTGGGATATTTAAGGTGTCATGAAGTGGAGGTTCTTGTCAACAGAGCAGCCCTAAACTTTGGGGTGCCTGTGTCTTGCTGATTTTTAGTTTTCAAAATTTATACGCCCATGAGTGGTAGTGCCCTATGCTCCCTAAGCTGTGTTTTTTCGATGTTTCAGGCCTCACCGTACACTTCTCCAGAGTGGCTGTTGGCAATTTACATCCCGCCCATCAGCGTAGCAAGGCTCCCATTTCTCCATGGCCTGTCCTGCATTTGTGGTTTTGACACTTTTATCAGCATGGCCCTTTTGACTGATGGGAAGCGAGACTTCTTTTTAGCGCTGATTTGACTTTCCAGGTTGCTTGGTTGGCCAAAAAGGGCGTATGCGTTTTTTCAGGAAAAAACGCATACGCCCTTTTTGGCCAAGGGCATCATTGTCCACGTTTTGCCGCTTTTCATGTGCTTTAAAGGCGATTCGAATCTACCTCCTGAAACCTGTTTCCTGCAATTCTGCCTTGCTTTCAAATCCTCTTCGTTGCCTTCCCTCAGTATATTTGTGGACGAGAGTTATCATTTATAACTCTGCAGGGTTGTGAATTGCAGTGCCCATGTGCTCCATTTTTCAACTGGCTTTTTTGGGAGCTGGCCGCAGAAGCGCGGGATTGCCTCAGGCCCTATTCTGGTTCCGGGTGGCAGGCTGAGCCTGTGGTTATTTCTTCTTCCTGATGAGAAAATAGAGTGACCTGTGCCTGTCCCAACACCTAGATCTAGTCTCTCATTGGCTGCCCCTCTTCCCGTTCATCCTCAGGACAAATTGCAACCTGTACGGAACAGGAGGTTAAAGGTGCTGATTCTCCAAGTAGGGAGATTGCTAGTGAAGTAGCTGGAATGGCGAACCCGAGCACAAGGAGATGAGAAATGAGGTGCGTTTTAGAAACCTTTCAAAATCACACGGTGTACCATCTTCTGGGTTCCTCATGCAAGTTTTCGATGTAGGAAGATGCCCTTGAACCTGGAGATTTGGGACCCATGGGATGGGTACCACGCAGTATTACCTTAAAGGGTCTGCGTTGGCTCACCCAACCTCACCAAACCTCTCAGCCCCAAGAATGTCCACCCTTCTGTCTCATCCAGCTGTGGGTCTAGATATGGTCAATCCAGGTTGCGTCACAGCCCCTGAATGAATTTTGTAAGAATTTCTGTCTCTTTCACTGTCTTTGTTTCATGGGTTTTTAAAACTAATTTATTTTTATAATGGGCTTTAGCTGCTTTTCACGGCTGTGTTTATGCGGCTTTTCACCCACTTGACACACTTCCAGAGAGATATCAATACATAGGTTTTAAGATTCTTACTAGTCACATATATTCTTGTGCGGTGAATAGGGGGTGTTGAGTCCAGTTCACTGAGCAAGGAGTATGTCTTGTCTATTACGTATTGGGTGTATGGAACGGTATCTGAGCTAATTTGAAACCCTTGTTTTATGCATCACCCCACCTCACCTTTCCCGTTAAGCAACCATAGATTTTTTTCTAAATGTGTGACTTTGTTCTGTTTTGTAATTCAGTTCAAATGTAGCGGTTTTTACATTCCCTGTATAAGTTATAGCTTTTGATAAGTGTCCTTTTCTGTGTGACTTATTTCACTTAGAATCGTCGTACCTAAGTCCACCCATCTTGCTTCTACTAGCCTTATGACATTGATTTCATGGCTGAGTGATATTCCATTGTACATAAGGACCACAACTGCTTTATCCATTTTTCTCTTTCCTGGGATATTTAAGGTGTCATGAAGTGGAGGTTCTTGTCAACAGAGCAGCCCTAAACTTTGGGGTGCCTGTGTCTTGCTGATTTTTAGTTTTCAAAATTTATACGCCCATGAGTGGAAGTGCCCTATGCTCCCTAAGCTGTGTTTTTTCGATGTTTCAGGCCTCACCGTACACTTCTCCAGGTTGGCTGTTGGCAATTTACATCCCGCCCATCAGCGTAGCAAGGCTCCAATTTCTCCATGGCCTGTCCTGCATTTGTGGTTTTGACACTTGTATCAGCATGGCCCTTTTGACGGATGGGAAGCGAGACTTCTTTGTAGCGCTGATTTGACTTTCCAGGTTGCTTGGTTGGCCAAAAAGGGCGTATGCGTTTTTTCCTGAATATATTCAGGAAAAAACGCATAGGCCCTTTTTGGCCAAGGGCATCATTGTCCACGTTTTGCCGCTTTTCATGTGCTTTAAAGGCGATTCGAATCTACCTCCTGAAACCTGTTTCCTGCAATTCTGCCTTGCTTTCAAATCCTCTTCGTTGCCTTCCCTCAGTATATTTGTGGACGAGAGTTATCATTTATAACTCTGCAGGGTTGTGAATTGCAGTGCCCATGTGCTCCATTTTTCAACTGGCTTTTTTGGGAGCTGGCCGCAGAAGCGCGGGATTGCCTCAGGCCCTATTCTGGTTCCGGGTGGCAGGCTGAGCCTGTGGTTATTTCTTCTTCCTGTTGAGAAAATAGAGTGACCTGTGCCTGTCCCAACACCTAGATCTAGTCTCTCATTGGCTGCCCCTCTTCCCGTTCATCCTCAGGACAAATTGCAACCTGTACGGAACAGGAGGTTAAAGATGCTGATTCTCCAAGTAGGGAGATTGCTAGTGAAGTAGCTGGAATGGCGAACCCGAGCACAAGGAGATGAGAAATGAGGTGCGTTTTAGAAACCTTTCAAAATCACACGGTGTACCATCTTCTGGGTTCCTCATGCAAGTTTTCGATGTAGGAAGATGCCCTTGAACCTGGAGATTTGGGACCCATGGGATGGGTACCACGCAGTATTACCTTAAAGGGTCTGCTTTGGCTCACGCAACCTCAGCAAACCTCTCAGCCCCAAGAATGTCCACCCTTATGTCTCATCCAGCTGTGGGTCTAGATATGGTCAATCCAGGTTGCGTCACAGCCCCTGAATGAATTTTGTAAGAAATTCTGTCTCTTTCACTGTCTTTGTTTCATGGGTTTTTAAAACTAATTTATTTTTATAATGGGCTTTAGCTGCTTTTCACGGCTGTGTTTATGCGGCTTTTCACCCACTTGACACACTTCCAGAGAGATATCAATACATAGGTTTTAAGATTCTTACTAGTCACATATATTCTTGTGCGGTGAATAGGGGGTGTTGAGTCCAGTTCACTGAGCAAGGAGTAGGTCTTGTCTATTACGTATTGGGTGTATGGAACGGTATCTGAGCTAATTTGAAACCCTTGTTTTATGCATCACCCCACCTCACCTTTCCCGTTAAGCAACCATAGATTTTTTTCTAAATGTGTGACTTTGTTCTGTTTTGTAATTCAGTTCAAATGTAGCGGTTTTTACATTCCCTGTATAAGTTATAGCTTTTGATAAGTGTCCTTTTCTGTGTGACTTATTTCACTTAGAATCGTCGTACCTAAGTCCACCCATCTTGCTTCTACTAGCCTTCTGACATTGATTTCATGGCTGAGTGATATTCCATTGTACATAAGGACCACAACTGCTTTATCCATTTTTCTCTTTCCTGGGATATTTAAGGTGTCATGAAGTGGAGGTTCTTGTCAACAGAGCAGCCCTAAACTTTGGGGTGCCTGTGTCTTGCTGATTTTTAGTTTTCAAAATTTATACGCCCATGAGTGGAAGTGCCCTATGCTCCCTAAGCTGTGTTTTTTCGATGTTTCAGGCCTCACCGTACACTTCTCCAGGTTGGCTGTTGGCAATTTACATCCCGCCCATCAGCGTAGCAAGGCTCCAATTTCTCCATGGCCTGTCCTGCATTTGTGGTTTTGACACTTTTATCAGCATGGCCCTTTTGACGGATGGGAAGCGAGACTTCTTTGTAGCGCTGATTTGACTTTCCAGGTTGCTTGGTTGGCCAAAAAGGGCGTATGCGTTTTTTCCTGAATATATTCAGGAAAAAACGCATACGCCCTTTTTGGCCAAGGGCATCATTGTCCACGTTTTGCCGCTTTTCATGTGCTTTAAAGGCGATTCGAATCTACCTCCTGAAACCTGTTTCCTGCAATTCTGCCTTGCTTTCAAATCCTCTTCGTTGCCTTCCCTCAGTATATTTGTGGACGAGAGTTATCATTTATAACTCTGCAGGGTTGTGAATTGCAGTGCCCATGTGCTCCATTTTTCAACTGACTTTTTTGGGAGCTGGCCGCAGAAGCGCGGGATTGCCTCAGGCCCTATTCTGGTTCCGGGTGGCAGGCTGAGCCTGTGGTTATTTCTTCTTCCTGTTGAGAAAATAGAGTGACCTGTGCCTGTCCCAACACCTAGATCTAGTCTCTCATTGGCTGCCCCTCTTCCCGTTCATCCTCAGGACAAATTGCAACCTGTACGGAACAGGAGGTTAAAGATGCTGATTCTCCAAGTAGGGAGATTGCTAGTGAAGTAGCTGGAATGGCGAACCCGAGCACAAGGAGATGAGAAATGAGGTGCGTTTTAGAAACCTTTCAAAATCACACGGTGTACCATCTTCTGGGTTCCTCATGCAAGTTTTCGATGTAGGAAGATGCCCTTGAACCTGGAGATTTGGGACCCATGGGATGGGTACCACGCAGTATTACCTTAAAGGGTCTGCTTTGGCTCACGCAACCTCAGCAAACCTCTCAGCCCCAAGAATGTCCACCCTTATGTCTCATCCAGCTGTGGGTCTAGATATGGTCAATCCAGGTTGCGTCACAGCCCCTGAATGAATTTTGTAAGAATTTCTGTCTCTTTCACTGTCTTTGTTTCATGGGTTTTTAAAACTAATTTATTTTTATAATGGGCTTTAGCTGCTTTTCACGGCTGTGTTTATGCGGCTTTTCACCCACTTGACACACTTCCAGAGAGATATCAATACATAGGTTTTAAGATTCTTACTAGTCACATATATTCTTGTGCGGTGAATAGGGGGTGTTGAGTCCAGTTCACTGAGCAAGGAGTAGGTCTTGTCTATTACGTATTGGGTGTATGGAACGGTATCTGAGCTAATTTGAAACCCTTGTTTTATGCATCACCCCACCTCACCTTTCCCGTTAAGCAACCATAGATTTTTTTCTAAATGTGTGACTTTGTTCTGTTTTGTAATTCAGTTCAAATGTAGCGGTTTTTACATTCCCTGTATAAGTTATAGCTTTTGATAAGTGTCCTTTTCTGTGTGACTTATTTCACTTAGAATCGTCGTACCTAAGTCCACCCATCTTGCTTCTACTAGCCTTCTGACATTGATTTCATGGCTGAGTGATATTCCATTGTACATAAGGACCACAACTGCTTTATCCATTTTTCTCTTTCCTGGGATATTTAAGGTGTCATGAAGTGGAGGTTCTTGTCAACAGAGCAGCCCTAAACTTTGGGGTGCCTGTGTCTTGCTGATTTTTAGTTTTCAAAATTTATACGCCCATGAGTGGTAGTGCCCTATGCTCCCTAAGCTGTGTTTTTTCGATGTTTCAGGCCTCACCGTACACTTCTCCAGAGTGGCTGTTGGCAATTTACATCCCGCCCATCAGCGTAGCAAGGCTCCCATTTCTCCATGGCCTGTCCTGCATTTGTGGTTTTGACACTTTTATCAGCATGGCCCTTTTGACTGATGGGAAGCGAGACTTCTTTTTAGCGCTGATTTGACTTTCCAGGTTGCTTGGTTGGCCAAAAAGGGCGTATGCGTTTTTTCCTGAATATATTCAGGAAAAAACGCATACGCCCTTTTTGGCCAAGGGCATCATTGTCCACGTTTTGCCGCTTTTCATGTGCTTTAAAGGCGATTCGAATCTACCTCCTGAAACCTGTTTCCTGCAATTCTGCCTTGCTTTCAAATCCTCTTCGTTGCCTTCCCTCAGTATATTTGTGGACGAGAGTTATCATTTATAACTCTGCAGGGTTGTGAATTGCAGTGCCCATGTGCTCCATTTTTCAACTGGCTTTTTTGGGAGCTGGCCGCAGAAGCGCGGGATTGCCTCAGGCCCTATTCTGGTTCCGGGTGGCAGGCTGAGCCTGTGGTTATTTCTTCTTCCTGATGAGAAAATAGAGTGACCTGTGCCTGTCCCAACACCTAGATCTAGTCTCTCATTGGCTGCCCCTCTTCCCGTTCATCCTCAGGACAAATTGCAACCTGTACGGAACAGGAGGTTAAAGGTGCTGATTCTCCAAGTAGGGAGATTGCTAGTGAAGTAGCTGGAATGGCGAACCCGAGCACAAGGAGATGAGAAATGAGGTGCGTTTTAGAAACCTTTCAAAATCACACGGTGTACCATCTTCTGGGTTCCTCATGCAAGTTTTCGATGTAGGAAGATGCCCTTGAACCTGGAGATTTGGGACCCATGGGATGGGTACCACGCAGTATTACCTTAAAGGGTCTGCGTTGGCTCACCCAACCTCACCAAACCTCTCAGCCCCAAGAATGTCCACCCTTCTGTCTCATCCAGCTGTGGGTCTAGATATGGTCAATCCAGGTTGCGTCACAGCCCCTGAATGAATTTTGTAAGAATTTCTGTCTCTTTCACTGTCTTTGTTTCATGGGTTTTTAAAACTAATTTATTTTTATAATGGGCTTTAGCTGCTTTTCACGGCTGTGTTTATGCGGCTTTTCACCCACTTGACACACTTCCAGAGAGATATCAATACATAGGTTTTAAGATTCTTACTAGTCACATATATTCTTGTGCGGTGAATAGGGGGTGTTGAGTCCAGTTCACTGAGCAAGGAGTATGTCTTGTCTATTACGTATTGGGTGTATGGAACGGTATCTGAGCTAATTTGAAACCCTTGTTTTATGCATCACCCCACCTCACCTTTCCCGTTAAGCAACCATAGATTTTTTTCTAAATGTGTGACTTTGTTCTGTTTTGTAATTCAGTTCAAATGTAGCGGTTTTTACATTCCCTGTATAAGTTATAGCTTTTGATAAGTGTCCTTTTCTGTGTGACTTATTTCACTTAGAATCGTCGTACCTAAGTCCACCCATCTTGCTTCTACTAGCCTTATGACATTGATTTCATGGCTGAGTGATATTCCATTGTACATAAGGACCACAACTGCTTTATCCATTTTTCTCTTTCCTGGGATATTTAAGGTGTCATGAAGTGGAGGTTCTTGTCAACAGAGCAGCCCTAAACTTTGGGGTGCCTGTGTCTTGCTGATTTTTAGTTTTCAAAATTTATACGCCCATGAGTGGAAGTGCCCTATGCTCCCTAAGCTGTGTTTTTTCGATGTTTCAGGCCTCACCGTACACTTCTCCAGGTTGGCTGTTGGCAATTTACATCCCGCCCATCAGCGTAGCAAGGCTCCCATTTCTCCATGGCCTGTCCTGCATTTGTGGTTTTGACACTTGTATCAGCATGGCCCTTTTGACGGATGGGAAGCGAGACTTCTTTGTAGCGCTGATTTGACTTTCCAGGTTGCTTGGTTGGCCAAAAAGGGCGTATGCGTTTTTTCCTGAATATATTCAGGAAAAAACGCATAGGCCCTTTTTGGCCAAGGGCATCATTGTCCACGTTTTGCCGCTTTTCATGTGCTTTAAAGGCGATTCGAATCTACCTCCTGAAACCTGTTTCCTGCAATTCTGCCTTGCTTTCAAATCCTCTTCGTTGCCTTCCCTCAGTATATTTGTGGACGAGAGTTATCATTTATAACTCTGCAGGGTTGTGAATTGCCGTGCCCATGTGCTCCATTTTTCAACTGGCTTTTTTGGGAGCTGGCCGCAGAAGCGCGGGATTGCCTCAGGCCCTATTCTGGTTCCGGGTGGCAGGCTGAGCCTGTGGTTATTTCTTCTTCCTGATGAGAAAATAGAGTGACCTGTGCCTGTCCCAACATCTAGATCTAGTCTCTCATTGGCTGTCCCTCTTCCTGTTCATCCTCAGGACAAATTGCAACCTGTACGGACCAGGAGGTTAAAGGTGCTGATTCTCCAAGTAGGGAGATTGCTAGTGAAGTAGCTGGAATGGCGAACCCGAGCACAAGGAGATGAGAAATGAGGTGCGTTTTAGAAACCTTTCAAAATCACACGGTGTACCATCTTCTGGGTTCCTCATGCAAGTTTTCGATGTAGGAAGATGCCCTTGAACCTGGAGATTTGGGACCCATGGGATGGGTACCACGCAGTATTACCTTAAAGGGTCTGCGTTGGCTCACCCAACCTCACCGAAACTCTCAGCCCCAAGAATGTCCACCCTTATGTCTCATCCAGCTGTGGGTCTAGATATGGTCAATCCAGGTTGCGTCACAGCCCCTGAATGAATTTTGTAAGAATTTCTGTCTCTTTCACTGTCTTTGTTTCATGGGTTTTTAAAACTAATTTATTTTTATAATGGGGTTTAGCTGCTTTTCACGTCTGTGTTTATGCGGCTTTACACCCACTTGACCCACTTCCAGAGAGATATCAATACATAGGTTTTAAGATTCTTACTAGTCACATATATTCTTGTGCGGTGAATAGGGGGTGTTGAGTCCAGTTCACTGAGCAAGGAGTAGGTCTTGTCTATTACGTATTGGGTGTATGGAACGGTATCTGAGCTAATTTGAAACCCTTGTTTTATGCATCACCCCACCTCACCTTTCCCGTTAAGCAACCATAGATTTTTTTCTAAATGTGTGACTTTGTTCTGTTTTGTAATTCAGTTCAAATGTAGCGGTTTTTACATTCCCTGTATAAGTTATAGCTTTTGATAAGTGTCCTTTTCTGTGTGACTTATTTCACTTAGAATCGTCGTACCTAAGTCCACCCATCTTGCTTCTACTAGCCTTCTGACATTGATTTCATGGCTGAGTGATATTCCATTGTACATAAGGACCACAACTGCTTTATCCATTTTTCTCTTTCCTGGGATATTTAAGGTGTCATGAAGTGGAGGTTCTTGTCAACAGAGCAGCCCTAAACTTTGGGGTGCCTGTGTCTTGCTGATTTTTAGTTTTCAAAATTTATACGCCCATGAGTGGAAGTTCCCTATGCTCCCTAAGCTGTGTTTTTTCGATGTTTCAGGCCTCACCGTACACTTCTCCAGGTTGGCTGTTGGCAATTTACATCCCGCCCATCAGCGTAGCAAGGCTCCAATTTCTCCATGGCCTGTCCTGCATTTGTGGTTTTGACACTTTTATCAGCATGGCCCTTTTGACGGATGGGAAGCGAGACTTCTTTGTAGCGCTGATTTGACTTTCCAGGTTGCTTGGTTGGCCAAAAAGGGCGTATGCGTTTTTTCCTGAATATATTCAGGAAAAAACGCATACGCCCTTTTTGGCCAAGGGCATCATTGTCCACGTTTTGCCGCTTTTCATGTGCTTTAAAGGCGATTCGAATCTACCTCCTGAAACCTGTTTCCTGCAATTCTGCCTTGCTTTCAAATCCTCTTCGTTGCCTTCCCTCAGTATATTTGTGGACGAGAGTTATCATTTATAACTCTGCAGGGTTGTGAATTGCAGTGCCCATGTGCTCCATTTTTCAACTGACTTTTTTGGGAGCTGGCCGCAGAAGCGCGGGATTGCCTCAGGCCCTATTCTGGTTCCGGGTGGCAGGCTGAGCCTGTGGTTATTTCTTCTTCCTGTTGAGAAAATAGAGTGACCTGTGCCTGTCCCAACACCTAGATCTAGTCTCTCATTGGCTGCCCCTCTTCCCGTTCATCCTCAGGACAAATTGCAACCTGTACGGAACAGGAGGTTAAAGATGCTGATTCTCCAAGTAGGGAGATTGCTAGTGAAGTAGCTGGAATGGCGAACCCGAGCACAAGGAGATGAGAAATGAGGTGCGTTTTAGAAACCTTTCAAAATCACACGGTGTACCATCTTCTGGGTTCCTCATGCAAGTTTTCGATGTAGGAAGATGCCCTTGAACCTGGAGATTTGGGACCCATGGGATGGGTACCACGCAGTATTACCTTAAAGGGTCTGCTTTGGCTCACGCAACCTCAGCAAACCTCTCAGCCCCAAGAATGTCCACCCTTATGTCTCATCCAGCTGTGGGTCTAGATATGGTCAATCCAGGTTGCGTCACAGCCCCTGAATGAATTTTGTAAGAATTTCTGTCTCTTTCACTGTCTTTGTTTCATGGGTTTTTAAAACTAATTTATTTTTATAATGGGCTTTAGCTGCTTTTCACGGCTGTGTTTATGCGGCTTTTCACCCACTTGACACACTTCCAGAGATATATCAATACATAGGTTTTAAGATTCTTACTAGTCACATATATTCTTGTGCGGTGAATAGGGGGTGTTGAGTCCAGTTCACTGAGCAAGGAGTAGGTCTTGTCTATTACGTATTGGGTGTATGGAACGGTATCTGAGCTAATTTGAAACCCTTGTTTTATGCATCACCCCACCTCACCTTTCCCGTTAAGCAACCATAGATTTTTTTCTAAATGTGTGACTTTGTTCTGTTTTGTAATTCAGTTCAAATGTAGCGGTTTTTACATTCCCTGTATAAGTTATAGCTTTTGATAAGTGTCTTTTTCTGTGTGACTTATTTCACTTAGAATCGTCATACCTAAGTCCACCCATCTTGCTTCTACTAGCCTTATGACATTGATTTCATGGCTGAGTGATATTCCATTGTACATAAGGACCACAACTTCTTTATCCATTTTTCTCTTTCCTGGGATATTTAAGGTGTCATGAAGTGGAGGTTCTTGTCAACAGAGCAGCCCTAAACTTTGGGGTGCCTGTGTCTTGCTGATTTTTAGTTTTCAAAATTTATACGCCCATGAGTGGTAGTGCCCTATGCTCCCTAAGCTGTGTTTTTTCGATGTTTCAGGCCTCACCGTACACTTCTCCAGAGTGGCTGTTGGCAATTTACATCCCGCCCATCAGCGTAGCAAGGCTCCCATTTCTCCATGGCCTGTCCTGCATTTGTGGTTTTGACACTTTTATCAGCATGGCCCTTTTGACTGATGGGAAGCGAGACTTCTTTTTAGCGCTGATTTGACTTTCCAGGTTGCTTGGTTGGCCAAAAAGGGCGTATGCGTTTTTTCCTGAATATATTCAGGAAAAAACGCATACGCCCTTTTTGGCCAAGGGCATCATTGTCCACGTTTTGCCGCTTTTCATGTGCTTTAAAGGCGATTCGAATCTACCTCCTGAAACCTGTTTCCTGCAATTCTGCCTTGCTTTCAAATCCTCTTCGTTGCCTTCCCTCAGTATATTTGTGGACGAGAGTTATCATTTATAACTCTGCAGGGTTGTGAATTGCAGTGCCCATGTGCTCCATTTTTCAACTGGCTTTTTTGGGAGCTGGCCGCAGAAGCGCGGGATTGCCTCAGGCCCTATTCTGGTTCCGGGTGGCAGGCTGAGCCTGTGGTTATTTCTTCTTCCTGATGAGAAAATAGAGTGACCTGTGCCTGTCCCAACACCTAGATCTAGTCTCTCATTGGCTGCCCCTCTTCCCGTTCATCCTCAGGACAAATTGCAACCTGTACGGAACAGGACGTTAAAGGTGCTGATTCTCCAAGTAGGGAGATTGCTAGTGAAGTAGCTGGAATGGCGAACCCGAGCACAAGGAGATGAGAAATGAGGTGCGTTTTAGAAACCTTTCAAAATCACACGGTGTACCATCTTCTGGGTTCCTCATGCAAGTTTTCGATGTAGGAAGATGCCCTTGAACCTGGAGATTTGGGACCCATGGGATGGGTACCACGCAGTATTACCTTAAAGGGTCTGCGTTGGCTCACCCAACCTCACCAAACCTCTCAGCCCCAAGAATGTCCACCCTTCTGTCTCATCCAGCTGTGGGTCTAGATATGGTCAATCCAGGTTGCGTCACAGCCCCTGAATGAATTTTGTAAGAATTTCTGTCTCTTTCACTGTCTTTGTTTCATGGGTTTTTAAAATTAATTTATTTTTATAATGGGCTTTAGCTGCTTTTCACGGCTGTGTTTATGCGGCTTTTCACCCACTTGACACACTTCCAGAGAGATATCAATACATAGGTTTTAAGATTCTTACTAGTCACATATATTCTTGTGCGGTGAATAGGGGGTGTTGAGTCCAGTTCACTGAGCAAGGAGTAGGTCTTGTCTATTACGTATTGGGTGTATGGAACGGTATCTGAGCTAATTTGAAACCCTTGTTTTATCCATCACCCCACCTCACCTTTCCCGTTAAGCAACCATAGTTTTTTTTCTAAATATGTGACTTTGTTCTCTTTTCTAATTCAGTTCAAATGTAGCGGTTTTTACATTCCCTGTATAAGTTATAGCTTTTGATAAGTGTCTTTTTCTGTGTGACTTATTTCACTTAGAATCGTCGTACCTAAGTCCACCCATCTTGCTTCTACTAGCCTTATGACATTGATTTCATGGCTGAGTGATATTCCATTGTACATAAGGACCACAACTTCTTTATCCATTTTTCTCTCTCCTGGGATATTTAAGGTGTCATGAAGTGGAGGTTCTTGTCAACAGAGCAGCCCTAAACTTTGGGGTGCCTGTGTCTTGCTGATTTTTAGTTTTCAAAATTTATACGCCCATGAGTGGAAGTGCACTATGCTCCCTAAGCTGTGTTTTTTTGATGTTTCAGGCCTCACCGTAAACTTCTCCAGAGTGGCTGTTGGCAATTTACATCCCGCCCATCAGCGTAGCAAGGCTCCAATTTCTCCATGGCCTGTCCTGCATTTGTGGTTTTGACACTTTTATCAGCATGGCCCTTTTGACGGATGGGAAGCGAGACTTCTTTGTAGCGCTGATTTGCCTTTCCAGGTTGCTTGGTTGGCCAAAAAGGGCGTATGCGTTTTTTCCTGAATATATTCAGGAAAAAACGCATACGCCCTTTTTGGCCAAGGGCATCATTGTCCACGTTTTGCCGCTTTTCATGTGCTTTAAAGGTGATTTGAATCTACCTCCTGAAACCTGTTTCCTGCAATTCTGCCTTGCTTTCAAATCCTCTTCGTTGCCTTCCCTCAATATATTTGTGGACGAGAGTTATCATTTATAACTCTGCAGGGTTGTGAATTGCAGTGCCCATGTGCTCCATTTTTCAACTGGCTTTTTTGGGAGCTGGCCGCAGAAGCGCGGGATTGCCTCAGGCCCTATTCTGGTTCCGGGTGGCAGGCTGAGCCTGTGGTTATTTCTTCTTCCTGATGAGAAAATAGAGTGACCTGTGCCTGTCACAACACCTAGATCTAGTCTCTCATTGGCTGCCCCTCTTTCCGTTCATCCTCAGGACAAATTGCAACCTGTACGGAACAGGAGGTTAAAGGTGTTGATTCTCCAAGTAGGGAGATTGCTAGTGAAGTAGCTGGAATGGCGAACCCGAGCACAAGGAGATGAGAAATGAGGTGCGTTTTAGAAAACTTTCAAAATCACACGGTGTACCATCTCCTGGGTTCCTCATGCAAGTTTTCGATGTAGGAAGATGCCCTTGAACCTGGAGATTTGGGACCCAAGGGATGGGTACCACGCAGTATTACCTTAAAGGGTCTGCGTTGGCTCACCCAACCTCACCATACCTCTCAGCCCCAAGAATGTCCACCCTTATGTCTCATTCAGCTGTGGGTCTAGATATGGTCAATCCAGGTTGCGTCACAGCCCCTGAATGAATTTTGTAAGAATTTCTGTCTCTTCCACTGTCTTTGTTTCATGGGTTTTTAAAACTAATTTATTTTTATAATGGGGTTTAGCTGCTTTTCACGGCTGTGTTTATGCGGCTTTACACCCACTTGACACACTTCCAGAGAGATATCAATACATAGGTTTTAAGATTCTTACTAGTCACATATATTCTTGTGCGGTGAATAGGGGGTGTTGAGTCCAGTTCACTGAGCAAGGAGTAGGTCTTGTCTATTACGTATTGGGTGTATGGAACGGTATCTGAGCTAATTTGAAACCCTTGTATTACGCATCACCCCACCTCACCTTCCCCGTTAAGCAACCATAGTTTTTTTTCTAAATGTGTGACTTTGTTCTGTTTTCTAATTCAGTTCAAATGTAGCGGTTTTTACATTCCCTGTATAAGTTATAGCTTTTGATAAGTGTCTTTTTCTGTGTGACTTATTTCACTTAGAATCGTCGTACCTAAGTCCACCCATCTTGCTTCTACTAGCCTTATGACATTGATTTCATGGCTGAGTGATATTCCATTGTACATAAGGACCACAACTTCTTTATCCATTTTTCTCTTTCCTGGGATATTTAAGGTGTCATGAAGTGGAGGTTCTTGTCAACAGAGCAGCCCTAAACTTTGGGGTGCCTGTGTCTTGCTGATTTTTAGTTTTCAAAATTTATACGCCCATGAGTGGACGTGCCCTATGCTCCCTAAGCTGTGTTTTTTCGATGTTTCAGGCCTCACCGTACACTTCTCCAGAGTGGCTGTTGGCAATTTACATCCCGCCCGTCAGCGTAGCAAGGCTCCAATTTCTCCATGGCCTGTCCTGCATTTGTGGTTTTGACACATTTATCAGCATGGCCCTTTTGACGGATGGGAAGCGAGACTTCTTTGTAGCGCTGATTTGACTTTCCAGGTTGCTTGGTTGGCCAAAAAGGGCGTATGCGTTTTTTCCTGAATATATTCAGGAAAAAACGCATACGCCCTTTTTGGCCAAGGGCATCATTGTCCACGTTTTGCCGCTTTTCATGTGCTTTAAAGGCGATTCGAATCTACCTCCTGAAACCTGTTTCCTGCAATTCTGCCTTGCTTTCAATTCCTCTTCGTTGCCTTCCCTCAATATATTTGTGGACGAGAGTTATCATTTATAACTCTGCAGGGTTGTGAATTGCAGTGCCCATGTGCTCCATTTTTCAACTGGCTTTCTTGGGAGCTGGCCGCAGAAGCGCGGGATTGCCTCAGGACCTATTCTGGTTCCGGGTGGCAGGCTGAGCCTGTGGTTATTTCTTCTTCCTGATGAGAAAATAGAGTGACCTGTGCCTGTCCCAACACCTAGATCTAGTCTCTCATTGGCTGCCCCTCTTCCCGTTCATCCTCAGGACAAATTGCTACCTGTACGGAACAGGAGGTTAAAGGTGCTGATTCTCCAAGTAGGGAGATTGCTAGTGAAGTAGCTGGAATGGCGAACCCGAGCACAAGGAGATGAGAAATGAGGTGCGTTTTAGAAACCTTTCAAAATCACACGGTGTACCATCTTCTGGGTTCCTCATGCAAGTTTTCGATGTAGGAAGATGCCCTTGAACCTGGAGATTTGGGACCCAATAAATGGGTACCACGCAGTATTACCTTAAAGGGTCTGCGTTGGCTCACCCAACCTCACCAAACCTCTCAGCCCCAAGAATGTCCACCCTTATGTCTCATCCAGCTGTGGGTCTAGATATGGTCAATCCAGGTTGCGTCACAGCCCCTGAATGAATTTTGTAAGAATTTCTGTCTCTTTCACTGTTTTTGTTTCCTGGGTTTTTAAAACTAATTTATTTTTATAATGGGGTTTAGCTGCTTTTCACGGCTGTGTTTATGCGGCTTTCCACCCACTTGACACACTTCCAGAGAGATATCAATACATAGGTTTTAAGATTATTACTAGTCACATATATTCTTGTGCGGTGAATAGGGGGTGTTGAGTCCAGTTCACTGAGCAAGGAGTAGGTCTTGTCTATTACGTATTGCGTGTATGGAACGGTATCTGAGCTAATTTGAAACCCTTGTTTTATGCATCACCCCACCTCACCTTCCCCGTTAAGCAACCATAGTTTTTTTTCTAAATTTGTGACTTTGTTCTGTTTTGTAATTCAGTTCAAATGTAGCGGTTTTTACATTCCCTGTATAAATTATAGCTTTTGATAAGTGTCTTTTTCTGTGTGACTTATTTCACTTAGAATCGTCGTACCTAAGTCCACCCATCTTGCTTCTACTAGCCTTATGACATTGATTTCATGGCTGAGTGATATTCCATTGTACATAAGGACCACAACTTCTTTATCCATTTTTCCCTTTCCTGGGATATTTAAGGTGTCATGAAGTGGAGGTTCTTGTCAACAGAGCAGCCCTAAACTTTGGGGTGCCTGTGTCTTGCTGATTTTTAGTTTTCAAAATTTATACGCCCATGAGTGGACGTGCCATATGCTCCCTAAGCTGTGTTTTTTCGATGTTTCAGGCCTCACCGTACACTTCTCCAGAGTGGCTGTTGG
Source organism: Eschrichtius robustus (assembly GCF_028021215.1). Classification (NCBI taxonomy): domain Eukaryota; kingdom Metazoa; phylum Chordata; class Mammalia; order Artiodactyla; family Eschrichtiidae; genus Eschrichtius; species Eschrichtius robustus. The sequence goes on along the minus strand of NW_027175161.1, from coordinate 553,913 downwards.
CAATTTACATCCCGCCCGTCAGCGTAGCAAGGCTCCAATTTCTCCATGGCCTGTCCTGCATTTGTGGTTTTGACACATTTATCAGCATGGCCCTTTTGACGGATGGGAAGCGAGACTTCTTTGTAGCGCTGATTTGACTTTCCAGGTTGCTTGGTTGGCCAAAAAGGGCGTATGCGTTTTTTCCTGAATATATTCAGGAAAAAACGTATACGCCCTTTTTGGCCAAGGGCATCATTGTCCACGTTTTGCCGCTTTTCATGTGCTTTAAAGGCGATTCGAATCTACCTCCTGAAATCTGTTTCCTGCAGTTCTGACTTGCTTTCAAATCTTCTTCGTTGCCTTCCCTCAATATATTTGTGGACGAGAATTATCATTTATAAGTCTGCAGGTTTGTGAATTGCAGTGTCCCTGAGCTCCATTTTTCAACTCGCTTTTTTGGGATCTGTCCGCAAAAGCGCGGGATTGCCTCAGGCCGTATTCTGCTTCTGGGCGGCAGGCTGAGCCTGTGGTTATTTCTTCTTCCTGATGGGAAAATAGAGTGACCTGTGCCTGTCCCAACACCTAGATCTAGTCTCTCATTGGTTGCCCCTCTTCCCGTTCATCCTCAGAACAAATTGCAACCTGTATGGTACAGGAGGTTAAAGGTGCTGATTCTCTAGTAGGGAGATTGCTAGTAAAGTAGCTGAAATGGCGAACCCAAGCACAAGGAGATGAGAAATGAGGTGCGTTTTAGAAACCTTTCAAAATCACACGGTGTACCATCTTCTGGGTTTCTCATGCATGTTTTCGATGTAGGAAGATGACCTTGAACCTGGAGATTTGGGACCCATGGGATGGGTACCACGCAGTATTACTTTAAAGGGTCTGCGTTGGCTCACCCAACCTCACCAAACCTCTCAGCCCCAAGAATGTCCACCCTTATGTCTCATCCAGCTGTGGGTCTAGATATGGTCAATCCAGGTTGCGTCACAGCCCCCGAATGAATTTTGTAAGAATTTCTGTCTCTTTCACTGTCTTTGTTTCATGGGTTTTTAAAACTAACTTATTTTTATAATGGGGTTTAGCTGCTTTTCACGGCTGTGTTTATGCAGCTTTACACCCACTTGACACACTTCCAGAGAGATATCAATACATAGGTTGTAAGTTTCTTACTAGTCAGATATATACTTGTTCGGTGAATAGGGGGTCTTGAGTCCACTTCACTGAGCAAGGAGTAGGTCTTTTCTATTACATATTGGGTGTATGGAACGGTATCTGAGCTAATATGAAACCCTTGTTTTATGCATCACACCACCTCACCTTTCACTTTAAGCAGCCATAGTGTGTTTTCTAAACGTCTGACTCTGTTCTCTTTTGTAATTCAGTTCAAGTGTAGAAGTTTTTACATTCCCTCTATAAGTGATAGCTTATGATAAGTGTCTTTTTCTGTGTGACTAATTTCACTTAGAGTCGTCGTACCTAAATCCACTCATCATGCTGCTACTAGCCTTATGACAATGATTTCATGGCTGAGTGATATTCCATTGTACATAAGGACCACAACTTCTTTATCCATTTTTCTCTTTCCTGGGATATTTAAGGTGTCATGAAGTGGAGGTTCTTGTCAACAGAGCAGCCCTAAACTTTGGGGTGCCTATGTCTTGCTGATTTTTAGTTTTCAAAATTTATACGCCCATGAGTGGACGTGCCCTATGCTCCCTAAGCTGTGTTTTATCGATGTTTCAGGCCTCACCGTACACTTCTCCAGAGTGGCTGTTGGCAATTTACATCCCGCCCATCAGCGTAGCAAGGCTCCAATTTCTCCATGGCCTGTCCTGCATTTGTGGTTTTGACACTTTTATCAGAATGGCCCTTTTGACGGATGGGAAGCGAGACTTCTTTGTAGCGCTGATTTGCCTTTCCAGGTTGCTTGGTTGGCCAAAAAGGGCGTATGCGTTTTTTCCTGAATATATTCAGGAAAAAACGCATACGCCCTTTTTGGCCAAGGGCATCATTGTCCACGTTTTGCCGCTTTTCATGTGCTTTAAAGGCGATTCGAATCTACCTCCTGAAACCTGTTTCCTGCAATTCTGCCTTGCTTTCAAATCCTCTTCGTTGCCTTCCCTCAGTATATTTGTGGACGAGAGTTATCATTTATAACTCTGCAGGGTTGTGAATTGCAGTGCCCATGTGCTCCATTTTTCAACTGACTTTTTTGGGAGCTGGCCGCAGAAGCGCGGGATTGCCTCAGGCCCTATTCTGGTTCCGGGTGGCAGGCTGAGCCTGTGGTTATTTCTTCTTCCTGTTGAGAAAATAGAGTGACCTGTGCCTGTCCCAACACCTAGATCTAGTCTCTCATTGGCTGCCCCTCTTCCCGTTCATCCTCAGGACAAATTGCAACCTGTACGGAACAGGAGGTTAAAGATGCTGATTCTCCAAGTAGGGAGATTGCTAGTGAAGTAGCTGGAATGGCGAACCCGAGCACAAGGAGATGAGAAATGAGGTGCGTTTTAGAAACCTTTCAAAATCACACGGTGTACCATCTTCTGGGTTCCTCATGCAAGTTTTCGATGTAGGAAGATGCCCTTGAACCTGGAGATTTGGGACCCATGGGATGGGTACCACGCAGTATTACCTTAAAGGGTCTGCTTTGGCTCACGCAACCTCAGCAAACCTCTCAGCCCCAAGAATGTCCACCCTTCTGTCTCATCCAGCTGTGGGTCTAGATATGGTCAATCCAGGTTGCGTCACAGCCCCTGAATGAATTTTGTAAGAATTTCTGTCTCTTTCACTGTCTTTGTTTCATGGGTTTTTAAAACTAATTTATTTTTATAATGGGCTTTAGCTGCTTTTCACGGCTGTGTTTATGCGGCTTTTCACCCACTTGACACACTTCCAGAGAGATATCAATACATAGGTTTTAAGATTCTTACTAGTCACATATATTCTTGTGCGGTGAATAGGGGGTGTTGAGTCCAGTTCACTGAGCAAGGAGTAGGTCTTGTCTATTACGTATTGGGTGTATGGAACGGTATCTGAGCTAATTTGAAACCCTTGTTTTATGCATCACCCCACCTCACCTTTCCCGTTAAGCAACCATAGATTTTTTTCTAAATGTGTGACTTTGTTCTGTTTTGTAATTCAGTTCAAATGTAGCGGTTTTTACATTCCCTGTATAAGTTATAGCTTTTGATAAGTGTCCTTTTCTGTGTGACTTATTTCACTTAGAATCGTCGTACCTAAGTCCACCCATCTTGCTTCTACTAGCCTTATGACATTGATTTCATGGCTGAGTGATATTCCATTGTACATAAGGACCACAACTTCTTTATCCATTTTTCTCTTTCCTGGGATATTTAAGGTGTCATGAAGTGGAGGTTCTTGTCAACAGAGCAGCCCTAAACTTTGGGGTGCCTGTGTCTTGCTGATTTTTAGTTTTCAAAATTTATACGCCCAAGAGTGGCAGTGCCCTATGCTCCCTAAGCTGTGTTTTTTCGATGTTTCAGGCCTCACCGTACACTTCTCCAGGTTGGCTGTTGGCAATTTACATCCCGCCCATCAGCGTAGCAAGGCTCCAATTTCTCCATGGCCTGTCCTGCATTTGTGGTTTTGACACTTTTATCAGCATGGCCCTTTTGACGGATGGGAAGCGAGACTTCTTTGTAGCGCTGATTTGACTTTCCAGGTTGCTTGGTTGGCCAAAAAGGGCGTATGCGTTTTTTCCTGAATATATTCAGGAAAAAACGAATAGGCCCTTTTTGGCCAAGGGCATCATTGTCCACGTTTTGCCGCTTTTCATGTGCTTTAAAGGCGATTCGAATCTACCTCCTGAAACCTGTTTCCTGCAATTCTGCCTTGCTTTCAAATCCTCTTCGTTGCCTTCCCTCAGTATATTTGTGGACGAGAGTTATCATTTATAACTCTGCAGGGTTGTGAATTGCCGTGCCCATGTGCTCCATTTTTCAACTGGCTTTTTTGGGAGCTGGCCGCAGAAGCGCGGGATTGCCTCAGGCCCTATTCTGGTTCCGGGTGGCAGGCTGAGCCTGTGGTTATTTCTTCTTCCTGATGAGAAAATAGAGTGACCTGTGCCTGTCCCAACATCTAGATCTAGTCTCTCATTGGCTGCCCCTCTTCCTGTTCATCCTCAGGACAAATTGCAACCTGTACGGAACAGGAGGTTAAAGGTGCTGATTCTCCAAGTAGGGAGATTGCTAGTGAAGTAGCTGGAATGGCGAACCCGAGCACAAGGAGATGAGAAATGAGGTGCGTTTTAGAAACCTTTCAAAATCACACGGTGTACCATCTTCTGGGTTCCTCATGCAAGTTTTCGATGTAGGAAGATGCCCTTGAACCTGGAGATTTGGGACCCATGGGATGGGTACCACGCAGTATTACCTTAAAGGGTCTGCGTTGGCTCACCCAACCTCACCGAAACTCTCAGCCCCAAGAATGTCCACCCTTATGTCTCATCCAGCTGTGGGTCTAGATATGGTCAATCCAGGTTGCGTCACAGCCCCTGAATGAATTTTGTAAGAATTTCTGTCTCTTTCACTGTCTTTGTTTCATGGGTTTTTAAAACTAATTTATTTTTATAATGGGGTTTAGCTGCTTTTCACGTCTGTGTTTATGCGGCTTTACACCCACTTGACACACTTCCAGAGAGATATCAATACATAGGTTTTAAGATTCTTACTAGTCACATATATTCTTGTGCGGTGAATAGGGGGTGTTGAGTCCAGTTCACTGAGCAAGGAGTAGGTCTTGTCTATTACGTATTGGGTGTATGGAACGGTATCTGAGCTAATTTGAAACCCTTGTTTTATGCATCACCCCACCTCACCTTTCCCGTTAAGCAACCATAGATTTTTTTCTAAATGTGTGACTTTGTTCTGTTTTGTAATTCAGTTCAAATGTAGCGGTTTTTACATTCCCTGTATAAGTTATAGCTTTTGATAAGTGTCCTTTTCTGTGTGACTTATTTCACTTAGAATCGTCGTACCTAAGTCCACCCATCTTGCTTCTACTAGCCTTCTGACATTGATTTCATGGCTGAGTGATATTCCATTGTACATAAGGACCACAACTGCTTTATCCATTTTTCTCTTTCCTGGGATATTTAAGGTGTCATGAAGTGGAGGTTCTTGTCAACAGAGCAGCCCTAAACTTTGGGGTGCCTGTGTCTTGCTGATTTTTAGTTTTCAAAATTTATACGCCCATGAGTGGAAGTGCCCTATGCTCCCTAAGCTGTGTTTTTTCGATGTTTCAGGCCTCACCGTACACTTCTCCAGGTTGGCTGTTGGCAATTTACATCCCGCCCATCAGCGTAGCAAGGCTCCAATTTCTCCATGGCCTGTCCTGCATTTGTGGTTTTGACACTTTTATCAGCATGGCCCTTTTGACGGATGGGAAGCGAGACTTCTTTGTAGCGCTGATTTGACTTTCCAGGTTGCTTGGTTGGCCAAAAAGGGCGTATGCGTTTTTTCCTGAATATATTCAGGAAAAAACGCATACGCCCTTTTTGGCCAAGGGCATCATTGTCCACGTTTTGCCGCTTTTCATGTGCTTTAAAGGCGATTCGAATCTACCTCCTGAAACCTGTTTCCTGCAATTCTGCCTTGCTTTCAAATCCTCTTCGTTGCCTTCCCTCAGTATATTTGTGGACGAGAGTTATCATTTATAACTCTGCAGGGTTGTGAATTGCAGTGCCCATGTGCTCCATTTTTCAACTGACTTTTTTGGGAGCTGGCCGCAGAAGCGCGGGATTGCCTCAGGCCCTATTCTGGTTCCGGGTGGCAGGCTGAGCCTGTGGTTATTTCTTCTTCCTGTTGAGAAAATAGAGTGACCTGTGCCTGTCCCAACACCTAGATCTAGTCTCTCATTGGCTGCCCCTCTTCCCGTTCATCCTCAGGACAAATTGCAACCTGTACGGAACAGGAGGTTAAAGATGCTGATTCTCCAAGTAGGGAGATTGCTAGTGAAGTAGCTGGAATGGCGAACCCGAGCACAAGGAGATGAGAAATGAGGTGCGTTTTAGAAACCTTTCAAAATCACACGGTGTACCATCTTCTGGGTTCCTCATGCAAGTTTTCGATGTAGGAAGATGCCCTTGAACCTGGAGATTTGGGACCCATGGGATGGGTACCACGCAGTATTACCTTAAAGGGTCTGCTTTGGCTCACGCAACCTCAGCAAACCTCTCAGCCCCAAGAATGTCCACCCTTATGTCTCATCCAGCTGTGGGTCTAGATATGGTCAATCCAGGTTGCGTCACAGCCCCTGAATGAATTTTGTAAGAATTTCAGTCTCTTTCACTGTCTTTGTTTCATGGGTTTTTAAAACTAATTTATTTTTATAATGGGCTTTAGCTGCTTTTCACGGCTGTGTTTATGCGGCTTTTCACCCACTTGACACACTTCCAGAGAGATATCAATACATAGGTTTTAAGATTCTTACTAGTCACATATATTCTTGTGCGGTGAATAGGGGGTGTTGAGTCCAGTTCACTGAGCAAGGAGTAGGTCTTGTCTATTACGTATTGGGTGTATGGAACGGTATCTGAGCTAATTTGAAACCCTTGTTTTATGCATCACCCCACCTCACCTTTCCCGTTAAGCAACCATAGATTTTTTTCTAAATGTGTGACTTTGTTCTGTTTTGTAATTCAGTTCAAATGTAGCGGTTTTTACATTCCCTGTATAAGTTATAGCTTTTGATAAGTGTCTTTTTCTGTGTGACTTATTTCACTTAGAATCGTCGTACCTAAGTCCACCCATCTTGCTTCTACTAGCCTTATGACATTGATTTCATGGCTGAGTGATATTCCATTGTACATAAGGACCACAACTTCTTTATCCATTTTTCTCTTTCCTGGGATATTTAAGGTGTCATGAAGTGGAGGTTCTTGTCAACAGAGCAGCCCTAAACTTTGGGGTGCCTGTGTCTTGCTGATTTTTAGTTTTCAAAATTTATACGCCCATGAGTGGTAGTGCCCTATGCTCCCTAAGCTGTGTTTTTTCGATGTTTCAGGCCTCACCGTACACTTCTCCAGAGTGGCTGTTGGCAATTTACATCCCGCCCATCAGCGTAGCAAGGCTCCCATTTCTTCATGGCCTGTCCTGCATTTGTGGTTTTGACACTTTTATCAGCATGGCCCTTTTGACTGATGGGAAGCGAGACTTCTTTTTAGCGCTGATTTGACTTTCCAGGTTGCTTGCTTGGCCAAAAAGGGCGTATGCGTTTTTTCCTGAATATATTCAGGAAAAAACGCATACGCCCTTTTTGGCCAAGGGCATCATTGTCCACGTTTTGCCGCTTTTCATGTGCTTTAAAGGCGATTCGAATCTACCTCCTGAAACCTGTTTCCTGCAATTCTGCCTTGCTTTCAAATCCTCTTCGTTGCCTTCCCTCAGTATATTTGTGGACGAGAGTTATCATTTATAACTCTGCAGGGTTGTGAATTGCAGTGCCCATGTGCTCCATTTTTCAACTGGCTTTTTTGGGAGCTGGCCGCAGAAGCGCGGGATTGCCTCAGGCCCTATTCTGGTTCCGGGTGGCAGGCTGAGCCTGTGGTTATTTCTTCTTCCTGATGAGAAAATAGAGTGACCTGTGCCTGTCCCAACACCTAGATCTAGTCTCTCATTGGCTGCCCCTCTTCCCGTTCATCCTCAGGACAAATTGCAACCTGTACGGAACAGGAGGTTAAAGGTGCTGATTCTCCAAGTAGGGAGATTGCTAGTGAAGTAGCTGGAATGGCGAACCCGAGCACAAGGAGATGAGAAATGAGGTGCGTTTTAGAAACCTTTCAAAATCACACGGTGTACCATCTTCTGGGTTCCTCATGCAAGTTTTCGATGTAGGAAGATGCCCTTGAACCTGGAGATTTGGGACCCATGGGATGGGTACCACGCAGTATTACCTTAAAGGGTCTGCGTTGGCTCACCCAACCTCACCAAACCTCTCAGCCCCAAGAATGTCCACCCTTCTGTCTCATCCAGCTGTGGGTCTAGATATGGTCAATCCAGGTTGCGTCACAGCCCCTGAATGAATTTTGTAAGAATTTCAGTCTCTTTCACTGTCTTTGTTTCATGGGTTTTTAAAACTAATTTATTTTTATAATGGGCTTTAGCTGCTTTTCACGGCTGTGTTTATGCGGCTTTTCACCCACTTGACACACTTCCAGAGAGATATCAATACATAGGTTTTAAGATTCTTACTAGTCACATATATTCTTGTGCGGTGAATAGGGGGTGTTGAGTCCAGTTCACTGAGCAAGGAGTAGGTCTTGTCTATTACGTATTGGGTGTATGGAACGGTATCTGAGCTAATTTGAAACCCTTGTTTTATGCATCACCCCACCTCACCTTTCCCGTTAAGCAACCATAGATTTTTTTCTAAATGTGTGACTTTGTTCTGTTTTGTAATTCAGTTCAAATGTAGCGGTTTTTACATTCCCTGTATAAGTTATAGCTTTTGATAAGTGTCCTTTTCTGTGTGACTTATTTCACTTAGAATCGTCGTACCTAAGTCCACCCATCTTGCTTCTACTAGCCTTATGACATTGATTTCATGGCTGAGTGATATTCCATTGTACATAAGGACCACAACTGCTTTATCCATTTTTCTCTTTCCTGGGATATTTAAGGTGTCATGAAGTGGAGGTTCTTGTCAACAGAGCAGCCCTAAACTTTGGGGTGCCTGTGTCTTGCTGATTTTTAGTTTTCAAAATTTATACGCCCATGAGTGGAAGTGCCCTATGCTCCCTAAGCTGTGTTTTTTCGATGTTTCAGGCCTCACCGTACATTTCTCCAGGTTGGCTGTTGGCAATTTACATCCCGCCCATCAGCGTAGCAAGGCTCCAATTTCTCCATGGCCTGTCCTGCATTTGTGGTTTTGACACTTTTATCAGCATGGCCCTTTTGACGGATGGGAAGCGAGACTTCTTTGTAGCGCTGATTTGACTTTCCAGGTTGCTTGGTTGGCCAAAAAGGGCGTATGCGTTTTTTCCTGAATATATTCAGGAAAAAACGCATAGGCCCTTTTTGGCCAAGGGCATCATTGTCCACGTTTTGCCGCTTTTCATGTGCTTTAAAGGCGATTCGAATCTACCTCCTGAAACCTGTTTCCTGCAATTCTGCCTTGCTTTCAAATCCTCTTCGTTGCCTTCCCTCAGTATATTTGTGGACGAGAGTTATCATTTATAACTCTGCAGGGTTGTGAATTGCCGTGCCCATGTGCTCCATTTTTCAACTGGCTTTTTTGGGAGCTGGCCGCAGAAGCGCGGGATTGCCTCAGGCCCTATTCTGGTTCCGGGTGGCAGGCTGAGCCTGTGGTTATTTCTTCTTCCTGATGAGAAAATAGAGTGACCTGTGCCTGTCCCAACATCTAGATCTAGTCTCTCATTGGCTGCCCCTCTTCCTGTTCATCCTCAGGACAAATTGCAACCTGTACGGACCAGGAGGTTAAAGGTGCTGATTCTCCAAGTAGGGAGATTGCTAGTGAAGTAGCTGGAATGGCGAACCCGAGCACAAGGAGATGAGAAATGAGGTGCGTTTTAGAAACCTTTCAAAATCACACGGTGTACCATCTTCTGGGTTCCTCATGCAAGTTTTCGATGTAGGAAGATGCCCTTGAACCTGGAGATTTGGGACCCATGGGATGGGTACCACGCAGTATTACCTTAAAGGGTCTGCTTTGGCTCACGCAACCTCAGCAAACCTCTCAGCCCCAAGAATGTCCACCCTTATGTCTCATCCAGCTGTGGGTCTAGATATGGTCAATCCAGGTTGCGTCACAGCCCCTGAATGAATTTTGTAAGAATTTCTGTCTCTTTCACTGTCTTTGTTTCATGGGTTTTTAAAACTAATTTATTTTTATAATGGGCTTTAGCTGCTTTTCACGGCTGTGTTTATGCGGCTTTTCACCCACTTGACACACTTCCAGAGATATATCAATACATAGGTTTTAAGATTCTTACTAGTCACATATATTCTTGTGCGGTGAATAGGGGGTGTTGAGTCCAGTTCACTGAGCAAGGAGTAGGTCTTGTCTATTACGTATTGGGTGTATGGAACGGTATCTGAGCTAATTTGAAACCCTTGTTTTATGCATCACCCCACCTCACCTTTCCCGTTAAGCAACCATAGATTTTTTTCTAAATGTGTGACTTTGTTCTGTTTTGTAATTCAGTTCAAATGTAGCGGTTTTTACATTCCCTGTATAAGTTATAGCTTTTGATAAGTGTCTTTTTCTGTGTGACTTATTTCACTTAGAATCGTCGTACCTAAGTCCACCCATCTTGCTTCTACTAGCCTTATGACATTGATTTCATGGCTGAGTGATATTCCATTGTACATAAGGACCACAACTTCTTTATCCATTTTTCTCTTTCCTGGGATATTTAAGGTGTCATGAAGTGGAGGTTCTTGTCAACAGAGCAGCCCTAAACTTTGGGGTGCCTGTGTCTTGCTGATTTTTAGTTTTCAAAATTTATACGCCCATGAGTGGTAGTGCCCTATGCTCCCTAAGCTGTGTTTTTTCGATGTTTCAGGCCTCACCGTACACTTCTCCAGAGTGGCTGTTGGCAATTTACATCCCGCCCATCAGCGTAGCAAGGCTCCCATTTCTCCATGGCCTGTCCTGCATTTGTGGTTTTGACACTTTTATCAGCATGGCCCTTTTGACTGATGGGAAGCGAGACTTCTTTTTAGCGCTGATTTGACTTTCCAGGTTGCTTGGTTGGCCAAAAAGGGCGTATGCGTTTTTTCCTGAATATATTCAGGAAAAAACGCATACGCCCTTTTTGGCCAAGGGCATCATTGTCCACGTTTTGCCGCTTTTCATGTGCTTTAAAGGCGATTCGAATCTACCTCCTGAAACCTGTTTCCTGCAATTCTGCCTTGCTTTCAAATCCTCTTCGTTGCCTTCCCTCAGTATATTTGTGGACGAGAGTTATCATTTATAACTCTGCAGGGTTGTGAATTGCAGTGCCCATGTGCTCCATTTTTCAACTGGCTTTTTTGGGAGCTGGCCGCAGAAGCGCGGGATTGCCTCAGGCCCTATTCTGGTTCCGGGTGGCAGGCTGAGCCTGTGGTTATTTCTTCTTCCTGATGAGAAAATAGAGTGACCTGTGCCTGTCCCAACACCTAGATCTAGTCTCTCATTGGCTGCCCCTCTTCCCGTTCATCCTCAGGACAAATTGCAACCTGTACGGAACAGGACGTTAAAGGTGCTGATTCTCCAAGTAGGGAGATTGCTAGTGAAGTAGCTGGAATGGCGAACCCGAGCACAAGGAGATGAGAAATGAGGTGCGTTTTAGAAACCTTTCAAAATCACACGGTGTACCATCTTCTGGGTTCCTCATGCAAGTTTTCGATGTAGGAAGATGCCCTTGAACCTGGAGATTTGGGACCCATGGGATGGGTACCACGCAGTATTACCTTAAAGGGTCTGCGTTGGCTCACCCAACCTCACCAAACCTCTCAGCCCCAAGAATGTCCACCCTTCTGTCTCATCCAGCTGTGGGTCTAGATATGGTCAATCCAGGTTGCGTCACAGCCCCTGAATGAATTTTGTAAGAATTTCTGTCTCTTTCACTGTCTTTGTTTCATGGGTTTTTAAAATTAATTTATTTTTATAATGGGCTTTAGCTGCTTTTCACGGCTGTGTTTATGCGGCTTTTCACCCACTTGACACACTTCCAGAGAGATATCAATACATAGGTTTTAAGATTCTTACTAGTCACATATATTCTTGTGCGGTGAATAGGGGGTGTTGAGTCCAGTTCACTGAGCAAGGAGTAGGTCTTGTCTATTACGTATTGGGTGTATGGAACGGTATCTGAGCTAATTTGAAACCCTTGTTTTATCCATCACCCCACCTCACCTTTCCCGTTAAGCAACCATAGTTTTTTTTCTAAATGTGTGACTTTGTTCTCTTTTCTAATTCAGTTCAAATGTAGCGGTTTTTACATTCCCTGTATAAGTTATAGCTTTTGATAAGTGTCTTTTTCTGTGTGACTTATTTCACTTAGAATCGTCGTACCTAAGTCCACCCATCTTGCTTCTACTAGCCTTATGACATTGATTTCATGGCTGAGTGATATTCCATTGTACATAAGGACCACAACTTCTTTATCCATTTTTCTCTCTCCTGGGATATTTAAGGTGTCATGAAGTGGAGGTTCTTGTCAACAGAGCAGCCCTAAACTTTGGGGTGCCTGTGTCTTGCTGATTTTTAGTTTTCAAAATTTATACGCCCATGAGTGGAAGTGCACTATGCTCCCTAAGCTGTGTTTTTTTGATGTTTCAGGCCTCACCGTAAACTTCTCCAGAGTGGCTGTTGGCAATTTACATCCCGCCCATCAGCGTAGCAAGGCTCCAATTTCTCCATGGCCTGTCCTGCATTTGTGGTTTTGACACTTTTATCAGCATGGCCCTTTTGACGGATGGGAAGCGAGACTTCTTTGTAGCGCTGATTTGACTTTCCAGGTTGCTTGGTTGGCCAAAAAGGGCGTATGCGTTTTTTCCTGAATATATTCAGGAAAAAACGCATACGCCCTTTTTGGCCAAGGGCATCATTGTCCACGTTTTGCCGCTTTTCATGTGCTTTAAAGGTGATTTGAATCTACCTCCTGAAACCTGTTTCCTGCAATTCTGCCTTGCTTTCAAATCCTCTTCGTTGCCTTCCCTCAATATATTTGTGGACGAGACTTATCATTTATAACTCTGCAGGGTTGTGAATTGCAGTGCCCATGTGCTCCATTTTTCAACTGGCTTTTTTGGGAGCTGGCCGCAGAAGCGCGGGATTGCCTCAGGCCCTATTCTGGTTCCGGGTGGCAGGCTGAGCCTGTGGTTATTTCTTCTTCCTGATGAGAAAATAGAGTGACCTGTGCCTGTCACAACACCTAGATCTAGTCTCTCATTGGCTGCCCCTCTTCCCGTTCATCCTCAGGACAAATTGCAACCTGTACGGAACAGGAGGTTAAAGGTGTTGATTCTCCAAGTAGGGAGATTGCTAGTGAAGTAGCTGGAATGGCGAACCCGAGCACAAGGAGATGAGAAATGAGGTGCGTTTTAGAAAACTTTCAAAATCACACGGTGTACCATCTCCTGGGTTCCTCATGCAAGTTTTCGATGTAGGAAGATGCCCTTGAACCTGGAGATTTGGGACCCAAGGGATGGGTACCACGCAGTATTACCTTAAAGGGTCTGCGTTGGCTCACCCAACCTCACCATACCTCTCAGCCCCAAGAATGTCCACCCTTATGTCTCATTCAGCTGTGGGTCTAGATATGGTCAATCCAGGTTGCGTCACAGCCCCTGAATGAATTTTGTAAGAATTTCTGTCTCTTCCACTGTCTTTGTTTCATGGGTTTTTAAAACTAATTTATTTTTATAATGGGGTTTAGCTGCTTTTCACGGCTGTGTTTATGCGGCTTTACACCCACTTGACACACTTCCAGAGAGATATCAATACATAGGTTTTAAGATTCTTACTAGTCACATATATTCTTGTGCGGTGAATAGGGGGTGTTGAGTCCAGTTCACTGAGCAAGGAGTAGGTCTTGTCTATTACGTATTGGGTGTATGGAACGGTATCTGAGCTAATTTGAAACCCTTGTATTACGCATCACCCCACCTCACCTTCCCCGTTAAGCAACCATAGATTTTTTTCTAAATGTGTGACTTTGTTCTGTTTTGTAATTCAGTTCAAATGTAGCGGTTTTTACATTCCCTGTATAAGTTATAGCTTTTGATAAGTGTCTTTTTCTGTGTGACTTATTTCACTTAGAATCGTCGTACCTAAGTCCACCCATCTTGCTTCTACTAGCCTTATGACATTGATTTCATGGCTGAGTGATATTCCATTGTACATAAGGACCACAACTTCTTTATCCATTTTTCTCTTTCCTGGGATATTTAAGGTGTCATGAAGTGGAGGTTCTTGTCAACAGAGGAGCCCTAAACTTTGGGGTGCCTGTGTCTTGCTGATTTTTAGTTTTCAAAATTTATACGCCCATGAGTGGACGTGCCCTATGCTCCCTAAGCTGTGTTTTTTCGATGTTTCAGGCCTCACCGTACACTTCTCCAGAGTGGCTGTTGGCAATTTACATCCCGCCCGTCAGCGTAGCAAGGCTCCAATTTCTCCATGGCCTGTCCTGCATTTGTGGTTTTGACACATTTATCAGCATGGCCCTTTTGACGGATGGGAAGCGAGACTTCTTTGTAGCGCTGATTTGACTTTCCAGGTTGCTTGGTTGGCCAAAAAGGGCGTATGCGTTTTTTCCTGAATATATTCAGGAAAAAACGCATACGCCCTTTTTGGCCAAGGGCATCATTGTCCACGTTTTGCCGCTTTTCATGTGCTTTAAAGGCGATTCGAATCTACCTCCTGAAACCTGTTTCCTGCAATTCTGCCTTGCTTTCAATTCCTCTTCGTTGCCTTCCCTCAATATATTTGTGGACGAGAGTTATCATTTATAACTCTGCAGGGTTGTGAATTGCAGTGCCCATGTGCTCCATTTTTCAACTGGCTTTTTTGGGAGCTGGCCGCAGAAGCGCGGGATTGCCTCAGGACCTATTCTGGTTCCGGGTGGCAGGCTGAGCCTGTGGTTATTTCTTCTTCCTGATGAGAAAATAGAGTGACCTGTGCCTGTCCCAACACCTAGATCTAGTCTCTCATTGGCTGCCCCTCTTCCCGTTCATCCTCAGGACAAATTGCTACCTGTACGGAACAGGAGGTTAAAGGTGCTGATTCTCCAAGTAGGGAGATTGCTAGTGAAGTAGCTGGAATGGCGAACCCGAGCACAAGGAGATGAGAAATGAGGTGCGTTTTAGAAACCTTTCAAAATCACACGGTGTACCATCTTCTGGGTTCCTCATGCAAGTTTTCGATGTAGGAAGATGCCCTTGAACCTGGAGATTTGGGACCCAATAAATGGGTACCACGCAGTATTACCTTAAAGGGTCTGCGTTGGCTCACGCAACCTCAGCAAACCTCTCAGCCCCAAGAATGTCCACCCTTATGTCTCATCCAGCTGTGGGTCTAGATATGGTCAATCCAGGTTGCGTCACAGCCCCTGAATGAATTTTGTAAGAATTTCTGTCTCTTTCACTGTTTTTGTTTCCTGGGTTTTTAAAACTAATTTATTTTTATAATGGGGTTTAGCTGCTTTTCACGGCTGTGTTTATGCGGCTTTCCACCCACTTGACACACTTCCAGAGAGATATCAATACATAGGTTTTAAGATTCTTACTAGTCACATATATTCTTGTGCGGTGAATAGGGGGTGTTGAGTCCAGTTCACTGAGCAAGGAGTAGGTCTTGTCTATTACGTATTGCGTGTATGGAACGGTATCTGAGCTAATTTGAAACCCTTGTTTTATGCATCACCCCACCTCACCTTCCCCGTTAAGCAACCATAGTTTTTTTTCTAAATTTGTGACTTTGTTCTGTTTTGTAATTCAGTTCAAATGTAGCGGTTTTTACATTCCCTGTATAAATTATAGCTTTTGATAAGTGTCTTTTTCTGTGTGACTTATTTCACTTAGAATCGTCGTACCTAAGTCCACCCATCTTGCTTCTACTAGCCTTATGACATTGATTTCATGGCTGAGTGATATTCCATTGTACATAAGGACCACAACTTCTTTATCCATTTTTCTCTTTCCTGGGATATTTAAGGTGTCATGAAGTGGAGGTTCTTGTCAACAGAGCAGCCCTAAACTTTGGGGTGCCTGTGTCTTGCTGATTTTTAGTTTTCAAAATTTATACGCCCATGAGTGGACGTGCCATATGCTCCCTAAGCTGTGTTTTTTCGATGTTTCAGGCCTCACCGTACACTTCTCCAGAGTGGCTGTTGGCAATTTACATCCCGCCCGTCAGCGTAGCAAGGCTCCAATTTCTCCATGGCCTGTCCTGCATTTGTGGTTTTGACACATTTATCAGCATGGCCCTTTTGACGGATGGGAAGCGAGAATTCTTTGTAGCGCTGATTTGACTTTCCAGGTTGCTTGGTTGGCCAAAAAGGGCGTATGCGTTTTTTCCTGAATATATTCAGGAAAAAACGCATACGCCCTTTTTGGACAAGGGCATCATTGTCCACGTTTTGCCGCTTTTCATGTGCTTTAAAGGTGATTCGAATCTACCTCCTGAAATCTGTTTCCTGCAGTTCTGACTTGCTTTCAAATCCTCTTCGTTGCCTTCCCTCAATATATTTGTGGACGAGAATTATCATTTATAAGTCTGCAGGTTTGTGAATTGCAGTGTCCCTGAGCTCCATTTTTCAACTCGCTTTTTTGGGATCTGTCCGCAAAAGCGCGGGATTGCCTCAGGCCGTATTCTGCTTCTGGGCGGCAGGCTGAGCCTGTGGTTATTTCTTCTTCCTGATGGGAAAATAGAGTGACCTGTGCCTGTCCCAACACCTAGATCTAGTCTCTCATTGGTTGCCCCTCTTCCCTTTCATCCTCAGAACAAATTGCAACCTGTACGGAACAGGAGGTTAAAGGTGCTGATTCTCCAAGTAGGGAGATTGCTAGTAAAGTAGCTGAAATGGCGAACCCGAGCACAAGGAGATGAGAAATGAGGTGCGTTTTAGAAACCTTTCAAAATCACACGGTGTACCATCTTCTGGGTTTCTCATGCATGTTTTCGATGTAGGAAGATGACCTTGAACCTGGAGATTTGGGACCCATGGGATGGGTACCACGCAGTATTACTTTAAAGGGTCTGCGTTGGCTCACCCAACCTCACCAAACCTCTCAGCCCCAAGAATGTCCACCCTTATGTCTCATCCAGCTGTGGGTCTAGATATGGTCAATCCAGGTTGCGTCACAGCCCCCGAATGAATTTTGTAAGAATTTCTGTCCCTTTCACTGTCTTTGTTTCATGGGTTTTTAAAACTAACTTATTTTTATAATGGGGTTTAGCTGCTTTTCACGGCTGTGTTTATGCAGCTTTACACCCACTTGACACACTTCCAGAGAGATATCAATACATAGGTTGTAAGTTTCTTACTAGTCAGATATATACTTGTTCGGTGAATAGGGGGTCTTGAGTCCACTTCACTGAGCAAGGAGTAGGTCTTTTCTATTACATATTGGGTGTATGGAACGGTATCTGAGCTAATATGAAACCCTTGTTTTATGCATCACACCACCTCACCTTTCACTTTAAGCAGCCATAGTGTGTTTTCTAAACGTCTGACTCTGTTCTCTTTTGTAAATCAGTTCAAGTGTAGAAGTTTTTACATTCCCTCTATAAGTGATAGCTTATGATAAGTGTCTTTTTCTGTGTGACTAATTTCACTTAGAGTCGTCGTACCTAAATCCACTCATCATGCTGCTACTAGCCTTATGACAATGATTTCATGGCTGAGTGATATTCCATTGTACATAAGGACCACAACTTCTTTATCCATTTTTCTCTTTCCTGGGATATTTAAGGTGTCATGAAGTGGAGGTTCTTGTCAACAGAGCAGCCCTAAACTTTGGGGTGCCTATGTCTTGCTGATTTTTAGTTTTCAAAATTTATACGCCCATGAGTGGACGTGCCCTATGCTCCCTAAGCTGTGTTTTATCGATGTTTCAGGCCTCACCGTACACTTCTCCAGAGTCGCTGTTGGCAATTTACATCCCGCCCATCAGCGTAGCAAGGCTCCAATTTCTCCATGGCCTGTCCTGCATTTGTGGTTTTGACACTTTTATCAGAATGGCCCTTTTGACGGATGGGAAGCGAGACTTCTTTGTAGCGCTGATTTGCCTTTCCAGGTTGCTTGGTTGGCCAAAAAGGGCGTATGCGTTTTTTCCTGAATATATTCAGGAAAAAACGCATACGCCCTTTTTGGCCAAGGGCATCATTGTCCACGTTTTGCCGCTTTTCATGTGCTTTAAAGGCGATTCGAATCTACCTCCTGAAACCTGTTTCCTGCAATTCTGCCTTGCTTTCAAATCCTCTTCGTTGCCTTCCCTCAGTATATTTGTGGACGAGAGTTATCATTTATAACTCTGCAGGGTTGTGAATTGCAGTGCCCATGTGCTCCATTTTTCAACTGACTTTTTTGGGAGCTGGCCGCAGAAGCGCGGGATTGCCTCAGGCCCTATTCTGGTTCCGGGTGGCAGGCTGAGCCTGTGGTTATTTCTTCTTCCTGTTGAGAAAATAGAGTGACCTGTGCCTGTCCCAACACCTAGATCTAGTCTCTCATTGGCTGCCCCTCTTCCCGTTCATCCTCAGGACAAATTGCAACCTGTACGGAACAGGAGGTTAAAGATGCTGATTCTCCAAGTAGGGAGATTGCTAGTGAAGTAGCTGGAATGGCGAACCCGAGCACAAGGAGATGAGAAATGAGGTGCGTTTTAGAAACCTTTCAAAATCACACGGTGTACCATCTTCTGGGTTCCTCATGCAAGTTTTCGATGTAGGAAGATGCCCTTGAACCTGGAGATTTGGGACCCATGGGATGGGTACCACGCAGTATTACCTTAAAGGGTCTGCTTTGGCTCACGCAACCTCAGCAAACCTCTCAGCCCCAAGAATGTCCACCCTTATGTCTCATCCAGCTGTGGGTCTAGATATGGTCAATCCAGGTTGCGTCACAGCCCCTGAATGAATTTTGTAAGAATTTCTGTCTCTTTCACTGTCTTTGTTTCATGGGTTTTTAAAACTAATTTATTTTTATAATGGGCTTTAGCTGCTTTTCACGGCTGTGTTTATGCGGCTTTTCACCCACTTGACACACTTCCAGAGAGATATCAATACATAGGTTTTAAGATTCTTACTAGTCACATATATTCTTGTGCGGTGAATAGGGGGTGTTGAGTCCAGTTCACTGAGCAAGGAGTAGGTCTTGTCTATTACGTATTGGGTGTATGGAACGGTATCTGAGCTAATTTGAAACCCTTGTTTTATGCATCACCCCACCTCACCTTTCCCGTTAAGCAACCATAGATTTTTTTCTAAATGTGTGACTTTGTTCTGTTTTGTAATTCAGTTCAAATGTAGCGGTTTTTACATTCCCTGTATAAGTTATAGCTTTTGATAAGTGTCTTTTTCTGTGTGACTTATTTCACTTAGAATCGTCGTACCTAAGTCCACCCATCTTGCTTCTACTAGCCTTATGACATTGATTTCATGGCTGAGTGATATTCCATTGTACATAAGGACCACAACTTCTTTATCCATTTTTCTCTTTCCTGGGATATTTAAGGTGTCATGAAGTGGAGGTTCTTGTCAACAGAGCAGCCCTAAACTTTGGGGTGCCTGTGTCTTGCTGATTTTTAGTTTTCAAAATTTATACGCCCATGAGTGGTAGTGCCCTATGCTCCCTAAGCTGTGTTTTTTCGATGTTTCAGGCCTCACCGTACACTTCTCCAGAGTGGCTGTTGGCAATTTACATCCCGCCCATCAGCGTAGCAAGGCTCCCATTTCTCCATGGCCTGTCCTGCATTTGTGGTTTTGACACTTTTATCAGCATGGCCCTTTTGACTGATGGGAAGCGAGACTTCTTTTTAGCGCTGATTTGACTTTCCAGGTTGCTTGGTTGGCCAAAAAGGGCGTATGCGTTTTTTCCTGAATATATTCAGGAAAAAACGCATACGCCCTTTTTGGCCAAGGGCATCATTGTCCACGTTTTGCCGCTTTTCATGTGCTTTAAAGGCGATTCGAATCTATCTCCTGAAACCTGTTTCCTGCAATTCTGCCTTGCTTTCAAATCCTCTTCGTTGCCTTCCCTCAGTATATTTGTGGACGAGAGTTATCATTTATAACTCTGCAGGGTTGTGAATTGCAGTGCCCATGTGCTCCATTTTTCAACTGGCTTTTTTGGGAGCTGGCCGCAGAAGCGCGGGATTGCCTCAGGCCCTATTCTGGTTCCGGGTGGCAGGCTGAGCCTGTGGTTATTTCTTCTTCCTGATGAGAAAATAGAGTGACCTGTGCCTGTCCCAACACCTAGATCTAGTCTCTCATTGGCTGCCCCTCTTCCCGTTCATCCTCAGGACAAATTGCAACCTGTACGGAACAGGAGGTTAAAGGTGCTGATTCTCCAAGTAGGGAGATTGCTAGTGAAGTAGCTGGAATGGTGAACCCGAGCACAAGGAGATGAGAAATGAGGTGCGTTTTAGAAACCTTTCAAAATCACACGGTGTACCATCTTCTGGGTTCCTCATGCAAGTTTTCGATGTAGGAAGATGCCCTTGAACCTGGAGATTTGGGACCCATGGGATGGGTACCACGCAGTATTACCTTAAAGGGTCTGCGTTGGCTCACCCAACCTCACCAAACCTCTCAGCCCCAAGAATGTCCACCCTTCTGTCTCATCCAGCTGTGGGTCTAGATATGGTCAATCCAGGTTGCGTCACAGCCCCTGAATGAATTTTGTAAGAATTTCAGTCTCTTTCACTGTCTTTGTTTCATGGGTTTTTAAAACTAATTTATTTTTATAATGGGCTTTAGCTGCTTTTCACGGCTGTGTTTATGCGGCTTTTCACCCACTTGACACACTTCCAGAGAGATATCAATACATAGGTTTTAAGATTCTTACTAGTCACATATATTCTTGTGCGGTGAATAGGGGGTGTTGAGTCCAGTTCACTGAGCAAGGAGTAGGTCTTGTCTATTACGTATTGGGTGTATGGAACGGTATCTGAGCTAATTTGAAACCCTTGTTTTATGCATCACCCCACCTCACCTTTCCCGTTAAGCAACCATAGATTTTTTTCTAAATGTGTGACTTTGTTCTGTTTTGTAATTCAGTTCAAATGTAGCGGTTTTTACATTCCCTGTATAAGTTATAGCTTTTGATAAGTGTCCTTTTCTGTGTGACTTATTTCACTTAGAATCGTCGTACCTAAGTCCACCCATCTTGCTTCTACTAGCCTTATGACATTGATTTCATGGCTGAGTGATATTCCATTGTACATAAGGACCACAACTGCTTTATCCATTTTTCTCTTTCCTGGGATATTTAAGGTGTCATGAAGTGGAGGTTCTTGTCAACAGAGCAGCCCTAAACTTTGGGGTGCCTGTGTCTTGCTGATTTTTAGTTTTCAAAATTTATACGCCCATGAGTGGAAGTGCCCTATGCTCCCTAAGCTGTGTTTTTTCGATGTTTCAGGCCTCACCGTACATTTCTCCAGGTTGGCTGTTGGCAATTTACATCCCGCCCATCAGCGTAGCAAGGCTCCAATTTCTCCATGGCCTGTCCTGCATTTGTGGTTTTGACACTTTTATCAGCATGGCCCTTTTGACGGATGGGAAGCGAGACTTCTTTGTAGCGCTGATTTGACTTTCCAGGTTGCTTGGTTGGCCAAAAAGGGCGTATGCGTTTTTTCCTGAATATATTCAGGAAAAAACGCATAGGCCCTTTTTGGCCAAGGGCATCATTGTCCACGTTTTGCCGCTTTTCATGTGCTTTAAAGGCGATTCGAATCTACCTCCTGAAACCTGTTTCCTGCAATTCTGCCTTGCTTTCAAATCCTCTTCGTTGCCTTCCCTCAGTATATTTGTGGACGAGAGTTATCATTTATAACTCTGCAGGGTTGTGAATTGCCGTGCCCATGTGCTCCATTTTTCAACTGGCTTTTTTGGGAGCTGGCCGCAGAAGCGCGGGATTGCCTCAGGCCCTATTCTGGTTCCGGGTGGCAGGCTGAGCCTGTGGTTATTTCTTCTTCCTGATGAGAAAATAGAGTGACCTGTGCCTGTCCCAACATCTAGATCTAGTCTCTCATTGGCTGCCCCTCTTCCTGTTCATCCTCAGGACAAATTGCAACCTGTACGGACCAGGAGGTTAAAGGTGCTGATTCTCCAAGTAGGGAGATTGCTAGTGAAGTAGCTGGAATGGCGAACCCGAGCACAAGGAGATGAGAAATGAGGTGCGTTTTAGAAACCTTTCAAAATCACACGGTGTACCATCTTCTGGGTTCCTCATGCAAGTTTTCGATGTAGGAAGATGCCCTTGAACCTGGAGATTTGGGACCCATGGGATGGGTACCACGCAGTATTACCTTAAAGGGTCTGCGTTGGCTCACCCAACCTCACCGAAACTCTCAGCCCCAAGAATGTCCACCCTTATGTCTCATCCAGCTGTGGGTCTAGATATGGTCAATCCAGGTTGCGTCACAGCCCCTGAATGAATTTTGTAAGAATTTCTGTCTCTTTCACTGTCTTTGTTTCATGGGTTTTTAAAACTAATTTATTTTTATAATGGGGTTTAGCTGCTTTTCACGTCTGTGTTTATGCGGCTTTACACCCACTTGACACACTTCCAGAGAGATATCAATACATAGGTTTTAAGATTCTTACTAGTCACATATATTCTTGTGCGGTGAATAGGGGGTGTTGAGTCCAGTTCACTGAGCAAGGAGTAGGTCTTGTCTATTACGTATTGGGTGTATGGAACGGTATCTGAGCTAATTTGAAACCCTTGTTTTATGCATCACCCCACCTCACCTTTCCCGTTAAGCAACCATAGATTTTTTTCTAAATGTGTGACTTTGTTCTGTTTTGTAATTCAGTTCAAATGTAGCGGTTTTTACATTCCCTGTATAAGTTATAGCTTTTGATAAGTGTCCTTTTCTGTGTGACTTATTTCACTTAGAATCGTCGTACCTAAGTCCACCCATCTTGCTTCTACTAGCCTTCTGACATTGATTTCATGGCTGAGTGATATTCCATTGTACATAAGGACCACAACTGCTTTATCCATTTTTCTCTTTCCTGGGATATTTAAGGTGTCATGAAGTGGAGGTTCTTGTCAACAGAGCAGCCCTAAACTTTGGGGTGCCTGTGTCTTGCTGATTTTTAGTTTTCAAAATTTATACGCCCATGAGTGGAAGTGCCCTATGCTCCCTAAGCTGTGTTTTTTCGATGTTTCAGGCCTCACCGTACACTTCTCCAGGTTGGCTGTTGGCAATTTACATCCCGCCCATCAGCGTAGCAAGGCTCCAATTTCTCCATGGCCTGTCCTGCATTTGTGGTTTTGACACTTTTATCAGCATGGCCCTTTTGACGGATGGGAAGCGAGACTTCTTTGTAGCGCTGATTTGACTTTCCAGGTTGCTTGGTTGGCCAAAAAGGGCGTATGCGTTTTTTCCTGAATATATTCAGGAAAAAACGCATACGCCCTTTTTGGCCAAGGGCATCATTGTCCACGTTTTGCCGCTTTTCATGTGCTTTAAAGGCGATTCGAATCTACCTCCTGAAACCTGTTTCCTGCAATTCTGCCTTGCTTTCAAATCCTCTTCGTTGCCTTCCCTCAGTATATTTGTGGACGAGAGTTATCATTTATAACTCTGCAGGGTTGTGAATTGCAGTGCCCATGTGCTCCATTTTTCAACTGACTTTTTTGGGAGCTGGCCGCAGAAGCGCGGGATTGCCTCAGGCCCTATTCTGGTTCCGGGTGGCAGGCTGAGCCTGTGGTTATTTCTTCTTCCTGTTGAGAAAATAGAGTGACCTGTGCCTGTCCCAACACCTAGATCTAGTCTCTCATTGGCTGCCCCTCTTCCCGTTCATCCTCAGGACAAATTGCAACCTGTACGGAACAGGAGGTTAAAGATGCTGATTCTCCAAGTAGGGAGATTGCTAGTGAAGTAGCTGGAATGGCGAACCCGAGCACAAGGAGATGAGAAATGAGGTGCGTTTTAGAAACCTTTCAAAATCACACGGTGTACCATCTTCTGGGTTCCTCATGCAAGTTTTCGATGTAGGAAGATGCCCTTGAACCTGGAGATTTGGGACCCATGGGATGGGTACCACGCAGTATTACCTTAAAGGGTCTGCTTTGGCTCACGCAACCTCAGCAAACCTCTCAGCCCCAAGAATGTCCACCCTTATGTCTCATCCAGCTGTGGGTCTAGATATGGTCAATCCAGGTTGCGTCACAGCCCCTGAATGAATTTTGTAAGAATTTCTGTCTCTTTCACTGTCTTTGTTTCATGGGTTTTTAAAACTAATTTATTTTTATAATGGGCTTTAGCTGCTTTTCACGGCTGTGTTTATGCGGCTTTTCACCCACTTGACACACTTCCAGAGATATATCAATACATAGGTTTTAAGATTCTTACTAGTCACATATATTCTTGTGCGGTGAATAGGGGGTGTTGAGTCCAGTTCACTGAGCAAGGAGTAGGTCTTGTCTATTACGTATTGGGTGTATGGAACGGTATCTGAGCTAATTTGAAACCCTTGTTTTATGCATCACCCCACCTCACCTTTCCCGTTAAGCAACCATAGATTTTTTTCTAAATGTGTGACTTTGTTCTGTTTTGTAATTCAGTTCAAATGTAGCGGTTTTTACATTCCCTGTATAAGTTATAGCTTTTGATAAGTGTCTTTTTCTGTGTGACTTATTTCACTTAGAATCGTCGTACCTAAGTCCACCCATCTTGCTTCTACTAGCCTTATGACATTGATTTCATGGCTGAGTGATATTCCATTGTACATAAGGACCACAACTTCTTTATCCATTTTTCTCTTTCCTGGGATATTTAAGGTGTCATGAAGTGGAGGTTCTTGTCAACAGAGCAGCCCTAAACTTTGGGGTGCCTGTGTCTTGCTGATTTTTAGTTTTCAAAATTTATACGCCCATGAGTGGTAGTGCCCTATGCTCCCTAAGCTGTGTTTTTTCGATGTTTCAGGCCTCACCGTACACTTCTCCAGAGTGGCTGTTGGCAATTTACATCCCGCCCATCAGCGTAGCAAGGCTCCCATTTCTCCATGGCCTGTCCTGCATTTGTGGTTTTGACACTTTTATCAGCATGGCCCTTTTGACTGATGGGAAGCGAGACTTCTTTTTAGCGCTGATTTGACTTTCCAGGTTGCTTGGTTGGCCAAAAAGGGCGTATGCGTTTTTTCCTGAATATATTCAGGAAAAAACGCATACGCCCTTTTTGGCCAAGGGCATCATTGTCCACGTTTTGCCGCTTTTCATGTGCTTTAAAGGCGATTCGAATCTACCTCCTGAAACCTGTTTCCTGCAATTCTGCCTTGCTTTCAAATCCTCTTCGTTGCCTTCCCTCAGTATATTTGTGGACGAGAGTTATCATTTATAACTCTGCAGGGTTGTGAATTGCAGTGCCCATGTGCTCCATTTTTCAACTGGCTTTTTTGGGAGCTGGCCGCAGAAGCGCGGGATTGCCTCAGGCCCTATTCTGGTTCCGGGTGGCAGGCTGAGCCTGTGGTTATTTCTTCTTCCTGATGAGAAAATAGAGTGACCTGTGCCTGTCCCAACACCTAGATCTAGTCTCTCATTGGCTGCCCCTCTTCCCGTTCATCCTCAGGACAAATTGCAACCTGTACGGAACAGGACGTTAAAGGTGCTGATTCTCCAAGTAGGGAGATTGCTAGTGAAGTAGCTGGAATGGCGAACCCGAGCACAAGGAGATGAGAAATGAGGTGCGTTTTAGAAACCTTTCAAAATCACACGGTGTACCATCTTCTGGGTTCCTCATGCAAGTTTTCGATGTAGGAAGATGCCCTTGAACCTGGAGATTTGGGACCCATGGGATGGGTACCACGCAGTATTACCTTAAAGGGTCTGCGTTGGCTCACCCAACCTCACCAAACCTCTCAGCCCCAAGAATGTCCACCCTTCTGTCTCATCCAGCTGTGGGTCTAGATATGGTCAATCCAGGTTGCGTCACAGCCCCTGAATGAATTTTGTAAGAATTTCTGTCTCTTTCACTGTCTTTGTTTCATGGGTTTTTAAAATTAATTTATTTTTATAATGGGCTTTAGCTGCTTTTCACGGCTGTGTTTATGCGGCTTTTCACCCACTTGACACACTTCCAGAGAGATATCAATACATAGGTTTTAAGATTCTTACTAGTCACATATATTCTTGTGCGGTGAATAGGGGGTGTTGAGTCCAGTTCACTGAGCAAGGAGTAGGTCTTGTCTATTACGTATTGGGTGTATGGAACGGTATCTGAGCTAATTTGAAACCCTTGTTTTATCCATCACCCCACCTCACCTTTCCCGTTAAGCAACCATAGTTTTTTTTCTAAATGTGTGACTTTGTTCTCTTTTCTAATTCAGTTCAAATGTAGCGGTTTTTACATTCCCTGTATAAGTTATAGCTTTTGATAAGTGTCTTTTTCTGTGTGACTTATTTCACTTAGAATCGTCGTACCTAAGTCCACCCATCTTGCTTCTACTAGCCTTATGACATTGATTTCATGGCTGAGTGATATTCCATTGTACATAAGGACCACAACTTCTTTATCCATTTTTCTCTCTCCTGGGATATTTAAGGTGTCATGAAGTGGAGGTTCTTGTCAACAGAGCAGCCCTAAACTTTGGGGTGCCTGTGTCTTGCTGATTTTTAGTTTTCAAAATTTATACGCCCATGAGTGGAAGTGCACTATGCTCCCTAAGCTGTGTTTTTTTGATGTTTCAGGCCTCACCGTAAACTTCTCCAGAGTGGCTGTTGGCAATTTACATCCCGCCCATCAGCGTAGCAAGGCTCCAATTTCTCCATGGCCTGTCCTGCATTTGTGGTTTTGACACTTTTATCAGCATGGCCCTTTTGACGGATGGGAAGCGAGACTTCTTTGTAGCGCTGATTTGACTTTCCAGGTTGCTTGGTTGGCCAAAAAGGGCGTATGCGTTTTTTCCTGAATATATTCAGGAAAAAACGCATACGCCCTTTTTGGCCAAGGGCATCATTGTCCACGTTTTGCCGCTTTTCATGTGCTTTAAAGGTGATTTGAATCTACCTCCTGAAACCTGTTTCCTGCAATTCTGCCTTGCTTTCAAATCCTCTTCGTTGCCTTCCCTCAATATATTTGTGGACGAGACTTATCATTTATAACTCTGCAGGGTTGTGAATTGCAGTGCCCATGTGCTCCATTTTTCAACTGGCTTTTTTGGGAGCTGGCCGCAGAAGCGCGGGATTGCCTCAGGCCCTATTCTGGTTCCGGGTGGCAGGCTGAGCCTGTGGTTATTTCTTCTTCCTGATGAGAAAATAGAGTGACCTGTGCCTGTCACAACACCTAGATCTAGTCTCTCATTGGCTGCCCCTCTTCCCGTTCATCCTCAGGACAAATTGCAACCTGTACGGAACAGGAGGTTAAAGGTGTTGATTCTCCAAGTAGGGAGATTGCTAGTGAAGTAGCTGGAATGGCGAACCCGAGCACAAGGAGATGAGAAATGAGGTGCGTTTTAGAAAACTTTCAAAATCACACGGTGTACCATCTCCTG
Organism: Eschrichtius robustus; assembly: GCF_028021215.1. NCBI lineage: Eukaryota > Metazoa > Chordata > Mammalia > Artiodactyla > Eschrichtiidae > Eschrichtius > Eschrichtius robustus. Next base: position 526,745 of record NW_027175161.1, on the reverse strand, counting down.
GGTTCCTCATGCAAGTTTTCGATGTAGGAAGATGCCCTTGAACCTGGAGATTTGGGACCCAAGGGATGGGTACCACGCAGTATTACCTTAAAGGGTCTGCGTTGGCTCACCCAACCTCACCATACCTCTCAGCCCCAAGAATGTCCACCCTTATGTCTCATTCAGCTGTGGGTCTAGATATGGTCAATCCAGGTTGCGTCACAGCCCCTGAATGAATTTTGTAAGAATTTCTGTCTCTTCCACTGTCTTTGTTTCATGGGTTTTTAAAACTAATTTATTTTTATAATGGGGTTTAGCTGCTTTTCACGGCTGTGTTTATGCGGCTTTACACCCACTTGACACACTTCCAGAGAGATATCAATACATAGGTTTTAAGATTCTTACTAGTCACATATATTCTTGTGCGGTGAATAGGGGGTGTTGAGTCCAGTTCACTGAGCAAGGAGTAGGTCTTGTCTATTACGTATTGGGTGTATGGAACGGTATCTGAGCTAATTTGAAACCCTTGTATTACGCATCACCCCACCTCACCTTCCCCGTTAAGCAACCATAGATTTTTTTCTAAATGTGTGACTTTGTTCTGTTTTGTAATTCAGTTCAAATGTAGCGGTTTTTACATTCCCTGTATAAGTTATAGCTTTTGATAAGTGTCTTTTTCTGTGTGACTTATTTCACTTAGAATCGTCGTACCTAAGTCCACCCATCTTGCTTCTACTAGCCTTATGACATTGATTTCATGGCTGAGTGATATTCCATTGTACATAAGGACCACAACTTCTTTATCCATTTTTCTCTTTCCTGGGATATTTAAGGTGTCATGAAGTGGAGGTTCTTGTCAACAGAGCAGCCCTAAACTTTGGGGTGCCTGTGTCTTGCTGATTTTTAGTTTTCAAAATTTATACGCCCATGAGTGGACGTGCCCTATGCTCCCTAAGCTGTGTTTTTTCGATGTTTCAGGCCTCACCGTACACTTCTCCAGAGTGGCTGTTGGCAATTTACATCCCGCCCGTCAGCGTAGCAAGGCTCCAATTTCTCCATGGCCTGTCCTGCATTTGTGGTTTTGACACATTTATCAGCATGGCCCTTTTGACGGATGGGAAGCGAGACTTCTTTGTAGCGCTGATTTGACTTTCCAGGTTGCTTGGTTGGCCAAAAAGGGCGTATGCGTTTTTTCCTGAATATATTCAGGAAAAAACGCATACGCCCTTTTTGGCCAAGGGCATCATTGTCCACGTTTTGCCGCTTTTCATGTGCTTTAAAGGCGATTCGAATCTACCTCCTGAAACCTGTTTCCTGCAATTCTGCCTTGCTTTCAATTCCTCTTCGTTGCCTTCCCTCAATATATTTGTGGACGAGAGTTATCATTTATAACTCTGCAGGGTTGTGAATTGCAGTGCCCATGTGCTCCATTTTTCAACTGGCTTTTTTGGGAGCTGGCCGCAGAAGCGCGGGATTGCCTCAGGACCTATTCTGGTTCCGGGTGGCAGGCTGAGCCTGTGGTTATTTCTTCTTCCTGATGAGAAAATAGAGTGACCTGTGCCTGTCCCAACACCTAGATCTAGTCTCTCATTGGCTGCCCCTCTTCCCGTTCATCCTCAGGACAAATTGCTACCTGTACGGAACAGGAGGTTAAAGGTGCTGATTCTCCAAGTAGGGAGATTGCTAGTGAAGTAGCTGGAATGGCGAACCCGAGCACAAGGAGATGAGAAATGAGGTGCGTTTTAGAAACCTTTCAAAATCACATGGTGTACCATCTTCTGGGTTCCTCATGCAAGTTTTCGATGTAGGAAGATGCCCTTGAACCTGGAGATTTGGGACCCAATAAATGGGTACCACGCAGTATTACCTTAAAGGGTCTGCGTTGGCTCACGCAACCTCAGCAAACCTCTCAGCCCCAAGAATGTCCACCCTTATGTCTCATCCAGCTGTGGGTCTAGATATGGTCAATCCAGGTTGCGTCACAGCCCCTGAATGAATTTTGTAAGAATTTCTGTCTCTTTCACTGTTTTTGTTTCCTGGGTTTTTAAAACTAATTTATTTTTATAATGGGGTTTAGCTGCTTTTCACGGCTGTGTTTATGCGGCTTTCCACCCACTTGACACACTTCCAGAGAGATATCAATACATAGGTTTTAAGATTCTTACTAGTCACATATATTCTTGTGCGGTGAATAGGGGGTGTTGAGTCCAGTTCACTGAGCAAGGAGTAGGTCTTGTCTATTACGTATTGCGTGTATGGAACGGTATCTGAGCTAATTTGAAACCCTTGTTTTATGCATCACCCCACCTCACCTTCCCCGTTAAGCAACCATAGTTTTTTTTCTAAATTTGTGACTTTGTTCTGTTTTGTAATTCAGTTCAAATGTAGCGGTTTTTACATTCCCTGTATAAATTATAGCTTTTGATAAGTGTCTTTTTCTGTGTGACTTATTTCACTTAGAATCGTCGTACCTAAGTCCACCCATCTTGCTTCTACTAGCCTTATGACATTGATTTCATGGCTGAGTGATATTCCATTGTACATAAGGACCACAACTTCTTTATCCATTTTTCTCTTTCCTGGGATATTTAAGGTGTCATGAAGTGGAGGTTCTTGTCAACAGAGCAGCCCTAAACTTTGGGGTGCCTGTGTCTTGCTGATTTTTAGTTTTCAAAATTTATACGCCCATGAGTGGACGTGCCATATGCTCCCTAAGCTGTGTTTTTTCGATGTTTCAGGCCTCACCGTACACTTCTCCAGAGTGGCTGTTGGCAATTTACATCCCGCCCGTCAGCGTAGCAAGGCTCCAATTTCTCCATGGCCTGTCCTGCATTTGTGGTTTTGACACATTTATCAGCATGGCCCTTTTGACGGATGGGAAGCGAGAATTCTTTGTAGCGCTGATTTGACTTTCCAGGTTGCTTGGTTGGCCAAAAAGGGCGTATGCGTTTTTTCCTGAATATATTCAGGAAAAAACGCATACGCCCTTTTTGGACAAGGGCATCATTGTCCACGTTTTGCCGCTTTTCATGTGCTTTAAAGGTGATTCGAATCTACCTCCTGAAATCTGTTTCCTGCAGTTCTGACTTGCTTTCAAATCCTCTTCGTTGCCTTCCCTCAATATATTTGTGGACGAGAATTATCATTTATAAGTCTGCAGGTTTGTGAATTGCAGTGTCCCTGAGCTCCATTTTTCAACTCGCTTTTTTGGGATCTGTCCGCAAAAGCGCGGGATTGCCTCAGGCCGTATTCTGCTTCTGGGCGGCAGGCTGAGCCTGTGGTTATTTCTTCTTCCTGATGGGAAAATAGAGTGACCTGTGCCTGTCCCAACACCTAGATCTAGTCTCTCATTGGTTGCCCCTCTTCCCTTTCATCCTCAGAACAAATTGCAACCTGTACGGAACAGGAGGTTAAAGGTGCTGATTCTCCAAGTAGGGAGATTGCTAGTAAAGTAGCTGAAATGGCGAACCCGAGCACAAGGAGATGAGAAATGAGGTGCGTTTTAGAAACCTTTCAAAATCACACGGTGTACCATCTTCTGGGTTTCTCATGCATGTTTTCGATGTAGGAAGATGACCTTGAACCTGGAGATTTGGGACCCATGGGATGGGTACCACGCAGTATTACTTTAAAGGGTCTGCGTTGGCTCACCCAACCTCACCAAACCTCTCAGCCCCAAGAATGTCCACCCTTATGTCTCATCCAGCTGTGGGTCTAGATATGGTCAATCCAGGTTGCGTCACAGCCCCCGAATGAATTTTGTAAGAATTTCTGTCCCTTTCACTGTCTTTGTTTCATGGGTTTTTAAAACTAACTTATTTTTATAATGGGGTTTAGCTGCTTTTCACGGCTGTGTTTATGCAGCTTTACACCCACTTGACACACTTCCAGAGAGATATCAATACATAGGTTGTAAGTTTCTTACTAGTCAGATATATACTTGTTCGGTGAATAGGGGGTCTTGAGTCCACTTCACTGAGCAAGGAGTAGGTCTTTTCTATTACATATTGGGTGTATGGAACGGTATCTGAGCTAATATGAAACCCTTGTTTTATGCATCACACCACCTCACCTTTCACTTTAAGCAGCCATAGTGTGTTTTCTAAACGTCTGACTCTGTTCTCTTTTGTAAATCAGTTCAAGTGTAGAAGTTTTTACATTCCCTCTATAAGTGATAGCTTATGATAAGTGTCTTTTTCTGTGTGACTAATTTCACTTAGAGTCGTCGTACCTAAATCCACTCATCATGCTGCTACTAGCCTTATGACAATGATTTCATGGCTGAGTGATATTCCATTGTACATAAGGACCACAACTTCTTTATCCATTTTTCTCTTTCCTGGGATATTTAAGGTGTCATGAAGTGGAGGTTCTTGTCAACAGAGCAGCCCTAAACTTTGGGGTGCCTATGTCTTGCTGATTTTTAGTTTTCAAAATTTATACGCCCATGAGTGGACGTGCCCTATGCTCCCTAAGCTGTGTTTTATCGATGTTTCAGGCCTCACCGTACACTTCTCCAGAGTGGCTGTTGGCAATTTACATCCCGCCCATCAGCGTAGCAAGGCTCCAATTTCTCCATGGCCTGTCCTGCATTTGTGGTTTTGACACTTTTATCAGAATGGCCCTTTTGACGGATGGGAAGCGAGACTTCTTTGTAGCGCTGATTTGCCTTTCCAGGTTGCTTGGTTGGCCAAAAAGGGCGTATGCGTTTTTTCCTGAATATATTCAGGAAAAAACGCATACGCCCTTTTTGGCCAAGGGCATCATTGTCCACGTTTTGCCGCTTTTCATGTGCTTTAAAGGCGATTCGAATCTACCTCCTGAAACCTGTTTCCTGCAATTCTGCCTTGCTTTCAAATCCTCTTCGTTGCCTTCCCTCAGTATATTTGTGGACGAGAGTTATCATTTATAACTCTGCAGGGTTGTGAATTGCAGTGCCCATGTGCTCCATTTTTCAACTGACTTTTTTGGGAGCTGGCCGCAGAAGCGCGGGATTGCCTCAGGCCCTATTCTGGTTCCGGGTGGCAGGCTGAGCCTGTGGTTATTTCTTCTTCCTGTTGAGAAAATAGAGTGACCTGTGCCTGTCCCAACACCTAGATCTAGTCTCTCATTGGCTGCCCCTCTTCCCGTTCATCCTCAGGACAAATTGCAACCTGTACGGAACAGGAGGTTAAAGATGCTGATTCTCCAAGTAGGGAGATTGCTAGTGAAGTAGCTGGAATGGCGAACCCGAGCACAAGGAGATGAGAAATGAGGTGCGTTTTAGAAACCTTTCAAAATCACACGGTGTACCATCTTCTGGGTTCCTCATGCAAGTTTTCGATGTAGGAAGATGCCCTTGAACCTGGAGATTTGGGACCCATGGGATGGGTACCACGCAGTATTACCTTAAAGGGTCTGCTTTGGCTCACGCAACCTCAGCAAACCTCTCAGCCCCAAGAATGTCCACCCTTATGTCTCATCCAGCTGTGGGTCTAGATATGGTCAATCCAGGTTGCGTCACAGCCCCTGAATGAATTTTGTAAGAATTTCTGTCTCTTTCACTGTCTTTGTTTCATGGGTTTTTAAAACTAATTTATTTTTATAATGGGCTTTAGCTGCTTTTCACGGCTGTGTTTATGCGGCTTTTCACCCACTTGACACACTTCCAGAGAGATATCAATACATAGGTTTTAAGATTCTTACTAGTCACATATATTCTTGTGCGGTGAATAGGGGGTGTTGAGTCCAGTTCACTGAGCAAGGAGTAGGTCTTGTCTATTACGTATTGGGTGTATGGAACGGTATCTGAGCTAATTTGAAACCCTTGTTTTATGCATCACCCCACCTCACCTTTCCCGTTAAGCAACCATAGATTTTTTTCTAAATGTGTGACTTTGTTCTGTTTTGTAATTCAGTTCAAATGTAGCGGTTTTTACATTCCCTGTATAAGTTATAGCTTTTGATAAGTGTCTTTTTCTGTGTGACTTATTTCACTTAGAATCGTCGTACCTAAGTCCACCCATCTTGCTTCTACTAGCCTTATGACATTGATTTCATGGCTGAGTGATATTCCATTGTACATAAGGACCACAACTTCTTTATCCATTTTTCTCTTTCCTGGGATATTTAAGGTGTCATGAAGTGGAGGTTCTTGTCAACAGAGCAGCCCTAAACTTTGGGGTGCCTGTGTCTTGCTGATTTTTAGTTTTCAAAATTTATACGCCCATGAGTTGTAGTGCCCTATGCTCCCTAAGCTGTGTTTTTTCGATGTTTCAGGCCTCACCGTACACTTCTCCAGAGTGGCTGTTGGCAATTTACATCCCGCCCATCAGCGTAGCAAGGCTCCCATTTCTCCATGGCCTGTCCTGCATTTGTGGTTTTGACACTTTTATCAGCATGGCCCTTTTGACTGATGGGAAGCGAGACTTCTTTTTAGCGCTGATTTGACTTTCCAGGTTGCTTGGTTGGCCAAAAAGGGCGTATGCGTTTTTTCCTGAATATATTCAGGAAAAAACGCATACGCCCTTTTTGGCCAAGGGCATCATTGTCCACGTTTTGCCGCTTTTCATGTGCTTTAAAGGCGATTCGAATCTATCTCCTGAAACCTGTTTCCTGCAATTCTGCCTTGCTTTCAAATCCTCTTCGTTGCCTTCCCTCAGTATATTTGTGGACGAGAGTTATCATTTATAACTCTGCAGGGTTGTGAATTGCAGTGCCCATGTGCTCCATTTTTCAACTGGCTTTTTTGGGAGCTGGCCGCAGAAGCGCGGGATTGCCTCAGGCCCTATTCTGGTTCCGGGTGGCAGGCTGAGCCTGTGGTTATTTCTTCTTCCTGATGAGAAAATAGAGTGACCTGTGCCTGTCCCAACACCTAGATCTAGTCTCTCATTGGCTGCCCCTCTTCCCGTTCATCCTCAGGACAAATTGCAACCTGTACGGAACAGGAGGTTAAAGGTGCTGATTCTCCAAGTAGGGAGATTGCTAGTGAAGTAGCTGGAATGGTGAACCCGAGCACAAGGAGATGAGAAATGAGGTGCGTTTTAGAAACCTTTCAAAATCACACGGTGTACCATCTTCTGGGTTCCTCATGCAAGTTTTCGATGTAGGAAGATGCCCTTGAACCTGGAGATTTGGGACCCATGGGATGGGTACCACGCAGTATTACCTTAAAGGGTCTGCGTTGGCTCACCCAACCTCACCAAACCTCTCAGCCCCAAGAATGTCCACCCTTCTGTCTCATCCAGCTGTGGGTCTAGATATGGTCAATCCAGGTTGCGTCACAGCCCCTGAATGAATTTTGTAAGAATTTCTGTCTCTTTCACTGTCTTTGTTTCATGGGTTTTTAAAACTAATTTATTTTTATAATGGGCTTTAGCTGCTTTTCACGGCTGTGTTTATGCGGCTTTTCACCCACTTGACACACTTCCAGAGAGATATCAATACATAGGTTTTAAGATTCTTACTAGTCACATATATTCTTGTGCGGTGAATAGGGGGTGTTGAGTCCAGTTCACTGAGCAAGGAGTAGGTCTTGTCTATTACGTATTGGGTGTATGGAACGGTATCTGAGCTAATTTGAAACCCTTGTTTTATGCATCACCCCACCTCACCTTTCCCGTTAAGCAACCATAGATTTTTTTCTAAATGTGTGACTTTGTTCTGTTTTGTAATTCAGTTCAAATGTAGCGGTTTTTACATTCCCTGTATAAGTTATAGCTTTTGATAAGTGTCCTTTTCTGTGTGACTTATTTCACTTAGAATCGTCGTACCTAAGTCCACCCATCTTGCTTCTACTAGCCTTATGACATTGATTTCATGGCTGAGTGATATTCCATTGTACATAAGGACCACAACTTCTTTATCCATTTTTCTCTTTCCTGGGATATTTAAGGTGTCATGAAGTGGAGGTTCTTGTCAACAGAGCAGCCCTAAACTTTGGGGTGCCTGTGTCTTGCTGATTTTTAGTTTTCAAAATTTATACGCCCATGAGTGGAAGTGCCCTATGCTCCCTAAGCTGTGTTTTTTCGATGTTTCAGGCCTCACCGTACACTTCTCCAGGTTGGCTGTTGGCAATTTACATCCCGCCCATCAGCGTAGCAAGGCTCCAATTTCTCCATGGCCTGTCCTGCATTTGTGGTTTTGACACTTTTATCAGCATGGCCCTTTTGACGGATGGGAAGCGAGACTTCTTTGTAGCGCTGATTTGACTTTCCAGGTTGCTTGGTTGGCCAAAAAGGGCGTATGCGTTTTTTCCTGAATATATTCAGGAAAAAACGAATAGGCCCTTTTTGGCCAAGGGCATCATTGTCCACGTTTTGCCGCTTTTCATGTGCTTTAAAGGCGATTCGAATCTACCTCCTGAAACCTGTTTCCTGCAATTCTGCCTTGCTTTCAAATCCTCTTCGTTGCCTTCCCTCAGTATATTTGTGGACGAGAGTTATCATTTATAACTCTGCAGGGTTGTGAATTGCCGTGCCCATGTGCTCCATTTTTCAACTGGCTTTTTTGGGAGCTGGCCGCAGAAGCGCGGGATTGCCTCAGGCCCTATTCTGGTTCCGGGTGGCAGGCTGAGCCTGTGGTTATTTCTTCTTCCTGATGGGAAAATAGAGTGACCTGTGCCTGTCCCAACATCTAGATCTAGTCTCTCATTGGCTGCCCCTCTTCCTGTTCATCCTCAGGACAAATTGCAACCTGTACGGAACAGGAGGTTAAAGGTGCTGATTCTCCAAGTAGGGAGATTGCTAGTGAAGTAGCTGGAATGGCGAACCCGAGCACAAGGAGATGAGAAATGAGGTGCGTTTTAGAAACCTTTCAAAATCACACGGTGTACCATCTTCTGGGTTCCTCATGCAAGTTTTCGATGTAGGAAGATGCCCTTGAACCTGGAGATTTGGGACCCATGGGATGGGTACCACGCAGTATTACCTTAAAGGGTCTGCGTTGGCTCACCCAACCTCACCGAAACTCTCAGCCCCAAGAATGTCCACCCTTATGTCTCATCCAGCTGTGGGTCTAGATATGGTCAATCCAGGTTGCGTCACAGCCCCTGAATGAATTTTGTAAGAATTTCTGTCTCTTTCACTGTCTTTGTTTCATGGGTTTTTAAAACTAATTTATTTTTATAATGGGGTTTAGCTGCTTTTCACGTCTGTGTTTATGCGGCTTTACACCCACTTGACACACTTCCAGAGAGATATCAATACATAGGTTTTAAGATTCTTACTAGTCACATATATTCTTGTGCGGTGAATAGGGGGTGTTGAGTCCAGTTCACTGAGCAAGGAGTAGGTCTTGTCTATTACGTATTGGGTGTATGGAACGGTATCTGAGCTAATTTGAAACCCTTGTTTTATGCATCACCCCACCTCACCTTTCCCGTTAAGCAACCATAGATTTTTTTCTAAATGTGTGACTTTGTTCTGTTTTGTAATTCAGTTCAAATGTAGCGGTTTTTACATTCCCTGTATAAGTTATAGCTTTTGATAAGTGTCCTTTTCTGTGTGACTTATTTCACTTAGAATCGTCGTACCTAAGTCCACCCATCTTGCTTCTACTAGCCTTCTGACATTGATTTCATGGCTGAGTGATATTCCATTGTACATAAGGACCACAACTGCTTTATCCATTTTTCTCTTTCCTGGGATATTTAAGGTGTCATGAAGTGGAGGTTCTTGTCAACAGAGCAGCCCTAAACTTTGGGGTGCCTGTGTCTTGCTGATTTTTAGTTTTCAAAATTTATACGCCCATGAGTGGAAGTGCCCTATGCTCCCTAAGCTGTGTTTTTTCGATGTTTCAGGCCTCACCGTACACTTCTCCAGGTTGGCTGTTGGCAATTTACATCCCGCCCATCAGCGTAGCAAGGCTCCAATTTCTCCATGGCCTGTCCTGCATTTGTGGTTTTGACACTTTTATCAGCATGGCCCTTTTGACGGATGGGAAGCGAGACTTCTTTGTAGCGCTGATTTGACTTTCCAGGTTGCTTGGTTGGCCAAAAAGGGCGTATGCGTTTTTTCCTGAATATATTCAGGAAAAAACGCATACGCCCTTTTTGGCCAAGGGCATCATTGTCCACGTTTTGCCGCTTTTCATGTGCTTTAAAGGCGATTCGAATCTACCTCCTGAAACCTGTTTCCTGCAATTCTGCCTTGCTTTCAAATCCTCTTCGTTGCCTTCCCTCAGTATATTTGTGGACGAGAGTTATCATTTATAACTCTGCAGGGTTGTGAATTGCCGTGCCCATGTGCTCCATTTTTCAACTGACTTTTTTGGGAGCTGGCCGCAGAAGCGCGGGATTGCCTCAGGCCCTATTCTGGTTCCGGGTGGCAGGCTGAGCCTGTGGTTATTTCTTCTTCCTGTTGAGAAAATAGAGTGACCTGTGCCTGTCCCAACACCTAGATCTAGTCTCTCATTGGCTGCCCCTCTTCCCGTTCATCCTCAGGACAAATTGCAACCTGTACGGAACAGGAGGTTAAAGATGCTGATTCTCCAAGTAGGGAGATTGCTAGTGAAGTAGCTGGAATGGCGAACCCGAGCACAAGGAGATGAGAAATGAGGTGCGTTTTAGAAACCTTTCAAAATCACACGGTGTACCATCTTCTGGGTTCCTCATGCAAGTTTTCGATGTAGGAAGATGCCCTTGAACCTGGAGATTTGGGACCCATGGGATGGGTACCACGCAGTATTACCTTAAAGGGTCTGCTTTGGCTCACGCAACCTCAGCAAACCTCTCAGCCCCAAGAATGTCCACCCTTATGTCTCATCCAGCTGTGGGTCTAGATATGGTCAATCCAGGTTGCGTCACAGCCCCTGAATGAATTTTGTAAGAATTTCTGTCTCTTTCACTGTCTTTGTTTCATGGGTTTTTAAAACTAATTTATTTTTATAATGGGCTTTAGCTGCTTTTCACGGCTGTGTTTATGCGGCTTTTCACCCACTTGACACACTTCCAGAGAGATATCAATACATAGGTTTTAAGATTCTTACTAGTCACATATATTCTTGTGCGGTGAATAGGGGGTGTTGAGTCCAGTTCACTGAGCAAGGAGTAGGTCTTGTCTATTACGTATTGGGTGTATGGAACGGTATCTGAGCTAATTTGAAACCCTTGTTTTATGCATCACCCCACCTCACCTTTCCCGTTAAGCAACCATAGATTTTTTTCTAAATGTGTGACTTTGTTCTGTTTTGTAATTCAGTTCAAATGTAGCGGTTTTTACATTCCCTGTATAAGTTATAGCTTTTGATAAGTGTCTTTTTCTGTGTGACTTATTTCACTTAGAATCGTCGTACCTAAGTCCACCCATCTTGCTTCTACTAGCCTTATGACATTGATTTCATGGCTGAGTGATATTCCATTGTACATAAGGACCACAACTTCTTTATCCATTTTTCTCTTTCCTGGGATATTTAAGGTGTCATGAAGTGGAGGTTCTTGTCAACAGAGCAGCCCTAAACTTTGGGGTGCCTGTGTCTTGCTGATTTTTAGTTTTCAAAATTTATACGCCCATGAGTGGTAGTGCCCTATGCTCCCTAAGCTGTGTTTTTTCGATGTTTCAGGCCTCACCGTACACTTCTCCAGAGTGGCTGTTGGCAATTTACATCCCGCCCATCAGCGTAGCAAGGCTCCCATTTCTCCATGGCCTGTCCTGCATTTGTGGTTTTGACACTTTTATCAGCATGGCCCTTTTGACTGATGGGAAGCGAGACTTCTTTTTAGCGCTGATTTGACTTTCCAGGTTGCTTGGTTGGCCAAAAAGGGCGTATGCGTTTTTTCCTGAATATATTCAGGAAAAAACGCATACGCCCTTTTTGGCCAAGGGCATCATTGTCCACGTTTTGCCGCTTTTCATGTGCTTTAAAGGCGATTCGAATCTATCTCCTGAAACCTGTTTCCTGCAATTCTGCCTTGCTTTCAAATCCTCTTCGTTGCCTTCCCTCAGTATATTTGTGGACGAGAGTTATCATTTATAACTCTGCAGGGTTGTGAATTGCAGTGCCCATGTGCTCCATTTTTCAACTGGCTTTTTTGGGAGCTGGCCGCAGAAGCGCGGGATTGCCTCAGGCCCTATTCTGGTTCCGGGTGGCAGGCTGAGCCTGTGGTTATTTCTTCTTCCTGATGAGAAAATAGAGTGACCTGTGCCTGTCCCAACACCTAGATCTAGTCTCTCATTGGCTGCCCCTCTTCCCGTTCATCCTCAGGACAAATTGCAACCTGTACGGAACAGGAGGTTAAAGGTGCTGATTCTCCAAGTAGGGAGATTGCTAGTGAAGTAGCTGGAATGGTGAACCCGAGCACAAGGAGATGAGAAATGAGGTGCGTTTTAGAAACCTTTCAAAATCACACGGTGTACCATCTTCTGGGTTCCTCATGCAAGTTTTCGATGTAGGAAGATGCCCTTGAACCTGGAGATTTGGGACCCATGGGATGGGTACCACGCAGTATTACCTTAAAGGGTCTGCGTTGGCTCACCCAACCTCACCAAACCTCTCAGCCCCAAGAATGTCCACCCTTCTGTCTCATCCAGCTGTGGGTCTAGATATGGTCAATCCAGGTTGCGTCACAGCCCCTGAATGAATTTTGTAAGAATTTCTGTCTCTTTCACTGTCTTTGTTTCATGGGTTTTTAAAACTAATTTATTTTTATAATGGGCTTTAGCTGCTTTTCACGGCTGTGTTTATGCGGCTTTTCACCCACTTGACACACTTCCAGAGAGATATCAATACATAGGTTTTAAGATTCTTACTAGTCACATATATTCTTGTGCGGTGAATAGGGGGTGTTGAGTCCAGTTCACTGAGCAAGGAGTAGGTCTTGTCTATTACGTATTGGGTGTATGGAACGGTATCTGAGCTAATTTGAAACCCTTGTTTTATGCATCACCCCACCTCACCTTTCCCGTTAAGCAACCATAGATTTTTTTCTAAATGTGTGACTTTGTTCTGTTTTGTAATTCAGTTCAAATGTAGCGGTTTTTACATTCCCTGTATAAGTTATAGCTTTTGATAAGTGTCCTTTTCTGTGTGACTTATTTCACTTAGAATCGTCGTACCTAAGTCCACCCATCTTGCTTCTACTAGCCTTATGACATTGATTTCATGGCTGAGTGATATTCCATTGTACATAAGGACCACAACTTCTTTATCCATTTTTCTCTTTCCTGGGATATTTAAGGTGTCATGAAGTGGAGGTTCTTGTCAACAGAGCAGCCCTAAACTTTGGGGTGCCTGTGTCTTGCTGATTTTTAGTTTTCAAAATTTATACGCCCATGAGTGGAAGTGCCCTATGCTCCCTAAGCTGTGTTTTTTCGATGTTTCAGGCCTCACCGTACACTTCTCCAGGTTGGCTGTTGGCAATTTACATCCCGCCCATCAGCGTAGCAAGGCTCCAATTTCTCCATGGCCTGTCCTGCATTTGTGGTTTTGACACTTTTATCAGCATGGCCCTTTTGACGGATGGGAAGCGAGACTTCTTTGTAGCGCTGATTTGACTTTCCAGGTTGCTTGGTTGGCCAAAAAGGGCGTATGCGTTTTTTCCTGAATATATTCAGGAAAAAACGAATAGGCCCTTTTTGGCCAAGGGCATCATTGTCCACGTTTTGCCGCTTTTCATGTGCTTTAAAGGCGATTCGAATCTACCTCCTGAAACCTGTTTCCTGCAATTCTGCCTTGCTTTCAAATCCTCTTCGTTGCCTTCCCTCAGTATATTTGTGGACGAGAGTTATCATTTATAACTCTGCAGGGTTGTGAATTGCCGTGCCCATGTGCTCCATTTTTCAACTGGCTTTTTTGGGAGCTGGCCGCAGAAGCGCGGGATTGCCTCAGGCCCTATTCTGGTTCCGGGTGGCAGGCTGAGCCTGTGGTTATTTCTTCTTCCTGATGGGAAAATAGAGTGACCTGTGCCTGTCCCAACATCTAGATCTAGTCTCTCATTGGCTGCCCCTCTTCCTGTTCATCCTCAGGACAAATTGCAACCTGTACGGAACAGGAGGTTAAAGGTGCTGATTCTCCAAGTAGGGAGATTGCTAGTGAAGTAGCTGGAATGGCGAACCCGAGCACAAGGAGATGAGAAATGAGGTGCGTTTTAGAAACCTTTCAAAATCACACGGTGTACCATCTTCTGGGTTCCTCATGCAAGTTTTCGATGTAGGAAGATGCCCTTGAACCTGGAGATTTGGGACCCATGGGATGGGTACCACGCAGTATTACCTTAAAGGGTCTGCGTTGGCTCACCCAACCTCACCGAAACTCTCAGCCCCAAGAATGTCCACCCTTATGTCTCATCCAGCTGTGGGTCTAGATATGGTCAATCCAGGTTGCGTCACAGCCCCTGAATGAATTTTGTAAGAATTTCTGTCTCTTTCACTGTCTTTGTTTCATGGGTTTTTAAAACTAATTTATTTTTATAATGGGCTTTAGCTGCTTTTCACGTCTGTGTTTATGCGGCTTTACACCCACTTGACACACTTCCAGAGAGATATCAATACATAGGTTTTAAGATTCTTACTAGTCACATATATTCTTGTGCGGTGAATAGGGGGTGTTGAGTCCAGTTCACTGAGCAAGGAGTAGGTCTTGTCTATTACGTATTGGGTGTATGGAACGGTATCTGAGCTAATTTGAAACCCTTGTTTTATGCATCACCCCACCTCACCTTTCCCGTTAAGCAACCATAGATTTTTTTCTAAATGTGTGACTTTGTTCTGTTTTGTAATTCAGTTCAAATGTAGCGGTTTTTACATTCCCTGTATAAGTTATAGCTTTTGATAAGTGTCCTTTTCTGTGTGACTTATTTCACTTAGAATCGTCGTACCTAAGTCCACCCATCTTGCTTCTACTAGCCTTCTGACATTGATTTCATGGCTGAGTGATATTCCATTGTACATAAGGACCACAACTGCTTTATCCATTTTTCTCTTTCCTGGGATATTTAAGGTGTCATGAAGTGGAGGTTCTTGTCAACAGAGCAGCCCTAAACTTTGGGGTGCCTGTGTCTTGCTGATTTTTAGTTTTCAAAATTTATACGCCCATGAGTGGAAGTGCCCTATGCTCCCTAAGCTGTGTTTTTTCGATGTTTCAGGCCTCACCGTACACTTCTCCAGGTTGGCTGTTGGCAATTTACATCCCGCCCATCAGCGTAGCAAGGCTCCAATTTCTCCATGGCCTGTCCTGCATTTGTGGTTTTGACACTTTTATCAGCATGGCCCTTTTGACGGATGGGAAGCGAGACTTCTTTGTAGCGCTGATTTGACTTTCCAGGTTGCTTGGTTGGCCAAAAAGGGCGTATGCGTTTTTTCCTGAATATATTCAGGAAAAAACGCATACGCCCTTTTTGGCCAAGGGCATCATTGTCCACGTTTTGCCGCTTTTCATGTGCTTTAAAGGCGATTCGAATCTACCTCCTGAAACCTGTTTCCTGCAATTCTGCCTTGCTTTCAAATCCTCTTCGTTGCCTTCCCTCAGTATATTTGTGGACGAGAGTTATCATTTATAACTCTGCAGGGTTGTGAATTGCCGTGCCCATGTGCTCCATTTTTCAACTGACTTTTTTGGGAGCTGGCCGCAGAAGCGCGGGATTGCCTCAGGCCCTATTCTGGTTCCGGGTGGCAGGCTGAGCCTGTGGTTATTTCTTCTTCCTGTTGAGAAAATAGAGTGACCTGTGCCTGTCCCAACACCTAGATCTAGTCTCTCATTGGCTGCCCCTCTTCCCGTTCATCCTCAGGACAAATTGCAACCTGTACGGAACAGGAGGTTAAAGATGCTGATTCTCCAAGTAGGGAGATTGCTAGTGAAGTAGCTGGAATGGCGAACCCGAGCACAAGGAGATGAGAAATGAGGTGCGTTTTAGAAACCTTTCAAAATCACACGGTGTACCATCTTCTGGGTTCCTCATGCAAGTTTTCAATGTAGGAAGATGCCCTTGAACCTGGAGATTTGGGACCCATGGGATGGGTACCACGCAGTATTACCTTAAAGGGTCTGCTTTGGCTCACGCAACCTCAGCAAACCTCTCAGCCCCAAGAATGTCCACCCTTATGTCTCATCCAGCTGTGGGTCTAGATATGGTCAATCCAGGTTGCGTCACAGCCCCTGAATGAATTTTGTAAGAATTTCTGTCTCTTTCACTGTCTTTGTTTCATGGGTTTTTAAAACTAATTTATTTTTATAATGGGCTTTAGCTGCTTTTCACGGCTGTGTTTATGCGGCTTTTCACCCACTTGACACACTTCCAGAGATATATCAATACATAGGTTTTAAGATTCTTACTAGTCACATATATTCTTGTGCGGTGAATAGGGGGTGTTGAGTCCAGTTCACTGAGCAAGGAGTAGGTCTTGTCTATTACGTATTGGGTGTATGGAACGGTATCTGAGCTAATTTGAAACCCTTGTTTTATGCATCACCCCACCTCACCTTTCCCGTTAAGCAACCATAGATTTTTTTCTAAATGTGTGACTTTGTTCTGTTTTGTAATTCAGTTCAAATGTAGCGGTTTTTACATTCCCTGTATAAGTTATAGCTTTTGATAAGTGTCTTTTTCTGTGTGACTTATTTCACTTAGAATCGTCGTACCTAAGTCCACCCATCTTGCTTCTACTAGCCTTATGACATTGATTTCATGGCTGAGTGATATTCCATTGTACATAAGGACCACAACTTCTTTATCCATTTTTCTCTCTCCTGGGATATTTAAGGTGTCATGAAGTGGAGGTTCTTGTCAACAGAGCAGCCCTAAACTTTGGGGTGCCTGTGTCTTGCTGATTTTTAGTTTTCAAAATGTATACGCCCATGAGTGGAAGTGCACTATGCTCCCTAAGCTGTGTTTTTTTGATGTTTCAGGCCTCACCGTAAACTTCTCCAGAGTGGCTGTTGGCAATTTACATCCCGCCCATCAGCGTAGCAAGGCTCCAATTTCTCCATGGCCTGTCCTGCATTTGTGGTTTTGACACTTTTATCAGCATGGCCCTTTTGACGGATGGGAAGTGAGACTTCTTTGTAGCGCTGATTTGACTTTCCAGGTTGCTTGGTTGGCCAAAAAGGGCGTATGCTTTTTTTCCTGAATATATTCAGGAAAAAACGCATACGCCCTTTTTGGCCAAGGGCATCATTGTCGACGTTTTGCCGCTTTTCATGTGCTTTAAAGGCGATTCGAATCTATCTCCTGAAAGCTGTTTCCTGCAATTCTGCCTTGCTTTCAAATCCTCTTCGTTGCCTTCCCTCAATATATTTGTGGACGAGAGTTATCATTTATAACTCTGCAGGCTTGTGAATTGCAGTGCCACTGAGCTCCATTTTTCAACTGGCTTTTTTGGGAGCTGGCCGCAGAAGCGCGGGATTGCCTCAGGCCCTATTCTGGTTCCGGGTGGCAGGCTGAGCCTGTGGTTATTTCTTCTTCCTGATGAGAAAATAGAGTGACCTGTGCCTGTCACAACACCTAGATCTAGTCTCTCATTGGCTGCCCCTCTTCCCGTTCATCCTCAGGACAAATTGCAACCTGTACGGAACAGGAGGTTAAAGGTGTTGATTCTCCAAGTAGGGAGATTGCTAGTGAAGTAGCTGGAATGGCGAACCCGAGCACAAGGAGATGAGAAATGAGGTGCGTTTTAGAAAACTTTCAAAATCACACGGTGTACCATCTTCTGGGTTCCTCATGCAAGTTTTCGATGTAGGAAGATGCCCTTGAACCTGGAGATTTGGGACCCAAGGGATGGGTACCACGCAGTATTACCTTAAAGGGTCTGCATTGGCTCACCCAACCTCACCATACCTCTCAGCCCCAAGAATGTCCACCCTTATGTCTCATCCAGCTGTGGGTCTAGATATGGTCAATCCAGGTTGCGTCACAGCCCCTGAATGAATTTTGTAAGAATTTCTCTCTCTTCCACTGTCTTTGTTTCATGGGTTTTTAAAACTAATTTATTTTTATAATGGGGTTTAGCTGCTTTTCACGGCTGTGTTTATGCGGCTTTACACCCACTTGACACACTTCCAGAGAGATATCAATACATAGGTTTTAAGATTCTTACTAGTCACATATATTCTTGTGCGGTGAATAGGGGGTGTTGAGTCCAGTTCACTGAGCAAGGAGTAGGTCTTGTCTATTACGTATTGGGTGTATGGAACGGTATCTGAGCTAATTTGAAACCCTTGTATTACGCATCACCCCACCTCACCTTCCCCGTTAAGCAACCATAGTTTTTTTTCTAAATGTGTGACTTTGTTCTGTTTTCTAATTCAGTTCAAATGTAGCGGTTTTTACATTCCCTGTATAAGTTATAGCTTTTGATAAGTGTCTTTTTCTGTGTGACTTATTTCACTTAGAATCGTCGTACCTAAGTCCACCCATCTTGCTTCTACTAGCCTTATGACATTGATTTCATGGCTGAGTGATATTCCATTGTACATAAGGACCACAACTTCTTTATCCATTTTTCTCTTTCCTGGGATATTTAAGGTGTCATGAAGTGGAGGTTCTTGTCAACAGAGCAGCCCTAAACTTTGGGGTGCCTGTGTCTTGCTGATTTTTAGTTTTCAAAATTTATACGCCCATGAGTGGACGTGCCATATGCTCCCTAAGCTGTGTTTTTTCGATGTTTCAGGCCTCACCGTACACTTCTCCAGAGTGGCTGTTGGCAATTTACATCCCGCCCGTCAGCGTAGCAAGGCTCCAATTTCTCCATGGCCTGTCCTGCATTTGTGGTTTTGACACATTTATCAGCATGGCCCTTTTGACGGATGGGAAGCGAGACTTCTTTGTAGCGCTGATTTGACTTTCCAGGTTGCTTGGTTGGCCAAAAAGGGCGTATGCGTTTTTTCCTGAATATATTCAGGAAAAAACGCATACGCCCTTTTTGGCCAAGGGCATCATTGTCCACGTTTTGCCGCTTTTCATGTGCTTTAAAGGCGATTCGAATCTACCTCCTGAAACCTGTTTCCTGCAATTCTGCCTTGCTTTCAATTCCTCTTCGTTGCCTTCCCTCAATATATTTGTGGATGAGAGTTATCATTTATAACTCTGCAGGGTTGTGAATTGCAGTGCCCATGTGCTCCATTTTTCAACTGGCTTTTTTGGGAGCTGGCCGCAGAAGCGCGGGATTGCCTCAGGACCTATTCTGGTTCCGGGTGGCAGGCTGAGCCTGTGGTTATTTCTTCTTCCTGATGAGAAAATAGAGTGACCTGTGCCTGTCCCAACACCTAGATCTAGTCTCTCATTGGCTGCCCCTCTTCCCGTTCATCCTCAGGACAAATTGCTACCTGTACGGAACAGGAGGTTAAAGGTGCTGATTCTCCAAGTAGGGAGATTGCTAGTGAAGTAGCTGGAATGGCGAACCCGAGCACAAGGAGATGAGAAATGAGGTGCGTTTTAGAAACCTTTCAAAATCACACGGTGTACCATCTTCTGGGTTCCTCATGCAAGTTTTCGATGTAGGAAGATGCCCTTGAACCTGGAGATTTGGGACCCAATAAATGGGTACCACGCAGTATTACCTTAAAGGGTCTGCGTTGGCTCACCCAACCTCACCAAACCTCTCAGCCCCAAGAATGTCCACCCTTATGTCTCATCCAGCTGTGGGTCTAGATATGGTCAATCCAGGTTGCGTCACAGCCCCTGAATGAATTTTGTAAGAATTTCTGTCTCTTTCACTGTTTTTGTTTCCTGGGTTTTTAAAACTAATTTATTTTTATAATGGGGTTTAGCTGCTTTTCACGGCTGTGTTTATGCGGCTTTCCACCCACTTGACACACTTCCAGAGAGATATCAATACATAGGTTTTAAGATTCTTACTAGTCACATATATTCTTGTGCGGTGAATAGGGGGTGTTGAGTCCAGTTCACTGAGCAAGGAGTAGGTCTTGTCTATTACGTATTGCGTGTATGGAACGGTATCTGAGCTAATTTGAAACCCTTGTTTTATGCATCACCCCACCTCACCTTCCCCGTTAAGCAACCATAGTTTTTTTTCTAAATTTGTGACTTTGTTCTGTTTTGTAATTCAGTTCAAATGTAGCGGTTTTTACATTCCCTGTATAAATTATAGCTTTTGATAAGTGTCTTTTTCTGTGTGACTTATTTCACTTAGAATCGTCGTACCTAAGTCCACCCATCTTGCTTCTACTAGCCTTATGACATTGATTTCATGGCTGAGTGATATTCCATTGTACATAAGGACCACAACTTCTTTATCCATTTTTCTCTTTCCTGGGATATTTAAGGTGTCATGAAGTGGAGGTTCTTGTCAACAGAGCAGCCCTAAACTTTGGGGTGCCTGTGTCTTGCTGATTTTTAGTTTTCAAAATTTATACGCCCATGAGTGGACGTGCCATATGCTCCCTAAGCTGTGTTTTTTCGATGTTTCAGGCCTCACCGTACACTTCTCCAGAGTGGCTGTTGGCAATTTACATCCCGCCCGTCAGCGTAGCAAGGCTCCAATTTCTCCATGGCCTGTCCTGCATTTGTGGTTTTGACACATTTATCAGCATGGCCCTTTTGACGGATGGGAAGCGAGACTTCTTTGTAGCGCTGATTTGACTTTCCAGGTTGCTTGGTTGGCCAAAAAGGGCGTATGCGTTTTTTCCTGAATATATTCAGGAAAAAACGCATACGCCCTTTTTGGCCAAGGGCATCATTGTCCACGTTTTGCCGCTTTTCATGTGCTTTAAAGGCGATTCGAATCTACCTCCTGAAATCTGTTTCCTGCAGTTCTGACTTGCTTTCAAATCCTCTTCGTTGCCTTCCCTCAATATATTTGTGGACGAGAATTATCATTTATAAGTCTGCAGGTTTGTGAATTGCAGTGTCCCTGAGCTCCATTTTTCAACTCGCTTTTTTGGGATCTGTCCGCAAAAGCGCGGGATTGCCTCAGGCCGTATTCTGCTTCTGGGTGGCAGGCTGAGCCTGTGGTTATTTCTTCTTCCTGATGGGAAAATAGAGTGACCTGTGCCTGTCCCAACACCTAGATCTAGTCTCTCATTGGTTGCCCCTCTTCCCGTTCATCCTCAGAACAAATTGCAACCTGTACGGAACAGGAGGTTAAAGGTGCTGATTCTCCAAGTAGGGAGATTGCTAGTAAAGTAGCTGAAATGGCGAACCCGAGCACAAGGAGATGAGAAATGAGGTGCGTTTTAGAAACCTTTCAAAATCACACGGTGTACCATCTTCTGGGTTTCTCATGCATGTTTTCGATGTAGGAAGATGACCTTGAACCTGGAGATTTGGGACCCATGGGATGGGTACCACGCAGTATTACTTTAAAGGGTCTGCGTTGGCTCACCCAACCTCACCAAACCTCTCAGCCCCAAGAATGTCCACCCTTATGTCTCATCCAGCTGTGGGTCTAGATATGGTCAATCCAGGTTGCGTCACAGCCCCCGAATGAATTTTGTAAGAATTTCTGTCTCTTTCACTGTCTTTGTTTCATGGGTTTTTAAAACTAACTTATTTTTATAATGGGGTTTAGCTGCTTTTCACGGCTGTGTTTATGCAGCTTTACACCCACTTGACACACTTCCAGAGAGATATCAATACATAGGTTGTAAGTTTCTTACTAGTCAGATATATACTTGTTCGGTGAATAGGGGGTCTTGAGTCCACTTCACTGAGCAAGGAGTAGGTCTTTTCTATTACATATTGGGTGTATGGAACGGTATCTGAGCTAATATGAAACCCTTGTTTTATGCATCACACCACCTCACCTTTCACTTTAAGCAGCCATAGTGTGTTTTCTAAACGTCTGACTCTGTTCTCTTTTGTAAATCAGTTCAAGTGTAGAAGTTTTTACATTCCCTCTATAAGTGATAGCTTATGATAAGTGTCTTTTTCTGTGTGACTAATTTCACTTAGAGTCGTCGTACCTAAATCCACTCATCATGCTGCTACTAGCCTTATGACAATGATTTCAAGGCTGAGTGATATTCCATTGTACATAAGGACCACAACTTCTTTATCCATTTTTCTCTTTCCTGGGATATTTAAGGTGTCATGAAGTGGAGGTTCTTGTCAACAGAGCAGCCCTAAACTTTGGGGTGCCTATGTCTTGCTGATTTTTAGTTTTCAAAATTTATACGCCCATGAGTGGACGTGCCCTATGCTCCCTAAGCTGTGTTTTATCGATGTTTCAGGCCTCACCGTACACTTCTCCAGAGTGGCTGTTGGCAATTTACATCCCGCCCATCAGCGTAGCAAGGCTCCAATTTCTCCATGGCCTGTCCTGCATTTGTGGTTTTGACACTTTTATCAGAATGGCCCTTTTGACGGATGGGAAGCGAGACTTCTTTGTAGCGCTGATTTGCCTTTCCAGGTTGCTTGGTTGGCCAAAAAGGGCGTATGCGTTTTTTCCTGAATATATTCAGGAAAAAACGCATACGCCCTTTTTGGCCAAGGGCATCATTGTCCACGTTTTGCCGCTTTTCATGTGCTTTAAAGGCGATTCGAATCTACCTCCTGAAACCTGTTTCCTGCAATTCTGCCTTGCTTTCAAATCCTCTTCGTTGCCTTCCCTCAGTATATTTGTGGACGAGAGTTATCATTTATAACTCTGCAGGGTTGTGAATTGCAGTGCCCATGTGCTCCATTTTTCAACTGACTTTTTTGGGAGCTGGCCGCAGAAGCGCGGGATTGCCTCAGGCCCTATTCTGGTTCCGGGTGGCAGGCTGAGCCTGTGGTTATTTCTTCTTCCTGTTGAGAAAATAGAGTGACCTGTGCCTGTCCCAACACCTAGATCTAGTCTCTCATTGGCTGCCCCTCTTCCCGTTCATCCTCAGGACAAATTGCAACCTGTACGGAACAGGAGGTTAAAGATGCTGATTCTCCAAGTAGGGAGATTGCTAGTGAAGTAGCTGGAATGGCGAACCCGAGCACAAGGAGATGAGAAATGAGGTGCGTTTTAGAAACCTTTCAAAATCACACGGTGTACCATCTTCTGGGTTCCTCATGCAAGTTTTCGATGTAGGAAGATGCCCTTGAACCTGGAGATTTGGGACCCATGGGATGGGTACCACGCAGTATTACCTTAAAGGGTCTGCTTTGGCTCACGCAACCTCAGCAAACCTCTCAGCCCCAAGAATGTCCACCCTTATGTCTCATCCAGCTGTGGGTCTAGATATGGTCAATCCAGGTTGCGTCACAGCCCCTGAATGAATTTTGTAAGAATTTCTGTCTCTTTCACTGTCTTTGTTTCATGGGTTTTTAAAACTAATTTATTTTTATAATGGGCTTTAGCTGCTTTTCACGGCTGTGTTTATGCGGCTTTTCACCCACTTGACACACTTCCAGAGAGATATCAATACATAGGTTTTAAGATTCTTACTAGTCACATATATTCTTGTGCGGTGAATAGGGGGTGTTGAGTCCAGTTCACTGAGCAAGGAGTAGGTCTTGTCTATTACGTATTGGGTGTATGGAACGGTATCTGAGCTAATTTGAAACCCTTGTTTTATGCATCACCCCACCTCACCTTTCCCGTTAAGCAACCATAGATTTTTTTCTAAATGTGTGACTTTGTTCTGTTTTGTAATTCAGTTCAAATGTAGCGGTTTTTACATTCCCTGTATAAGTTATAGCTTTTGATAAGTGTCTTTTTCTGTGTGACTTATTTCACTTAGAATCGTCGTACCTAAGTCCACCCATCTTGCTTCTACTAGCCTTATGACATTGATTTCATGGCTGAGTGATATTCCATTGTACATAAGGACCACAACTTCTTTATCCATTTTTCTCTTTCCTGGGATATTTAAGGTGTCATGAAGTGGAGGTTCTTGTCAACAGAGCAGCCCTAAACTTTGGGGTGCCTGTGTCTTGCTGATTTTTAGTTTTCAAAATTTATACGCCCATGAGTGGTAGTGCCCTATGCTCCCTAAGCTGTGTTTTCTCGATGTTTCAGGCCTCACCGTACACTTCTCCAGAGTGGCTGTTGGCAATTTACATCCCGCCCATCAGCGTAGCAAGGCTCCCATTTCTCCATGGCCTGTCCTGCATTTGTGGTTTTGACACTTTTATCAGCATGGCCCTTTTGACTGATGGGAAGCGAGACTTCTTTTTAGCGCTGATTTGACTTTCCAGGTTGCTTGGTTGGCCAAAAAGGGCGTATGCGTTTTTTCCTGAATATATTCAGGAAAAAACGCATACGCCCTTTTTGGCCAAGGGCATCATTGTCCACGTTTTGCCGCTTTTCATGTGCTTTAAAGGCGATTCGAATCTACCTCCTGAAACCTGTTTCCTGCAATTCTGCCTTGCTTTCAAATCCTCTTCGTTGCCTTCCCTCAGTATATTTGTGGACGAGAGTTATCATTTATAACTCTGCAGGGTTGTGAATTGCCGTGCCCATGTGCTCCATTTTTCAACTGGCTTTTTTGGGAGCTGGCCGCAGAAGCGCGGGATTGCCTCAGGCCCTATTCTGGTTCCGGGTGGCAGGCTGAGCCTGTGGTTATTTCTTCTTCCTGATGAGAAAATAGAGTGACCTGTGCCTGTCCCAACATCTAGATCTAGTCTCTCATTGGCTGCCCCTCTTCCTGTTCATCCTCAGGACAAATTGCAACCTGTACGGAACAGGAGGTTAAAGGTGCTGATTCTCCAAGTAGGGAGATTGCTAGTGAAGTAGCTGGAATGGCGAACCCGAGCACAAGGAGATGAGAAATGAGGTGCGTTTTAGAAACCTTTCAAAATCACACGGTGTACCATCTTCTGGGTTCCTCATGCAAGTTTTCGATGTAGGAAGATGCCCTTGAACCTGGAGATTTGGGACCCATGGGATGGGTACCACGCAGTATTACCTTAAAGGGTCTGCGTTGGCTCACCCAACCTCACCGAAACTCTCAGCCCCAAGAATGTCCACCCTTATGTCTCATCCAGCTGTGGGTCTAGATATGGTCAATCCAGGTTGCGTCACAGCCCCTGAATGAATTTTGTAAGAATTTCTGTCTCTTTCACTGTCTTTGTTTCATGGGTTTTTAAAACTAATTTATTTTTATAATGGGGTTTAGCTGCTTTTCACGTCTGTGTTTATGCGGCTTTACACCCACTTGACACACTTCCAGAGAGATATCAATACATAGGTTTTAAGATTCTTACTAGTCACATATATTCTTGTGCGGTGAATAGGGGGTGTTGAGTCCAGTTCACTGAGCAAGGAGTAGGTCTTGTCTATTACGTATTGGGTGTATGGAACGGTATCTGAGCTAATTTGAAACCCTTGTTTTATGCATCACCCCACCTCACCTTTCCCGTTAAGCAACCATAGATTTTTTTCTAAATGTGTGACTTTGTTCTGTTTTGTAATTCAGTTCAAATGTAGCGGTTTTTACATTCCCTGTATAAGTTATAGCTTTTGATAAGTGTCCTTTTCTGTGTGACTTATTTCACTTAGAATCGTCGTACCTAAGTCCACCCATCTTGCTTCTACTAGCCTTCTGACATTGATTTCATGGCTGAGTGATATTCCATTGTACATAAGGACCACAACTGCTTTATCCATTTTTCTCTTTCCTGGGATATTTAAGGTGTCATGAAGTGGAGGTTCTTGTCAACAGAGCAGCCCTAAACTTTGGGGTGCCTGTGTCTTGCTGATTTTTAGTTTTCAAAATTTATACGCCCATGAGTGGAAGTGCCCTATGCTCCCTAAGCTGTGTTTTTTCGATGTTTCAGGCCTCACCGTACACTTCTCCAGGTTGGCTGTTGGCAATTTACATCCCGCCCATCAGCGTAGCAAGGCTCCAATTTCTCCATGGCCTGTCCTGCATTTGTGGTTTTGACACTTTTATCAGCATGGCCCTTTTGACGGATGGGAAGCGAGACTTCTTTGTAGCGCTGATTTGACTTTCCAGGTTGCTTGGTTGGCCAAAAAGGGCGTATGCGTTTTTTCCTGAATATATTCAGGAAAAAACGCATACGCCCTTTTTGGCCAAGGGCATCATTGTCCACGTTTTGCCGCTTTTCATGTGCTTTAAAGGCGATTCGAATCTACCTCCTGAAACCTGTTTCCTGCAATTCTGCCTTGCTTTCAAATCCTCTTCGTTGCCTTCCCTCAGTATATTTGTGGACGAGAGTTATCATTTATAACTCTGCAGGGTTGTGAATTGCAGTGCCCATGTGCTCCATTTTTCAACTGACTTTTTTGGGAGCTGGCCGCAGAAGCGCGGGATTGCCTCAGGCCCTATTCTGGTTCCGGGTGGCAGGCTGAGCCTGTGGTTATTTCTTCTTCCTGTTGAGAAAATAGAGTGACCTGTGCCTGTCCCAACACCTAGATCTAGTCTCTCATTGGCTGCCCCTCTTCCCGTTCATCCTCAGGACAAATTGCAACCTGTACGGAACAGGAGGTTAAAGATGCTGATTCTCCAAGTAGGGAGATTGCTAGTGAAGTAGCTGGAATGGCGAACCCGAGCACAAGGAGATGAGAAATGAGGTGCGTTTTAGAAACCTTTCAAAATCACACGGTGTACCATCTTCTGGGTTCCTCATGCAAGTTTTCAATGTAGGAAGATGCCCTTGAACCTGGAGATTTGGGACCCATGGGATGGGTACCACGCAGTATTACCTTAAAGGGTCTGCTTTGGCTCACGCAACCTCAGCAAACCTCTCAGCCCCAAGAATGTCCACCCTTATGTCTCATCCAGCTGTGGGTCTAGATATGGTCAATCCAGGTTGCGTCACAGCCCCTGAATGAATTTTGTAAGAATTTCTGTCTCTTTCACTGTCTTTGTTTCATGGGTTTTTAAAACTAATTTATTTTTATAATGGGCTTTAGCTGCTTTTCACGGCTGTGTTTATGCGGCTTTTCACCCACTTGACACACTTCCAGAGATATATCAATACATAGGTTTTAAGATTCTTACTAGTCACATATATTCTTGTGCGGTGAATAGGGGGTGTTGAGTCCAGTTCACTGAGCAAGGAGTAGGTCTTGTCTATTACGTATTGGGTGTATGGAACGGTATCTGAGCTAATTTGAAACCCTTGTATTACGCATCACCCCACCTCACCTTCCCCGTTAAGCAACCATAGTTTTTTTTCTAAATGTGTGACTTTGTTCTGTTTTCTAATTCAGTTCAAATGTAGCGGTTTTTACATTCCCTGTATAAGTTATAGCTTTTGATAAGTGTCTTTTTCTGTGTGACTTATTTCACTTAGAATCGTCGTACCTAAGTCCACCCATCTTGCTTCTACTAGCCTTATGACATTGATTTCATGGCTGAGTGATATTCCATTGTACATAAGGACCACAACTTCTTTATCCATTTTTCTCTTTCCTGGGATATTTAAGGTGTCATGAAGTGGAGGTTCTTGTCAACAGAGCAGCCCTAAACTTTGGGGTGCCTGTGTCTTGCTGATTTTTAGTTTTCAAAATTTATACGCCCATGAGTGGACGTGCCATATGCTCCCTAAGCTGTGTTTTTTCGATGTTTCAGGCCTCACCGTACACTTCTCCAGAGTGGCTGTTGGCAATTTACATCCCGCCCGTCAGCGTAGCAAGGCTCCAATTTCTCCATGGCCTGTCCTGCATTTGTGGTTTTGACACATTTATCAGCATGGCCCTTTTGACGGATGGGAAGCGAGACTTCTTTGTAGCGCTGATTTGACTTTCCAGGTTGCTTGGTTGGCCAAAAAGGGCGTATGCGTTTTTTCCTGAATATATTCAGGAAAAAACGCATACGCCCTTTTTGGCCAAGGGCATCATTGTCCACGTTTTGCCGCTTTTCATGTGCTTTAAAGGCGATTCGAATCTACCTCCTGAAACCTGTTTCCTGCAATTCTGCCTTGCTTTCAATTCCTCTTCGTTGCCTTCCCTCAATATATTTGTGGATGAGAGTTATCATTTATAACTCTGCAGGGTTGTGAATTGCAGTGCCCATGTGCTCCATTTTTCAACTGGCTTTTTTGGGAGCTGGCCGCAGAAGCGCGGGATTGCCTCAGGACCTATTCTGGTTCCGGGTGGCAGGCTGAGCCTGTGGTTATTTCTTCTTCCTGATGAGAAAATAGAGTGACCTGTGCCTGTCCCAACACCTAGATCTAGTCTCTCATTGGCTGCCCCTCTTCCTGTTCATCCTCAGGACAAATTGCAACCTGTACGGAACAGGAGGTTAAAGGTGCTGATTCTCCAAGTAGGGAGATTGCTAGTGAAGTAGCTGGAATGGCGAACCCGAGCACAAGGAGATGAGAAATGAGGTGCGTTTTAGAAACCTTTCAAAATCACACGGTGTACCATCTTCTGGGTTCCTCATGCAAGTTTTCGATGTAGGAAGATGCCCTTGAACCTGGAGATTTGGGACCCATGGGATGGGTACCACGCAGTATTACCTTAAAGGGTCTGCGTTGGCTCACCCAACCTCACCGAAACTCTCAGCCCCAAGAATGTCCACCCTTATGTCTCATCCAGCTGTGGGTCTAGATATGGTCAATCCAGGTTGCGTCACAGCCCCTGAATGAATTTTGTAAGAATTTCTGTCTCTTTCACTGTCTTTGTTTCATGGGTTTTTAAAACTAATTTATTTTTATAATGGGGTTTAGCTGCTTTTCACGTCTGTGTTTATGCGGCTTTACACCCACTTGACACACTTCCAGAGAGATATCAATACATAGGTTTTAAGATTCTTACTAGTCACATATATTCTTGTGCGGTGAATAGGGGGTGTTGAGTCCAGTTCACTGAGCAAGGAGTAGGTCTTGTCTATTACGTATTGGGTGTATGGAACGGTATCTGAGCTAATTTGAAACCCTTGTTTTATGCATCACCCCACCTCACCTTTCCCGTTAAGCAACCATAGATTTTTTTCTAAATGTGTGACTTTGTTCTGTTTTGTAATTCAGTTCAAATGTAGCGGTTTTTACATTCCCTGTATAAGTTATAGCTTTTGATAAGTGTCCTTTTCTGTGTGACTTATTTCACTTAGAATCGTCGTACCTAAGTCCACCCATCTTGCTTCTACTAGCCTTCTGACATTGATTTCATGGCTGAGTGATATTCCATTGTAC
Source organism: Eschrichtius robustus (assembly GCF_028021215.1). Lineage (NCBI taxonomy): Eukaryota > Metazoa > Chordata > Mammalia > Artiodactyla > Eschrichtiidae > Eschrichtius > Eschrichtius robustus. The sequence continues at coordinate 497,824 of NW_027175161.1, read as the reverse complement.
ATAAGGACCACAACTGCTTTATCCATTTTTCTCTTTCCTGGGATATTTAAGGTGTCATGAAGTGGAGGTTCTTGTCAACAGAGCAGCCCTAAACTTTGGGGTGCCTGTGTCTTGCTGATTTTTAGTTTTCAAAATTTATACGCCCATGAGTGGAAGTGCCCTATGCTCCCTAAGCTGTGTTTTTTCGATGTTTCAGGCCTCACCGTACACTTCTCCAGGTTGGCTGTTGGCAATTTACATCCCGCCCATCAGCGTAGCAAGGCTCCAATTTCTCCATGGCCTGTCCTGCATTTGTGGTTTTGACACTTTTATCAGCATGGCCCTTTTGACGGATGGGAAGCGAGACTTCTTTGTAGCGCTGATTTGACTTTCCAGGTTGCTTGGTTGGCCAAAAAGGGCGTATGCGTTTTTTCCTGAATATATTCAGGAAAAAACGCATACGCCCTTTTTGGCCAAGGGCATCATTGTCCACGTTTTGCCGCTTTTCATGTGCTTTAAAGGCGATTCGAATCTACCTCCTGAAACCTGTTTCCTGCAATTCTGCCTTGCTTTCAAATCCTCTTCGTTGCCTTCCCTCAGTATATTTGTGGACGAGAGTTATCATTTATAACTCTGCAGGGTTGTGAATTGCAGTGCCCATGTGCTCCATTTTTCAACTGACTTTTTTGGGAGCTGGCCGCAGAAGCGCGGGATTGCCTCAGGCCCTATTCTGGTTCCGGGTGGCAGGCTGAGCCTGTGGTTATTTCTTCTTCCTGTTGAGAAAATAGAGTGACCTGTGCCTGTCCCAACACCTAGATCTAGTCTCTCATTGGCTGCCCCTCTTCCCGTTCATCCTCAGGACAAATTGCAACCTGTACGGAACAGGAGGTTAAAGATGCTGATTCTCCAAGTAGGGAGATTGCTAGTGAAGTAGCTGGAATGGCGAACCCGAGCACAAGGAGATGAGAAATGAGGTGCGTTTTAGAAACCTTTCAAAATCACACGGTGTACCATCTTCTGGGTTCCTCATGCAAGTTTTCAATGTAGGAAGATGCCCTTGAACCTGGAGATTTGGGACCCATGGGATGGGTACCACTCAGTATTACCTTAAAGGGTCTGCTTTGGCTCACGCAACCTCAGCAAACCTCTCAGCCCCAAGAATGTCCACCCTTATGTCTCATCCAGCTGTGGGTCTAGATATGGTCAATCCAGGTTGCGTCACAGCCCCTGAATGAATTTTGTAAGAATTTCTGTCTCTTTCACTGTCTTTGTTTCATGGGTTTTTAAAACTAATTTATTTTTATAATGGGCTTTAGCTGCTTTTCACGGCTGTGTTTATGCGGCTTTTCACCCACTTGACACACTTCCAGAGATATATCAATACATAGGTTTTAAGATTCTTACTAGTCACATATATTCTTGTGCGGTGAATAGGGGGTGTTGAGTCCAGTTCACTGAGCAAGGAGTAGGTCTTGTCTATTACGTATTGGGTGTATGGAACGGTATCTGAGCTAATTTGAAACCCTTGTTTTATGCATCACCCCACCTCACCTTTCCCGTTAAGCAACCATAGATTTTTTTCTAAATGTGTGACTTTGTTCTGTTTTGTAATTCAGTTCAAATGTAGCGGTTTTTACATTCCCTGTATAAGTTATAGCTTTTGATAAGTGTCTTTTTCTGTGTGACTTATTTCACTTAGAATCGTCGTACCTAAGTCCACCCATCTTGCTTCTACTAGCCTTATGACATTGATTTCATGGCTGAGTGATATTCCATTGTACATAAGGACCACAACTTCTTTATCCATTTTTCTCTCTCCTGGGATATTTAAGGTGTCATGAAGTGGAGGTTCTTGTCAACAGAGCAGCCCTAAACTTTGGGGTGCCTGTGTCTTGCTGATTTTTAGTTTTCAAAATGTATACGCCCATGAGTGGAAGTGCACTATGCTCCCTAAGCTGTGTTTTTTTGATGTTTCAGGCCTCACCGTAAACTTCTCCAGAGTGGCTGTTGGCAATTTACATCCCGCCCATCAGCGTAGCAAGGCTCCAATTTCTCCATGGCCTGTCCTGCATTTGTGGTTTTGACACTTTTATCAGCATGGCCCTTTTGACGGATGGGAAGTGAGACTTCTTTGTAGCGCTGATTTGACTTTCCAGGTTGCTTGGTTGGCCAAAAAGGGCGTATGCTTTTTTTCCTGAATATATTCAGGAAAAAACGCATACGCCCTTTTTGGCCAAGGGCATCATTGTCGACGTTTTGCCGCTTTTCATGTGCTTTAAAGGCGATTCGAATCTATCTCCTGAAAGCTGTTTCCTGCAATTCTGCCTTGCTTTCAAATCCTCTTCGTTGCCTTCCCTCAATATATTTGTGGACGAGAGTTATCATTTATAACTCTGCAGGCTTGAGAATTGCAGTGCCACTGAGCTCCATTTTTCAACTGGCTTTTTTGGGAGCTGGCCGCAGAAGCGCGGGATTGCCTCAGGCCCTATTCTGGTTCCGGGTGGCAGGCTGAGCCTGTGGTTATTTCTTCTTCCTGATGAGAAAATAGAGTGACCTGTGCCTGTCACAACACCTAGATCTAGTCTCTCATTGGCTGCCCCTCTTCCCGTTCATCCTCAGGACAAATTGCAACCTGTACGGAACAGGAGGTTAAAGGTGTTGATTCTCCAAGTAGGGAGATTGCTAGTGAAGTAGCTGGAATGGCGAACCCGAGCACAAGGAGATGAGAAATGAGGTGCGTTTTAGAAAACTTTCAAAATCACACGGTGTACCATCTTCTGGGTTCCTCATGCAAGTTTTCGATGTAGGAAGATGCCCTTGAACCTGGAGATTTGGGACCCAAGGGATGGGTACCACGCAGTATTACCTTAAAGGGTCTGCGTTGGCTCACCCAACCTCACCATACCTCTCAGCCCCAAGAATGTCCACCCTTATGTCTCATCCAGCTGTGGGTCTAGATATGGTCAATCCAGGTTGCGTCACAGCCCCTGAATGAATTTTGTAAGAATTTCTCTCTCTTCCACTCTCTTTGTTTCATGGGTTTTTAAAACTAATTTATTTTTATAATGGGGTTTAGCTGCTTTTCACGGCTGTGTTTATGCGGCTTTACACCCACTTGACACACTTCCAGAGAGATATCAATACATAGGTTTTAAGATTCTTACTAGTCACATATATTCTTGTGCGGTGAATAGGGGGTGTTGAGTCCAGTTCACTGAGCAAGGAGTAGGTCTTGTCTATTACGTATTGGGTGTATGGAACGGTATCTGAGCTAATTTGAAACCCTTGTATTACGCATCACCCCACCTCACCTTCCCCGTTAAGCAACCATAGTTTTTTTTCTAAATGTGTGACTTTGTTCTGTTTTCTAATTCAGTTCAAATGTAGCGGTTTTTACATTCCCTGTATAAGTTATAGCTTTTGATAAGTGTCTTTTTCTGTGTGACTTATTTCACTTAGAATCGTCGTACCTAAGTCCACCCATCTTGCTTCTACTAGCCTTATGACATTGATTTCATGGCTGAGTGATATTCCATTGTACATAAGGACCACAACTTCTTTATCCATTTTTCTCTTTCCTGGGATATTTAAGGTGTCATGAAGTGGAGGTTCTTGTCAACAGAGCAGCCCTAAACTTTGGGGTGCCTGTGTCTTGCTGATTTTTAGTTTTCAAAATTTATACGCCCATGAGTGGACGTGCCATATGCTCCCTAAGCTGTGTTTTTTCGATGTTTCAGGCCTCACCGTACACTTCTCCAGAGTGGCTGTTGGCAATTTACATCCCGCCCGTCAGCGTAGCAAGGCTCCAATTTCTCCATGGCCTGTCCTGCATTTGTGGTTTTGACACATTTATCAGCATGGCCCTTTTGACGGATGGGAAGCGAGACTTCTTTGTAGCGCTGATTTGACTTTCCAGGTTGCTTGGTTGGCCAAAAAGGGCGTATGCGTTTTTTCCTGAATATATTCAGGAAAAAACGCATACGCCCTTTTTGGCCAAGGGCATCATTGTCCACGTTTTGCCGCTTTTCATGTGCTTTAAAGGCGATTCGAATCTACCTCCTGAAACCTGTTTCCTGCAATTCTGCCTTGCTTTCAATTCCTCTTCGTTGCCTTCCCTCAATATATTTGTGGATGAGAGTTATCATTTATAACTCTGCAGGGTTGTGAATTGCAGTGCCCATGTGCTCCATTTTTCAACTGGCTTTTTTGGGAGCTGGCCGCAGAAGCGCGGGATTGCCTCAGGACCTATTCTGGTTCCGGGTGGCAGGCTGAGCCTGTGGTTATTTCTTCTTCCTGATGAGAAAATAGAGTGACCTGTGCCTGTCCCAACACCTAGATCTAGTCTCTCATTGGCTGCCCCTCTTCCCGTTCATCCTCAGGACAAATTGCTACCTGTACGGAACAGGAGGTTAAAGGTGCTGATTCTCCAAGTAGGGAGATTGCTAGTGAAGTAGCTGGAATGGCGAACCCGAGCACAAGGAGATGAGAAATGAGGTGCGTTTTAGAAACCTTTCAAAATCACACGGTGTACCATCTTCTGGGTTCCTCATGCAAGTTTTCGATGTAGGAAGATGCCCTTGAACCTGGAGATTTGGGACCCAATAAATGGGTACCACGCAGTATTACCTTAAAGGGTCTGCGTTGGCTCACCCAACCTCACCAAACCTCTCAGCCCCAAGAATGTCCACCCTTATGTCTCATCCAGCTGTGGGTCTAGATATGGTCAATCCAGGTTGCGTCACAGCCCCTGAATGAATTTTGTAAGAATTTCTGTCTCTTTCACTGTTTTTGTTTCCTGGGTTTTTAAAACTAATTTATTTTTATAATGGGGTTTAGCTGCTTTTCACGGCTGTGTTTATGCGGCTTTCCACCCACTTGACACACTTCCAGAGAGATATCAATACATAGGTTTTAAGATTCTTACTAGTCACATATATTCTTGTGCGGTGAATAGGGGGTGTTGAGTCCAGTTCACTGAGCAAGGAGTAGGTCTTGTCTATTACGTATTGCGTGTATGGAACGGTATCTGAGCTAATTTGAAACCCTTGTTTTATGCATCACCCCACCTCACCTTCCCCGTTAAGCAACCATAGTTTTTTTTCTAAATTTGTGACTTTGTTCTGTTTTGTAATTCAGTTCAAATGTAGCGGTTTTTACATTCCCTGTATAAATTATAGCTTTTGATAAGTGTCTTTTTCTGTGTGACTTATTTCACTTAGAATCGTCGTACCTAAGTCCACCCATCTTGCTTCTACTAGCCTTATGACATTGATTTCATGGCTGAGTGATATTCCATTGTACATAAGGACCACAACTTCTTTATCCATTTTTCTCTTTCCTGGGATATTTAAGGTGTCATGAAGTGGAGGTTCTTGTCAACAGAGCAGCCCTAAACTTTGGGGTGCCTGTGTCTTGCTGATTTTTAGTTTTCAAAATTTATACGCCCATGAGTGGACGTGCCATATGCTCCCTAAGCTGTGTTTTTTCGATGTTTCAGGCCTCACCGTACACTTCTCCAGAGTGGCTGTTGGCAATTTACATCCCGCCCGTCAGCGTAGCAAGGCTCCAATTTCTCCATGGCCTGTCCTGCATTTGTGGTTTTGACACATTTATCAGCATGGCCCTTTTGACGGATGGGAAGCGAGACTTCTTTGTAGCGCTGATTTGACTTTCCAGGTTGCTTGGTTGGCCAAAAAGGGCGTATGCGTTTTTTCCTGAATATATTCAGGAAAAAACGCATACGCCCTTTTTGGACAAGGGCATCATTGTCCACGTTTTGCCGCTTTTCATGTGCTTTAAAGGCGATTCGAATCTACCTCCTGAAATCTGTTTCCTGCAGTTCTGACTTGCTTTCAAATCCTCTTCGTTGCCTTCCCTCAATATATTTGTGGACGAGAATTATCATTTATAAGTCTGCAGGTTTGTGAATTGCAGTGTCCCTGAGCTCCATTTTTCAACTCGCTTTTTTGGGATCTGTCCGCAAAAGCGCGGGATTGCCTCAGGCCGTATTCTGCTTCTGGGCGGCAGGCTGAGCCTGTGGTTATTTCTTCTTCCTGATGGGAAAATAGAGTGACCTGTGCCTGTCCCAACACCTAGATCTAGTCTCTCATTGGTTGCCCCTCTTCCCGTTCATCCTCAGAACAAATTGCAACCTGTACGGAACAGGAGGTTAAAGGTGCTGATTCTCCAAGTAGGGAGATTGCTAGTAAAGTAGCTGAAATGGCGAACCCGAGCACAAGGAGATGAGAAATGAGGTGCGTTTTAGAAACCTTTCAAAATCACACGGTGTACCATCTTCTGGGTTTCTCATGCATGTTTTCGATGTAGGAAGATGACCTTGAACCTGGAGATTTGGGACCCATGGGATGGGTACCACGCAGTATTACTTTAAAGGGTCTGCGTTGGCTCACCCAACCTCACCAAACCTCTCAGCCCCAAGAATGTCCACCCTTATGTCTCATCCAGCTGTGGGTCTAGATATGGTCAATCCAGGTTGCGTCACAGCCCCCGAATGAATTTTGTAAGAATTTCTGTCTGTTTCACTGTCTTTGTTTCATGGGTTTTTAAAACTAACTTATTTTTATAATGGGGTTTAGCTGCTTTTCACGGCTGTGTTTATGCAGCTTTACACCCACTTGACACACTTCCAGAGAGATATCAATACATAGGTTGTAAGTTTCTTACTAGTCAGATATATACTTGTGCGGTGAATAGGGGGTCTTGAGTCCACTTCACTGAGCAAGGAGTAGGTCTTTTCTATTACATATTGCGTGTATGGAACGGTATCTGAGCTAATATGAAACCCTTGTTTTATGCATCACACCACCTCACCTTTCACTTTAAGCAGCCATAGTGTGTTTTCTAAACGTCTGACTCTGTTCTCTTTTGTAATTCAGTTCAAGTGTAGAAGTTTTTACATTCCCTCTATAAGTGATAGCTTATGATAAGTGTCTTTTTCTGTGTGACTAATTTCACTTAGAGTCGTCGTACCTAAATCCACTCATCATGCTGCTACTAGCCTTATGACAATGATTTCATGGCTGAGTGATATTCCATTGTACATAAGGACCACAACTTCTTTATCCATTTTTCTCTTTCCTGGGATATTTAAGGTGTCATGAAGTGGAGGTTCTTGTCAACAGAGCAGCCCTAAACTTTGGGGTGCCTATGTCTTGCTGATTTTTAGTTTTCAAAATTTATACGCCCATGAGTGGACGTGCCCTATGCTCCCTAAGCTGTGTTTTATCGATGTTTCAGGCCTCACCGTACACTTCTCCAGAGTGGCTGTTGGCAATTTACATCCCGCCCATCAGCGTAGCAAGGCTCCAATTTCTCCATGGCCTGTCCTGCATTTGTGGTTTTGACACTTTTATCAGAATGGCCCTTTTGACGGATGGGAAGCGAGACTTCTTTGTAGCGCTGATTTGCCTTTCCAGGTTGCTTGGTTGGCCAAAAAGGGCGTATGCGTTTTTTCCTGAATATATTCAGGAAAAAACGCATACGCCCTTTTTGGCCAAGGGCATCATTGTCCACGTTTTGCCGCTTTTCATGTGCTTTAAAGGCGATTCGAATCTACCTCCTGAAACCTGTTTCCTGCAATTCTGCCTTGCTTTCAAATCCTCTTCGTTGCCTTCCCTCAGTATATTTGTGGACGAGAGTTATCATTTATAACTCTGCAGGGTTGTGAATTGCAGTGCCCTTGTGCTCCATTTTTCAACTGACTTTTTTGGGAGCTGGCCGCAGAAGCGCGGGATTGCCTCAGGCCCTATTCTGGTTCCGGGTGGCAGGCTGAGCCTGTGGTTATTTCTTCTTCCTGTTGAGAAAATAGAGTGACCTGTGCCTGTCCCAACACCTAGATCTAGTCTCTCATTGGCTGCCCCTCTTCCCGTTCATCCTCAGGACAAATTGCAACCTGTACGGAACAGGAGGTTAAAGATGCTGATTCTCCAAGTAGGGAGATTGCTAGTGAAGTAGCTGGAATGGCGAACCCGAGCACAAGGAGATGAGAAATGAGGTGCGTTTTAGAAACCTTTCAAAATCACACGGTGTACCATCTTCTGGGTTCCTCATGCAAGTTTTCGATGTAGGAAGATGCCCTTGAACCTGGAGATTTGGGACCCATGGGATGGGTACCACGCAGTATTACCTTAAAGGGTCTGCTTTGGCTCACGCAACCTCAGCAAACCTCTCAGCCCCAAGAATGTCCACCCTTATGTCTCATCCAGCTGTGGGTCTAGATATGGTCAATCCAGGTTGCGTCACAGCCCCTGAATGAATTTTGTAAGAATTTCTGTCTCTTTCACTGTCTTTGTTTCATGGGTTTTTAAAACTAATTTATTTTTATAATGGGCTTTAGCTGCTTTTCACGGCTGTGTTTATGCGGCTTTTCACCCACTTGACACACTTCCAGAGAGATATCAATACATAGGTTTTAAGATTCTTACTATTCACATATATTCTTGTGCGGTGAATAGGGGGTGTTGAGTCCAGTTCACTGAGCAAGGAGTAGGTCTTGTCTATTACGTATTGGGTGTATGGAACGGTATCTGAGCTAATTTGAAACCCTTGTTTTATGCATCACCCCACCTCACCTTTCCCGTTAAGCAACCATAGATTTTTTTCTAAATGTGTGACTTTGTTCTGTTTTGTAATTCAGTTCAAATGTAGCGGTTTTTACATTCCCTGTATAAGTTATAGCTTTTGATAAGTGTCTTTTTCTGTGTGACTTATTTCACTTAGAATCGTCGTACCTAAGTCCACCCATCTTGCTTCTACTAGCCTTATGACATTGATTTCATGGCTGAGTGATATTCCATTGTACATAAGGACCACAACTTCTTTATCCATTTTTCTCTTTCCTGGGATATTTAAGGTGTCATGAAGTGGAGGTTCTTGTCAACAGAGCAGCCCTAAACTTTGGGGTGCCTGTGTCTTGCTGATTTTTAGTTTTCAAAATTTATACGCCCATGAGTGGTAGTGCCCTATGCTCCCTAAGCTGTGTTTTTTCGATGTTTCAGGCCTCACCGTACACTTCTCCAGAGTGGCTGTTGGCAATTTACATCCCGCCCATCAGCGTAGCAAGGCTCCCATTTCTCCATGGCCTGTCCTGCATTTGTGGTTTTGACACTTTTATCAGCATGGCCCTTTTGACTGATGGGAAGCGAGACTTCTTTTTAGCGCTGATTTGACTTTCCAGGTTGCTTGCTTGGCCAAAAAGGGCGTATGCGTTTTTTCCTGAATATATTCAGGAAAAAACGCATACGCCCTTTTTGGCCAAGGGCATCATTGTCCACGTTTTGCCGCTTTTCATGTGCTTTAAAGGCGATTCGAATCTACCTCCTGAAACCTGTTTCCTGCAATTCTGCCTTGCTTTCAAATCCTCTTCGTTGCCTTCCCTCAGTATATTTGTGGACGAGAGTTATCATTTATAACTCTGCAGGGTTGTGAATTGCAGTGCCCATGTGCTCCATTTTTCAACTGGCTTTTTTGGGAGCTGGCCGCAGAAGCGCGGGATTGCCTCAGGCCCTATTCTGGTTCCGGGTGGCAGGCTGAGCCTGTGGTTATTTCTTCTTCCTGTTGAGAAAATAGAGTGACCTGTGCCTGTCCCAACACCTAGATCTAGTCTCTCATTGGCTGCCCCTCTTCCCGTTCATCCTCAGGACAAATTGCAACCTGTACGGAACAGGAGGTTAAAGGTGCTGATTCTCCAAGTAGGGAGATTGCTAGTGAAGTAGCTGGAATGGCGAACCCGAGCACAAGGAGATGAGAAATGAGGTGCGTTTTAGAAACCTTTCAAAATCACACGGTGTACCATCTTCTGGGTTCCTCATGCAAGTTTTCGATGTAGGAAGATGCCCTTGAACCTGGAGATTTGGGACCCATGGGATGGGTACCATGCAGTATTACTTTAAAGGGTCTGCGTTTTCTCACCCAACCTCACCAAACCTCTCAGCCCCAAGAATGTCCACCCTTCTGTCTCATCCAGCTGTGGGTCTAGATATGGTCAATCCAGGTTGCGAAACAGCCCCTGAATGAATTTTGTAAGAATTTCTGTCTCTTTCACTGTCTTTGTTTCATGGGTTTTTAAAACTAATTTATTTTTATAATGGGCTTTAGCTGCTTTTCACGGCTGTGTTTATGCGGCTTTTCACCCACTTGACACACTTCCAGAGAGATATCAATACATAGGTTTTAAGATTCTTACTAGTCACATATATTCTTGTGCGGTGAATAGGGGGTGTTGAGTCCAGTTCACTGAGCAAGGAGTAGGTCTTGTCTATTACGTATTGGGTGTATGGAACGGTATCTGAGCTAATTTGAAACCCTTGTTTTATGCATCACCCCACCTCACCTTTCCCGTTAAGCAACCATAGATTTTTTTCTAAATGTGTGACTTTGTTCTGTTTTGTAATTCAGTTCAAATGTAGCGGTTTTTACATTCCCTTATAAGTTATAGCTTTTGATAAGTGTCCTTTTCTGTGTGACTTATTTCACTTAGAATCGTCGTACCTAAGTCCACCCATCTTGCTTCTACTAGCCTTATGACATTGATTTCATGGCTGAGTGATATTCCATTGTACATAAGGACCACAACTTCTTTATCCATTTTTCTCTTTCCTGGGATATTTAAGGTGTCATGAAGTGGAGGTTCTTGACAACAGAGCAGCCCTAAACTTTGGGGTGCCTGTGTCTTGCTGATTTTTAGTTTTCAAAATTTATACGCCCATGAGTGGAAGTGCCCTATGCTCCCTAAGCTGTGTTTTTTCGATGTTTCAGGCCTCACCGTACACTTCTCCAGGTTGGCTGTTGGCAATTTACATCCCGCCCATCAGCGTAGCAAGGCTCCAATTTCTCCATGGCCTGTCCTGCATTTGTGGTTTTGACACTTTTATCAGCATGGCCCTTTTGACGGATGGGAAGCGAGACTTCTTTGTAGCGCTGATTTGACTTTCCAGGTTGCTTGGTTGGCCAAAAAGGGCGTATGCGTTTTTTCCTGAATATATTCAGGAAAAAACGAATAGGCCCTTTTTGGCCAAGGGCATCATTGTCCACGTTTTGCCGCTTTTCATGTGCTTTAAAGGCGATTCGAATCTACCTCCTGAAACCTGTTTCCTGCAATTCTGCCTTGCTTTCAAATCCTCTTCGTTGCCTTCCCTCAGTATATTTGTGGACGAGAGTTATCATTTATAACTCTGCAGGGTTGTGAATTGCCGTGCCCATGTGCTCCATTTTTCAACTGGCTTTTTTGGGAGCTGGCCGTAGAAGCGCGGGATTGCCTCAGGCCCTATTCTGGTTCCGGGTGGCAGGCTGAGCCTGTGGTTATTTCTTCTTCCTGATGAGAAAATAGAGTGACCTGTGCCTGTCCCAACATCTAGATCTAGTCTCTCATTGGCTGCCCCTCTTCCTGTTCATCCTCAGGACAAATTGCAACCTGTACGGAACAGGAGGTTAAAGGTGCTGATTCTCCAAGTAGGGAGATTGCTAGTGAAGTAGCTGGAATGGCGAACCCGAGCACAAGGAGATGAGAAATGAGGTGCGTTTTAGAAACCTTTCAAAATCACACGGTGTACCATCTTCTGGGTTCCTCATGCAAGTTTTCGATGTAGGAAGATGCCCTTGAACCTGGAGATTTGGGACCCATGGGATGGGTACCACGCAGTATTACCTTAAAGGGTCTGCGTTGGCTCACCCAACCTCACCGAAACTCTCAGCCCCAAGAATGTCCACCCTTATGTCTCATCCAGCTGTGGGTCTAGATATGGTCAATCCAGGTTGCGTCACAGCCCCTGAATGAATTTTGTAAGAATTTCTGTCTCTTTCACTGTCTTTGTTTCATGGGTTTTTAAAACTAATTTATTTTTATAATGGGGTTTAGCTGCTTTTCACGTCTGTGTTTATGCGGCTTTACACCCACTTGACACACTTCCAGAGAGATATCAATACATAGGTTTCAAGATTCTTACTAGTCACATATATTCTTGTGCGGTGAATAGGGGGTGTTGAGTCCAGTTCACTGAGCAAGGAGTAGGTCTTGTCTATTACGTATTGGGTGTATGGAACGGTATCTGAGCTAATTTGAAACCCTTGTTTTATGCATCACCCCACCTCACCTTTCCCGTTAAGCAACCATAGATTTTTTTCTAAATGTGTGACTTTGTTCTGTTTTGTAATTCAGTTCAAATGTAGCGGTTTTTACATTCCCTGTATAAGTTATAGCTTTTGATAAGTGTCCTTTTCTGTGTGACTTATTTCACTTAGAATCGTCGTACCTAAGTCCACCCATCTTGCTTCTACTAGCCTTCTGACATTGATTTCATGGCTGAGTGATATTCCATTGTACATAAGGACCACAACTGCTTTATCCATTTTTCTCTTTCCTGGGATATTTAAGGTGTCATGAAGTGGAGGTTCTTGTCAACAGAGCAGCCCTAAACTTTGGGGTGCCTGTGTCTTGCTGATTTTTAGTTTTCAAAATTTATACGCCCATGAGTGGAAGTGCCCTATGCTCCCTAAGCTGTGTTTTTTCGATGTTTCAGGCCTCACCGTACACTTCTCCAGGTTGGCTGTTGGCAATTTACATCCCGCCCATCAGCGTAGCAAGGCTCCAATTTCTCCATGGCCTGTCCTGCATTTGTGGTTTTGACACTTTTATCAGCATGGCCCTTTTGACGGATGGGAAGCGAGACTTCTTTGTAGCGCTGATTTGACTTTCCAGGTTGCTTGGTTGGCCAAAAAGGGCGTATGCGTTTTTTCCTGAATATATTCAGGAAAAAACGCATACGCCCTTTTTGGCCAAGGGCATCATTGTCCACGTTTTGCCGCTTTTCATGTGCTTTAAAGGCGATTCGAATCTACCTCCTGAAACCTGTTTCCTGCAATTCTGCCTTGCTTTCAAATCCTCTTCGTTGCCTTCCCTCAGTATATTTGTGGACGAGAGTTATCATTTATAACTCTGCAGGGTTGTGAATTGCAGTGCCCATGTGCTCCATTTTTCAACTGACTTTTTTGGGAGCTGGCCGCAGAAGCGCGGGATTGCCTCAGGCCCTATTCTGGTTCCGGGTGGCAGGCTGAGCCTGTGGTTATTTCTTCTTCCTGTTGAGAAAATAGAGTGACCTGTGCCTGTCCCAACACCTAGATCTAGTCTCTCATTGGCTGCCCCTCTTCCCGTTCATCCTCAGGACAAATTGCAACCTGTACGGAACAGGAGGTTAAAGATGCTGATTCTCCAAGTAGGGAGATTGCTAGTGAAGTAGCTGGAATGGCGAACCCGAGCACAAGGAGATGAGAAATGAGGTGCGTTTTAGAAACCTTTCAAAATCACACGGTGTACCATCTTCTGGGTTCCTCATGCAAGTTTTCGATGTAGGAAGATGCCCTTGAACCTGGAGATTTGGGACCCATGGGATGGGTACCACGCAGTATTACCTTAAAGGGTCTGCTTTGGCTCACGCAACCTCAGCAAACCTCTCAGCCCCAAGAATGTCCACCCTTATGTCTCATCCAGCTGTGGGTCTAGATATGGTCAATCCAGGTTGCGTCACAGCCCCTGAATGAATTTTGTAAGAATTTCTGTCTCTTTCACTGTCTTTGTTTCATGGGTTTTTAAAACTAATTTATTTTTATAATGGGCTTTAGCTGCTTTTCACGGCTGTGTTTATGCGGCTTTTCACCCACTTGACACACTTCCAGAGAGATATCAATACATAGGTTTTAAGATTCTTACTAGTCACATATATTCTTGTGCGGTGAATAGGGGGTGTTGAGTCCAGTTCACTGAGCAAGGAGTAGGTCTTGTCTATTACGTATTGGGTGTATGGAACGGTATCTGAGCTAATTTGAAACCCTTGTTTTATGCATCACCCCACCTCACCTTTTCCGTTAAGCAACCATAGATTTTTTTCTAAATGTGTGACTTTGTTCTGTTTTGTAATTCAGTTCAAATGTAGCGGTTTTTACATTCCCTGTATAAGTTATAGCTTTTGATAAGTGTCTTTTTCTGTGTGACTTATTTCACTTAGAATCGTCGTACCTAAGTCCACCCATCTTGCTTCTACTAGCCTTATGACATTGATTTCATGGCTGAGTGATATTCCATTGTACATAAGGACCACAACTTCTTTATCCATTTTTCTCTTTCCTGGGATATTTAAGGTGTCATGAAGTGGAGGTTCTTGTCAACAGAGCAGCCCTAAACTTTGGGGTGCCTGTGTCTTGCTGATTTTTAGTTTTCAAAATTTATACGCCCATGAGTGGTAGTGCCCTATGCTCCCTAAGCTGTGTTTTTTCGATGTTTCAGGCCTCACCGTACACTTCTCCAGAGTGGCTGTTGGCAATTTACATCCCGCCCATCAGCGTAGCAAGGCTCCCATTTCTCCATGGCCTGTCCTGCATTTGTGGTTTTGACACTTTTATCAGCATGGCCCTTTTGACTGATGGGAAGCGAGACTTCTTTTTAGCGCTGATTTGACTTTCCAGGTTGCTTGGTTGGCCAAAAAGGGCGTATGCGTTTTTTCCTGAATATATTCAGGAAAAAACGCATACGCCCTTTTTGGCCAAGGGCATCATTGTCCACGTTTTGCCGCTTTTCATGTGCTTTAAAGGCGATTCGAATCTACCTCCTGAAACCTGTTTCCTGCAATTCTGCCTTGCTTTCAAATCCTCTTCGTTGCCTTCCCTCAGTATATTTGTGGACGAGAGTTATCATTTATAACTCTGCAGGGTTGTGAATTGCAGTGCCCATGTGCTCCATTTTTCAACTGGCTTTTTTGGGAGCTGGCCGCAGAAGCGCGGGATTGCCTCAGGCCCTATTCTGGTTCCGGGTGGCAGGCTGAGCCTGTGGTTATTTCTTCTTCCTGATGAGAAAATAGAGTGACCTGTGCCTGTCCCAACACCTAGATGTAGTCTCTCATTGGCTGCCCCTCTTCCCGTTCATCCTCAGGACAAATTGCAACCTGTACGGAACAGGAGGTTAAAGGTGCTGATTCTCCAAGTAGGGAGATTGCTAGTGAAGTAGCTGGAATGGCGAACCCGAGCACAAGGAGATGAGAAATGAGGTGCGTTTTAGAAACCTTTCAAAATCACACGGTGTACCATCTTCTGGGTTCCTCATGCAAGTTTTCGATGTAGGAAGATGCCCTTGAACCTGGAGATTTGGGACCCATGGGATGGGTACCACGCAGTATTACCTTAAAGGGTCTGCGTTGGCTCACCCAACCTCACCAAACCTCTCAGCCCCAAGAATGTCCACCCTTCTGTCTCATCCAGCTGTGGGTCTAGATATGGTCAATCCAGGTTGCGTCACAGCCCCTGAATGAATTTTGTAAGAATTTCTGTCTCTTTCACTGTCTTTGTTTCATGGGTTTTTAAAACTAATTTATTTTTATAATGGGCTTTAGCTGCTTTTCACGGCTGTGTTTATGCGGCTTTTCACCCACTTGACACACTTCCAGAGAGATATCAATACATAGGTTTTAAGATTCTTACTAGTCACATATATTCTTGTGCGGTGAATAGGGGGTGTTGAGTCCAGTTCACTGAGCAAGGAGTAGGTCTTGTCTATTACGTATTGGGTGTATGGAACGGTATCTGAGCTAATTTGAAACCCTTGTTTTATCCATCACCCCACCTCACCTTTCCCGTTAAGCAACCATAGTTTTTTTTCTAAATGTGTGACTTTGTTCTCTTTTCTAATTCAGTTCAAATGTAGCGGTTTTTACATTCCCTGTATAAGTTATAGCTTTTGATAAGTGTCTTTTTCTGTGTGACTTATTTCACTTAGAATCGTCGTACCTAAGTCCACCCATCTTGCTTCTACTAGCCTTATGACATTGATTTCATGGCTGAGTGATATTCCATTGTACATAAGGACCACAACTTCTTTATCCATTTTTCTCTCTCCTGGGATATTTAAGGTGTCATGAAGTGGAGGTTCTTGTCAACAGAGCAGCCCTAAACTTTGGGGTGCCTGTGTCTTGCTGATTTTTAGTTTTCAAAATTTATACGCCCATGAGTGGAAGTGCACTATGCTCCCTAAGCTGTGTTTTTTTGATGTTTCAGGCCTCACCGTAAACTTCTCCAGAGTGGCTGTTGGCAATTTACATCCCGCCCATCAGCGTAGCAAGGCTCCAATTTCTCCATGGCCTGTCCTGCATTTGTGGTTTTGACACTTTTATCAGCATGGCCCTTTTGACGGATGGGAAGCGAGACTTCTTTGTAGCGCTGATTTGACTTTCCAGGTTGCTTGGTTGGCCAAAAAGGGCGTATGCGTTTTTTCCTGAATATATTCAGGAAAAAACGCATACGCCCTTTTTGGCCAAGGGCATCATTGTCCACGTTTTGCCGCTTTTCATGTGCTTTAAAGGTGATTTGAATCTACCTCCTGAAACCTGTTTCCTGCAATTCTGCCTTGCTTTCAAATCCTCTTCGTTGCCTTCCCTCAATATATTTGTGGACGAGAGTTATCATTTATAACTCTGCAGGGTTGTGAATTGCAGTGCCCATGTGCTCCATTTTTCAACTGGCTTTTTTGGGAGCTGGCCGCAGAAGCGCGGGATTGCCTCAGGCCCTATTCTGGTTCCGGGTGGCAGGCTGAGCCTGTGGTTATTTCTTCTTCCTGATGAGAAAATAGAGTGACCTGTGCCTGTCACAACACCTAGATCTAGTCTCTCATTGGCTGCCCCTCTTCCCGTTCATCCTCAGGACAAATTGCAACCTGTACGGAACAGGAGGTTAAAGGTGTTGATTCTCCAAGTAGGGAGATTGCTAGTGAAGTAGCTGGAATGGCGAACCCGAGCACAAGGAGATGAGAAATGAGGTGCGTTTTAGAAAACTTTCAAAATCACACGGTGTACCATCTTCTGGGTTCCTCATGCAAGTTTTCGATGTAGGAAGATGCCCTTGAACCTGGAGATTTGGGACCCAAGGGATGGGTACCACGCAGTATTACCTTAAAGGGTCTGCGTTGGCTCACCCAACCTCACCATACCTCTCAGCCCCAAGAATGTCCACCCTTATGTCTCATCCAGCTGTGGGTCTAGATATGGTCAATCCAGGTTGCGTCACAGCCCCTGAATGAATTTTGTAAGAATTTCTGTCTCTTCCACTGTCTTTGTTTCATGGGTTTTTAAAACTAATTTATTTTTATAATGGGGTTTAGCTGCTTTTCACGGCTGTGTTTATGCGGCTTTACACCCACTTGACACACTTCCAGAGAGATATCAATACATAGGTTTTAAGATTCTTACTAGTCACATATATTCTTGTGCGGTGAATAGGGGGTGTTGAGTCCAGTTCACTGAGCAAGGAGTAGGTCTTGTCTATTACGTATTGGGTGTATGGAACGGTATCTGAGCTAATTTGAAACCCTTGTATTACGCATCACCCCACCTCACCTTCCCCGTTAAGCAACCATAGTTTTTTTTCTAAATGTGTGACTTTGTTCTGTTTTCTAATTCAGTTCAAATGTAGCGGTTTTTACATTCCCTGTATAAGTTATAGCTTTTGATAAGTGTCTTTTTCTGTGTGACTTATTTCACTTAGAATCGTCGTACCTAAGTCCACCCATCTTGCTTCTACTAGCCTTATGACATTGATTTCATGGCTGAGTGATATTCCATTGTACATAAGGACCACAACTTCTTTATCCATTTTTCTCTTTCCTGGGATATTTAAGGTGTCATGAAGTGGAGGTTCTTGTCAACAGAGCAGCCCTAAACTTTGGGGTGCCTGTGTCTTGCTGATTTTTAGTTTTCAAAATTTATACGCCCATGAGTGGACGTGCCATATGCTCCCTAAGCTGTGTTTTTTCGATGTTTCAGGCCTCACCGTACACTTCTCCAGAGTGGCTGTTGGCAATTTACATCCCGCCCGTCAGCGTAGCAAGGCTCCAATTTCTCCATGGCCTGTCCTGCATTTGTGGTTTTGACACATTTATCAGCATGGCCCTTTTGACGGATGGGAAGCGAGACTTCTTTGTAGCGCTGATTTGACTTTCCAGGTTGCTTGGTTGGCCAAAAAGGGCGTATGCGTTTTTTCCTGAATATATTCAGGAAAAAACGCATACGCCCTTTTTGGCCAAGGGCATCATTGTCCACGTTTTGCCGCTTTTCATGTGCTTTAAAGGCGATTCGAATCTACCTCCTGAAACCTGTTTCCTGCAATTCTGCCTTGCTTTCAATTCCTCTTCGTTGCCTTCCCTCAATATATTTGTGGATGAGAGTTATCATTTATAACTCTGCAGGGTTGTGAATTGCAGTGCCCATGTGCTCCATTTTTCAACTGGCTTTTTTGGGAGCTGGCCGCAGAAGCGCGGGATTGCCTCAGGACCTATTCTGGTTCCGGGTGGCAGGCTGAGCCTGTGGTTATTTCTTCTTCCTGATGAGAAAATAGAGTGACCTGTGCCTGTCCCAACACCTAGATCTAGTCTCTCATTGGCTGCCCCTCTTCCCGTTCATCCTCAGGACAAATTGCTACCTGTACGGAACAGGAGGTTAAAGGTGCTGATTCTCCAAGTAGGGAGATTGCTAGTGAAGTAGCTGGAATGGCGAACCCGAGCACAAGGAGATGAGAAATGAGGTGCGTTTTAGAAACCTTTCAAAATCACACGGTGTACCATCTTCTGGGTTCCTCATGCAAGTTTTCGATGTAGGAAGATGCCCTTGAACCTGGAGATTTGGGACCCAATAAATGGGTACCACGCAGTATTACCTTAAAGGGTCTGCGTTGGCTCACCCAACCTCACCAAACCTCTCAGCCCCAAGAATGTCCACCCTTATGTCTCATCCAGCTGTGGGTCTAGATATGGTCAATCCAGGTTGCGTCACAGCCCCTGAATGAATTTTGTAAGAATTTCTGTCTCTTTCACTGTTTTTGTTTCCTGGGTTTTTAAAACTAATTTATTTTTATAATGGGGTTTAGCTGCTTTTCACGGCTGTGTTTATGCGGCTTTCCACCCACTTGACACACTTCCAGAGAGATATCAATACATAGGTTTTAAGATTCTTACTAGTCACATATATTCTTGTGCGGTGAATAGGGGGTGTTGAGTCCAGTTCACTGAGCAAGGAGTAGGTCTTGTCTATTACGTATTGCGTGTATGGAACGGTATCTGAGCTAATTTGAAACCCTTGTTTTATGCATCACCCCACCTCACCTTCCCCGTTAAGCAACCATAGTTTTTTTTCTAAATTTGTGACTTTGTTCTGTTTTGTAATTCAGTTCAAATGTAGCGGTTTTTACATTCCCTGTATAAATTATAGCTTTTGATAAGTGTCTTTTTCTGTGTGACTTATTTCACTTAGAATCGTCGTACCTAAGTCCACCCATCTTGCTTCTACTAGCCTTATGACATTGATTTCATGGCTGAGTGATATTCCATTGTACATAAGGACCACAACTTCTTTATCCATTTTTCTCTTTCCTGGGATATTTAAGGTGTCATGAAGTGGAGGTTCTTGTCAACAGAGCAGCCCTAAACTTTGGGGTGCCTGTGTCTTGCTGATTTTTAGTTTTCAAAATTTATACGCCCATGAGTGGACGTGCCATATGCTCCCTAAGCTGTGTTTTTTCGATGTTTCAGGCCTCACCGTACACTTCTCCAGAGTGGCTGTTGGCAATTTACATCCCGCCCGTCAGCGTAGCAAGGCTCCAATTTCTCCATGGCCTGTCCTGCATTTGTGGTTTTGACACATTTATCAGCATGGCCCTTTTGACGGATGGGAAGCGAGACTTCTTTGTAGCGCTGATTTGACTTTCCAGGTTGCTTGGTTGGCCAAAAAGGGCGTATGCGTTTTTTCCTGAATATATTCAGGAAAAAACGCATACGCCCTTTTTGGCCAAGGGCATCATTGTCCACGTTTTGCCGCTTTTCATGTGCTTTAAAGGCGATTCGAATCTACCTCCTGAAATCTGTTTCCTGCAGTTCTGACTTGCTTTCAAATCCTCTTCGTTGCCTTCCCTCAATATATTTGTGGACGAGAATTATCATTTATAAGTCTGCAGGTTTGTGAATTGCAGTGTCCCTGAGCTCCATTTTTCAACTCGCTTTTTTGGGATCTGTCCGCAAAAGTGCGGGATTGCCTCAGGCCGTATTCTGCTTCTGGGCGGCAGGCTGAGCCTGTGGTTATTTCTTCTTCCTGATGGGAAAATAGAGTGACCTGTGCCTGTCCCAACACCTAGATCTAGTCTCTCATTGGTTGCCCCTCTTCCCGTTCATCCTCAGAACAAATTGCAACCTGTACGGAACAGGAGGTTAAAGGTGCTGATTCTCCAAGTAGGGAGATTGCTAGTAAAGTAGCTGAAATGGCAAACCCGAGCACAAGGAGATGAGAAATGAGGTGCGTTTTAGAAACCTTTCAAAATCACACGGTGTACCATCTTCTGGGTTTCTCATGCATGTTTTCGATGTAGGAAGATGACCTTGAACCTGGAGATTTGGGACCCATGGGATGGGTACCACGCAGTATTACTTTAAAGGGTCTGCGTTGGCTCACCCAACCTCACCAAACCTCTCAGCCCCAAGAATGTCCACCCTTATGTCTCATCCAGCTGTGGGTCTAGATATGGTCAATCCAGGTTGCGTCACAGCCCCCGAATGAATTTTGTAAGAATTTCTGTCTCTTTCACTGTCTTTGTTTCATGGGTTTTTAAAACTAACTTATTTTTATAATGGGGTTTAGCTGCTTTTCACGGCTGTGTTTATGCAGCTTTACACCCACTTGACACACTTCCAGAGAGATATCAATACATAGGTTGTAAGTTTCTTACTAGTCAGATATATACTTGTTCGGTGAATAGGGGGTCTTGAGTCCACTTCACTGAGCAAGGAGTAGGTCTTTTCTATTACATATTGGGTGTATGGAACGGTATCTGAGCTAATATGAAACCCTTGTTTTATGCATCACACCACCTCACCTTTCACTTTAAGCAGCCATAGTGTGTTTTCTAAACGTCTGACTCTGTTCTCTTTTGTAATTCAGTTCAAGTGTAGAAGTTTTTACATTCCCTCTATAAGTGATAGCTTATGATAAGTGTCTTTTTCTGTGTGACTAATTTCACTTAGAGTCGTCGTACCTAAATCCACTCATCATGCTGCTACTAGCCTTATGACAATGATTTCATGGCTGAGTGATATTCCATTGTACATAAGGACCACAACTTCTTTATCCATTTTTCTCTTTCCTGGGATATTTAAGGTGTCATGAAGTGGAGGTTCTTGTCAACAGAGCAGCCCTAAACTTTGGGGTGCCTATGTCTTGCTGATTTTTAGTTTTCAAAATTTATACGCCCATGAGTGGACGTGCCCTATGCTCCCTAAGCTGTGTTTTATCGATGTTTCAGGCCTCACCGTACACTTCTCCAGAGTGGCTGTTGGCAATTTACATCCCGCCCATCAGCGTAGCAAGGCTCCAATTTCTCCATGGCCTGTCCTGCATTTGTGGTTTTGACACTTTTATCAGAATGGCCCTTTTGACGGATGGGAAGCGAGACTACTTTGTAGCGCTGATTTGCCTTTCCAGGTTGCTTGGTTGGCCAAAAAGGGCGTATGCGTTTTTTCCTGAATATATTCAGGAAAAAACGCATACGCCCTTTTTGGCCAAGGGCATCATTGTCCACGTTTTGCCGCTTTTCATGTGCTTTAAAGGCGATTCGAATCTACCTCCTGAAATCTGTTTCCTGCAGTTCTGACTTGCTTTCAAATCCTCTTCGTTGCATTCCCTCAATATATTTGTGGACGAGAATTATCATTTATAAGTCTGCAGGTTTGTGAATTGCAGTGTCCCTAAGCTCCATTTTTCAACTCGCTTTTTTGGGATCTGTCCGCAAAAGCGCGGGATTGCCTCAGGCCGTATTCTGCTTCTGGGCGGCAGGCTGAGCCTGTGGTTATTTCTTCTTCCTGATGGGAAAATAGAGTGACCTGTGCCTGTCCCAACACCTAGATCTAGTCTCTCATTGGTTGCCCCTCTTGCCGTTCATCCTCAGAACAAATTGCAACCTGTACGGAACAGGAGGTTAAAGGTGCTGATTCTCCAAGTAGGGAGATTGCTAGTAAAGTAGCTGAAATGGCGAACCCGAGCACAAGGAGATGAGAAATGAGGTGCGTTTTAGAAACCTTTCAAAATCACACGGTGTACCATCTTCTGGGTTTCTCATGCATGTTTTCGATGTAGGAAGATGACCTTGAACCTGGAGATTTGGGACCCATGGGATGGGTACCACGCAGTATTACTTTAAAGGGTCTGCGTTGGCTCACCCAACCTCACCAAACCTCTCAGCCCCAAGAATGTCCACCCTTATGTCTCATCCAGCTGTGGGTCTAGATATGGTCAATCCAGGTTGCGTAACAGCCCCCGAATGAATTTTGTAAGAATTTCTGTCTCTTTCACTGTCTTTGTTTCATGGGTTTTTAAAACTAATTTATTTTTATAATGGGGTTTAGCTGCTTTTCACGGCTGTGTTTATGCAGCTTTACACCCACTTGACACACTTCCAGAGAGATATCAATACATAGGTTGTAAGTTTCTTACTAGTCAGGTATATACTTGTGCGGTGAATAGGGGGTCTTGAGTCCACTTCACTGAGCAAGGAGTAGGTCTTTTCTATTACATATTGCGTGTATGGAACGGTATCTGAGCTAATATGAAACCCTTGTTTTATGCATCACACCACCTCACCTTTCACTTTAAGCAGCCATAGTGTGTTTTCTAAACGTCTGACTCTGTTCTCTTTTGTAATTCAGTTCAAGTGTAGAAGTTTTTACATTCCCTCTATAAGTGATAGCTTATGATAAGTGTCTTTTTCTGTGTGACTAATTTCACTTAGAGTCGTCGTACCTAAATCCACTCATCATGCTGCTACTAGCCTTATGACAATGATTTCATGGCTGAGTGATATTCCATTGTACATAAGGACCACAACTTCTTTATCCATTTTTCTCTTTCCTGGGATATTTAAGGTGTCATGAAGTGGAGGTTCTTGTCAACAGAGCAGCCCTAAACTTTGGGGTGCCTGTGTCTTGCTGATTTTTAGTTTTCAAAATTTATACGCCCATGAGTGGACGTGCCCTATGCTCCCTAAGCTGTGTTTTTTCGATGTTTCAGGACAAACCCTACACTTCTCCAGAGTGGCTGTTGGCAATTTACATCCCGCCCATCAGCGTAGCAAGGCTCCAATTTCTCCATGGCCTGTCCTGCATTTGTGGTTTTGACA
Organism: Eschrichtius robustus; assembly: GCF_028021215.1. Lineage (NCBI taxonomy): Eukaryota > Metazoa > Chordata > Mammalia > Artiodactyla > Eschrichtiidae > Eschrichtius > Eschrichtius robustus. The sequence goes on along the minus strand of NW_027175161.1, from coordinate 474,640 downwards.
CTTTTATCAGCATGGCCCTTTTGACGGATGGGAAGCGAGACTTCTTTGTAGAGCTGATTTGACTTTCCAGGTTGCTTGGTTGGCCAAAAAGGGCGTATGCGTTTTTTCCTGAATATATTCAGGAAAAAACGCATACGCCCTTTTTGGCCAAGGGCATCATTGTCGACCTTTTGCCGCTTTTCATGTGCTTTAAAGGCGATTCGAATCTACCTCCTGAAACCTGTTTCCTGCAATTCTGCCTTGCTTTCAAATCCTCTTCGTTGCCTTCCCTCAGTATATTTGTGGACGAGAGTTATCATTTATAACTCTGCAGGGTTGTGAATTGCAGTGCCCATGTGCTCCATTTTTCAACTGGCTTTTTTGGGAGCTGGCCGCAGAAGCAGGGGATTGCCTCAGGCCCTATTCTGGTTCCGGGTGGCAGGCTGAGCCTGTGGTTATTTCTTATTCCTGATGAGAAAATAGAGTGACCTGTGCCTGTCCCAACACCTAGATCTAGTCTCTCATTGGCTGCCCCTCTTCCCGTTCATCCTCAGGACAAATTGCAACCTGTACGGAACAGGAGGTTAAAGGTGCTGATTCTCCAAGTATGGAGATTGCTAGTGAAGTACCTGGAATGGCGAACCCGAGCACAAGGAGATGAGAAATGAGGTGCGTTTTAGAAACCTTTCAAAATCACACGGTGTACCATCTTCTGGGTTCCTCATGCAAGTTTTCGATGTAGGAAGATGCCCTTGAACCTGGAGATTTGGGACCCATGGGATGGGCACCACGCAGTATTACCTTAAAGGGTCTGCGTTGGCTCACCCAACCTCACCAAACCTCTCAGCCCCAAGAATGTCCACCCTTATGTCTCATCCAGCTGTGGGTCTAGATATGGTCAATCCAGGTTGCATCACAGCCTCTGAACGAATTTTGTAAGAATTTCTCTCTCTTTCACTGTCTTTGTTTTACGGGTTTTTACAAGGAATTTATTTTTATAATGGGGTTTAGCTGCTTTTCACGGCTGTGTTTATGCGGCTTTACACCCACTTGACACACTTCCAGAGAGATATCAATACATAGGTTTTAAGATTCTTACTAGTCAGATATATACTTGTGCGGTGAATAGGGGGTGTTGAGTCCAGTTCACTGAGCAAGGAGTAGGTCTTGTCTATTACATATTGGGTGTATGGAACGGTATCTGAGTGAATTTGAAACCCTTGTTTTATGCATCACCCCACGTCACCTTTCCCGTTAAGCAGCCATAGTGTGTTTTCTAAACGTGTGACTCTGTTCTCTTTTGTAATTCAGTTCAAGTGTAGCAGTTTTTACATTCCCTCTATACGTGATAGCTTATGATAAGTGTCTTTTTCTGTGTGACTTATTTCACTTAGAGTCGTCGTACCTAAATCCACTCATCATGCTGCTACTAGCCTTATGACATTGATTTCATGGCTGAGTGATATTCCATTGTACATAAGGACCACAACTTCTTTATCCATTTTTCTCTTTCCTGGGATATTTAAGGTGTCATGAAGTGGAGGTTCTTGTCAACAGAGCAGCCCTAAACTTTGGGGTGCCTGTGTCTTGCTGATTTTTAGTTTTCCCAATTTATACGCCCATGAGTGGAAGTGCCCTATGCTCCCTAAGCTGTGTTTTTTCGATGTTTCAGTACACACTGTACACTTCTCCAGAGTGGCTGTTGGCAATTTACATCCCGCCCATCAGTGTAGCAAGGCTCCCATTTCTCCATGGCCTGTCCTGCCTTTCTGGTTTTGACACTTTTTTCAGCATGGCCCTTTTGACCGATTCGAAGCGAGACTCCTTTGTAGTGCTGATTTGCATGTCCATGTTGCTTGGTTGGCCAAAAAGGGCGTATGCGTTTTTTCCTGAATATATTCAGGAAAAAACGCATACGCCCTTTTTGGCCAAGGGCATCATTGTCCACGTTTTGCCGCTTTTCATGTGCTTTAAAGGCGATTCGAATCTACCTCCTGAAACCTGTTTCCTGCAATTCTGCCTTGCTTTCAAATCCTCTTCGTTGCCTTCCCTCAATATATTTGTGGACGAGAGTTATCATTTATAACTCTGCAGAGTTGTGAATTGCAGTGCCCATGTGCTCCATTTTTCAACTGGCTTTTTTGAGAGCTGGCCGCAGAAGCGCGGGATTGCCTCAGGCCCTATTCTGGTTCCGGGTGGCAGGCTGAGCCTGTGGTTATTTCTTCTTCCTGATGAGAAAATAGAGTGACCTGTGCCTGTCCCAACACCTAGATCTAGTCTCTCATTGGCTGCCCCTCTTCCCGTTCATCCTCAGGACAAATTGCAACCTGTACGGAACAGGCGGTTAAAGGTGCTGATTCTCTAAGTAGGGAGATTGCTAGTGAAGTAGCTGGAATGGCGAACCCGAGCACAAGGAGATGAGAAATGAGGTGCGTTTTAGAAACCTTTCAAAATCACATGGTGTACCATCTTCTGGGTTCCTAATGCAAGTTTTCGATGTAGGAAGATGCCCTTGAACCTGGAGATTTTGGACCCATGGGATGGGTACCACGCAGTATGTCCTTAAAGGGTCTGTGTTGGCTCACCCAACCTCACCAAACCTCTCAGCCCCAAGAATGTCCACCCTTATGTCTCATCCAGCTGTGGGTCTAGATATGGTCAATCCAGGTTGCATCACAGCCCCTGAATGAATTTTGTAAGAATTTCTGTCTCTTTCACTGTCTTTGTTTCATGGGTTTTTAAAACTAATTTATTTTTATAATGGGGTTTAGCTGCTTTTCACGGCTGTGTTTATGCAGCTTTACACCCACTTGACACACTTCCAGAGAGATATCAATACATAGGTTTTAAGATTCTTACTAGTCACATATATTCTTGTGCGGTGAATAGGGGGTGTTGAGTCCAGTTCACTGAGCAAGGAGTAGGTCTTGTCTATTACATATTGGGTGTATGGAACGGTATCTGAGCGAATTTGAAACCCTTGTTTTATGCATCACCCCACCTCACCTTTCCCGTTAAGCAGCCATAGTGTGTTTTCTAAACGTGTGACTCTGTTCTGTTTTGTAATTCAGTTCAAGTGTAGCGGTTTTTACATTCCCTCTATAAGTGATAGCTTACGATAAGTGTCTTTTTCTGTGTGACTTATTTCACTTAGAGTCGTCGTACCTAAATCCACTCATCATGCTGCTACTAGCCTTATGACATTGATTTCATGGCTGAGTGATATTCCATTGTACATAAGGACCACAACTTCTTTATCCATTTTTCTCTTTCCTGGGATATTTAAGGTGTCATGAAGTGGAGGTTCTTGTCAACAGAGCAGCCCTAAACTTTGGGGTGCCTGTGTCTTGCTGATTTTTAGTTTTCCCAATTTATACGCCCATGAGTGGACGTGCCCTATGCTCCCTATGCTGTGTTTTTTCGATGTTTCAGGACACACCGTACACTTCTCCAGAGTGAATGTTGGCAATTTACATACCGCCCATCAGCGTAGCAAGGCTCCCCTTTCTCCATGGCCTGTACTGCATTTCTGGTTTTGACACTTTTTGCAGCATGGCCCTTTTGACCGATGGGAAGCGAGACTTCTTTGTAGCGCTGATTTGCCTTTCCAGGTTGCTTGGTTGGCCAAAAAGGGCGTATGCGTTTTTTCCTAAATATATTCAGGAAAAAACGCATACGCCCTTTTTGGCCAAGGGCATCATTGTCGACGTTTTGCCGCTTTTCATGTGCTTTAAAGGCGATTCGAATCTACCTCCTGAAACCTGTTTCCTGCAATTCTGCCTTGCTTTCAAATCCTCTTCGTTGCCTTCCCTCAATATATTTCTGGACGAGAGTTATCATTTATAACTCTGCAGGTTTGTGAATTGCAGTGACCCTGAGCTCCATTTTTCAACTCGCTTTTTTGGGATATGCCCGCAAAAGCACGGGATTGCCTCAGGCCCTATTCTGGTTCCTGGCAGCAGGCTGAGCCTGTGGTTAATTCTTCTTCCTGATGGGAACATAGAGTGACCTGTGCCTGTCCCAACACCTAGATCTAGTCTGTAATTGGTTGCCCCTCTTCCCGTTCATCCTCAGGACAAATTGCAAGCTGTACGGAACAGGAGGTTAAAGGTGCTGATTCTCCAAGTAGGGAGATTGCTATTAAAGAAGCTGCAATGGCGAACCTGAGCACACGGAGTTGAGAAATGAGGTGCGTTTTAGAAACTTTCCCAATCACACGGTGTACCATCTTCTGGGTTTCTCATGCATGTTTTCGATGTAGGAAGATGCCCTTAAACCTGGAGATTTGGGACCCATGGGATGGGAACCGCGCAGTATTACTTTAAAGGGTCTGCGTTTGCTCACCCAACCTCACCAAACCTCATAGCCCCAAGAGTGTCCACCCTTATGTCTCATCCAGCGGTGGGTCTAGATATGGTCAATCCAAGTTGTGTCACAGCCCCTGAATGAATTTTGTAAGAATTTCTCTCTCTTTCACTGTCTTTGTTTTACGGGTTTTTAAAAGTAATTTATTTTTATAATGGGGTTTAGCGGCTTTTCACGGCTGTGTTTATGCGGCTTTACACCCACTTGACTCACTTCCAGAGAGATATCAATACATAAGTTTTAAGATTCTCACTAGTCAGATATATTCTTGTGCGGTGAATAGGGGGTGTTGAGTCCAGTTCACTGAAGAAGGAGTAGGTCTTGTCTATTACATATTGGGTGTATGGAACGGTATCTGAGCTAATTTGAAACCCTTGTTTTATGCATCACCCCACGTCACCTTTCCCGTTAAGCAGCCATAGTGTGTTTTCTAAATGTGTGACTCTGTTCTGATTTGTAATTCAATTCAAGTGTAGCGGTTTTTACATTCACTCTATAAGTGATAGCTTTTGATAAGTGTCTTTTTCTGTGTGTCTTATTTCCCTTAGAATCGTCGTACCTAATTCCACCCATCTTGCTTCTACTGGCCTTATGACATTGATTTCATGGCTGAGTGATATTTCATTGTACATAAGGACCACGATTTCTTTATCCATTTTTCTCTTTCCTGGGATATTTAAGGTTTCGTGAAGTGGAGGTTCTAGTCAACAGAGCAGCCCTAAAGTTTGGGGTGCCTGAGTCTTGCTGATATTATTTTTCCCAATTTATACGCCCATGAGTGGACGTGCCCTATGCTCCCTAAGCTGTGTTTTTTCGATGTTTCAGGCCACACCGTACACTTCTCCAGAGTGGCTGTTGGCAATTTACATCCGGTCCATCAGTGTAGCAAGGCGGCCATTTCTCCATGGCCTGTCCTGCATTTCTGGTTTTGACACTTTTTGCAGCATGGCCCTTTTGACCGATGGGAAGCGAGACTCCTTTGTAGCGCTGATTTGCCTTTCCAGGTTGCTTGGTTGGCCAAAAAGGGCGTATGCGTTTTTTCCTGAATATATTCAGGAAAATACGCATACTCCCTTTTTGGCCAAGGGCATCATTGTCGACGTTTTGCCGCTTTTCATGTGCTTTAAAGGCGATTCGAATCTACCTCCTGAAACCTGTTTCCTGCAATTCTGCATTGCTTTCAAATCCTCTTCGTTGCCTTCCCTCAATATATTTGTGGACGAGAGTTATCATTTATAACTCTGCAGGTTTGTGATTTGCAGTGCCCATGTGCTCCATTTTTCAACTGGCTTTCTTGGGAGCTGGCCGCTGAACCGCGGGATTGCCTCAGGCACTATTCTGGTTCCCGGCGGCAGGCTGAGCCTGTGTTTAATTCTTCTTCCTGATGGGAAAATAGAGTGACCTGTGCCTGTCCCAATACCTACATCTAGTCTCTCATTGGTTGCCCCTGTTCCCGTTCATCCTCAGGACAAATTGCAACCTGTACAGAAAAGGAGGTTAAAGGTGTTGATTCTCCAAGTAGGGAGATTGCTAGTGAAGTAGCTGGAATGGCGAACCCGAGCACAAGGAGATGAGAAATGAGGTGCGTTTTAGAAACCTTTCCCGATCACACGGTGTACCATCTTCTGGGATTCTCATGCATGTTTTCGATGCAGGAAGATGCCCTTAAAACTGGAGATGTGGGACCCATGGGATGGGTACCACGCAGTATTACCTTAAAGGGTCTGTGTTTGCTCACCCAATCTCACCAAACCTGTCAGCCCCAAGAGGGTCCACCCTTAGGTCTCATCCAACTGTGGGTTTAGATATGTTCAATCCAGGTTGCATCACAGCCCCTGAACGAATTGTGTAAGAATTTCTCTCTCTTTCACTGTCTTTGTTTTACGGGTTTTTACAAGTAATTTATTTTTATAATGGGGTTTAGCTGCTTTTCACGGCTGTGTTTATGCGGCTTTACACCCACTTGACACACTTCCAGAGAGATATCAATACATAGGTTTTAAGATTCTTACTAGACAGATATATACTTGTGCGGTGAATAGGGGGTGTTGAGTCCAGTTCACTGAGCAAGGAGTAGGTCTTGTCTATTACATATTGGGTGTATGGAACGGTATCTGAGCTAATTTGAAACCCTTGTTTTATGCATCACCCCACCTCACCTTTCCCGTTAAGCAGCCATAGTGTGTTTTCTAAACGTGTGACTCTGTTCTCTTTTGTAAATCAGTTCAAGTGTAGCAGTTTTTACATTCCCTCTATAAGTGATAGCTTATGATAAGTGTCTTTTTCTGTGTGACTTATTTCACTTAGAGTCGTCGTACCTAAATCCACTCATCATGCTGCTACTAGCCATATGACATTGATTTCATGGCTGAGTGATATTCCATTGTACATAAGGACCACAACTTCTTTATCCATTTTTCTCTTTCCTGGGATATTTAAAGTGTCATGAAGTGGAGGTTCTTGTCAACAGAGCAGCCCTAAACTTTGGGGTGCCTGTGTCTTGCTGATTTTTAGTTTTCCCAATTTATACGCCCATGAGTGGACGTGCCCTATGCTCCCTAAGCTGTGTTTTTTCGATGTTTCAGGCCACACAGTACACTTCTCCAGAGTGGTTGCTGGCAATTTACATCCCGCCCATCAGTGTAGCAAGGCTCCAATTTCTCCATGGCCTGTCCTGCATTTGTGGTTTTGACACTTTTATCAGAATGGCCCTTTTGACGGATGGGACGCAAGACTTCTTTGTAGCGGTGATTTGCCTTTCCAGGTTGGTTGGTTGGCCAAAAAGGCCGTATGCGTATTTTCCTGAATATATTCAGGAAAAAACGCATACGCCCTTTTTGGCCAAGGGCATCATTGTCTACGTTTTCCTGCTTTTCATGTGCTTTAAAGGCGATTCGAATCTACCTCCTGAAACATGTTTCCTGCAAATCTGTCTTGCTTTCAAATCCTCTTCGTTGCCATCCCTCAATATATTTGTGGACGAGAGTTATCATTTATAACTCTGCAGGTTTGTGAATTGCAGTGCCCATGTGCTCAATTTTTCAACTGGCTTTTTTGGGAGCTGGCCGCAGAAGCGCGGGATTGCCTCAGGCCCTATTCTGGTTCCGGGCGTCAGGCTGAGCCTGTGGTTAATTCTTCTTCCTGATGGGAAAATAGAGTGACCTGGGCCTGTCCCAACACCTAGATCTAGTCTCTCATTCGTTGCCCCTCTTCCCATTCATCCTTAGGACAAATTGCAACCTGTATGGAACAGGAGGTTAAAGGTGCTGATTCTCCAAGTAGAGAGATTGCTAGTAAAGAAGCTGGAATGGGGAACCCGAGCACACGGAGTTGAGAAATGAGGTGCGTTTTAGAAACTTTCCCAATCACACGGTGTACCATCTTCTGGGTTTCTCATGCATGTTTTTGATGTAGGAAGATGCCCTTGAACCTGGAGATTTGGGACCCATGGGATGGGTACCACGCAGTATTACTTTAAAGGATCTGTGTTTGCTCACCCAACCTCACCCAACCTCTCAGCCCCAAGAGTGTCCACCCTTATGTCTCATCCAGCTGTGGGTCTAGATATGGTCAATCCAGGTTGCATCACAGCCTCTGAACGAATTTTGTAAGAATTTCTCTCTCTTTCACTGTCTTTGTTTTACGGGTTTTTAAAAGTAATTTATTTTTATAATGGGGTTTAGCTGCTTTTCACGGCTGTGTTTATGCTGCTTTACACCCACTTGACTCACTTCCAGAGAGATATCAACACATAGGTTTTAAGATTCTTACTAGTCACATATATTCTTGTGCGGTGAATAGGGGGTGTTGAGTCCAGTTCACTGAACAAGGAGTAGGTCTTGTCTATTACATATTGGGTGTATGGAACGGTATCTGAGCTAATTTGAAACCCTTGTTTTATGCATCACCCAACGTAACCTTTCCCGTTAAGCAGCCATAGTGTGTTTTCTAAATGTGTGACTCAGTTCTGATATGTAATTCAATTCAAGTGTAGCGGTTTTTACTTTCACTCTATAAGTGATAGCTTTTGATAAGTGTCTTTTTCTGTGTGACTTATTTTCCTTAGTATCGTCGTACCTAATTCCACCCATCTTGTTTCTCCTGGCCTTATGACATTGATTTCATGGCTGAGTGATATTCCTGATTTCATGGCTGAGTGATATTCCATTGTACATAAGGACCACAATTTCTTTATCCATTTTTCTCTTTCCTGGGATATTTAAGGTTTCGTGAAGTGGAGGTTCTTGTCAACAGAGCAGCCCTAAACTTTGGGGTGCCTGAGTCTTGCTGATTTTTAGTTTTCCCAATTTATACGCCCATGAGTGGAAGTGCCCTATGCTCCCTTAGCTGTGTTTTTTCGATATTTCAGGCCACACCGTACACTTCTCCAGAGTGGCTGATGGCAATTTACATCCCGCCCATCAGCGTAGCAAGGCTTCCATTTCTCCATGGCCTGTCCTGCATTTGTGGTTTTGACACTTTTTTCAGCATGGCCCTTTTGACTGATGGGAAGCGAGACTACTTTGTAGCGCTGATTTGTCTTTCCAGGTTGCTTGGTTGGCCAAAAAGGGCGTATGCGTTTTTTCCTGAATATATTCAGGAAAAAACGCATACGCCCTTTTTGGCCAAGGGCATCATTGTCCACGTTTTGCCGCTTTTCATGTGGTTTAAAGGCGATTCTAATCTACCTCCTGAAACCTGTTTTCTGCAATTCTGCCTTGCTTTCAAATCCTCTTCGTTTCCTTCCCTCAATATATTTGTGGACGAGAGTTATCATTTATAACTCTGCATGTTTGTGAATTGCAGTGCCCCTGAGCTCCATTTTTCAACTGTCTTTTTTGGGAGCTGGCCAAAAAAGCGTGGGATTGCCTCAGGCCCTATTCTGATTCCGGGCGGCAGGCTGAGCCTGTAGTTAATACTTCTTCCTGATGGGAAAATAGAGTGACCTGTGCCTGTCCCAACACCTAGATCTAGTCTCTCATTGGTTGCCCCTCTTCCCGTTCATCCTCAGGACAAATTGCAACCTGTACGGAACAGGAGTTTAAAGGTGCTGATTCTCCAAGTAGGGAGATTGCTAGTAAAGTAGCTGGAATGGTGAACCCGAGCACAAGGAGATGAGAAATGAGGTGCCTGTTAAAAACCTTTCAAAATCACACGGTGTACCGTCTTCTGGGTTCGTCATGCAAGTTTTCGATGTAGGAAGATGCCCTTGAACCTGGAGATTTGGGACCCATGGGATGGGTACCACGCAGTATTACCTTAAAGGGTCTGTGTTTGCTCACCCAACCTCACCAAACCTGTCAGCCCCAAGAGTGTCCACCCTTAGGTCTCATCCAACTGTGGGTCTAGATTTGTTCAATCCAGGTTGCATCACATCTCCTGAAAGAATTGTGTAAGAATTTCTCTCTCTTTCACTGTCTTTGTTTTACGGGTTTTTACAAGTAATTTATTTTTATAATGGGGTTTAGCTGCTTTTCACGGATGTGTTTATGCGGCTTTACACCGACTTGACACACTTCCAAAGAGATATCAATACATAGGTTTTAAGATTCTTACTAGTCAGATATATACTTGTGCGGTGAATAGGGGGTGTTGAGTCCAGTTCACTGAGCAAGGAGTAGGTCTTGTCTATTACATATTGGGTGTATGGAACGGTATCTGAGCTAATGTGAAACCCTTGTTTTATGCATCACACCACCTCACCTTTCCCGTTAAACAGCCATAGTTTGTTTTCTAAACGTGTGACACTGTTCTCTTTTGTAATTCAGTTCAAGTGTAGCAGTTTTTACATTCCCTCTATAAGTGATAGCTTATGATAAGTGTGTTTTTCTGTGTGACTTATTTCACTTAGAGTCGTCGTACCTAAATCCACTCATCATGCTGCTACTAGCCTTATGACATTGATTTCATGTCTGAGTGATATTCCATTGTACATAAGGACCACAACTTCTTTATCCATTTTTCTCTTTCCTGGGATATTTCAGGTGTCATGAAGTGGAGGTTCTTGTCAACAGAGCAGCCCTAAAATTTGGGGTGCCTGTGTCTTGCTGATTTTTAGTTTTCCCAATTTATACGCCCATGAGTGGACGTGCCCTATGCTCCCTAAGCTGTGTTTTTTCGATGTTTAAGGCAACACCGTACACTTCTCCAGAGTGGCTGCTGGCAATTTACATCCCGCCCATCAGTGTAGCAAGGCTCCCATTTCTCCATGGCCTGTCCTGCTTTTGTGGTTTTGACACTTTTTTCAGCATGGCCCTTTTGACCGATTCGAAGTGAGACTCCTTTTTAGCGCTGATTTGCCTTTCCAGGTTGCTTGGTTGGCCAAAAAGGGCGTATGCGTTTTTTCCTGAATATATTCAGGAAAAAACGCATACGCCCTTTTTGGCCAAGGGCATCATTGTCCACGTTTTGCCGCTTTTCATGTGCTTTAAAGGCGATTCGAATCTACCTCCTGAAATCTGTTTCCTGCAATTCTGCCTTGCTTTCAAATCCTCTTCGTTGCCTTCCCTCTATATATTTCTGGACGAGAGTTATCATTTATACCTCTGCAGGTCTGTGAATTGCAGTGCCCATGTGCTCCATTTTTTAACTGCCTTTTTTGGGAGCTGGCCGCAGAAGCGTGGAATTGCCTCAGGCACTATTCTGGTTCCTGGCGGCAGGCCTAGCCTGTGCTTAATTCTTCTTCCTGATGGGAAAATAGAGTGACCTGTGCCTGTCCAAACACCTAGATCTAGTCTCTCATTGGTTGTCCCACTTCCCGTTCATCCTCAGGACAAATTGCAACCTGTACAGAACAGGAGGTTAAAGGTGCTGATTCTCCAAGTAGGGAGATTGCTAGTAAAGTAGCTGGAATGGCGAACCCGAGAACAAGGAAATGAGAAATGAGGTGCGTTTCAGAAACCTTTCCCGATCAGACGGTGTACCATCATCTAGTTTTCCCATGCGTGTTTTCGATGTAGGAAGATGCCCTTGAACCTGGAGATTTGGGACCCATGGGATGGGTACCACGCAGTATTACTTTAAAGGGTCTGCGTTTGCTCACGCAACCTCACCCAACCTCTCAGCCCCAAGAGTGTCCACCCTTATGTCTCATCCAGCTGTGGGTCTAGATATGGTCAATCCAGGTTGCATCACAGCCTCTGAATGAATTTTGTAAGAATGTCTCTCTCTTTCACTGTCTTTGTTCTACGGGTTTTTAAAAGTAATTTATTTTTATAATGTGGATTAGCTGCTTTTCATGGCTCTGTTTATGCGGCTTTACACCCACTTGACTCACTTCCAGAGAGATATCAATACATAGGTTTTAAGATTCTCACTAGTCAGATATATTCTTGTGCGGTGAATAGGGGGTGTTGAGTCCAGTTCACTGAGCAAGGAGTAGGTCTTTTCTATTACTTATTGGGTGTATGGAACGGTATCTGAACTAATTTGAAACCCTTGTTTTATGCATAACCGCACATCACCTTTCCTGTTAAGCAGCCATAGTGTGTTTTCTAAATGTGTGACTCTGTTCTGATTTGTAATTCAATTCAAGTGTAGCGGTTTTTACATTCCCTTTATAAGTGATAGCTTTTGATAAGTGTCTTTTTCTGTGTGACTTATTTCACTTAGAGTCATCGTACCTAAATCCACTCATCATGCTGCTACTAGCCTTATGACATTGATTTCATGGCTGAGTGATATTCCATTGTACATAAGGACCACAACTTCTTTATCCATTTTTCTCTTTCCTGGGATATTTAAGATTTCCTGAAGTGGAGGTTCTTGTCAACAGAGCAGCCCTAAACTTGGGGTGCCTGTGTCTTGCTGATTTTACTTTTCCCAATTTATACGCCCATGAGTGGAAGTGCCCTATGCTCCCTAAGCTTTGTTTTTTCGATGTTTCAGGACACACCGTAAACTTCTCCAGAGTGGCTGTTGGCAATTTACATCCCGCCCATCAGCGTAGCAAGGCTCCTATTTCTCCATGGCCTGTCATGCATTTGTGGTTTTGACACTTTTTTCAGCATGGCCCTTTGGACCGATGGGAAGCGAGACTTCTTTGTAGCGCTGATTTGACTTTCCAGGTTGCTTGGTTGGCCAAAAAGGGCGTATAAGTTTTTTCCTGAATATATTCAGGAAAAAACGCATACGCTCTTTTTGGTCAAGGGCATCATTGTCGACGTTTTGCCGCTTTTCATGTGCTTTAAAGGCGATTCGAATCTACCTCCTGAAACCTGTTTCCTGCAACTCTGCCTTTCTTTCAAATCCTCTTCGTTGCCTTCCCTCAATATATTTGTGGACGAGAGTTATCATTTATAACTCTGCAGGTTTGTGAATTGCAGTGCCCATGTGCTCCATTTTTCAACTGGCTTTTTTGGTTGCTGGCCGCAGAAGCGCGGGATTGCCTCAGGCCCTATTCTGGTTCCGGGCGGCAGGCTGAGCCTGTGGTTAATTCTTCTTCCTGATGGGAAAATTGAATGACCTGTGCCTGTCCCAACACCTAGATGTAGTATCTCATTCGTTGCCCCTCTTCCCATTCATCCTTAGGACAAATTGCAACCTGTACGGAACAGGAGCTTAAAGGTGCTGATTCTCCAAGTAGGGAGATTGCTAGTAAAGTAGCTGGAATGGCGAACCCGAGAACAAGGAAATGAGAAATGAGGTGCGTTTCAGAAACCTTTCCCGATCAGACGGTGTACCATCTTCTAGGTTTCCCATGCGTGTTTTCGATGTAGGAAGATGCCCTTGATCCTGGAGATTTGGGACCCATGGGATGGGTACCACGCAGTATTACTTTAAACGGTCTACGTTTGCTCACCCAACCTAACCAAACCTCTCAGCCCCAAGAGTGTCCACCCTTAGGTCTCATCCAACTGTGGGTCTAGATATGTTCAACCCAGGTTGCGTCACAGCCCCTGAAGGAATTTTGTAAGAATTTCTTTCTCTTTCACTGTCTTTGTTTTACGGGTTTTTAGAAGTAATTTATTTTTATAATGGAGTTTAGCTGCTTTTCACGGCTGTGTTTATGCGGCTTTACACACACTTGACTCACTTCCAGAGAGATATCAATACATAGGTTTTAAGATTCTCACTAGTCAGATATATTCTTGTGCGGTGAATAGGGGGTGTTGAGTCCAGTTCACTGAGCAAGGAGTAGGTCTTTTCTATTACTTATTGGGTGTATGGAACGGTATCTGAGCTAATTTGAAACCCTTGTTTTATGCATCACCGCACATCACCTTTCCCGTTAAGCAGCCATAGTGTGTTTTCTAAATGTGTGACTCTGTTCTGATTTGTAATTCAATTCAAGTGTAGCGGTTTTTACATTCCCTCTATAAGTGATAGCTTATGATAAGTGTCTTTTTCTGTGTGACTTATTTCACTTAGAGTCATCGTACCTAAATCCACTTATCATGCTGCTACTAGCCTTATGACATTGATTTCATGGCTGAGTGATATTCCATTGTACATAAGGACCACAATTTCTTTATCCATTTTTCTCTTTCCTGGGATATTTAAGGTTTCCTGAAGTGGAGGTTCTTGTCAACAGAGCAGCCCTAACCTTTCGTTGCCTGAGTCTTGCTGATTTTTAGTTTTCCCAATTTATACGCCCATGAGTGGAAGTGCCCTATGCTCCATAAACTGTGTTTTTTCGATGTTTCAGGCCACACCGTACACTTCTCCAGAGTGGCTGTTGGCAATTTACATCCCGCCCATCAGCGTAGCAAGGCTCCCATTTCTCCATGGCCTGTCCTGCATTTGTGGTTTTGACACTTTTTTCAGCATGACCCTTTTGACCGATGGGAAGCGAGACTTCTTTGTAGCGCTGATTTGCATTTCCAGGTTGCTTGGCTGGCCAAAAAGGGCGTATGCGTTTTTTCCTGAATATATTCAGGAAAAAACGCATACGCCCTTTTTGTCCAAGGGCATCATTTTCCACGTTTTGCCGCTTTTCATGTGCTTGAAAGGCGATTCGAATCTACCTCCTGAAATCTGTGTTTTGCAGTTCTGCCTTGCTTTCAAATCCTCTTCGTTGCCTTCCCTCAATATATTTGTGGACGAGAGTTATCATTTATAACTCTGCAGGCTTGTGAATTGCAGTGCCACTGAGCTCCATTTTTCAACTCGCTTTTTTGGGATCTGGCCGCAAAAGCGCGGGATTGCCTCAGGCCCTATACTGGTTCCGGGTGGCAGGCTGAGCCTGTGGTTATTTCTTCTTCCTGATGGGAAAATAGAGTGACCTGTGCCTGTCCCAACACCTAGATCTAGTCTCTCATTGGTTGCCCCTCTTCCCGTTCATCCTCAGGACAAATTGCAACCTATACGGAACTGGAGGTTAAAGGTGCTGATTCTCCAAGTAGGGAGATTGCTAGTAAATTAGGTAGAATGGCGTACCCAAGCACAAGGAGATGAGAAATGAGGTGCGTTTTAGAAACCTTTCAAAATCACATGCTGTACCATCTTCTAGGTTCCTCATGCAAGTTTTCAATGTAGGAAGATGCCCTTGAACCTGGAGATTTGGGACCCATGTGATGGGTACCATGCATTATTAATTTAAAGGGTCTGCGTTGGCTCACCCAACCTCACCAAACCTCTCAGCCCCAAGAGTGTCCACCCTTATGTCTCATCCAGCTGTGGGTCTAGATATGGTCAATCCAGGTTGCGTCACAGCCCCTGAATGAATTTTGTAAGAATTTCTCTCTCTTTCACTGTCTTTGTTTCATGCGTTTTTAAAACTAATTTATTTTTATAATGGGGTTTAGCTGCTTTTCACGTCTGTGTTTATGCGGATTTACTCCCACTTGACTCACTTCCAGAGAGATATCAATACATAGGTTTTAAGATTCTCACTAGTCAGATATATTCTTGTGCGGTGAATAGAGGGTGTTGAGTCCAGTTCACTGAGCAAGGAGTAGGTCTTGTCTATTACATATTGGGTGTATGGAATGGTATCTGAGCGAATTTGAAACCCTTGTTTTATGCATCACCCCACCTCACCTTTCCCTTTAAGCAGCCATAGTGTGTTTTCAAAATGGGTGACTCTGTTCTGATTTGTAATTCAGTTCAAGTGTAGCGGTTTTTACATTCCCTCTATAAGTGATAGCTTTTGATATGTGTCTTTTTCTGTGTGACTTATTTCACTTAGAGTCGTCGTACCTAAAACCAATCATCATGCTGCTACTAGCCTTATGACATTGATTTCATGGCTGAGTGATATTCCATTGTACATAAGGACCACAACTTCTTTATCCATTTTTCTCTTTCCTGGGATATTTAAGGTGTCATGAAGTGGAGGTTCTTGTCAACAGAGCAGCCCTAAACTTTGGGGTGCCTGTGTCTTGCTGATTTTAGTTTTCCCAATTTATACGCCCATGAGTGGAAGTGCCCTATGCTCCCTAAGCTTTGCTTTTTCGATGTTTCAGGACACACCGTACACTTCTCCAGAGTGGCTGTTGGCAATTTACATCCCGCCCATCAGCGTGGCAAGGCTCCCATTTCTCCATGGCCTGTCCTGCATTTGTGGTTTTGACACTTTTTTCAGCATGGCCTTTTGGACCGATGGGAAGCGAGACTTCTTTGTAGCGCTGATTTGCCTTTCCAGGTTGCTTGGTTGGCCAAAAAGGGCGTATGCGTTTTTTCCTGAATATATTCAGGAAAAAACGCATACGCCCTTTTTGGCCAAGGGCATCATTGTCGACGTTTTGCCGCTTTTCATGTGCTTTAAAGGCGATTCGAATCTACCTCCTGAAACCTGTTTCCTGCAACTCTGCCTTGCTTTCAAATCCTCTTCGTTGCCTTCCCTCAATATATTTGTGGACGAGAGTTATCATTTGTAACTCTGCAGGTTTGTGAATTGCAGTGCCCATGTGCTCCATTTATCAACTGGCTTTTTTGGGAGCTGGCCGCAGAAGCGCGGGATTGCCTCAGGCCCTATTCTGGTTCCGGGCGGCAGGCTGAGCCTGTGGTTAATTCTTCTTCCTGATGGGAAAATAGAGTGACCTGTGCCTGTCCCAACACCTAGATCTAGTCTCTCATTGGTTGCCCCTCTTCCCATTCATCCTCAGGACAAATTGCAACCTGTATGGAACAGGAGGTTAAAGGTGCTGATTCTCCAAGTAGGGAGATTGCTAGTAAAGTAGCTGGAATGGCGAACCCGAGCACACGGAGTTGAGAAATGAGGTGCGTTTTAGAAACTTTCCCAATCTCACGGTGTACCATCTTCTAGGTTTCTCATGCATGTTGTCGATGTAGGAAGATGCCCTTGAACCTGGAGATTGGGGACAAATGGGATGGGTACCACGCAGTATTACTTAAAAGGGTCTGCGTTTGCTCACCCAACCTCACCCAAACTTTCAGCCCCAAGAGTGTCCACCCTTATGTCTCATCCAGCTGTGGGTCTAGATATGGTCAATCCAGGTTGCGTCACAGCCCCTGAATGAATTTTGTAAGAATTTCTCTCTCTTTCACTGTCTTTGTTTCATGGGTTTTTAAAACTAATTTATTTTTATAATTGGGTTTAGCTGCTTTTCACGGCTGTGTTTATGCGGCTTTACACCCACTTGACTCACTTCCAGAGAGATATCAATACATAAGTTTTAAGATTCTCACTAGTCAGAAGTATTCTTGTGTGGTGAATAGGGCGTGTTGAGTCCAGTTCACTGAGCAAGGAGTAGGTCTTGTCTATTACATATTGGGTGTATGGAACGGTATCTGAGCTAATTTGAAACCCTTGTTTTATGCATCACCCCACGTCACCTTTCCCGTTAAGCAGCCATAGTGTGTTTTCTAAATGTGTGACTCTGTTGTGATTTGTAATTCAGTTCAATTGTAGCGGTTTTTACATTCCCTTTATAAGTGATAGCTTTTGATAAGTGTATTTTTCTGTGTGACTTATTTCACTTAGAGTCGTCGTACCTAAATCCACTCATCATGCTGCTACTAGCCTTATGACATTGATTTCATGGCTGAGTGATATTCCATTGTACATAAGGATCACAATTACTTTATCCATTTTTCTCCTTCCTGGGATATTTAAGGTTTCGTGAAGTGGAGGTTCTTGTCAACAGAGCAGCCTTAAACTTTGGGGTGCCTGAGTCTTGCTGATTTTTAGTTTTCCCAATTTATACGCCCATGAGTGGAAGTGCCCTATGCTCCATAAACTTTGTTTTTTCGATGTTTCAGGCCACACCGTACACTTCTCCAGAGTGGCTGTTGGCAATTTACATCCTGCCCATCAGAGTAGCAAGGCTCCCATTTCTCCATGGCCTGTCCTGCATTTGTGGTTTTGACACTTTTTTCAGCATGGCCCTTTTGACCCATGGGAAGCGAGACTTCTTTGTAGCGCTGATTTGCCTTTCCAGGTTGCTTGGTTGGCCAAAAAGGGCGTATGCGTTTTTTCCTGAATATATTCAGGAAAAAACGCATACGCCCTTTTTGGCCAAGGGCATCATTTTCCACGTTTTGCCGCTTTTCATGTGCTTGAAAGGTGATTCGAATCTACCTCCTGAAACCTGTTTCATGCAACTCTGCCTTGCTTTCAAATCCTCTTCGTTGCCTTCCCTCAATATATTTGTGGACGAGAGTTATCATTTATAACTCTGCAGGTTTGTGAATTGCAGTGCCCATGTGCTCCATTTTTCAACTGGCTTTTTTCGGAGCTGGCCGCAGAAGCGCGGGATTGCCTCAGGCACTAATCTGGTTCCAGGCGGCAGGCTGAGCCTGTGCTTAATTCTTCTTCCTGATGGGAAAATAGAGTGACCTGTGCCTGTCCCAACACCTACATCTAGTCTCTCATTGGTTTCCCCTCTTCCCGTTCATCCTCAGGACAAATTGCAACCTGTACAGAACAGGAGGTTAAAGGTGTTGATTCTCCAAGTAGGGAGATTGCTAGTAAAGTAGCTGGAATGGCGAACCCGAGCACAAGGAGATGAGAAATGAGGTGCGTTTCAGAAACCTTTCCCGATCAGACAGTGTACCATGATCTGGGTTACTCATGCATGTTTTCGATGTAGGAAGATTCCCTTGAACCTGGAGATTTGGGACCCATGGGATGGGGACCACGCAGTATTACTTTAAAGGGTCTGCGTTTGCTCACCCAACCTCACCAAAACTCTCAGCCCCAAGAGTGTCCACCCTTATGTCTCATCCAGCTGTGGGTCTAGATATGGTCAATCCACGTTGCATCACAGCCCCTGAACGAATTTTGTAAGAATTACTCTCTCTTACACTGTCTTTGTTTTACGGGTTTTTAAAAGTAATTTATTTTTAAAATGGGTTTTAGCTGCTTTTCACGGCTGTGTTTATGCCGCTTTACACTCACTTGACTCTCTTCCATAGAGAGATCAATACATAGGTTTTCAGATTCTTACTACTCAGATATATTCTTGTGCGCTGAATAGGGGGTGTTGAGTCTAGTTCACTGAGCAAGGAGTAGGTCTTGTCTACTACATATTGGGTTTATGGAACGGTATCTGAGCGAATTTGAAACCCTTGTTTTATGCATCACCCCACCTCACCTTTCCCGTTAAGCAGCCATAGTGTGTTTTTAAAATGGATGACTCTGTTCTGTTTTGTAATTCAGTTTAAGGCTAACGGTTTTTACATTCCCTCTATAAGTGATATCTTATGATAAGTGTCTTTTTCTGTGTGACTTATTTCACTTAGAATCGTCGTACCTAAATCCACTCATCATGCTGCTACTAGCCTTGTGATATTGATATCATGGCTGAGTGATATTCCATTGTACATAAGTACCACAACTTCTTTACCATTTTTCTCATCCCTGGGATATTTAAGATGTACACAAGTGGAGGTTCTTGTAACCAGAGCAGCCCTAAACTTTGGGGTGCCTGTGTCTTGTTGATTTTAATTTTTCCAATTTATACGCCCATGAATGGATGTGCCCCTTTCTCTCTAGCTGTGTTTTTTAGATGTTTTAGGAAACACCGTACCGTTCTCCAGAGTCGCCATTGGCAATTTACATCCCGACCATCAGTGTAACAATGCTCCCTTTCCTCCCTGGCCTCTCCTGTATTTTTTTTACACTTTTTTAGGAAGGCCCTTTTGACCGATGGGAAGTGAGACTTCTTTGTAGTGCTGCATTGCATTTCCGGCTTGCTTGGTTGGCCAAAAAGGGCCTATGCGTTTTTTCCTGAATTTATTCAGAAAAAAAACACATATGCTCTTTTTGGCCATGTGCATCGTTGTCGACTTTTGGCCGCTTTTCATGTGCTTTAGGGGCTATTCGAATCTAACTCCTGAAATCTGTTTCCTGCAATTCTGCCTTGCTTTCCAATCCTGTTCGTTGCCTTCCCTCAATATAGTTTTGGACGATAGTTATAATTTATAACTTTGCAGGTTTTTGAATTGCAGTGCCCCTGAGCTCCATTTTTCAACTCGCTTTTTTGGGAGCTGTCCGCAGAACCGCTGCTTTGCTTCTGGCCCTACTCTGGTTCCCGGTGGCAGGCTAAGCCTTTGCTTAATTCTTCTTCCTGATTGGAAATTAGAGTGACATGTGCCTGTCCGAACATCTAGGGCTTGGCTCTTCTTGTTTCTCCTCCTTCCCCTTCTTCCTTTCGAAAAATTCCAAATTTTGTGCAACTGGATGTTGAAGGTGCTGACATCCTCAGGTGGGGAGATTTTAAGGAAAAAGGCTGGAGGTGTGACCCCAACAACCAGGAAATTAGGAGTTTTGGTGCCTTTTCCAAAATCTCCCTGATCCAACCGTGTTCCATCTTCTGGGTGTCACAGGCATGTTTTAGCTGTAGGAAAGGTCCCGTGTATGTAAGGAGAACACCAGGGATTTTTCCAAATCAGTGTCTCCCCGAACTCCAATCTGGGGAATTTTTAAGCTACTGGTACATGTGTGTTCATTAAGGGACTTGGGCCGTAGGCAGAGTCCGAACTTTAGATGATTGAAGTCTTCAGGTTCAGAAACGCTCACCATCGGCCTCCTTTAGTTTCCATTTTATCTGTAGTTGATAGATGATGTCGATATAGATATCTATTGTTTTTCAGATTATTTCCCCTTAGGGGTCATTACAAAATATTGAGTATAGTTCCCTGTGTTATACAGTAGTTCCTTGTTGATGATATATTTTATACATAGCAGTGTGTATATGTTAATCTGAAACTGTTAATTTATCCCTCCTCCCACCTTTCCCCTTTGGTAATAAAAAATATAAGATTTTATACTTCTCAGAAATCTAGGAGCTGAAAGAGAGGTATCATTTTCAATGGAAAATCAGTCAAAACAAGGTTGAAACTTCAACCAAGATTATTAGATGTACATCCTTGGAAAGAAATCACTGCATTTCTCTACTGTTGACCTGACAAATAAGACAAACCCCTCCACTGAACTTGCTTATAATAAAGTGATGGAAATATCAAATGGAAGTGTTAGAAACATCTTATTTTACACAAGCCTTATACACTGCTCTATGTTAATTACAGTTTGGCTCGCACATCTGTTCTTTGAAGTTACAATGTTCTCAAATTCTGTTACTGATCCTGCAGAGTGGGCCCCAACAAGGGTCTCCCTGCCTAGTGTCATTGGAGCCAACAGATCGAGACTGACTTTGGTTCAGAAGCAAAGGAAAACTTTATATTTTGATCAGAGAATGGAGAGGTGAGAGTGTGTGCTTCCCTGCGGGTTGTGGGCCGGGCTGCTGTGTAGAGATCCTGGCACCGTCAGCGGGAGGGAGGGGGCGGAGCTCTCGAGGGCCGGGTTGGCTGGAGCTCAGGCTCTATGTCGCAGAGTCTGCACGGGGCCCCACGAGCTGAGGTGTCGGCCCAGCCATTTTGCACTAGGAAATCGGGTCTGAAGTGTCGGGTGTGGGACCTCTGCATGTGGAAACCTAGGAGCAAGTGAAATTAGACAAAGCACAAAGGAAAAAATGGTTAGACTTTATTTTATTGCCCAGATTCTATTTTCATCTCCCAGGAATTTTTCATGGGCTTTGCCAGTGACAAAGCCCTCCTCTGCCTTTTGTCCCATTCCTCATTCTTGGGGTGCTGAGGGTGCAGACACCTCTTCTGTAAATGCTTCGTGCTGAGTTGGGTGTCCTCATACCCGGGGCGAGGGGGAGGACTTCTCCCAAGCAGCCTCCAGGTGAGGTTGATTGTCCCCAGGCCTCCTCCCTCACTGCTCGTCTGCCTGAGCACCAGCATTGGAAGTTTTATAGATTCTAATGACCTTTAAGGGTCCAGGAAAGAGATGTGCAGAGACGCTGGGGGGGGGGGTGGGCCGTTTTACCCTGCTCCACATTGGTTCGGCCTCCTTAGGCTGACAGTTCCTGCTAGCCTAGATGCTCTGACCAGTACTCTGCGCTTTCTTCAGTTAGGCCACTGAATTAACGTACAAACAACACCAGGTGTCAGAGCCCTGCTTGCTCAACTCCCAGACAGTCCAGGGCCGGTGGTGATCCAGGACCTTGACGGCCACTCAGTCAACGGCCTTTTGAAGTAGCCAGGAGTACAGCCGGTCTCATTGGCCGCCGTCACCGCGGTGTCTGTAGGCTTTTCTATGGTGGCAGCGTTATTTACGGTTCCCCTGCCAAGTTTATTAGCTCCGCTCTGGGTGCAGTAAGTCCTGTAAGCAATAGTCTGCTCTTTTGGGACACACTCTTGTTGTTTTCTGAGAGAAGCTCCAGGTCAAGTGATGGTCAAACGAGTCGTCATGGGGGCCCATTGCTCCAGGTTTTCTCTCTGGAGGTTGGTGTTGGAGGGCCTCCTCACTCGAGGTCATTGTGCCCACGGAGCAATCCCTGCAACTTCAGGGCATGGTGGGTGGTTAGGATCACCAAGTGGCGTCCTTTTCCCTTAGGAGGGAGCTGGCCTTGCGGGCTGCTGATTTCCAGGTTTTTAGATACCCCCAGTATCCTGGTCGGATGGGGTGGCTGGCCAATGCCTGGAGGGCATTCTTGCATTGTTCCATTTCAAGTGGTCCCAGTTTTTGCACTAATACTCCAAGGGCGATTCGCCTTGGACCAGGAATGTAAAGGTCAAAGGGTTTAGCTACCTTAGGGAGGTCCAGGGCAAGGATCTGAACTGACTGCTCTTTCCATTCTTGAAAGGCCGCTTCTGGATTCTATTCAAAAGGATCATCATCTTTTCCTTTCAGTGTTTCATATAGAGGCCCAGCTATTAGACTGTAGTTAGGGATCCAGATGCAGCAAACCCCGGTCTCCCCAGGAACCCCTAAGCTGTCTTCTAGTTTCAGGAAGGGTGAGGCTGCAAATGGCTTCTTCCCTTTCCTGGGGTGGGCTTCTCCGACATTC
This sequence comes from Eschrichtius robustus, assembly GCF_028021215.1. Lineage (NCBI taxonomy): Eukaryota > Metazoa > Chordata > Mammalia > Artiodactyla > Eschrichtiidae > Eschrichtius > Eschrichtius robustus. The sequence continues at coordinate 452,036 of NW_027175161.1, read as the reverse complement.
TGAGCGAATGAAGCCCAGGAAGGTCACCTTAGTTTGTGATATTTGAGCCTTTTTCTTGGACACCTTCTATCTTTTATTGGCTAGGTAGTTCAGAGGCCTCCTTAGTCGGGCTGGTGATCAGAATGTCATCTGCATATTGAAGGAGGGTTCCCTTCTCCAGAGGTAGATTTTTTAGGTCTTTAGCTAACGTTTCCCCAAAGATGGTGTGGGAATTTTTGAACCCCTGGGGCAGGACGGCCCAGCAGTATTGTTTTTGTTGTATGTTGAGTCCTGCCACTCACAGCCAAAATTTCTTGTGACTCTGGGACGAATGGAATACAGAAGAAGGCATCATTGAAGTCTAATACAGAATACCATGTCCTGGTGGATGGTAGAATGACCAGCAGGGTGTAGGAATTAGGAACTACTAGATGTATATCCTCTGTGGCTTCACTGACTGTCCTGGCGTCCTCTACCAGGTCCCCAGCAGCTCACGGGGCTCTTGTGGTCAGGTCCCTCCCAGGATATGGAGCTCACCTGGGCAGGTACACAGCAGCCCACGGGGCTGTGGTGGTTAGGCCCCTCCCAGGATATGGAGCTCACCTGGGCAGGTACCCAGCAGCCCATGGGGCCATCATGGTCAGGCCCCTCCCAGGATATGGAGCTCACCTGGGCAGGTACGCAGCAGCCCACGGGGCTCTCGTGGGCATGCCTCTCCCTGGATATGGAGCTCCGGTGGACAGGTACCCCGACAGGGCTGGGCACACAGGAACTGTGCATATAGCCCTCATTGCAGAGCACCCCCAGCACACCTGTCACTCAGAGCTGACACAGAGCACCTCAGAGCAGAGCTTGAACTAATAAACAGCAGCTCCAACAGGTCTGTGACCCTAGGCTTCACTCTGTGCGGCCTCCCTCTGCCTGGTCTTCTAGGGGCTTCCACAGCAGCCGGGGCACCAGGCCTCTGTCTCCACCCACCACCCCTCCTCTCCCTGACTCCTGGGTTCCTCTCATTAGCAGAGGGTCTTCTTGAAGTTGTCTCCCACTCCTGGACCAGATAAAATGATTAGAAAACAAGCCAGGGCTGCCGCCCCTTATCTATCCTGACTCTCGGGACCCTACACCTGTTCCTTGGATCTGGCCGGTGCAGCAAGGCCCATTTTCTGCAAATCTGAGCCCCTGAGGGGCGAGGATTGGCTGACCTGGGCAGCCTGACCCGGCCGGCCAGCCCTTCCCAGGTGTGCCTGGGTTGAGGTCAATATAAACACCCCTCCAGGCAGCAAAAGCCTCTGCAGCTGTGCCTGACGCCATATTCTCTGCCCCGTCAGCAGTCTCGGGGTTGGGCTGGTGGGAGGCAGTAGGGCCCACGGCTCTATGAGTGGCCCGTTGTGACTGGGGCTCTACTGGACTTTCTGCAGGAGTTGCCGGGCTGCCACCTGCTAAAGAAGAGGATGTGTCACCCATACTTGCTGCTGGAATTTCTCCCCGGGCAGAGGTAAGGAAGGAAAAAAGCAGTGGGGGCCGGGACAGGAGGGGTACCTCAGGCAGGGAAATGGAAAGTTTCCAGACGAGCGCCCGGGGCCAGGACCATCCTGGCTGGCCTGCAGGCACCAAGTCGGCCTGCGTGCTGTCGCTGGTGTGACTCCAAGCCCCTTCCTCTAGTTTTTAGTCTTTGCACACATTCAGGTGTTTTACCTGGGAACGGTGGGAAAAGTTCAGCAGCAGCTGGCCTGGGGCTCAGCTCACGTTTAGTCAGAGACGCCTCCTCACGGTCCCCCAGCTTTGCAATGAGGACGCTCCTTGTGTGGGGGCTGCTGGCTGCATGGGAGATGATTCCCCACCTGTGACCAACTTAAGAATTGTTTACCACTGGAGCAAGTGCGCTGATAGGGTTTTCCTCTGTATGACCAGTGGGTTCAGTTTTTTTTTTTTTTTTCTTTTTTGGTTCAAGGTAAGTTTTATTCCTCTTTTTGTATTTATGGATATAAGCATGGAAATCATTCATTCATATAAATACGTCTATGGGAAGGACATAACTTTTTTTTCTGTTTTATTTTCTTAAGTATTATTTATTTTTTAATTTTTGAATTTATTTTATTCATTTTTTTATACAGCAGGCTCTTATTGGTTATCTATTTTATACATATAAGTGTATATGTGTCAATCCCAGGGTTGCAATTCATCCCACCACCACCACCCTGCCACTTTCCCCCTTGGTGTCCATACATTTGTTCTCTACATCTGTGTCTCTATTTCTGCCTTGCAAACCAGTTCATCTTTACCATTTTTCTAGGTTCTACATGTATGCGTTAATATACGATATTTGTTTTTCTCTTTCTGACTTACTTCACTCTGTATGACAGTCTCTAGATCTATCCACGTCTCTACAAATGACCCAATTTCATTCCTTTTTATGGCTGAGTAATATTCCATTTTATATATGTAGCACATCTTTTCCGTTCGTCTGTCTATGGGCATTTAGGTTGCTTCCATGACCTGGCTATTGTAAATAGTGCTGCAATGAATATTGTGGTGAATATGTCTTTTTGAATTATGGTTTTCTCTGGGTATATGGCCAGTAGTGGGATTGCTGGGTCATATGGTAATTCTATTTTTAGTTTTTTAAGGAACCTCCATACTGTTCTCCATAGTGACTGTATCAATTTACATTCCCACAAATAGTGTAAGAGGGTTCCCTTTTCTCCACACCCTCTCCAGCATTTGTTGTTTGTAGATTTTCTGATGATGCCCATTCTAACTCGTGTGAGGTGATACCTCATTGTAGTTTTGGTTTATATTTCTCTAATAATTAGTGATGTTGAGTAGCTTTTCATGTGTTTCTTGGTCATCTGTATGTCTTCTTGGGACAAATGTCTATTTACGTCATCTGCCCATTTTTGGATTGGTTTGTTTGTTTTTTTACTGTTGAGCTGCATGAGCTGTTTATATACATTGGAGATTAATCCTTTGTCCATTGATTCGTTTGCAAATATTTTCTCCCATTCTGAGGGTTGTCTTTTCGTCTTGTTTGTAGTTTCCTTTGCTTTGCAAAAGCTTTTAGGTTTAATTTGCTCCCATTTGTTTTTTTTTTTGTTTTTTTTTTTTTTTTTATTCCATTACTCTAGGAGGTGGATCAAAAAATATCTTGCTGTGATTTATGTCAAAGAGTATTCTTCCTATGTTTTCCTCTAAGAGTTTTATAGTGTCCGGTCTTACATTTCGGTCTCTAATCCATTTGGAGTTTATTTTTTGTGTATGGTGTTAGGGAGTGTTCTAATTTCATTCTTTTACATGTAGCTGTCCATTTTTCCCAGCACCACTTATTGAAGAGACTGTCTTTTCTCCATTTTATACCCTTGCCTCCTTTGTCATAGATTAGTGGGCCATAGGTGTGTAGGTTTATCTCTGGGCTTTCTTTTTTTTTTTTTTTTCTTTTACGTCTTTATTGGAGTATAATTGCTTTACAATTGTGTGTTAGTTTCTGCTGTATAAAAAAGTGAATCAGCTATGCGTATACATATAACACCATATCCCCTCCCTCTTGCACCTCCCTCTCACTCCCTTATCCCACCCTTTTAGGTGGTCACAAAGCACAGAGCTGATCTCCCTGTGCTATGTGGCTGCTTCCCAGTAGCTATCAATTTTACATTTGGTAGTGTATATATGTCCATACCACTCTCTCACTTTGTCCCAGCTTACCCTTCCCTCTCCCCATGTCCTCAAGTCCTTTCTCTACGTCTGTGTCCTTAATCCTTTCCTGCCCCTAGGTTCTTCATAAACTTTTTTTTTTTAGATTCCATATATATGTGTTAGCATACGGTATTTGTTTTTCTCTTTCTGACTTACTTCACTCTGTAGGACAGACTCTAGATCCATCCACCTCACTAAAAATAACTCAATTTCGTTTCTTTTTATGGCTGAATAATGTTCCATCGTATATATGTGCCACATCTTCTTTTTCCATTTATCTGTTGATGGACACTTAGGTTGCTTCCATGTCCTGGCTATTGTAAATAGAGCTACAGTGAACATTGTGGTACATGACTCTTTTTGAATTATGATTTTCTCAGGGTAAATGTCCAGGAGTGGGTTTGCTGGGTTGTATGGTAGTTCTATTTTTAGTTTTTAAGGAAGCCCCATACCGTTCTCCCTAGTGGCTATATCAATTTACATTCCCACCTACAGTGCAAGAGGGTTCCCTTTTCTCCAATAAATGCCTCTCCAGCATTTACTGTTGGTAGATTTTTTGATGATGGCCATTCTGACTGGTGTGAGGTGATACCTCACTGTAGTTTTGACTTGCATTTCTCTAATGATTAGTGATGCTCAGCATCCTTTCATGTGTTTGTTGGCAACCTGTATATCTTCTTTGGAGAAATTTCTATTTAGGTCTTCTGCCCATTTTTGGATTGGGTTGTTTGGTTTTGTGATATTGAGCTACATGAGCTGCTTTTTGTAGATTAATCCTTTGCCATTTGCTTCATTTGAAAATATTTTCTCCCATTCTGATGGTTGTCTTTTCATCTTGCTTAAGTTTTCCTTTGCTGTGCAAAAGAATTTATGTTTCATTCGGTCCCATTTTTTAATTTTTGTTTTTATTTCCATTTCTCTAGGAGGTGGGTCAAAAAGGATCTTGCTGTGATTTATGTCATAGACTGTTCTGCTTATGTTTTCTTCTAAGAGTTTTATAGTGGCTGGTCTTATATTTAGGTCTCTAATCCATTTTGAGTTACTTTTGTGTATGGTGTTAGGGAGTGTACTAATTTCATTCTTTTACATGTAGCTGTCCAGTTTTCCCAGCACCACTTACTGAAGACACTGTCTTTTCTCCATTGTATACCCTTGCCTCCTTTGTCATAGATTAGTTAACCATAGGTACGTGGGTTTATCTCTGTGCTTTCTATCCTTTTCTATTGACCTATATTTCTGTGTTTGTGTCAGTACCATATTATCTTGATTACTGTAGCTTTGTAATATAGTCTGAAGTCTGGAAGTCTGATTCCTCCAGCTCTTTTTTTTCCCCCTCAAGACTGCTTTGGCTATCCAGGGTCTTTTGTGTCTCCCTACAAATTTTAAGATTTTTTTTCTTGTTCTGTAGAAAATGCCAAAGGTATTTTGATCGGGATTGCATTGAATCTGTAGATTGCTTTGGGTAGTATAGTCATTTTCACAATATTGATTCTTCTAATCCAAGGACATGGTATATGTCTCCATCTGTTTATATCATCTTTGATTTCTTTCATCAGTGTCTTATAGTTTTCTGAGTACAGGTCTTTTACTTCCTTAGGTAGGTTTATTCCTAGGTATTTTATTCTTTTTGTTGCAGTGGTAATGGGATTGTTTCCTTAATTTCTCTTTCTGATCTTTCATTGTTAGTGTATAGGAATTCAAGCAATTTCTGTGCATTAATTTTGTATCCTGCAACTTTACCAAATTCATTGATTAGCTCCAGTGGTTTTCTGGTGGCATCTTTAAGATTCTCTATCTATGATATCATGTCATCTGCAAACAGTGACAATTTTACTTCTTCTTTTCCGTTTTGTATTCCTTTTATTTCTTTTTCTTCTCTGATTGCCATGGCTAGGACTTCCAAAACTATGTTGAATAGCAGTGGTGAGAGTGGACATCCTCGTCTTGTTCCTGATCTTAGAGGAAACGCTTTCAGTTTTTCACCATTGAGAATGCTGTTTGCTGTGGGTTTGTCATATATGGCCTTTATTATGTTGAGGTAGTTTCCGTCTATGCCCACACTCTGCAGAGTTTTTATCGTAAATGAGTGTTGAATTTTCTCAAAATCTTTTCCTTCATCTATTGAGATGACCATATGGTTTTATTCTACAATTTGTTAATATGGTGTATCACATTGATTTGTGTATATTGAAGAATCCTTGCATCCCTGGGATAAACCCCACTTGATCATGGTGTATGATCCTTTTAATGTGTTGTTCGATTCTGTTTGCTAGTATTTTGTTGAGGATTTTTGCATCTATATTCATCAGGGATATTGGTCTATAATTTTCTTTCCTTGTAGTATCTCTGTCTGATTTTGGTATCAGGGTGATGGTGGTCTCATAGAATGAGTTTGGGAGTGTTCCTTCCCCTGCAATTGTTTTGAAGAATTTGAGAAGGTTGGGTGTTAGCTCTTCTCTAAATGTTTGATAGAATTCACCTGTAATGCCATCTGGTTCTGGACTTTTGTTTGTTGGAAGATTTTTAATCACAGTTTCAATTTCATTGCTTGTGATAGGTTTGTTCATATTTTCTATTTCTTCCTGGTTCAGTCTTAGAAGGTTATACCTTTCTAAGAATTTGTCAATTTCTTCCAGATTGTCCATTTTATTGGCACAGAGTTGCTTGTAGTAGTCTCTTAGGATGCTTTGTATTCCTGTGGTGTCTGTTGTAACTTCTCCTTTTTCACTTCTAATTTTGTTGATTTGCGTCCTCTCCCTCTTTTTCTTGAGTGTGGCTAAAGGTTGATCATTTTTGCTTATCTTCTCAAAGAACCAGCTTTTAGTTTTGATGATCTTTGCTTCCGTTTTCTTTGTTTCTATTTCATTTATTTCTGCTCTGATCTTTAGGATTTCTTTCCTTCTACTAACTTTGGGTTTTGTTCTTCTTTCTCTAGTTCCTCTAGGTGTAAGGTTAGATTGTTTATTTGAGATTTTTCTTGTTTCTTGAGGTAGGCTTGTATTGCTATAAACTTCCCTCTTAGAACTCCTTTTGCTGCATCCCATAGGTTTTGGATCATCGTGTTTTTGTTGTCATTTGTCTCTAGGTAGTTTTTGATTTCCCCTTTGATTTCTTCAGTGATCTCTTGGTTATTTAGTAACGTATTGTTTAGCCTCCATGTGTTTGTGTTTTTTACAGTTTTTTCCGTGTAATTGATTTCTAATCTCATAGCATTGTGGTCGGAACAGCTGCTTGATATGATTTCAGTTTTCTTAAATTTACTGAGGCTTTATCTGTGACCCAAGATGTGATCTATCCTGGAGAATGTTCCGTGTGCAGTTGAGAAGAACGTGTAATCTGCTGTTTTTGGATGGAATGTCCTATAAATATCAATGAACTCTATCTGGTCTATTGTGTCATTTAAAGCTTGTGTTTCCTTATTAATTTTCTGTCTGGCTGATCTCCACTGGTGTAAGTGAGCTGTTAAAGTCCCCCGCTATTATTGTGTTACTGTCGATTTCCTCTTTTATAGCTGTTAGCAGTTGCCTTATACATTGAGGTGCTCCTATGTTGGGTACATATATATTTATAATTGTTATATCTTCTTCTTGGATTGATCCCTTGACCATTATGTAGTGTCTTTCCTTGTCTCTTGTAACATTCTTTATTTTAAAGTCTATTTTATCTGATATGAGTATTGCTACTCCAGCTTTCTTTTGATTTTCATTAGCATAGAATATATTTTTCCATCGCCTCACTTTCAGTCTGTATGTGTCCCTAGGTCTGAAATGGGTCTCTTGTAGACAGCATATATATGGGTCTTGTTTTTGTATCCATTCAGCCAGTCTATGTCTTTTGGTTGGAACATTTAGTGCATTCACGTTTAAGGTAATTATCGATATGAATGTTCCTACTACTATTTTCTTAATTGTTATGGGTTTGTCTTGGTGGGTCCTTTTCTTCTCTTGTGTTTCCCACTTAGAGAAGTTCTTTTAGCATTTGGTGTAGAGCTGGTTGCATGGTGCTGAATTCTCTTAGCTTTTGCTTGTCTGTAAGGCTTTTGATTTCTCCATCAAATCTGAATGAGTTCTTTGCAGGGTGCAGTACCCTTGGTTGTAGGTTCTTCCCTTTCATCACTTTAAATTTATCATGCCACTTCCTTCTGGCTTGTAGATTTTCTGCTGAGAAATCAGCTGTTATCCTTATGGGATTTCCCTTGTATGTTATTTGTCATTTTTCCCTTGCTGCTTTCAATAATTTTTCTTTGTCGTTAATTTTTGTCAATTTGATTACCATGTGTCTTGTCATTTTTCTCCTTTGGTTTCTCCTGCCTGGGACACTCTGTGCTTCTGGACTTGGGTGGCTATTTCTTTTCCCATGCTAGGGAAGTTTTTGACCATAATCTCTTCAAATATATTCTCGGGTCCTTTCTCTCTCTCTTCTCCTTCTGGGACCCCTATAATGCGAATGTTGTTGCGTTTAATGTTGTCCCAGAGGACTCTTGGGGTGTCTTCATTTATTTTCATTCTTTTTCTTTATTCTGTTCCATGGCAGTGATTTCCACCTTTCTGTCTTCCAGGCCACTTATCCGTTCTTCTGCCACAGTTATTCTGCTACTGATTCCTTCTAGTGTATTTTTCATTTCAGTTATTACATTGTTCACCTCTGTTTGTTTGTTCTTTAATTCTTCTAGGTGTTTGTTCCTTAATTCTTCTAGGTCTTTGTTAAGCATTTCTTGTGTCTTCTCGATCTTTGCCTCCTTTCTTTTTCTAAGGTCTTGGCTCAACTTCACTATCATTATTCTGAATTCTTTTTCTGGAAGGTTCCCTATCTCCACCTCATTCCGTTTTTTTTCTGGGGTTTTATCTTGTTCCTTGATCTGGTATAAAGTCCTCTGCCTTTTCATTTTGTCTATCTTTCTGTGAATGTGGTTTTCCTTCCACAGGCTGCAGAATTGTAGTTCTTCTTGCTTCTGCTGTCTGCTCTCTGGTGGATGAGTCTATCTTAGAGGCTTGTGCAACCTTCCTGATGGGAGGGACTGGTGGTGGGTAGAGCTGGGTGTTGCTTTGGTGGGCAGAGCTTTAATCCGCTTGTCTACGGATTAAATAAAACTTTAATAAAAAGTTGAATCTGCTTGTCTGCTGATGCATGGGGCTGGGTTCCCTCCCTGTTGGTTGTTTGGCCTGAGGCGACCCAGCACTGGAGCCTACCTTGCTCTTGGTGGGGCTAATGGCGGACTCTGGGAGGGCTCACACCAAGGAGTATTTCCCAGAACTTCTGCTGCCAGTGTTGTTGTCCTCACGGTGAGCCACAGCCACAGCCACAAGCTGCCTCTGCAGGAGACCCTCTAAAAGTAGCAGGTAGTTCTGGTCATTCTCCTACGGGGTCACTGCTCCTTCCCCTGGGTCCTGATGTGCACACTACTTTGTGTGTGCCCTCCAAGAGTGGAGTATCTGAGTGGAGTTGAGACTCTGAGACTCTGTGTGGAGTCGCACAGACTCTGGGTCCTGTGAAGCTTCGATGTTTTGTGATTCTAGAAATCCTATAGGAGACGGTCCACAGCAGGTGAAGCTAATGTTGTCAGTAGAGGTGTTGAAGCCAAAGATCTGCAGTTCCGGCTATAGGTGCCGATGTACATACAGGACAAAATCATCTCGTGTGAATGTAGTTCAGGCATGTTTAAGATGAATGCAGTCATGTTAATGCCTACCATATTCTATCTTGAGCCTCTCCTCAGGGACCTCCTCCTCAGTTCCTGAGGCTCCTGTAAGTCATGTACAGGGGACTGGAGAGTGGGCTCTGTCCAGTCTGAGCCCTGAGTTACCCTGTGTGTATCTTAGGATACTTTGTATTTCTGTGGTGTCTGTTGTAACATCATCTCTTTCATTTCAGATTTATTTGGGCCCTCTCTTTTTTAACAAAACATACTACTGTTGTCTTTTATTCTTTACAGAAGTTTAATCAGTGTTTGATCTACTATCCTTACCCTATGTATACTTTTTGCAGTGAGATTTTTACTTTTCTTTGTTTCCTTGTTACTATCAATAATTAGTGAGACTTCTTTTAAGCTACCTTCAACATTGCTTATAAAGCTGCTTTATTAGTGATGACAGAGCCTTAATGGAAGTCATGTTCTGGTTGTAAATTAGAATGCAATGTGCCAGCACAAAGCCCCTTAAGTTTATGTCTCATTACTTCTTGTTCTTTTTTTAATTTAATTTTTATTTTTTGTCAGAGCAAATTTGATTAAAATGTTTTGTTTCTTCTAGGTGTGCAAGATGTGGTTCTTTTAAACATATACATATATCTATTCTTCCTTGGATCATTTTCCCATGTAGGTTATGACACCATGTTGAGTAGTCTTGTCTTGGTATTACGTAGGTCTTTGGTGATTACATATTTCACATGTGTTTCTATATCTATCTTAACCCCAATATCCTAATGTATCCAATCCTCACACCTTTCCATTTGGTGAACCCTAAGTTTGTTTAATGAATCTGTGATTGCATTTCTCTGTGGAAATATCTTCATTGGTATCAATTTTTAGCTAAGACCTATAAGTGATATTATAGGATATGTGTCTTTTGCTTTCTGACTTAGTACAATTTGCCTGATTAACTCAAGAATCATACACAGTGCTGCAAATGGCATTGTTTTGTTTTTTTCCCTGGCTAATATTCCATCTGTACGTGTACCAGTTATTCTTTGGCCACGCACCTCTTGATGGACTATTTGGTTGCCTCCATGTCTTGGTTATTGTAATACTGCTGCAATGCACATTTGCTTGCCTGTGTCTTTCCAGTTCTATCTCCTTATGTTATAGGCCAAGGAGTGGGCTTGCTGTATCATATGGTAGCTCAGTGTGTACGTTTTAAAGGCACCACCATTCAGTTCTCATTAGTGGCTCTTTCCAGGTTATGTCCCACTTAAAATTGAGGGTATGCATTTCTCCAAAACACATTCAATATTTATTGTTTGTAGTTTGCTTGCTGCTGGTTATTCTAACAGGTGCGAGCTGATACCTCTGTGTGGCTGAATTTGCATGTGTCCCATAATCTGTTGAAATTGATCTTTAAAGCATGCTCTTTTTATTTATCAAACTGTGATTACAGCTTAGTTCTTCAAATTGTTTTCTTAAAGTAAGTGTCACATTTTGAAAAGTTTTGGCCACTACCTCCCTCAAGACATTTTGAGGGCAGGTTTCATTTACAGCCCTAAAGTACTTGTTCATATGAAGTGACCATTAACACAGATTTTAAAGCTGCTTTTGCAGGTAACGGCCAGAGGGCGGCAGCCTATTTACGTTCCCCAATCTGGTAACTAGGGAAAGAGTCCTTCAGCTGCAAGAGTGTCCAGCTTTATTTCTCATCCAGCTGTGGGTCTAGATATGATCAAACAAGGTTGCATCACAGCCCAGGAACGAATTATGTAAAATTTCCTCTCTCTATCACTGTCTTATTTTTTTGGGTTTTTTAAAGTTATTTAATTTAAAATGGGGATTCGCTACTTTTCACTGCTGTGTTTATGCCGCTTTACACCCACTTGACTCACTTCCAGACAGATATCAATACATAGGTTTTAAGATTCTTACTAGTCACATATATTCTTGTGCGGTGAATAGGGGGTGTTGAGTCCAGTTCACTGAGCAAGGAGTAGGTCTTGTCTATTACATATTGGGTGTATGGATCGGTATCTGAGCGAATTTGAAACCCTTGTTTTATGCATCACCACACCTCACCTTTCCCGTTAAGCAGCCATAGTGTGTTTTCTAAACGTGTGACTCTGTTCTGTTTTGTAATTCAGTTCAAGTGTAGCGGTTTTTACATTCCCTCTATAAGTGATAGCTTATGATAAGTGTCTTTTTCTGTGTGACTTATTTCACTTAGAATCGTCGTACCTAAGTCCACTCATCTTGCTTCTACTAGCCTTATGACATTGATTTCATGTCTGAGTGATATTCCATTGTACATAAGGACCACAACTTCTTTATCCATTTTTCTATTTCCTGGGATATTTAAGGTGTCATGAAGTGGAGGTTCTTGTCAACAGAGCAGCCCTAAACTTTGGGGTGCCTGTGTCTTGCTGATTTTTAGTTTTCCCAATTTATACGCCCATGAGTGGACGTGCCCTATGCTCCCTAAGCTGTGTTTTTTCGATGTTTCAGGACACACCGTACACTTCTCCAGAGTGGCTGTTGGCAATTTACATCCCGCCCATCAGCGTAGCAAGGCTGCCATTTCTCCATGGCCTGTCCTGCATTTCTGGTTTTGACACTTTTTGCAGCATGGCCCTTTTGACCGATGGGAAGCGAAACTTCTTTGTAGCGCTGATTTGCCTTTCCAGGTTGCTTGGTTGGCCAAAAAGTGCGTATGCGTTTTTTCCTGAATATATTCAGGAAAAAACGCATACGCCCTTTTTGGCCAAGGGCATCACTGTCGACGTTTTGCCACTTTTCATGTGCTTTAAATGCGATTCGAATCTACCTCCTGAAACCTGTTTCCTGCAATTCTGCCTTGCTTTCAAATCCTCTTCGTTGCCTTCCCTCAATATATTTGTGGACGAGAGTTATCATTTATAACTCAGCAGGTTTGTGAATTGCAGTGCCCCTGAGCTCCATTTTTCAACTGTCTTTTTTGGGAGCTGGCCGCAAAAGCACGGGATTGCCTCAGGCCCTATTCTTTTTCCCGGCGGCAGGCTGAGCCTGTGTTTATTTCTTCTTCCTGATGGGAAAATAGAGTGACCTGTGCCTGTCCCAACACCTAGATCTAGTCTCTCATTGGTTGCCCCTCTTCCCGTTCATCCTCAGGACAAATTGCAACCTGTAGGGAACAGGAGCTTAAAGGTGCTGATTCTCCAAGTAGGGAAATTGCTAGTAAAGTAGTTGGAAAGGTGAACCCGAGCACAAGGAGATGAGAAATTGGGTGCGTTTTAGAAACCTTTCAAAATCACACGGTGTACCATCTTCTGGGTTTCTCATGCATGTTTTCGATGTAGGAAGATGCCTTTGAACCTGGAGATTTGGGACCCATGGGATGGGTACCACGCAGTATTACTTTAAAGGGTCTGAGTTTGCTCACCCAACCTCACCCAACCTCTAAGCCCCAAGAGTGTCCACCCTTATGTCTCATCCAGCTGTGGGTCTAGATATGGTCAATCCAGGTTGCATCACAGCCTCTGAACGAATTTTGTAAGAATTTCTCTCTCTTTCACTGTCTTTCTTTTACGGGTTTTTAAAAGTAATTTATTTTTATAATGGGGTTTAGCTGCTTTTCACGGCTGTGTTTATGCGGCTTTACACCCACATGGCTCACTTCCAGAGAGATATCAATACATAGGTTTTACGATTCTTACTAGTCAGATATATTCTTGTGCGGTGAATAGGGGGTGTTGAGTCCATTTCACTGAGCAAGGAGTAGGTCTTGTCTATTACATATTGGGTGTATGGAACGGTATCTGAGCGAATTTGAACCCCTTGTTTTATGCATCACCCCACCTCACCTTTCCCGTTAAGCAGCCATAGTGTGTTTTCTAAACGTGTGACTCTGTTCTGTTTTATAATTCAGTTCAAGTGTACAGGTTTTTACATTCCCTCTATATGTGATAGCTTATAATAAGTGTCTTTTTCTGTGTGACTTATTTCACTTAGAATCGTCATACCTAAATCCACTCATCTTGCTTCTACTAGCCTTATGACATTGATTTCATGTCTGAGTGATATTCCATTGTACATAAGAACCACAACTTCTTTATCCATTTTTCTCTTTCCTGGGATATTTAAGGTGTCATGAAGTGGAGGTTCTTGTCAACAGAGCAGCCCTAAACTTTGGGGTGCCTGTGTCTTGCTGATTTTTAGTTTTCCCAATTTATACGCCCATGAGTGGACGTGCCCTATGCTCCCTAAGCTGTGTTTTTTCGATGTTTCAGGACACACCGTACACTTCTCCAGAGTGGATGTTGGCAATTTACATCCCGCCCATCAGCGTAGCAAGGCTGCCATTTCTCCATGGCCTGTCCTGCATTTCTGGTTTTGACACTTTTTGCAGCATGACCCTTTTGACCGATGGGAAGTGAAACTTCTTTGAAGTGCTGATTTGCCTTTCCAGGTTGCTTGGTTGGCCAAAAAGGGCGTATGCGTTTTTTCCTGAAAATATTCAGGAAAAAACGCATACGCCCTTTTTGGCCAAGGGCATCATTGTCGAAGTTTTGCCGCTTTTCATGTGCTTTAAAGGCGATTCGAATCTACCTCCTGAAATCTGTTTCCTGCAATTCTGCCTTGCTTTCAAATCCTCTTCGTTGCCTTCCCTCAATATATCTGTGGATGAGAGTTATCATTTATAACTCTGCGGGTTTGTGAATTGCAGTGTCCCTGAGCTCCATTTTTCAACTCGCTTTTTTGGGAGCTGGCCGCAAAAGCGCGGGATTGCCTCAGGCCCTATTCTGGTTCCTGGTGGCAGGCTGAGCCTGTGGTTAATTCTTCTTCCTGATGGGAAAATAGAGTGACCTGGGCCTGTCCCAACACCTAGATCTAGTCTCTCATTGGTTGCCCCTCTTCCCGTTCATCCTCAGGACAAATTGCAACCTGTAGGGAACAGGAGCTTAAAGGTGCTGATTCTCCAAGTAGAGAGATTGCTAGTAAAGTAGCTGGAAAGGCGAACCCGAGTACAAGGAGATGAGAAATTGGGTGCGTTTTAGAAACCTTTCAAAATCACACGGTGTACCATCTTCTGGGTTTCTCATGCATGTTTTCGATGTAGGAAGATGCCCTTGAACCTGGAGATTTGGGACCCATGGGATGGGTACCACACAGTATTTCTTTAAAGGGTGTGCGTTTGCTCACCCAACCTCACCCAACCTCTAAGCCCCAAGAGTGTCCACCCTTATGTCTCATCCAGCTGTGGGTCTAGATATGGTCAATCCAGGTTGCATCACAGCCTCTGAACGAATTTTGTAAGAATTTCTCTCTCTTTCACTGTCTTTGTTTTACGGGTTTTTAAAAGTAATTTATTTTTATAATGGGGTTTAGCTGGTTTTCTCGGCTGTGTTTATGCGGCTTTACACCCACTTGACTCACTTCCAGACAGATATCAATACATAGGTTTTAAGATTCTTACTAGTCAGATATATTCTTGTGCGGTGAATAGGGGGTGTTGAGTCCAGTTCACTGAGCAAGGAGTAGGTCTTGTCTATTACATATTGGGTGTATGGAACGGTATCTGAGCGAATTTGAAACCCTTGTTTTATGCATCACCCCACCTCACCTTTCCCGTTAAGCAGCCATAGTGTGTTTTCTAAACGTGTGACTCTGTTCTGTTTTGTAATTCAGTTCAAGTGTAGCGGTTTTTACATTCCCTCTATAAGTGATAGCTTATGATAAGTGTCTTTTTCTGTGTGACTTATTTCACTTAGAATCGTCGTACCTAACTCCACTCATCTTGCTTCTACTAGCCTTATGACATTGATTTCATGTCTGAGTGATATTCCATTGTACATAATGACCACAACTTCTTTATCCATTTTTCTCTTTCCTGGGATATTTAAGGTGTCATGAAGTGGAGGTTCTTTTCAACAGAGCAGCCCTAAACTTTGGGGTGCCTGTGTCTTGCTGATTTTTAGTTTTCCCAATTTATACGCCCATGAGTGGACGTGCCCTATCCTCCCTAAGCTGTGTTTTTTCGATGTTTCAGGACACACCGTACACTTCTCCACAGTGGCTGTTGGCAATTTACATCCCGCCCATCAGCGTAGCAAGGCTGCCATTTCTCCATGGCCTGTCCTGCATTTCTGGTTTTGACACTTTTTGCAGCATGGCCCTTTTGACCGATGGGAAGCGAGACTTCTTTGTAGCGCTGATTTGCCTTTCCAGGTTGCTTGGTTGGCCAAAAAGGGCGAATGCGTTTTTTCCTGAATATATTCAGGAAAAAACGCATACGCCCTTTTTGGCCAAGGGCATCATTGTCGACCTTTTGCCGCTTTTCATGTGCTTTAAAGGCGATTCGAATCTACCTCCTGAAATCTGTTTCCTGCAATTCTGCCTTGCTTTCAAATCCTCTTCGTTGCCTTCCCTCAATATATCTGTGGATGAGAGTTATCATTTATAACTCTGCGGGTTTGTGAATTGCAGTGTCCCTGAGCTCCATTTTTCAACTCGCTTTCTTGGTAGCTGGCCGCAAAAGCGCAGGATTGCCTCAGGCCCTATTCTGGTTCCTGGCGGCAGGCTGAGCCTGTGGTTAATTCTTCTTCCTGATGGGAAAATAGAGTGACCTGGGCCTGTCCCAACACCTAGATCTAGTCTCTCATTGGTTGCCCCTCTTCCCGTTCATCCTCAGGACAAATTGCAACCTGTAGGGAACAGGAGCTTAAAGGTGCTGATTCTCCAAGTAGAGAGATTGCTAGTAAAGTAGCTGGAAAGGCGAACCCGAGTACAAGGAGATGAGAAATTGGGTGCGTTTTAGAAACCTTTCAAAATCACACGGTGTACCATCTTCTGGGTTTCTCATGCATGTTTTCGATGTAGGAAGATGCCCTTGAACCTGGAGATTTGGGACCCATGGGATGGGTACCACACAGCATTAATTTAAAGGGTGTGTGTTTGCTCACCCAACCTCACCCAACCTCTAAGCCCCAAGAGTGTCCACCCTTATGTCTCATCCAGCTGTGGGTGTAGATATGGTCAATCCAGGTTGCATCACAGCCTCTGAACGAATTTTGTAAGAATTTCTCTCTCTTTCACTGTCTTTGTTTTACGGGTTTTTAAAAGTAATTTATTTTTATAATGGGGTTTAGCTGCTTTTCACGGCTGTGTTTATGCGGCTTTACACCCACTTGACTCACTTCCAGACAGATATCAATACATAGGTTTTAAGATTCTTACTAGTCAGATATATTCTTGTGCGGTGAATAGGGGGTGTTGAGTCCAGTTCACTGAGCAAGGAGTAGGTCTTGTCTATTACATATTGGGTGTATGGAACAGTATCTGAGCGAATTTGAAACCCTTGTTTTATGCATCACCCCACCCCACCTTTCCCGTTAAGCAGCCATAGTGTGTTTTCTAAACGTGTGACTCTGTTCTGTTTTGTAATTCAGTTCAAGTGTAGCGGTTTTTACATTCCCTCTATAAGTGATAGCTTATGATAAGTGTCTTTTTCTGTGTGACTTATTTCACTTAGAATCGTCGTACCTAAGTCCACTCATCTTGCTTCTACTAGCCTTATGACATTGATTTCATGTCTGAGTGATATTCCATTGTACATAAGGACCACAACTTCTTTATCCATTTTTCTATTTCCTGGGATATTTAAGGTGTCATGAAGTGGAGGTTCTTGTCAACAGAGCAGCCCTAAACTTTGGGGTGCCTGTGTCTTGCTGATTTTTAGTTTTCCCAATTTATACGCCCATGAGTGGACGTGCCCTATGCTCCCTAAGCTGTGTTTTTTCGATGTTTCAGGACACACCGTACACTTCTCCAGAGTGGCTGTTGGCAATTTACATCCCGCCCATCAGCGTAGCAAGGCTGCCATTTCTCCATGGCCTGTCCTGCATTTCTGGTTTTGACACTTTTTGCAGCATGGCCCTTTTGACCGATGGGAAGCGAAACTTCTTTGTAGCGCTGATTTGCCTTTCCAGGTTGCTTGGTTGGCCAAAAAGGGCGTATGCGTTTTTTCCTGAATATATTCAGGAAAAAACGCATACGCCCTTTTTGGCCAAGGGCATCACTGTCGACGTTTTGCCACTTTTCATGTGCTTTAAATGCGATTCGAATCTACCTCCTGAAACCTGTTTCCTGCAATTCTGCCTTGCTTTCAAATCCTCTTCGTTGCCTTCCCTCAATATATTTGTGGACGAGAGTTATCATTTATAACTCAGCAGGTTTGTGAATTGCAGTGCCCCTGAGCTCCATTTTTCAACTGTCTTTTTTGGGAGCTGGCCGCAAAAGCACGGGATTGCCTCAGGCCCTATTCTTTTTCCCGGCGGCAGGCTGAGCCTGTGTTTATTTCTTCTTCCTGATGGGAAAATAGAGTGACCTGTGCCTGTCCCAACACCTAGATCTAGTCTCTCATTGGTTGCCCCTCTTCCCGTTCATCCTCAGGACAAATTGCAACCTGTAGGGAACAGGAGCTTAAAGGTGCTGATTCTCCAAGTAGGGAAATTGCTAGTAAAGTAGCTGGAAAGGTGAACCCGAGCACAAGGAGATGAGAAATTGGGTGCGTTTTAGAAACCTTTCAAAATCACACGGTGTACCATCTTCTGGGTTTCTCATGCATGTTTTCGATATAGGAAGATGCCTTTGAACCTGGAGATTTGGGACCCATGGGATGGGTACCACGCAGTATTACTTTAAAGGGTCTGAGTTTGCTCACCCAACCTCACCCAACCTCTAAGCCCCAAGAGTGTCCACCCTTATGTCTCATCCAGCTGTGGGTCTAGATATGGTCAATCCAGGTTGCATCACAGCCTCTGAACGAATTTTGTAAGAATTTCTCTCTCTTTCACTGTCTTTCTTTTACGGGTTTTTAAAAGTAATTTATTTTTATAATGGGGTTTAGCTGCTTTTCACGGCTGTGTTTATGCGGCTTTACACCCACATGGCTCACTTCCAGAGAGATATCAATACATAGGTTTTACGATTCTTACTAGTCAGATATATTCTTGTGCGGTGAATAGGGGGTGTTGAGTCCATTTCACTGAGCAAGGAGTAGGTCTTGTCTATTACATATTGGGTGTATGGAACAGTATCTGAGCGAATTTGAACCCCTTGTTTTATGCATCACCCCACCTCACCTTTCCCGTTAAGCAGCCATAGTGTGTTTTCTAAACGTGTGACTCTGTTCTGTTTTATAATTCAGTTCAAGTGTACCGGTTTTTACATTCCCTCTATAAGTGATAGCTTATGATAAGTGTCTTTTTCTGTGTGACTTATTTCACTTAGAATCGTCATACCTAAATCCACTCATCTTGCTTCTACTAGCCTTATGACATTGATTTCATGTCTGAGTGATATTCCATTGTACATAAGGACCACAACTTCTTTATCCATTTTTCTCTTTCCTGGGATATTTAAGGTGTCATGAAGTGGAGGTTCTTGTCAACAGAGCAGCCCTAAACTTTGGGGTGCCTGTGTCTTGCTGATTTTTAGTTTTCCCAATTTATACGCCCATGAGTGGACGTGCCCTATGCTCCCTAAGCTGTGTTTTTTCGATGTTTCAGGACACACCGTACACTTCTCCAGAGTGGATGTTGGCAATTTACATCCCGCCCATCAGCGTAGCAAGGCTGCCATTTCTCCATGGCCTGTCCTGCATTTCTGGTTTTGACACTTTTTGCAGCATGACCCTTTTGAACGATGGGAAGTGAAACTTCTTTTAAGTGCTGATTTGCCTTTCCAGGTTGCTTGGTTGGCCAAAAAGGGCGTATGCGTTTTTTCCTGAAAATATTCAGGAAAAAACGCATACGCCCTTTTTGGCCAAGGGCATCATTGTCGAAGTTTTGCCGCTTTTCATGTGCTTTAAAGGCGATTCGAATCTACCTCCTGAAATCAGTTTCCTGCAATTCTGCCTTGCTTTCAAATCCTCTTCGTTGCCTTCCCTCAATATATCTGTGGATGAGAGTTATCATTTATAACTCTGCGGGTTTGTGAATTGCAGTGTCCCTGAGCTCCATTTTTCAACTCGCTTTCTTGGTAGCTGGCCGCAAAAGCGCGGGATTGCCTCAGGCCCTATTCTGGTTCCTGGCGGCAGGCTGAGCCTGTGGTTAATTCTTCTTCCTGATGGGAAAATAGAGTGACCTGGGCCTGTCCCAACACCTAGATCTAGTCTCTCATTCGTTGCCCCTCTTCCCGTTCATCCTCAGGACATATTGCAACCTGTAGGGAACAGGAGCTTAAAGGTGCTGATTCTCCAAGTAGGGAGATTGCTAGTAAAATAGCTGGAAAGGTGAACACGAGCACAAGAAGATGAGAAATGGGGTGCGTTTTAGAAACCTTTCAAAATCACACGGTGTACCATCTTCTGGGTTTCTCATGCATGTTTTCGATGTACGAAGATGCCCTTGAACCTGGAGATTTGGGACCCATGGGATGGGTACCACACAGTATTACTTTAAAGGGTCTGCGTTTGCTCACCCAACCTCACCCAACCTCTCAGCCCCAAGAGTGTCCACCCTTATGTCTCATCCAGGTGTGGGTCTAGATATGGTCAATCCAGGTTGCATCACAGCCCCTGAACGAATTTTGTAGGAATTTCTCTCTCTTTCACTGTCTTTGTTTTACGGGTTTTTAAAAGTAATTTATTTTTATAATGGGGTTATCTGCTTTTCACGGCTGTGTTTATGCGGCTTTACACCCACTTGACTCACTTCCAGACAGATATCAATACATAGGTTTTAAGATTCTTACTAGTCAGATATATTCTTGTGCGGTGAATAGGGGGTGTTGAGTCCAGTTCACTGAGCAAGGAGTAGGTCTTGTCTATTACATATTGGGTGTATGGAACAGTATCTGAGCGAATTTGAAACCCTTGTTTTATGCATCACCCCACCTCACCTTTCCCGTTAAGCAGCCATAGTGTGTTTTCTAAACGTGTGACTCTGTTCTGTTTTGTAATTCAGTTCAAGTGTAGCGGGTTTTACATCCCCTCTATAAGTGATAGCTTATGATAAGTGTCTTTTTCTGTGTGACTTATTTCACTTAGAATCATCGTACCTAAGACCACTCATCTTGCTTCTACTAGCCTTATGACATTGATTTCATGTCTGAGTGATATTCCATTGTACATAAGGACCACAACTTCTTTATCCATTTTTCTCTTTCCTGGGATATTTAAGTTGTCATGAAGTGGAGGTTCTTGTCAACAGAGCAGCCCTAAACTTTGGGGTGCCTGTGTCTTGCTGATTTTTAGTTTTCCCAATTTATACGCCCATGAGTGGACGTGCCCTATGCTCCCTAAGCTGTGTTTTTTCGATGTTTCAGGACACACCGTACACTTCTCCAGAGTGGCTGTTGGCAATTTACATCCCGCCCATCAGCGTAGCAAGGCTGCCATTTCTCCATGGCCTGTCCTGCATTTCTGGTTTTGACACTTTTTGCAGCATCACCCTTTTGACCGATGGGAAGCGAAACTTCTTTGAAGCGCTGATTTGCCTTTCCAGGTTGCTTGGTTGGCCAAAAAGGGCGTATGCGTTTTTTCCTGAATATATTCAGGAAAAAACGCATACGCGCTTTTTGGCCAAGGGCATCATTGTCGACGTTTTGCCGCTTTTCATGTGCTTTAAAGGCGATTCGAATCTACCTCCTGAAATCTGTTTCCTGCAATTCTGCCTTGCTTTCAAATCCTCTTCGTTGCCTTCCCTCAATATATCTGTGGATGAGATTTATCATTTATAACTCTGCGGGTTTGTGAATTGCAGTGTCCCTGAGCTCCATTTTTCAACCCGCTTTTTTGGGAGCTGGCCGCAAAAGCGCGGGATTGCCTCAGGCCCTATTCTGGTTCCTGGCGGCAGGCTGAGCCTGTGGTTAATTCTTCTTCCTGATGGGAAAATAGAGTGACCTGGGCCTGTCCCAACACCTAGATCTAGTCTCTCATTGGTTGCCCCTCTTCCCGTTCATCCTCAGGACAAATTGCAACCTGTAGGGAACAGGAGCTTAAAGGTGCTGATTCTCCAAGTAGGGAGATTGCTAGTAAAGTAGCTGGAAAGGCGAACCCGAGCACAAGGAGATGAGAAATTGGGTGCGTTTTAGAAACCTTTCAAAATCACACGGTGTACCATCTTCTGGGTTTCTCATGCATGTTTTCGATGTAGGAAGATGCCCTTGAACCTGTAGATTTGGGACCCATGGGATGGGTACCACACAGTATAACTTTAAAGGGTCTGCGTTTGCTCACCCAACCTCACCCAACCTCTAAGCCCCAAGAGTGTCCACCCTTATGTCTCATCCAGCTGTGGGTCTAGATATGGTCAATCCAGGTTGCATCACAGCCTCTGAACGAATTTTGTAAGAATTTCTCTCTCTTTCACTGTCTTTGTTTTACGGGTTTTTAAAAGTAATTTATTTTTATAATGGGGTTTAGCTGCTTTTCACGGCTGTGTTTATGCGGCTTTACACCCACTTGACTCACTTCCAGACAGATATCAATACATAGGTTTTAAGATTCTTACTAGTCACATATATTCTTGTGCGGTGAATAGGGGGTGTTGAGTCCAGTTCACTGAGCAAGGAGTAGGTCTTGTCTATTACATATTGGGTGTATGGAACGGTATCTGAGCGAATTTGAAACCCTTGTTTTATGCATCACCACACCTCACCTTTCCCGTTAAGCAGCCATAGTGTGTTTTCTAAACGTGTGACTCTGTTCTGTTTTGTAATTCAGTTCAGGTGTAGCGGTTTTTACATTCCCTCTATAAGTGATAGCTTATGATAAGTGTCTTTTTCTGTGTCACTTATTTCACTTAGAATCGTCATACCTAAATCCACTCATCTTGCTTCTACTAGCCTTATGACATTGATTTCATGTCTGAGTGATATTCCTTTGTACATAAGGACCACAACTTCTTTATCCATTTTTCTCTTTCCTGGGATATTTAAGGTGTCATGAAGTGGAGGTTCTTGTCAACAGAGCAGCCCTAAACTTTGGGGTGCCTGTGTCTTGCTGATTTTTAGTTTTCCCAATTTATACGCCCATGAGTGGACGTGCCCTATGCTCCCTAAGCTGTGTTTTTTCGATGTTTCAGGACACACCGTACACTTCTCCAGAGTGGCTGTTGGCAATTTACATCCCGCCCATTAGCGTAGCAAGGCTGCCATTTCTCAATGGCCTGTCCTGCATTTCGGGTTTTGACACTTCTTGCAGAATGGCCCTTTTGACCGATGGGAAGCGAGACTTCTTTGTAGCGCTGATTTGCCTTTCCAGGTTGCTTGATTGGCGAAAAAGGGCGTATGATTTTTTTCCCGAATATATTCAGGAAAAAACGCATACGCCCTTTTTGGCCAAGGGCATCACTGTCGACGTTTTGCCACTTTTCATGTGCTTTAAAGGCGATTCGAATCTACCTCCTGAGACCTGTTTCCTGCAATTCTGCCTTGCTTTCAAATCCTCTTCGTTGCCTTCCCTCAATATATTTGTGGACGAGAGTTATCATTTATAACTCAGCAGGTTTGTGAATTGCAGTGCCCCTGAGCTCCATTTTTCAACTGTCTTTTTTGGGAGCTGGCCGCAAAAGCACGGGATTGCCTCAGGCCCTATTCTGGTTCCCGGCCGCAGGCTGAGCCTGTGTTTAATTCTTCTTCCTAATGGGGAAATAGAGTGACCTGTGCCTGTCCCAACACCTAGATATAGTCTCTCATTGGTTGCCCCTCTTCCCGTTCATCCTCAGGACAAATTGCAACCTGTAGGGAAGAGGAGCTTAAAGGTGCTGATTCTCCAAGTAGGGAGATTGCTAGTAAAGTAGCTGGAAAGGCGAACCCGAGCACAAGGAGATGAGAAATGGGGTGCGTTTTAGAAACCTTTCAAAATCACACGGTGTACCATCTTCTGGGTTTCTCATGCATGTTTTCGATGTAGGAAGATGCCCTTGAACCTGGAGACTTGGGACTCATTCGTTGGGTACCACGCAGTATTACTTTAAAGGATCTGCGTTTGCTCACCCAACCTAACCCAACCTTTCAGCCCCAAGAGTGTCCACCCATATGTCTCATCCAGCTGTGCGTGTAGATATGGTCAATCCAGGTTGCATCACAGCCTCTGAACGAATTTTGTAAGAATTTCTCTCTCTTTCACTGTCTTTGTTTTACGGGTTTTTAAAAGTAATTTAGTTTTATAATGGGGTTTAGCTGCTTTTCACGGCTGTGTTTATGCGGCTTTACACCCACTTGACTCACTTCCAGACATATATCAATACATAGGTTTTAAGATTCTTACTAGTCACATATATTCTTGTACGGTGAATAGGGGGTGTTGAGTCCAGTTCACTTAGCAAGGAGTAGGTCTTGTCTATTACATATTGGGTGTATGGAACTGTATCTGAGCGAATTTGAAACCCTTGTTTTATGCATCACCCCACCTCACCTTTCCCGTTAAGCAGCCATAGTTTGTTTTCTAAACGTGTGACTCTGTTCTGTTTTGTAATTCAGTTCAAGTGTAGCGGTTTTTACATTCCCTCTATAAGTGATAGCTTATGATAAGTGTCTTTTTCTGTGTGACTTATTTCACTTAGAATCGTCGTACCTAAGTCCACTCATCTTGCTTCTACTAGCCTTATGACATTGATTTCATGTCTGAGTGATATTCCATTATACATAAGGACCACAACTTCTTTATCCATTTTTCTCTTTCCTGGGATATTTAAGGTGTCATGAAGTGGTGGTTCTTGTCAACAGAGCAGCCCTAAACTTTGGGGTGCCTGTGTCTTGCTGATGTTTAGTTTTCCCAATTTATACGCCCATGAGTGGACGTGCCCTATGCTCCCTAAGCTGTGTTTTTTCGATGTTTCAGGACACACCGTACATTTCTCCAGAGTGGCTGTTGGCAATTTACATCCCGCCCATCAGCGTAGCAAGGCTGCCATTTCTTCATGGCGTGTCCTGCATTTCTGATTTTGACACTTTTTGCAGCATGACCCTTTTGACCGATGGGAAGCGAAACTTCTTTGTAGCGCTGATTTGCCTTTCCAGGTTGCTTGGTTGGCCAAAAAGGGCGTATGCGTTTTTTCCTGAATATATTCAGGAAAAAAACGCTTACGCCCTTTTTGGCCAAGGGCATCACTGTCGACGTTTTGCCACTTTTCATGTGCTTTAAAGGCGATTCGAATCTACCTCCTGAAACCTGTTTCCTGCAATTCTGCCTTGCTTTCAAATCCTCTTCGTTGCCTTCCCTCAATATATCTGTGGATGAGAGTTATCACTTATAACTCTGCGGGTTTGTGAATTGCAGTGTCCCTGAGCTCCATTTTTCAACTCGCTTTTTTGGGAGCTGGCCGCAAAAGCGCGGGATTGCCTCAGGCCCTATTCTGGTTCCTGGCAGCAGGCTGAGCCTGTGGTTAATTCTTCTTCCTGATGGGAAAATAGAGTGACCTGGGCCTGTCCCAACACCTAGATCTAGTCTCTCATTGGTTGCCCCTCTTCCCGTTCAACCTCAGGAAATATTGCAACCTGTAGGGAACAGGAGCTTAAAGGTGCTGATTCTCCAAGTAGGGAGATTGCTAGTAAAGTAGCTGGAAAGGCGAACCCTAGCACAAGGAGATGAGAAATTGGGTGCGTTTTAGAAACCTTTCAAAATCACACGGTGTACCATCTTCTGGGTTTCTCATGCATGTTTTCGATGTAGGAAGATGCCCTTGAACCTGGAGATTTGGGACCCATGGGATGGGTACCACGCAGTATTACTTTAAAGGGTCTGAGTTTGCTCACCCAACCTCACCGAACCTCTAAGCCCCAAGAGTGTCCACCCTTATGTCTCATCCAGGTGTGGGTCTAGATATGGTCAATCCAGGTTGCATCACAGCCCCTGAACGAATTGTGTAAGAATTTCTCTCTCTTTCACTGTCTTTGTTTTACGGGTTTTTAAAAGTAATTTATTTTTATGATGGGGTTTAGCTGCTTTTCACGGCTGTGTTTATGCGGCTTTACACCCACTTGGCTCACTTCCAGAGAGATATCAATACATAGGTTTTACGATTCTTACTAGTCAGATATATTCTTGTGCGGTGAATAGGGGGTGTTGAGTCCAGTTCACTGAGCAAGGAGTAGGTCTTGTCTATTACATATTGGGTGTATGGAACAGTATCTGAGCGAATTTGAAACCCTTGTTTTATGCATCACCCCACCTCACCTTTCCCGTTAAGCAGCCATAGTGTGTTTTCTAAACGTGTGACTCTGTTCTGTTTTGTAATTCAGTTCAAGTGTAGCGGTTTTTACATTCCCTCTATAAGTGATAGCTTATGATAAGTGTCTTTTTCTGTGTCACTTATTTCACTTAGAATCGTCATACCTAAATCCACTCATCTTGCTTCTACTAGCCTTATGACATTGATTTCATGTCTGAGGGATATTCCTTTGTACATAAGGACCACAACTTCTTTATCCATTTTTCTCTTTCCTGGGATATTTAAGGTGTCATGAAGTGGAGTTTCTTGTCAACATAGCAGCCCTAAACATTGGGGTGCCTGTGTCTTGCTGATTTTTAGTTTTCCCAATTTATACGCCCATGAGTGGACGTGCCCTATGCTCCCTAAGCTGTGTTTTTTCGATGTTTCAGGACACACCGTACACTTCTCCAGAGTGGCTATTGGCAATTTACATCCCGCCCATCAGCGTAGCAAGGCTGCCATTTCTCCATGGCCTGTCCTGCATTTCTGGTTTTGACACTTTTTGCAGCATGTCCCTTTTGACCGATGGGAAGCGAGACTTCTTTGTAGCCCTGATTTGCCTTTCCAGTTTGCTTGGTTGGCCAAAAAGGGCGTATGCGTTTTTTCCTGAATATATTCAGGAAAAAACGCATACGCCCTTTTTGGCCAAGGGCATCACTGTCGACGTTTTGCCACTTTTCATGTGCTTTAAAGGCGATTCGAATCTACCTCCTGAAACCTGTTTCCTGCAATTCTGCCTTGCTTTCAAATCCTCTTCGTTGCCTTCCCTCAATATATCTGTGGATGAGAGTTATCATTTATAACTCTGCGGGTTTGTGAATTGCAGTGTCCCTGAGCTCCATTTTTCAACTCGCTTTTTTGGGAGCTGGCCGCAAAAGCACGGGATTGCCTCAGGCCCTATTCTGGTTCCTGGCAGCAGGCTGAGCCTGTGGTTAATTCTTCTTCCTGATGGGAAAATAGAGTGACCTGGGCCTGTCCCAACACCTAGATCTAGTCTCTCATTGGTTGCCCCTCTTCCCATTCAACCTCAGGACAATTTGCAACCTGTAGGGAACAGGAGCTTAAAGGTGCTGATTCTCCAAGTAGGGAGATTGCTAGTAAAGTAGCTGGAAAGGCGAACCCTAGCACAAGGAGATGAGAAATTGGGTGCGATTTAGAAACCTTTCAAATTCACACGGTGTACCATCTTCTGGGTTTCTCATGCATGTTTTCGATGTAGGAAGATGCCCTTGAACCTGGAGATTTGGGACCCATGGGATGGGTACCACACAGTATAACTTTAAAGGGTCTGCGTTTGCTCACCCAACCTCACCCAACCTCTCAGCCCCAAGATTGTCCACCCTTATGTCTCATCCAGTTGTGGGTCTAGATATGGTCAATCCAGGTTGCATCACAGCCCCTGAACGAATTTTGTAAGAATTTCTCTCTCTTTCACTGTCTTTGTTTTACGGGTTTTAAAAGTAATTTATTTTTATAATGGGGTTTAGCTGCTTTTCACGGCTGTGTTTATGCAGCTTTACACCCACTTGACACACTTCCAGAGAGATATCAATACATAGGTTTTACGATTCTTACTAGTCACATATATTCTTCTGCGGTGAATAGGGGGTGTTGAGTCCAGTTCACTGAGCAAGGAGTAGGTCTTGTCTATTACATATTGGGTGTATGGAACAGTATCTGAGCGAATTTGAAACCCTTGTTTTATGCATCACCCCACCTCACCTTTCCCGTTAAGCAGCCATAGTGTGTTTTCTAAACGTGTGACTCTGTTCTGTTTTGTAATTCAGTTCAAGTGTAGTGGTTTTTACATTCCCTCTATAAGTGATATCTTATGATAAGTGTCTTTTTCTGTGTGACTTATTTCACTTAGAATCGTCATACCTAAATCCACTCATCTTGCTTCTACTAGCCTTATGACATTGATTTCATGTCTGAGTGATATTCCTTTGTACATAAGGACCACAACTTCTTTATCCATTTTTCTCTTTCCTGGGATATTTAAGGTGTCATGAAGTGGAGGTTCTTGTCAACATAGCAGCCCTAAACATTGGGGTGCCTGTGTCTTGCTGATTTTTAGTTTTCCCAATTTATACGCCCATGAGTGGACGTGCCCTATGCTCCCTAAGCTGTGTTTTTTCGATGTTTCAGGACACACCGTACACTTCTCCAGAGTGGCTGTTGGCAATTTACATCCCGCCCATCAGCGTTACAAGGCTGCCATTTCTCCATGGCCTGTCCTGCATTTCTGGTTTTGACACTTTTTGCAGCATGGCCCTTTTGACCGATGGGAAGCGAGACCTCTTTGTAGCGCTGATTTGCCTTTCCAGGTTGCTTGGTTGGCCAAAAAGGGCGTATGCGTTTTTTCCTGAATATATTCAGGAAAAAACGCATACGCCCTTTTTGGCCAAGGGCATCATTGTCGATGTTTTGCCACTTTTCATGTGCTTTAAAGGCGATTCGAATCTACCTCCTGAAATTTGTTTCCTGCAATTCTGCCTTGCTTTCAAATACTCTTCGTTGCCTTCCCTCAATATATCTGTGGATGAGAGTTATCATTTATAACTCTGCGGGTTTGTGAATTGGAGTGTCCCTGAGCTCCATTTTTCAACCCGCTTTTTTGGGAGCTGGCCGCAAAAGCGCGGGATTGCCTCAGGCCCTATTCTGGTTCCTGGCGGCAGGCTGAGCCTGTGGTTAATTCTTCTTCCTGATGGGAAAATAGAGTGACCTGGGCCTGTCCCAACACCTAGATCTAGTCTCTCATTGGTTGCCCCTCTTCCCGTTCATCCTCAGGACAAATTGCAACCTGTAGGGAACAGGAGCTTAAAGGTGCTGATTCTCCAAGTAGGGAGATTGCTAGTAAAGTAGCTGGAAAGGCGAACCCGAGCACAAGGAGATGAGAAATTGGGTGCGTTTTAGAAACCTTTCAAAATCACACGGTGTACCATCTTCTGGGTTTCTCATGCATGTTTTCGATGTAGGAAGATGCCCTTGAACCTGTAGATTTGGGACCCATGGGATGGGTACCACACAGTATAACTTTAAAGGGTCTGCGTTTGCTCACCCAACCTCACCCAACCTCTAAGCCCCAAGAGTGTCCACCCTTATGTCTCATCCAGCTGTGGGTCTAGATATGGTCAATCCAGGTTGCATCACAGCCTCTGAACGAATTTTGTAAGAATTTCTCTCTCTTTCACTGTCTTTGTTTTACGGGTTTTTAAAAGTAATTTATTTTTATAATGGGGTTTAGCTGCTTTTCACGGCTGTGTTTATGCGGCTTTACACCCACTTGACTCACTTCCAGACAGATATCAATACATAGGTTTTAAGATTCTTACTAGTCACATATATTCTTGTGCGGTGAATAGGGGGTGTTGAGTCCAGTTCACTGAGCAAGGAGTAGGTCTTGTCTATTACATATTGGGTGTATGGAACGGTATCTGAGCGAATTTGAAACCCTTGTTTTATGCATCACCACACCTCACCTTTCCCGTTAAGCAGCCATAGTGTGTTTTCTAAACGTGTGACTCTGTTCTGTTTTGTAATTCAGTTCAGGTGTAGCGGTTTTTACATTCCCTCTATAAGTGATAGCTTATGATAAGTGTCTTTTTCTGTGTCACTTATTTCACTTAGAATCGTCATACCTAAATCCACTCATCTTGCTTCTACTAGCCTTATGACATTGATTTCATGTCTGAGTGATATTCCATTGTACATAAGGACCACAACTTCTTTATCCATTTTTCTCTTTCCTGGGATATTTAAGTTGTCATGAAGTGGAGGTTCTTGTCAACAGAGCAGCCCTAAACTTTGGGGTGCCTGTGTCTTGCTGATTTTTAGTTTTCCCAATTTATACGCCCATGAGTGGACGTGCCCTATGCTCCCTAAGCTGTGTTTTTTCGATGTTTCAGGACACACCGTACACTTCTCCAGAGTGGCTGTTGGCAATTTACATCCCGCCCATCAGCGTAGCAAGGCTGCCATTTCTCCATGGCCTGTCCTGCATTTCTGGTTTTGACACTTTTTGCAGCATCACCCTTTTGACCGATGGGAAGCGAAACTTCTTTGAAGCGCTGATTTGCCTTTCCAGGTTGCTTGGTTGGCCAAAAAGGGCGTATGCGTTTTTTCCTGAATATATTCAGGAAAAAACGCATACGCGCTTTTTGGCCAAGGGCATCATTGTCGACGTTTTGCCGCTTTTCATGTGCTTTAAAGGCGATTCGAATCTACCTCCTGAAATCTGTTTCCTGCAATTCTGCCTTGCTTTCAAATCCTCTTCGTTGCCTTCCCTCAATATATCTGTGGATGAGATTTATCATTTATAACTCTGCGGGTTTGTGAATTGCAGTGTCCCTGAGCTCCATTTTTCAACCCGCTTTTTTGGGAGCTGGCCGCAAAAGCGCGGGATTGCCTCAGGCCCTATTCTGGTTCCTGGCGGCAGGCTGAGCCTGTGGTTAATTCTTCTTCCTGATGGGAAAATAGAGTGACCTGGGCCTGTCCCAACACCTAGATCTAGTCTCTCATTGGTTGCCCCTCTTCCCGTTCATCCTCAGGACAAATTGCAACCTGTAGGGAACAGGAGCTTAAAGGTGCTGATTCTCCAAGTAGGGAGATTGCTAGTAAAGTAGCTGGAAAGGCGAACCCGAGCACAAGGAGATGAGAAATTGGGTGCTTTTTAGAAACCTTTCAAAATCACACGGTGTACCATCTTCTGGGTTTCTCATGCACGTTTTCGATGTAGGAAGATGCCCTTGAACCTGTAGATTTGGGACCCATGGGATGGGTACCACACAGTATAACTTTAAAGGGTCTGCGTTTGCTCACCCAACCTCACCCAACCTCTAAGCCCCAAGAGTGTCCACCCTTATGTCTCATCCAGCTGTGGGTCTAGATATGGTCAATCCAGGTTGCATCACAGCCTCTGAACGAATTTTGTAAGAATTTCTCTCTCTTTCACTGTCTTTGTTTTACGGGTTTTTAAAAGTAATTTATTTTTATAATGGGGTTTAGCTGCTTTTCACGGCTGTGTTTATGCGGCTTTACACCCACTTGACTCACTTCCAGACAGATATCAATACATAGGTTTTAAGATTCTTACTAGTCACATATATTCTTGTGCGGTGAATAGGGGGTGTTGAGTCCAGTTCACTGAGCAAGGAGTAGGTCTTGTCTATTACATATTGGGTGTATGGAACGGTATCTGAGCGAATTTGAAACCCTTGTTTTATGCATCACCACACCTCACCTTTCCCGTTAAGCAGCCATAGTGTGTTTTCTAAACGTGTGACTCTGTTCTGTTTTGTAATTCAGTTCAGGTGTAGCGGTTTTTACATTCCCTCTATAAGTGATAGCTTATGATAAGTGTCTTTTTCTGTGTCACTTATTTCACTTAGAATCGTCATACCTAAATCCACTCATCTTGCTTCTACTAGCCTTATGACATTGATTTCATGTCTGAGTGATATTCCTTTGTACATAAGGACCACAACTTCTTTATCCATTTTTCTCTTTCCTGGGATATTTAAGGTGTCATGAAGTGGAGGTTCTTGTCAACAGAGCAGCCCTAAACTTTGGGGTGCCTGTGTCTTGCTGATTTTTAGTTTTCCCAATTTATACGCCCATGAGTGGACGTGCCCTATGCTCCCTAAGCTGTGTTTTTTCGATGTTTCAGGACACACCGTACACTTCTCCAGAGTGGCTGTTGGCAATTTACATCCCGCCCATTAGCGTAGCAAGGCTGCCATTTCTCAATGGCCTGTCCTGCATTTCGGGTTTTGACACTTTTTGCAGAATGGCCCTTTTGACCGATGGGAAGCGAGACTTCTTTGTAGCGCTGATTTGCCTTTCCAGGTTGCTTGATTGGCGAAAAAGGGCGTATGATTTTTTTCCCGAATATATTCAGGAAAAAACGCATACGCCCTTTTTGGCCAAGGGCATCACTGTCGACGTTTTGCCACTTTTCATGTGCTTTAAAGGCGATTCGAATCTACCTCCTGAGACCTGTTTCCTGCAATTCTGCCTTGCTTTCAAATCCTCTTCGTTGCCTTCCCTCAATATATTTGTGGACGAGAGTTATCATTTATAACTCAGCAGGTTTGTGAATTGCAGTGCCCCTGAGCTCCATTTTTCAACTGTCTTTTTTGGGAGCTGGCCGCAAAAGCACGGGATTGCCTCAGGCCCTATTCTGGTTCCCGGCGGCAGGCTGAGCCTGTGTTTAATTCTTCTTCCTAATGGGGAAATAGAGTGACCTGTGCCTGTCCCAACACCTAGATATAGTCTCTCATTGGTTGCCCCTCTTCCCGTTCATCCTCAGGACAAATTGCAACCTGTAGGGAAGAGGAGCTTAAAGGTGCTGATTCTCCAAGTAGGGAGATTGCTAGTAAAGTAGCTGGAAAGGCGAACCCGAGCACAAGGAGATGAGAAATGGGGTGCGTTTTAGAAACCTTTCAAAATCACACGGTGTACCATCTTCTGGGTTTCTCATGCATGTTTTCGATGTAGGAAGATGCCCTTGAATCTAGAGATTTGGGACCCATGGGATGGGTACCACGCAGTATTACTTTAAAGGGTCTGAGTTTGCTCACCCAACCTCACCCAACCTCTAAGCCCCAAGAGTGTCCACCCTTATGTCTCATCCAGGTGTGGGTCTAGATATGGTCAATCCAGGTTGCATCACAGCCTCTGAACGAATTTTGTAAGAATTTCTCTCTCTTTCACTGTCTTTCTTTTACGGGTTTTTAAAAGTAATTTATTTTTATAATGGGGTTTAGCTGCTTTTCACGGCTGTGTTTATGCGGCTTTACACCCACATGGCTCACTTCCAGAGAGATATCAATACATAGGTTTTACGATTCTTACTAGTCAGATATATTCTTGTGCGGTGAATAGGGGGTGTTGAGTCCATTTCACTGAGCAAGGAGTAGGTCTTGTCTATTACATATTGGGTGTATGGAACAGTATCTGAGCGAATTTGAAACCCTTGTTTTATGCATCACCCCACCTCACCTTTCCCGTTAAGCAGCCATAGTGTGTTTTCTAAACGTGTGACTCTGTTCTGTTTTATAATTCAGTTCAAGTGTACCGGTTTTTACATTCCCTCTATAAGTGATAGCTTATGATAAGTGTCTTTTTCTGTGTGACTTATTTCACTTAGAATCGTCATACCTAAATCCACTCATCTTGCTTCTACTAGCCTTATGACATTGATTTCATGTCTGAGTGATATTCCATTGTACATAAGAACCACAACTTCTTTATCCATTTTTCTCTTTCCTGGGATATTTAAGGTGTCATGAAGTGGAGGTTCTTGTCAACAGAGCAGCCCTAAACTTTGGGGTGCCTGTGTCTTGCTGATTTTTAGTTTTCCCAATTTATACGCCCATGAGTGGACGTGCCCTATGCTCCCTAAGCTGTGTTTTTTCGATGTTTCAGGACACACCGTACACTTCTCCAGAGTGGATGTTGGCAATTTACATCCCGCCCATCAGCGTAGCAAGGCTGCCATTTCTCCATGGCCTGTCCTGCATTTCTGGTTTTGACACTTTTTGCAGCATGACCCTTTTGACCGATGGGAAGTGAAACTTCTTTGAAGCGCTGATTTGCCTTTCCAGGTTGCTTGGTTGGCCAAAAAGGGCGTATGCGTTTTTTCCTGAAAATATTCAGGAAAAAACGCATACGCCCTTTTTGGCCAAGGGCATCATTGTCGAAGTTTTGCCGCTTTTCATGTGCTTTAAAGGCGATTCGAATCTACCTCCTGAAATCTGTTTCCTGCAATTCTGCCTTGCTTTCAAATCCTCTTCGTTGCCTTCCCTCAATATATCTGTGGATGAGAGTTATCATTTATAACTCTGCGGGTTTGTGAATTGCAGTGTCCCTGAGCTCCATTTTTCAACTCGCTTTTTTGGGAGCTGGCCGCAAAAGCGCGGGATTGCCTCAGGCCCTATTCTGGTTCCTGGTGGCAGGCTGAGCCTGTGGTTAATTCTTCTTCCTGATGGGAAAATAGAGTGACCTGGGCCTGTCCCAACACCTAGATCTAGTCTCTCATTGGTTGCCCCTCTTCCCGTTCATCCTCGGGACAAATTGCAACCTGTAGGGAACAGGAGCTTAAAGGTGCTGATTCTCCAAGTAGAGAGATTGCTAGTAAAGTAGCTGGAAAGGCGAACCCGAGTACAAGGAGATGAGAAATTGGGTGCGTTTTAGAAACCTTTCAAAATCACACGGTGTACCATCTTCTGGGTTTCTCATGCATGTTTTCGATGTAGGAAGATGCCCTTGAACCTGGAGATTTGGGA
This sequence comes from Eschrichtius robustus, assembly GCF_028021215.1. Lineage (NCBI taxonomy): Eukaryota > Metazoa > Chordata > Mammalia > Artiodactyla > Eschrichtiidae > Eschrichtius > Eschrichtius robustus. The sequence goes on along the minus strand of NW_027175161.1, from coordinate 418,245 downwards.
CCCATGGGATGGGTACCACACAGTATTTCTTTTAAGGGTGTGCGTTTGCTCACCCAACCTCACCCAACCTCTAAGCCCCAAGAGTGTCCACCCTTATGTCTCATCCAGCTGTGGGTCTAGATATGGTCAATCCAGGTTGCATCACAGCCTCTGAACGAATTTTGTAAGAATTTCTCTCTCTTTCACTGTCTTTGTTTTACGGGTTTTTAAAAGTAATTTATTTTTATAATGGGGTTTAGCTGATTTTCACGGCTGTGTTTATGCGGCTTTACACCCACTTGACTCACTTCCAGACAGATATCAATACATAGGTTTTAAGATTCTTACTAGTCAGATATATTCTTGTGCGGTGAATAGGGTGTGTTGAGTCCAGTTCACTGAGCAAGGAGTAGGTCTTGTCTATTACATATTGGGTGTATGGAACAGTATCTGAGCGAATTTGAAACCCTTGTTTTATGCATCACCCCACCTCACCTTTCCCGTTAAGCAGCCATAGTGTGTTTTCTAAACGTGTGACTCTGTTCTGTTTTGTAATTCAGTTCAAGTGTAGCGGGTTTTACATCCCCTCTATAAGTGATAGCTTATGATAAGTGTCTTTTTCTGTGTGACTTATTTCACTTAGAATCGTCGTACCTAAGTCCACTCATCTTGCTTCTACTAGCCTTATGACATTGATTTCATGTCTGAGTGATATTCCATTGTACATAAGGACCACAACTTCTTTATCCATTTTTCTCTTTCCTGGGATATTTAAGGTGTCATGAAGTGGAGGTTCTTGTCAACATAGCAGCCCTAAACATTGGGGTGCCTGTGTCTTGCTGATTTTTAGTTTCCCAATTTATACGCCCATGAGTGGTCGTGCCCTATGCTCCCTAAGCTGTGTTTTTTCGATGTTTCAGGACACACCGTACACTTCTCCAGAGTGGCTGTTGGCAATTTACATCCCGCCCATCAGCGTAGCAAGGCTGCCATTTCTCCATGGCCTGTCCTGCATTTCTGGTTTTGACACTTTTTGCAGCATGGCCCTTTTGACCGATGGGAAGCGAGTCCTCTTTGTAGCGCTGATTTGCCTTTCCAGGTTGCTTGGTTGGCCAAAAAGGGCGTATGCGTTTTTTCCTGAATATATTCAGGAAAAAACGCATACGCCCTTTTTTGCCAAGGGCATCACTGTCGACGTTTTGCCACTTTTCATGTGCTTTAAAGGCGATTCGAATCTACCTCCTGAAACCTGTTTCCTGTAATTCTGCCTTGCTTTCAAATCCTCTTCGTTGGCTTCCCTCAATATATCTGTGGATGAGAGTTATCATTTATAACTCTGCGGGTTTGTGAATTGCAGTGTCCCTGAGCTCCATTTTTCAACTCGCTTTTTTGGGAGCTTGCCGCAAAAGCGCGGGATTGCCTCAGGCCCTATTCTGGTTCCTGGCAGAAGGCTGAGCCTGTGGTTAATTCTTCTTCCTGATGGGAAAATAGAGTGACCTGGGCCTGTCCCAACACCTAGATCTAGTCTCTCATTGGTTGCCCCTCTTCCCGTTCAACCTCAGGACAAATTGCAACCTGTAGGGAACAGGAGCTTAAAGGTGCTGATTCTCCAAGTAGGGAGATTGCTAGTAAAGTAGCTGGAAAGGCGAACCCTAGCACAAGGAGATGAGAAATGGGGTGCGTTTTAGAAACCTTTCAAAATCACACGGTGTACCATCTTCTGGGTTTCTCATGCATGTTTTCGTTGTAGGAAGATGCCCTTGAACCTGGAGATTTGGGACCCATGGGATGGGTACCACGCAGTATTACTTTAAAGGGTCTGAGTTTGCTCACCCAACGTCACCCAACCTCTAAGCCCCAAGAGTGTCCACCCTTATGTCTCATCCAGCTGTGGGTCTAGATATGGTCAATCCAGGTTGCATCACAGCCCCTGAACGAATTTTGTAAGAATTTCTCTCTCTTTCACTGTCTTTGTTTTACGGGTTTTTAAAAGTAATTTATTTTTATAATGGGGTTTAGCTGCTTTTCACGGCTGTGTTTATGCGGCTTTACACCCACTTGACTCACTTCCAGACAGATATCAATACATAGGTTTTAAGATTCTTACTAGTCACATATATTCTTGTGCGGTGAATAGGGGGTGTTGAGTCCAGTTCACTGAGCAAGGAGTAGGTCTTGTCTGTTACATATTGGGTGTATGGAACGGTATCTGAGCGAATTTGAAACCCTTGTTTTATGCATCACCCCACCTCAACTTTCCCGTTAAGCAGCCATAGTGTGTTTTCTAAACGTGTGACTCTGTTCTGTTTTGTAATTCAGTTCAAGTGTAGCGGTTTTTACATTCCCTCTATAAGTGATAGCTTATGATAAGTGTCTTTTTCTGTGTGACTTATTTCACTTAGAATCGTCGTACCTAAATCCACTCATCTTGCTTCTACTAGCCTTATGACATTGATTTCATGTCTGAGTGATATTCCATTGTACCTAAGGACCACAACTTCTTTATCCATTTTTCTCTTTCCTGGGATATTTAAGGTGTCATGAAGTGGTGGTTCTTGTCAACAGAGCAGCCCTAAACTTTGGGGTGCCTGTGTCTTGCTGATTTTTAGTTTTCCCAATTTATACGCCCATGAGTGGACGTGCCCTATGCTCCCTAAGCTGTGTTTTTTCGATGTTTCAGGACACACCGTACACTTCTCCAGAGTGGCTGTTGGCAATTTACATCCCGCCCATCAGCGTAGCAAGGCTGCCATTTCTTCATGGCCTGTCCTGCATTTCTGATTTTGACACTTTTTGCAGCATGACCCTTTTGACCGATGGGAAGCGAAACTTCTTTGTAGCGCTGATTTGCCTTTCCAGGTTGCTTGGTTGGCCAAAAAGGGCGTATGCGTTTTTTCCTGAATATATTCAGGAAAAAACGCTTACGCCCTTTTTGGCCAAGGGCATCACTGTCGACGTTTTGCCACTTTTCATGTGCTTTAAAGGCGATTCGAATCTACCTCCTGAAACCTGTTTCCTGCAATTCTGCCTTGCTTTCAAATCCTCTTCGTTGCCTTCCCTCAATATATCTGTGGATGAGAGTTATCACTTATAACTCTGCGTGTTTGTGAATTGCAGTGTCCCTGAGCTCCATTTTTCAACTCGCTTTTTTGGGAGCTGGCCGCAAAAGCGCGGGATTGCCTCAGCCCCTATTCTGGTTCCTGGCAGCAGGCTGAGCCTGTGGTTAATTCTTCTTCCTGATGGGAAAATAGAGTGACCTGGGCCTGTCCCAACACCTAGATCTATTCTCTCATTGGTTGCCCCTCTTCCCGTTCAACCTCAGGACAAATTGCAACCTGTAGGGAACAGGAGCTTAAAAGTGCTGATTCTCCAAGTAGGGAGATTGCTAGTAAAGTAGCTGGAAAGGCGAACCCTAGCACAAGGAGATGAGAAATTAGTTGCGTTTTAGAAACCTTTCAAAATCACACGGTGTACCATCTTCTGGGTTTCTCATGCATGTTTTCGATGTACGAAGATGCCCTTGAACCTGGAGATTTGGGACCCATGGGATGGGTACCACGCAGTATTACTTTAAAGGGTCTGAGTTTGCTCACCCAACCTCACCCAACCTCTAAGCCCCAAGAGTGTCCACCCTTATGTCTCATCCAGGTGTGGGTCTAGATATGGTCAATCCAGGTTGCATCACAGCCTCTGAACGAATTTTGTAAGAATTTCTCTCTCTTTCACTGTCTTTGTTTTACGGGTTTTTAAAAGTAATTTATTTTTATAATGGGGTTTAGCTGCTTTTCACGGCTGTGTTTATGCGGCTTTACACCCACTTGACTCACTTCCAGACAGATATCAATACATAGGTTTTAAGATTCTTACTAGTCACATATATTCTTGTGTGGTGAATAGGGGGTGTTGAGTCCAGTTCACTGAGCAAGGAGTAGGTCTTGTCTATTACATATTGGGTGTATGGAACGGTATCTGAGCGAATTTGAAACCCTTGTTTTATGCATCACCCCTCCTCACCTTTCCCGTTAAGCAGCCATAGTTTGTTTTCTAAACGTGTGACTCTGTTCTGTTTTGTAATTCAGTTCAGGTGTAGCGGTTTTTACATTCCCTCTATAAGTGATAGCTTATGATAAGTGTCTTTTTCTGTGTCACTTATTTCACTTAGAATCGTCATACCTAAATCCACTCATCTTGCTTCTACTAGCCTTATGACATTGATTTCATGTCTGAGTGATATTCCTTTGTACATAAGGACCACAACTTCTTTATCCATTTTTCTCTTTCCTGGGATATTTAAGGTGTCATGAAGTGGAGGTTCTTGTCAACATAGCAGCCCTAAACATTGGGGTGCCTGTGTCTTGCTGATTTTTAGTTTTCCCAATTTATACGCCCATGAGTGGACGTGCCCTATGCTCCCTAAGCTGTGTTTTTTCGATGTTTCAGGACACACCGTACACTTCTCCAGAGTGGCTTTTGGCAATTTACATCCCGCCCATCAGCGTAGCAAGGCTGCCATTTCTCCATGGCCTGTCCTGCATTTCGGGTTTTGACACTTTTTGCAGAATGGCCCTTTTGACCGATGGGAAGCGAGACTTCTTTGTAGCGCTGATTTGCCTTTCCAGGTTGCTTGATTGGCGAAAAAGGGCATATGATTTTTTTCCCGAATATATTCAGGAAAAAACGCATACGCCCTTTTTGGCCAAGGGCATCACTGTCGACGTTTTGCCACTTTTCATGTGCTTTAAAGGCGATTCGAATCTACCTCCTGAGACCTGTTTCCTGCAATTCTGCCTTGCTTTCAAATCCTCTTCGTTGCCTTCCCTCAATATATTTGTGGACGAGAGTTATCATTTATAACTCAGCAGGTTTGTGAATTGCAGTGCCCCTGAGCTCCATTTTTCAACTGTCTTTTTTGGGAGCTTGCCGCAAAAGCACGGGATTGCCTCAGGCCCTATTCCGGTTCCCGGCGGCAGGCTGAGCCTGTGTTTAATTCTTCTTCCTGATGGGGAAATAGAGTGACCTGTGCCTGTCCCAACACCTAGATATAGTCTCTCATTGGTTGCCCCTCTTCCCATTCATCCTCAGGACAAATTGCAACCTGTAGGGAAGAGGAGCTTAAAGGTGCTGATTCTCCAAGTAGGGAGATTGCTAGTAAAGTAGCTGGAAAGGCGAACCCGAGCACAAGGAGATGATAAATGGGGTGCGTTTTAGAAACCTTTCAAAATCACACGGTGTACCATCTTCTGGGTTTCTCATGCATGTTTTCGATGTAGGAAGATGCCCTTGAACTTGGAGATTTGGGACCCATGGGATGGGTACCACGCAGTACTACTTTAAAGGGTCTGAGTTTGCTCACCCAACCTCACCCAACCTCTCAGCCTCAAGATTGTCCACCCTTATGTCTCATCCAGGTGTGGGTCTAGATATGGTCAATCCAGGTTGCATCACATCCCCTGAACGAATTTTGTAAGAATTTCTCTCTCTTTCACTGTCTTTGTTTTACGGGTTTTTAAAAGTAATTTATTTTTATAATGGGGTTTAGCTGCTTTTCACGGCTGTGTTTATGCAGCTTTACACCCACTTGACACACTTCCAGAGAGATATCAATATATAGGTTTTACGATTCTTACTAGTCACATATATTCTTGTGCGGTGAATAGGGGGTGTTGAGTCCAGTTCACTGAGCAAGGAGTAGGTCTTGTCTATTACATATTGGGTGTATGGAACAGTATCTGAGCGAATTTGAAACCCTTGTTTTATGCATCACCCCACCTCACCTTTCCCGTTAAGCAGCCAAAGTGTGTTTTCTAAACGTGTGACTCTGTTCTGTTTTGTAATTCAGTTCAAGTGTAGCGGTTTTTACATTCCCTCTATAAGTGATATCTTATGATAAGTGTCTTTTTCTGTGTGACTTATTTCACTTAGAATCGTCATACCTAAATCCACTCATCTTGCTTCTACTAGCCTTATGACATTGATTTCATGTCTGAGTGATATTCCTTTGTACATAAGGACCACAACTTCTTTATCCATTTTTCTCTTTCCTGGGATATTTAAGGTGTCATGAAGTGGAGGTTCTTGTCAACATAGCAGCCCTAAACATTGGGGTGCCTGTGTCTTGCTGATTTTTAGTTTTCCCAATTTATATGCCCATGAGTGGACGTGCCCTATGCTCCCTAAGCTGTGTTTTTTCGATGTTTCAGGACACACCGTACACTTCTCCATAGTGGCTGTTGGCAATTTACATCCCGCCCATCAGCGTAGCAAGGCTGCCATTTCTCCATGGCCTGTCCTGCATTTCTGGTTTTGACACTTTTTGCAGCATGGCCCTTTTGACCGATGGGAAGCGAGACCTCTTTGTAGCGCTGATTTGCCTTTCCAGGTTGCTTGGTTGGCCAAAAAGGGCGTATGCGTTTTTTCCTGAATATATTCAGGAAAAAACGCATACGCCCTTTTTGGCCAAGGGCATCATTGTCGACGTTTTGCCGCTTTTCATGTGCTTTAAAGGCGATTCGAATCTACCTCCTGAAATCTGTTTCCTGCAATTCTGCCTTGCTTTCAAATCCTCTTCGTTGCCTTCCCTAAATATATCTGTGGATGAGAGTTATCATTTATAACTCTGCGGGTTTGTGAATTGCAGTGTCCCTGAGCTCCATTTTTCAACTCGCTTTTTTGGGAGCTGGCCGCAAAAGCGCGGAATTGCCTCAGGCCCTATTCTGGTTCCTGGCGGCAGGCTGAGCCTGTGGTTAATTCTTCTTCCTGATGGGAAAATAGAGTGACCTGTGCCTCTACCAACACCTAGATCTAGTCTCTCATTGGTTGCCCCTCTTCCCGTTCATCCTCAGGACAAATTGCAACCTGTAGGGAACAGGAGCTTAAAGGTGCTGATTCTCCAAGTAGGGAGATTGCTAGTAAAGTAGCTGGAAAGTCGAACCCTAGCACAAGGAGATGATAAATGGGGTGCGTTTTAGAAACCTTTCAAAATCACACGGTGTACCATCTTCTGGGTTTCTCATGCATGTTTTCGATGTAGGAAGATGCCCTTGAACCTGGAGATTTGGGACCCATGGGATGGGTACCACGCAGTATTACTTTAAAGGGTCTGCGTTTGCTCACCCAACCTCACCCAACCTTTCAGCCCCAAGAGTGTCCACCCTTATGTCTCATCCAGCTGTGGGTCTAGATATGGTCAATCCAGGTTGCATCACACCCTCTGAACGAATTTTGTAAGAATTTCTCTCTCTTTCACTGTCTTTGTTTTACGGGTTTTTAAAAGTAGTTTATTTTTATAATGGGGTTTAGCTGCTTTTCACGGCTGTGTTTATGCGGCTTTACACCCACTTGACTCACTTCCAGACAGATATCAATACATAGGTTTTAAGATTCTTACTAGTCACATATATCCTTGTGCGGTGAATAGGGGGTGTTGAGTCCAGTTCACTGAGCAAGGAGTAGGTCTTGTCTATTACATATTGGGTGTATGGAACGGTATCTGAGCGAATTTGAATCCCTTGTTTTATGCATCACCCCACCTCACCTTTCCCGTTAAGCAGCCATAGTGTGTTTTCTAAACGTGTGACTCTGTTCTGTTTTGTAATTCAGTTCAAGTGTAGCGGTTTTTACATCCCCTCTATAAGTGATAGCTTATGATAAGTGTCTTTTTCTGTGTGACTTATTTCACTTAGAATCGTCGTACCTAAATCCACTCATCTTGCTTCTACTAGCCTTATGACATTGATTTCATGTCTGAGTGATATTCCATTGTACCTAAGCACCACAACTTCTTTATCCATTTTTCTCTTTCCTGGGATATTTAAGGTGTCATGAAGTGGCGGTTCTTGTCAACAGAGCAGCCCTAAACTTTGGGGTGCCTGTGTCTTGCTGATTTTTAGTTTTCCCAATTTATACGCCCATGAGTGGACGTGCCCTATGCTCCCTAAGCTGTGTTTTTTCGATGTTTCAGGACACACCGTACACTTCTCCAGAGTGGCTGTTGGCAATTTACATCCCGCCCATCAGCGTAGCAAGGCTGCCATTTCTTCATGGCCTGTCCTGCATTTCTGGTTTTGACACTTTTTGCAGCATCACCCTTTTGACCGATGGGAAGCGAAACTTCTTTGTAGCGCTCATTTGCCTTTCCAGGTTGCTTGGTTGGCCAAAAAGGGCGTATGCTTTTTTTCCTGAATATATTCAGGAAAAAACGCATACGCCCTTTTTGGCCAAGGGCATCATTGTCGACGTTTTGCCGCTTTTCATGTGCTTTAAAGGCGATTCGAATCTACCTCCTGAAATCTGTTTCCTGCAATTCTGCCTTGCTTTCAAATCCTCTTCGTTGCCTTCCCTCAATATATCTGTGGATGAGAGTTATCATTTATAACTCTGCGGGTTTGTGAATTGCAGTGTCCCTGAGCTCCATTTTTCAACTCGCTTTTTTGGGAGCTGGCCGCAAAAGCGCGGGATTGCCTCAGGCCCTATTCTGCTTCTGGGCGGCAGGCTGAGCCTGTGGTTAATTCTTCTTCCTGATGGGAAAATAGAGTGACCTGTGCCTGTCCCAACTCCTAGATCTAGTCTCTCATTGGTTGCCCCTCTTCCCGTTCATTCTCAGGACAAATTGCAACCTGTAGGGAACAGGAGCTTAAAGGTGCTGATTCTCCAAGTAGGGAGATTGCTAGTAAAGTAGCTGGAAAGGCGAACCCTAGCACAAGGAGATGAGAAATTGGTTGCGTTTTAGAAACCTTTCAAAATCACACGGTGTACCATCTTCTGGGTTTCTCATGCATGTTTTCGATGTACGAAGATGCCCTTGAACCTGGAGATTTGGGACCCATGGGATGGGTACCACGCAGTATTACTTTAAAGGGTCTGAGTTTGCTCACCCAACCTCACCCAACCTCTAAGCCCCAAGAGTGTCCACCCTTATGTCTCATCCAGGTGTGGGTCTAGATATGGTCAATCCAGGTTGCATCACAGCCTCTGAACGAATTTTGTAAGAATTTCTCTCTCTTTCACTGTCTTTGTTTTACGGGTTTTTAAAAGTAATTTATTTTTATAATGGGGTTTAGCTGCTTTTCACGGCTGTGTTTATGCGGCTTTACACCCACTTGACTCACTTCCAGACAGATATCAATACATAGGTTTTAAGATTCTTACTAGTCACATATATTCTTGTGTGGTGAATAGGGGGTGTTGAGTCCAGTTCACTGAGCAAGGAGTAGGTCTTGTCTATTACATATTGGGTGTATGGAACGGTATCTGAGCGAATTTGAAACCCTTGTTTTATGCATCACCCCTCCTCACCTTTCCCGTTAAGCAGCCATAGTTTGTTTTCTAAACGTGTGACTCTGTTCTGTTTTGTAATTCAGTTCAGGTGCAGCGGTTTTTACATTCCCTCTATAAGTGATAGCTTATGATAAGTGTCTTTTTCTGTGTCACTTATTTCACTTAGAATCGTCATACCTAAATCCACTCATCTTGCTTCTACTAGCCTTATGACATTGATTTCATGTCTGAGTGATATTCCTTTGTACATAAGGACCACAACTTCTTTATCCATTTTTCTCTTTCCTGGGATATTTAAGGTGTCATGAAGTGGAGGTTCTTGTCAACATAGCAGCCCTAAACATTGGGGTGCCTGTGTCTTGCTGATTTTTAGTTTTCCCAATTTATACGCCCATGAGTGGACGTGCCCTATGCTCCCTAAGCTGTGTTTTTTCGATGTTTCAGGACACACCGTACACTTCTCCAGAGTGGCTTTTGGCAATTTACATCCCGCCCATCAGCGTAGCAAGGCTGCCATTTCTCAATGGCCTGTCCTGCATTTCGGGTTTTGACACTTTTTGCAGAATGGCCCTTTTGACCGATGGGAAGCGAGACTTCTTTGTAGCGCTGATTTGCCTTTCCAGGTTGCTTGATTGGCGAAAAAGGGCATATGATTTTTTTCCCGAATATATTCAGGAAAAAACGCATACGCCCTTTTTGGCCAAGGGCATCACTGTCGACGTTTTGCCACTTTTCATGTGCTTTAAAGGCGATTCGAATCTACCTCCTGAGACCTGTTTCCTGCAATTCTGCCTTGCTTTCAAATCCTCTTCGTTGCCTTCCCTCAATATATTTGTGGACGAGAGTTATCATTTATAACTCAGCAGGTTTGTGAATTGCAGTGCCCCTGAGCTCCATTTTTCAACTGTCTTTTTTGGGAGCTTGCCGCAAAAGCACGGGATTGCCTCAGGCCCTATTCCGGTTCCCGGCGGCAGGCTGAGCCTGTGTTTAATTCTTCTTCCTGATGGGGAAATAGAGTGACCTGTGCCTGTCCCAACACCTAGATATAGTCTCTCATTGGTTGCCCCTCTTCCCATTCATCCTCAGGACAAATTGCAACCTGTAGGGAAGAGGAGCTTAAAGGTGCTGATTCTCCAAGTAGGGAGATTGCTAGTAAAGTAGCTGGAAAGGCGAACCCGAGCACAAGGAGATGATAAATGGGGTGCGTTTTAGAAACCTTTCAAAATCACACGGTGTACCATCTTCTGGGTTTCTCATGCATGTTTTCGATGTAGGAAGATGCCCTTGAACTTGGAGATTTGGGACCCATGGGATGGGTACCACGCAGTACTACTTTAAAGGGTCTGAGTTTGCTCACCCAACCTCACCCAACCTCTCAGCCTCAAGATTGTCCACCCTTATGTCTCATCCAGGTGTGGGTCTAGATATGGTCAATCCAGGTTGCATCACATCCCCTGAACGAATTTTGTAAGAATTTCTCTCTCTTTCACTGTCTTTGTTTTACGGGTTTTTAAAAGTAATTTATTTTTATAATGGGGTTTAGCTGCTTTTCACGGCTGTGTTTCTGCAGCTTTACACCCACTTGACACACTTCCAGAGAGATATCAATATATAGGTTTTACGATTCTTACTAGTCACATATATTCTTGTGCGGTGAATAGGGGGTGTTGAGTCCAGTTCACTGAGCAAGGAGTAGGTCTTGTCTATTACATATTGGGTGTATGGAACAGTATCTGAGCGAATTTGAAACCCTTGTTTTATGCATCACCCCACCTCACCTTTCCCGTTAAGCAGCCATAGTGTGTTTTCTAAACGTGTGACTCTGTTCTGTTTTGTAATTCAGTTCAAGTGTAGCGGTTTTTACATTCCCTCTATAAGTGATATCTTATGATAAGTGTCTTTTTCTGTGTGACTTATTTCACTTAGAATCGTCATACCTAAATCCACTCATCTTGCTTCTACTAGCCTTATGACATTGATTTCATGTCTGAGTGATATTCCTTTGTACATAAGGACCACAACTTCTTTATCCATTTTTCTCTTTCCTGGGATATTTAAGGTGTCATGAAGTGGAGGTTCTTGTCAACATAGCAGCCCTAAACATTGGGGTGCCTGTGTCTTGCTGATTTTTAGTTTTCCCAATTTATATGCCCATGAGTGGACGTGCCCTATGCTCCCTAAGCTGTGTTTTTTCGATGTTTCAGGACACACCGTACACTTCTCCAGAGTGGCTGTTGGCAATTTACATCCCGCCCATCAGCGTAGCAAGGCTGCCATTTCTCCATGGCCTGTCCTGCATTTCTGGTTTTGACACTTTTTGCAGCATGGCCCTTTTGACCGATGGGAAGCGAGACCTCTTTGTAGCGCTGATTTGCCTTTCCAGGTTGCTTGGTTGGCCAAAAAGGGCGTATGCGTTTTTTCCTGAATATATTCAGGAAAAAACGCATACGCCCTTTTTGGCCAAGGGCATCATTGTCGACGTTTTGCCGCTTTTCATGTGCTTTAAAGGCGATTCGAATCTACCTCCTGAAATCTGTTTCCTGCAATTCTGCCTTGCTTTCAAATCCTCTTCGTTGCCTTCCCTAAATATATCTGTGGATGAGAGTTATCATTTATAACTCTGCGGGTTTGTGAATTGCAGTGTCCCTGAGCTCCATTTTTCAACTCGCTTTTTTGGGAGCTGGCCGCAAAAGCGCGGAATTGCCTCAGGCCCTATTCTGGTTCCTGGCGGCAGGCTGAGCCTGTGGTTAATTCTTCTTCCTGATGGGAAAATAGAGTGACCTGTGCCTCTACCAACACCTAGATCTAGTCTCTCATTGGTTGCCCCTCTTCCCGTTCATCCTCAGGACAAATTGCAACCTGTAGGGAACAGGAGCTTAAAGGTGCTGATTCTCCAAGTAGGGAGATTGCTAGTAAAGTAGCTGGAAAGTCGAACCCTAGCACAAGGAGATGATAAATGGGGTGCGTTTTAGAAACCTTTCAAAATCACACGGTGTACCATCTTCTGGGTTTCTCATGCATGTTTTCGATGTAGGAAGATGCCCTTGAACCTGGAGATTTGGGACCCATGGGATGGGTACCACGCAGTATTACTTTAAAGGGTCTGCGTTTGCTCACCCAACCTCACCCAACCTTTCAGCCCCAAGAGTGTCCACCCTTATGTCTCATCCAGCTGTGGGTCTAGATATGGTCAATCCAGGTTGCATCACAGCCTCTGAACGAATTTTGTAAGAATTTCTCTCTCTTTCACTGTCTTTGTTTTACGGGTTTTTAAAAGTAGTTTATTTTTATAATGGGGTTTAGCTGCTTTTCACGGCTGTGTTTATGCGGCTTTACACCCACTTGACTCACTTCCAGACAGATATCAATACATAGGTTTTAAGATTCTTACTAGTCACATATATTCTTGTGCGGTGAATAGGGGGTGTTGAGTCCAGTTCACTGAGCAAGGAGTAGGTCTTGTCTATTACATATTGGGTGTATGGAACGGTATCTGAGCGAATTTGAATCCCTTGTTTTATGCATCACCCCACCTCACCTTTCCCGTTAAGCAGCCATAGTGTGTTTTCTAAACGTGTGACTCTGTTCTGTTTTGTAATTCAGTTCAAGTGTAGCGGTTTTTACATCCCCTCTATAAGTGATAGCTTATGATAAGTGTCTTTTTCTGTGTGACTTATTTCACTTAGAATCGTCGTACCTAAATCCACTCATCTTGCTTCTACTAGCCTTATGACATTGATTTCATGTCTGAGTGATATTCCATTGTACCTAAGCACCACAACTTCTTTATCCATTTTTCTCTTTCCTGGGATATTTAAGGTGTCATGAAGTGGCGGTTCTTGTCAACAGAGCAGCCCTAAACTTTGGGGTGCCTGTGTCTTGCTGATTTTTAGTTTTCCCAATTTATACGCCCATGAGTGGACGTGCCCTATGCTCCCTAAGCTGTGTTTTTTCGATGTTTCAGGACACACCGTACACTTCTCCAGAGTGGCTGTTGGCAATTTACATCCCGCCCATCAGCGTAGCAAGGCTGCCATTTCTTCATGGCCTGTCCTGCATTTCTGGTTTTGACACTTTTTGCAGCATCACCCTTTTGACCGATGGGAAGCGAAACTTCTTTGTAGCGCTCATTTGCCTTTCCAGGTTGCTTGGTTGGCCAAAAAGGGCGTATGCTTTTTTTCCTGAATATATTCAGGAAAAAACGCATACGCCCTTTTTGGCCAAGGGCATCATTGTCGACGTTTTGCCGCTTTTCATGTGCTTTAAAGGCGATTCGAATCTACCTCCTGAAATCTGTTTCCTGCAATTCTGCCTTGCTTTCAAATCCTCTTCGTTGCCTTCCCTCAATATATCTGTGGATGAGAGTTATCATTTATAACTCTGCGGGTTTGTGAATTGCAGTGTCCCTGAGCTCCATTTTTCAACTCGCTTTTTTGGGAGCTGGCCGCAAAAGCGCGGGATTGCCTCAGGCCCTATTCTGCTTCTGGGCGGCAGGCTGAGCCTGTGGTTAATTCTTCTTCCTGATGGGAAAATAGAGTGACCTGTGCCTGTCCCAACTCCTAGATCTAGTCTCTCATTGGTTGCCCCTCTTCCCGTTCATTCTCAGGACAAATTGCAACCTGTAGGGAACAGGAGCTTAAAGGTGCTGATTCTCCAAGTAGGGAGATTGCTAGTAAAGTAGCTGGAAAGGCGAACCCTAGCACAAGGAGATGAGAAATTGGTTGCGTTTTAGAAACCTTTCAAAATCACACGGTGTACCATCTTCTGGGTTTCTCATGCATGTTTTCGATGTACGAAGATGCCCTTGAACCTGGAGATTTGGGACCCATGGGATGGGTACCACGCAGTATTACTTTAAAGGGTCTGAGTTTGCTCACCCAACCTCACCCAACCTCTAAGCCCCAAGAGTGTCCACCCTTATGTCTCATCCAGGTGTGGGTCTAGATATGGTCAATCCAGGTTGCATCACAGCCTCTGAACGAATTTTGTAAGAATTTCTCTCTCTTTCACTGTCTTTGTTTTACGGGTTTTTAAAAGTAATTTATTTTTATAATGGGGTTTAGCTGCTTTTCACGGCTGTGTTTATGCGGCTTTACACCCACTTGACTCACTTCCAGACAGATATCAATACATAGGTTTTAAGATTCTTACTAGTCACATATATTCTTGTGTGGTGAATAGGGGGTGTTGAGTCCAGTTCACTGAGCAAGGAGTAGGTCTTGTCTATTACATATTGGGTGTATGGAACGGTATCTGAGCGAATTTGAAACCCTTGTTTTATGCATCACCCCTCCTCACCTTTCCCGTTAAGCAGCCATAGTTTGTTTTCTAAACGTGTGACTCTGTTCTGTTTTGTAATTCAGTTCAGGTGCAGCGGTTTTTACATTCCCTCTATAAGTGATAGCTTATGATAAGTGTCTTTTTCTGTGTCACTTATTTCACTTAGAATCGTCATACCTAAATCCACTCATCTTGCTTCTACTAGCCTTATGACATTGATTTCATGTCTGAGTGATATTCCTTTGTACATAAGGACCACAACTTCTTTATCCATTTTTCTCTTTCCTGGGATATTTAAGGTGTCATGAAGTGGAGGTTCTTGTCAACATAGCAGCCCTAAACATTGGGGTGCCTGTGTCTTGCTGATTTTTAGTTTTCCCAATTTATACGCCCATGAGTGGACGTGCCCTATGCTCCCTAAGCTGTGTTTTTTCGATGTTTCAGGACACACCGTACACTTCTCCAGAGTGGCTTTTGGCAATTTACATCCCGCCCATCAGCGTAGCAAGGCTGCCATTTCTCAATGGCCTGTCCTGCATTTCGGGTTTTGACACTTTTTGCAGAATGGCCCTTTTGACCGATGGGAAGCGAGACTTCTTTGTAGCGCTGATTTGCCTTTCCAGGTTGCTTGATTGGCGAAAAAGGGCATATGATTTTTTTCCCGAATATATTCAGGAAAAAACGCATACGCCCTTTTTGGCCAAGGGCATCACTGTCGACGTTTTGCCACTTTTCATGTGCTTTAAAGGCGATTCGAATCTACCTCCTGAGACCTGTTTCCTGCAATTCTGCCTTGCTTTCAAATCCTCTTCGTTGCCTTCCCTCAATATATTTGTGGACGAGAGTTATCATTTATAACTCAGCAGGTTTGTGAATTGCAGTGCCCCTGAGCTCCATTTTTCAACTGTCTTTTTTGGGAGCTTGCCGCAAAAGCACGGGATTGCCTCAGGCCCTATTCCGGTTCCCGGCGGCAGGCTGAGCCTGTGTTTAATTCTTCTTCCTGATGGGGAAATAGAGTGACCTGTGCCTGTCCCAACACCTAGATATAGTCTCTCATTGGTTGCCCCTCTTGCCATTCATCCTCAGGACAAATTGCAACCTGTAGGGAAGAGGAGCTTAAAGGTGCTGATTCTCCAAGTAGGGAGATTGCTAGTAAAGTAGCTGGAAAGGCGAACCCGAGCACAAGGAGATGATAAATGGGGTGCGTTTTAGAAACCTTTCAAAATCACACGGTGTACCATCTTCTGGGTTTCTCATGCATGTTTTCGATGTAGGAAGATGCCCTTGAACTTGGAGATTTGGGACCCATGGGATGGGTACCACGCAGTACTACTTTAAAGGGTCTGAGTTTGCTCACCCAACCTCACCCAACCTCTCAGCCTCAAGATTGTCCACCCTTATGTCTCATCCAGGTGTGGGTCTAGATATGGTCAATCCAGGTTGCATCACATCCCCTGAACGAATTTTGTAAGAATTTCTCTCTCTTTCACTGTCTTTGTTTTACGGGTTTTTAAAAGTAATTTATTTTTATAATGGGGTTTAGCTGCTTTTCACGGCTGTGTTTATGCAGCTTTACACCCACTTGACACACTTCCAGAGAGATATCAATATATAGGTTTTACGATTCTTACTAGTCACATATATTCTTGTGCGGTGAATAGGGGGTGTTGAGTCCAGTTCACTGAGCAAGGAGTAGGTCTTGTCTATTACATATTGGGTGTATGGAACAGTATCTGAGCGAATTTGAAACCCTTGTTTTATGCATCACCCCACCTCACCTTTCCCGTTAAGCAGCCATAGTGTGTTTTCTAAACGTGTGACTCTGTTCTGTTTTGTAATTCAGTTCAAGTGTAGCGGTTTTTACATTCCCTCTATAAGTGATATCTTATGATAAGTGTCTTTTTCTGTGTGACTTATTTCACTTAGAATCGTCATACCTAAATCCACTCATCTTGCTTCTACTAGCCTTATGACATTGATTTCATGTCTGAGTGATATTCCTTTGTACATAAGGACCACAACTTCTTTATCCATTTTTCTCTTTCCTGGGATATTTAAGGTGTCATGAAGTGGAGGTTCTTGTCAACATAGCAGCCCTAAACATTGGGGTGCCTGTGTCTTGCTGATTTTTAGTTTTCCCAATTTATATGCCCATGAGTGGACGTGCCCTATGCTCCCTAAGCTGTGTTTTTTCGATGTTTCAGGACACATCGTACACTTCTCCAGAGTGGCTGTTGGCAATTTACATCCCGCCCATCAGCGTAGCAAGGCTGCCATTTCTTCATGGCCTGTCCTGCATTTCTGATTTTGACACTTTTTGCAGCATGACCCTTTTGACCGATGGGAAGCGAAACTTCTTTGTAGCGCTGATTTGCCTTTCCAGGTTGCTTGGTTGGCCAAAAAGGGCGTATGCGTTTTTTCCTGAATATATTCAGGAAAAAACGCTTACGCCCTTTTTGGCCAAGGGCATCACTGTCGACGTTTTGCCACTTTTCATGTGCTTTAAAGGCGATTCGAATCTACCTCCTGAAACCTGTTTCCTGCAATTCTGCCTTGCTTTCAAATCCTCTTCGTTGCCTTCCCTCAATATATCTGTGGATGAGAGTTATCACTTATAACTCTGCGTGTTTGTGAATTGCAGTGTCCCTGAGCTCCATTTTTCAACTCGCTTTTTTGGGAGCTGGCCGCAAAAGCGCGGGATTGCCTCAGCCCCTATTCTGGTTCCTGGCAGCAGGCTGAGCCTGTGGTTAATTCTTCTTCCTGATGGGAAAATAGAGTGACCTGGGCCTGTCCCAACACCTAGATCTATTCTCTCATTGGTTGCCCCTCTTCCCGTTCAACCTCAGGACAAATTGCAACCTGTAGGGAACAGGAGCTTAAAAGTGCTGATTCTCCAAGTAGGGAGATTGCTAGTAAAGTAGCTGCAAAGGCGAACCCTAGCACAAGGAGATGAGAAATTGGTTGCGTTTTAGAAACCTTTCAAAATCACACGGTGTACCATCTTCTGGGTTTCTCATGCATGTTTTCGATGTACGAAGATGCCCTTGAACCTGGAGATTTGGGACCCATGGGATGGGTACCACGCAGTATTACTTTAAAGGGTCTGAGTTTGCTCACCCAACCTCACCCAACCTCTAAGCCCCAAGAGTGTCCACCCTTATGTCTCATCCAGGTGTGGGTCTAGATATGGTCAATCCAGGTTGCATCACAGCCTCTGAACGAATTTTGTAAGAATTTCTCTCTCTTTCACTGTCTTTGTTTTACGGGTTTTTAAAAGTAATTTATTTTTATAATGGGGTTTAGCTGCTTTTCACGGCTGTGTTTATGCGGCTTTACACCCACTTGACTCACTTCCAGACAGATATCAATACATAGGTTTTAAGATTCTTACTAGTCACATATATTCTTGTGTGGTGAATAGGGGGTGTTGAGTCCAGTTCACTGAGCAAGGAGTAGGTCTTGTCTATTACATATTGGGTGTATGGAACGGTATCTGAGCGAATTTGAAACCCTTGTTTTATGCATCACCCCTCCTCACCTTTCCCGTTAAGCAGCCATAGTTTGTTTTCTAAACGTGTGACTCTGTTCTGTTTTGTAATTCAGTTCAGGTGTAGCGGTTTTTACATTCCCTCTATAAGTGATAGCTTATGATAAGTGTCTTTTTCTGTGTCACTTATTTCACTTAGAATCGTCATACCTAAATCCACTCATCTTGCTTCTACTAGCCTTATGACATTGATTTCATGTCTGAGTGATATTCCTTTGTACATAAGGACCACAACTTCTTTATCCATTTTTCTCTTTCCTGGGATATTTAAGGTGTCATGAAGTGGAGGTTCTTGTCAACATAGCAGCCCTAAACATTGGGGTGCCTGTGTCTTGCTGATTTTTAGTTTTCCCAATTTATACGCCCATGAGTGGACGTGCCCTATGCTCCCTAAGCTGTGTTTTTTCGATGTTTCAGGACACACCGTACACTTCTCCAGAGTGGCTTTTGGCAATTTACATCCCGCCCATCAGCGTAGCAAGGCTGCCATTTCTCAATGGCCTGTCCTGCATTTCGGGTTTTGACACTTTTTGCAGAATGGCCCTTTTGACCGATGGGAAGCGAGACTTCTTTGTAGCGCTGATTTGCCTTTCCAGGTTGCTTGATTGGCGAAAAAGGGCATATGATTTTTTTCCCGAATATATTCAGGAAAAAACGCATACGCCCTTTTTGGCCAAGGGCATCACTGTCGACGTTTTGCCACTTTTCATGTGCTTTAAAGGCGATTCGAATCTACCTCCTGAGACCTGTTTCCTGCAATTCTGCCTTGCTTTCAAATCCTCTTCGTTGCCTTCCCTCAATATATTTGTGGACGAGAGTTATCATTTATAACTCAGCAGGTTTGTGAATTGCAGTGCCCCTGAGCTCCATTTTTCAACTGTCTTTTTTGGGAGCTTGCCGCAAAAGCACGGGATTGCCTCAGGCCCTATTCCGGTTCCCGGCGGCAGGCTGAGCCTGTGTTTAATTCTTCTTCCTGATGGGGAAATAGAGTGACCTGTGCCTGTCCCAACACCTAGATATAGTCTCTCATTGGTTGCCCCTCTTGCCATTCATCCTCAGGACAAATTGCAACCTGTAGGGAAGAGGAGCTTAAAGGTGCTGATTCTCCAAGTAGGGAGATTGCTAGTAAAGTAGCTGGAAAGGCGAACCCGAGCACAAGGAGATGATAAATGGGGTGCGTTTTAGAAACCTTTCAAAATCACACGGTGTACCATCTTCTGGGTTTCTCATGCATGTTTTCGATGTAGGAAGATGCCCTTGAACTTGGAGATTTGGGACCCATGGGATGGGTACCACGCAGTACTACTTTAAAGGGTCTGAGTTTGCTCACCCAACCTCACCCAACCTCTCAGCCTCAAGATTGTCCACCCTTATGTCTCATCCAGGTGTGGGTCTAGATATGGTCAATCCAGGTTGCATCACATCCCCTGAACGAATTTTGTAAGAATTTCTCTCTCTTTCACTGTCTTTGTTTTACGGGTTTTTAAAAGTAATTTATTTTTATAATGGGGTTTAGCTGCTTTTCACGGCTGTGTTTATGCAGCTTTACACCCACTTGACACACTTCCAGAGAGATATCAATATATAGGTTTTACGATTCTTACTAGTCACATATATTCTTGTGCGGTGAATAGGGGGTGTTGAGTCCAGTTCACTGAGCAAGGAGTAGGTCTTGTCTATTACATATTGGGTGTATGGAACAGTATCTGAGCGAATTTGAAACCCTTGTTTTATGCATCACCCCACCTCACCTTTCCCGTTAAGCAGCCATAGTGTGTTTTCTAAACGTGTGACTCTGTTCTGTTTTGTAATTCAGTTCAAGTGTAGCGGTTTTTACATTCCCTCTATAAGTGATATCTTATGATAAGTGTCTTTTTCTGTGTGACTTATTTCACTTAGAATCGTCATACCTAAATCCACTCATCTTGCTTCTACTAGCCTTATGACATTGATTTCATGTCTGAGTGATATTCCTTTGTACATAAGGACCACAACTTCTTTATCCATTTTTCTCTTTCCTGGGATATTTAAGGTGTCATGAAGTGGAGGTTCTTGTCAACATAGCAGCCCTAAACATTGGGGTGCCTGTGTCTTGCTGATTTTTAGTTTTCCCAATTTATATGCCCATGAGTGGACGTGCCCTATGCTCCCTAAGCTGTGTTTTTTCGATGTTTCAGGACACACCGTACACTTCTCCAGAGTGGCTGTTGGCAATTTACATCCCGCCCATCAGCGTAGCAAGGCTGCCATTTCTCCATGGCCTGTCCTGCATTTCTGGTTTTGACACTTTTTGCAGCATGGCCCTTTTGACCGATGGGAAGCGAGACCTCTTTGTAGCGCTGATTTGCCTTTCCAGGTTGCTTGGTTGGCCAAAAAGGGCGTATGCGTTTTTTCCTGAATATATTCAGGAAAAAACGCATACGCCCTTTTTGGCCAAGGGCATCATTGTCGACGTTTTGCCGCTTTTCATGTGCTTTAAAGGCGATTCGAATCTACCTCCTGAAATCTGTTTCCTGCAATTCTGCCTTGCTTTCAAATCCTCTTCGTTGCCTTCCCTAAATATATCTGTGGATGAGAGTTATCATTTATAACTCTGCGGGTTTGTGAATTGCAGTGTCCCTGAGCTCCATTTTTCAACTCGCTTTTTTGGGAGCTGGCCGCAAAAGCGCGGAATTGCCTCAGGCCCTATTCTGGTTCCTGGCGGCAGGCTGAGCCTGTGGTTAATTCTTCTTCCTGATGGGAAAATAGAGTGACCTGTGCCTCTACCAACACCTAGATCTAGTCTCTCATTGGTTGCCCCTCTTCCCGTTCATCCTCAGGACAAATTGCAACCTGTAGGGAACAGGAGCTTAAAGGTGCTGATTCTCCAAGTAGGGAGATTGCTAGTAAAGTAGCTGGAAAGTCGAACCCTAGCACAAGGAGATGATAAATGGGGTGCGTTTTAGAAACCTTTCAAAATCACACGGTGTACCATCTTCTGGGTTTCTCATGCATGTTTTCGATGTAGGAAGATGCCCTTGAACCTGGAGATTTGGGACCCATGGGATGGGTACCACGCAGTATTACTTTAAAGGGTCTGCGTTTGCTCACCCAACCTCACCCAACCTTTCAGCCCCAAGAGTGTCCACCCTTATGTCTCATCCAGCTGTGGGTCTAGATATGGTCAATCCAGGTTGCATCACAGCCTCTGAACGAATTTTGTAAGAATTTCTCTCTCTTTCACTGTCTTTGTTTTACGGGTTTTTAAAAGTAGTTTATTTTTATAATGGGGTTTAGCTGCTTTTCACGGCTGTGTTTATGCGGCTTTACACCCACTTGACTCACTTCCAGACAGATATCAATACATAGGTTTTAAGATTCTTACTAGTCACATATATTCTTGTGCGGTGAATAGGGGGTGTTGAGTCCAGTTCACTGAGCAAGGAGTAGGTCTTGTCTATTACATATTGGGTGTATGGAACGGTATCTGAGCGAATTTGAATCCCTTGTTTTATGCATCACCCCACCTCACCTTTCCCGTTAAGCAGCCATAGTGTGTTTTCTAAACGTGTGACTCTGTTCTGTTTTGTAATTCAGTTCAAGTGTAGCGGTTTTTACATCCCCTCTATAAGTGATAGCTTATGATAAGTGTCTTTTTCTGTGTGACTTATTTCACTTAGAATCGTCGTACCTAAATCCACTCATCTTGCTTCTACTAGCCTTATGACATTGATTTCATGTCTGAGTGATATTCCATTGTACCTAAGCACCACAACTTCTTTATCCATTTTTCTCTTTCCTGGGATATTTAAGGTGTCATGAAGTGGCGGTTCTTGTCAACAGAGCAGCCCTAAACTTTGGGGTGCCTGTGTCTTGCTGATTTTTAGTTTTCCCAATTTATACGCCCATGAGTGGACGTGCCCTATGCTCCCTAAGCTGTGTTTTTTCGATGTTTCAGGACACACCGTACACTTCTCCAGAGTGGCTGTTGGCAATTTACATCCCGCCCATCAGCGTAGCAAGGCTGCCATTTCTTCATGGCCTGTCCTGCATTTCTGGTTTTGACACTTTTTGCAGCATCACCCTTTTGACCGATGGGAAGCGAAACTTCTTTGTAGCGCTCATTTGCCTTTCCAGGTTGCTTGGTTGGCCAAAAAGGGCGTATGCTTTTTTTCCTGAATATATTCAGGAAAAAACGCATACGCCCTTTTTGGCCAAGGGCATCATTGTCGACGTTTTGCCGCTTTTCATGTGCTTTAAAGGCGATTCGAATCTACCTCCTGAAATCTGTTTCCTGCAATTCTGCCTTGCTTTCAAATCCTCTTCGTTGCCTTCCCTCAATATATCTGTGGATGAGAGTTATCATTTATAACTCTGCGGGTTTGTGAATTGCAGTGTCCCTGAGCTCCATTTTTCAACTCGCTTTTTTGGGAGCTGGCCGCAAAAGCGCGGGATTGCCTCAGGCCCTATTCTGCTTCTGGGCGGCAGGCTGAGCCTGTGGTTAATTCTTCTTCCTGATGGGAAAATAGAGTGACCTGTGCCTGTCCCAACTCCTAGATCTAGTCTCTCATTGGTTGCCCCTCTTCCCGTTCATTCTCAGGACAAATTGCAACCTGTAGGGAACAGGAGCTTAAAGGTGCTGATTCTCCAAGTAGGGAGATTGCTAGTAAAGTAGCTGGAAAGGCGAACCCTAGCACAAGGAGATGAGAAATTGGTTGCGTTTTAGAAACCTTTCAAAATCACACGGTGTACCATCTTCTGGGTTTCTCATGCATGTTTTCGATGTAGGAAGATGCCCTTGAACCTGGAGATTTGGGACCCATGGGATGGGTACCACGCAGTATTACTTTAAAGGGTCTGAGTTTGCTCACCCAACCTCACCCAACCTCTAAGCCCCAAGAGTGTCCACCCTTATGTCTCATCCAGGTGTGGGTCTAGATATGGTCAATCCAGGTTGCATCACAGCCTCTGAACGAATTTTGTAAGAATTTCTCTCTCTTTCACTGTCTTTGTTTTACGGGTTTTTAAAAGTAATTTATTTTTATAATGGGGTTTAGCTGCTTTTCACGGCTGTGTTTATGCGGCTTTACACCCACTTGACTCACTTCCAGACAGATATCAATACATAGGTTTTAAGATTCTTACTAGTCACATATATTCTTGTGTGGTGAATAGGGGGTGTTGAGTCCAGTTCACTGAGCAAGGAGTAGGTCTTGTCTATTACATATTGGGTGTATGGAACGGTATCTGAGCGAATTTGAAACCCTTGTTTTATGCATCACCCCTCCTCACCTTTCCCGTTAAGCAGCCATAGTTTGTTTTCTAAACGTGTGACTCTGTTCTGTTTTGTAATTCAGTTCAGGTGTAGCGGTTTTTACATTCCCTCTATAAGTGATAGCTTATGATAAGTGTCTTTTTCTGTGTCACTTATTTCACTTAGAATCGTCATACCTAAATCCACTCATCTTGCTTCTACTAGCCTTATGACATTGATTTCATGTCTGAGTGATATTCCTTTGTACATAAGGACCACAACTTCTTTATCCATTTTTCTCTTTCCTGGGATATTTAAGGTGTCATGAAGTGGAGGTTCTTGTCAACATAGCAGCCCTAAACATTGGGGTGCCTGTGTCTTGCTGATTTTTAGTTTTCCCAATTTATACGCCCATGAGTGGACGTGCCCTATGCTCCCTAAGCTGTGTTTTTTCGATGTTTCAGGACACACCGTACACTTCTCCAGAGTGGCTTTTGGCAATTTACATCCCGCCCATCAGCGTAGCAAGGCTGCCATTTCTCAATGGCCTGTCCTGCATTTCGGGTTTTGACACTTTTTGCAGAATGGCCCTTTTGACCGATGGGAAGCGAGACTTCTTTGTAGCGCTGATTTGCCTTTCCAGGTTGCTTGATTGGCGAAAAAGGGCATATGATTTTTTTCCCGAATATATTCAGGAAAAAACGCATACGCCCTTTTTGGCCAAGGGCATCACTGTCGACGTTTTGCCACTTTTCATGTGCTTTAAAGGCGATTCGAATCTACCTCCTGAGACCTGTTTCCTGCAATTCTGCCTTGCTTTCAAATCCTCTTCGTTGCCTTCCCTCAATATATTTGTGGACGAGAGTTATCATTTATAACTCAGCAGGTTTGTGAATTGCAGTGCCCCTGAGCTCCATTTTTCAACTGTCTTTTTTGGGAGCTTGCCGCAAAAGCACGGGATTGCCTCAGGCCCTATTCCGGTTCCCGGCGGCAGGCTGAGCCTGTGTTTAATTCTTCTTCCTGATGGGGAAATAGAGTGACCTGTGCCTGTCCCAACACCTAGATATAGTCTCTCATTGGTTGCCCCTCTTCCCATTCATCCTCAGGACAAATTGCAACCTGTAGGGAAGAGGAGCTTAAAGGTGCTGATTCTCCAAGTAGGGAGATTGCTAGTAAAGTAGCTGGAAAGGCGAACCCGAGCACAAGGAGATGATAAATGGGGTGCGTTTTAGAAACCTTTCAAAATCACACGGTGTACCATCTTCTGGGTTTCTCATGCATGTTTTCGATGTAGGAAGATGCCCTTGAACTTGGAGATTTGGGACCCATGGGATGGGTACCACGCAGTACTACTTTAAAGGGTCTGAGTTTGCTCACCCAACCTCACCCAACCTCTCAGCCTCAAGATTGTCCACCCTTATGTCTCATCCAGGTGTGGGTCTAGATATGGTCAATCCAGGTTGCATCACATCCCCTGAACGAATTTTGTAAGAATTTCTCTCTCTTTCACTGTCTTTGTTTTACGGGTTTTTAAAAGTAATTTATTTTTATAATGGGGTTTAGCTGCTTTTCACGGCTGTGTTTATGCAGCTTTACACCCACTTGACACACTTCCAGAGAGATATCAATATATAGGTTTTACGATTCTTACTAGTCACATATATTCTTGTGCGGTGAATAGGGGGTGTTGAGTCCAGTTCACTGAGCAAGGAGTAGGTCTTGTCTATTACATATTGGGTGTATGGAACAGTATCTGAGCGAATTTGAAACCCTTGTTTTATGCATCACCCCACCTCACCTTTCCCGTTAAGCAGCCATAGTGTGTTTTCTAAACGTGTGACTCTGTTCTGTTTTGTAATTCAGTTCAAGTGTAGCGGTTTTTACATTCCCTCTATAAGTGATATCTTATGATAAGTGTCTTTTTCTGTGTGACTTATTTCACTTAGAATCGTCATACCTAAATCCACTCATCTTGCTTCTACTAGCCTTATGACATTGATTTCATGTCTGAGTGATATTCCTTTGTACATAAGGACCACAACTTCTTTATCCATTTTTCTCTTTCCTGGGATATTTAAGGTGTCATGAAGTGGAGGTTCTTGTCAACATAGCAGCCCTAAACATTGGGGTGCCTGTGTCTTGCTGATTTTTAGTTTTCCCAATTTATATGCCCATGAGTGGACGTGCCCTATGCTCCCTAAGCTGTGTTTTTTCGATGTTTCAGGACACACCGTACACTTCTCCAGAGTGGCTGTTGGCAATTTACATCCCGCCCATCAGCGTAGCAAGGCTGCCATTTCTCCATGGCCTGTCCTGCATTTCTGGTTTTGACACTTTTTGCAGCATGGCCCTTTTGACCGATGGGAAGCGAGACCTCTTTGTAGCGCTCATTTGCCTTTCCAGGTTGCTTGGTTGGCCAAAAAGGGCGTATGCGTTTTTTCCTGAATATATTCAGGAAAAAACGCATACGCCCTTTTTGGCCAAGGGCATCATTGTCGACGTTTTGCCGCTTTTCATGTGCTTTAAAGGCGATTCGAATCTACCTCCTGAAATCTGTTTCCTGCAATTCTGCCTTGCTTTCAAATCCTCTTCGTTGCCTTCCCTAAATATATCTGTGGATGAGAGTTATCATTTATAACTCTGCGGGTTTGTGAATTGCAGTGTCCCTGAGCTCCATTTTTCAACTCGCTTTTTTGGGAGCTGGCCGCAAAAGCGCGGAATTGCCTCAGGCCCTATTCTGGTTCCTGGCGGCAGGCTGAGCCTGTGGTTAATTCTTCTTCCTGATGGGAAAATAGAGTGACCTGTGCCTCTACCAACACCTAGATCTAGTCTCTCATTGGTTGCCCCTCTTCCCGTTCATCCTCAGGACAAATTGCAACCTGTAGGGAACAGGAGCTTAAAGGTGCTGATTCTCCAAGTAGGGAGATTGCTAGTAAAGTAGCTGGAAAGTCGAACCCTAGCACAAGGAGATGATAAATGGGGTGCGTTTTAGAAACCTTTCAAAATCACACGGTGTACCATCTTCTGGGTTTCTCATGCATGTTTTCGATGTAGGAAGATGCCCTTGAACCTGGAGATTTGGGACCCATGGGATGGGTACCACGCAGTATTACTTTAAAGGGTCTGCGTTTGCTCACCCAACCTCACCCAACCTTTCAGCCCCAAGAGTGTCCACCCTTATGTCTCATCCAGCTGTGGGTCTAGATATGGTCAATCCAGGTTGCATCACAGCCTCTGAACGAATTTTGTAAGAATTTCTCTCTCTTTCACTGTCTTTGTTTTACGGGTTTTTAAAAGTAGTTTATTTTTATAATGGGGTTTAGCTGCTTTTCACGGCTGTGTTTATGCGGCTTTACACCCACTTGACTCACTTCCAGACAGATATCAATACATAGGTTTTAAGATTCTTACTAGTCACATATATTCTTGTGCGGTGAATAGGGGGTGTTGAGTCCAGTTCACTGAGCAAGGAGTAGGTCTTGTCTATTACATATTGGGTGTATGGAACGGTATCTGAGCGAATTTGAATCCCTTGTTTTATGCATCACCCCACCTCACCTTTCCCGTTAAGCAGCCATAGTGTGTTTTCTAAACGTGTGACTCTGTTCTGTTTTGTAATTCAGTTCAAGTGTAGCGGTTTTTACATCCCCTCTATAAGTGATAGCTTATGATAAGTGTCTTTTTCTGTGTGACTTATTTCACTTAGAATCGTCGTACCTAAATCCACTCATCTTGCTTCTACTAGCCTTATGACATTGATTTCATGTCTGAGTGATATTCCATTGTACCTAAGCACCACAACTTCTTTATCCATTTTTCTCTTTCCTGGGATATTTAAGGTGTCATGAAGTGGCGGTTCTTGTCAACAGAGCAGCCCTAAACTTTGGGGTGCCTGTGTCTTGCTGATTTTTAGTTTTCCCAATTTATACGCCCATGAGTGGACGTGCCCTATGCTCCCTAAGCTGTGTTTTTTCGATGTTTCAGGACACACCGTACACTTCTCCAGAGTGGCTGTTGGCAATTTACATCCCGCCCATCAGCGTAGCAAGGCTGCCATTTCTTCATGGCCTGTCCTGCATTTCTGGTTTTGACACTTTTTGCAGCATCACCCTTTTGACCGATGGGAAGCGAAACTTCTTTGTAGCGCTCATTTGCCTTTCCAGGTTGCTTGGTTGGCCAAAAAGGGCGTATGCTTTTTTTCCTGAATATATTCAGGAAAAAACGCATACGCCCTTTTTGGCCAAGGGCATCATTGTCGACGTTTTGCCGCTTTTCATGTGCTTTAAAGGCGATTCGAATCTACCTCCTGAAATCTGTTTCCTGCAATTCTGCCTTGCTTTCAAATCCTCTTCGTTGCCTTCCCTCAATATATCTGTGGATGAGAGTTATCATTTATAACTCTGCGGGTTTGTGAATTGCAGTGTCCCTGAGCTCCATTTTTCAACTCGCTTTTTTGGGAGCTGGCCGCAAAAGCGCGGGATTGCCTCAGGCCCTATTCTGCTTCTGGGCGGCAGGCTGAGCCTGTGGTTAATTCTTCTTCCTGATGGGAAAATAGAGTGACCTGTGCCTGTCCCAACTCCTAGATCTAGTCTCTCATTGGTTGCCCCTCTTCCCGTTCATTCTCAGGACAAATTGCAACCTGTAGGGAACAGGAGCTTAAAGGTGCTGATTCTCCAAGTAGGGAGATTGCTAGTAAAGTAGCTGGAAAGGCGAACCCGAGCACAAGGAGATGAGAAATGAGGTGCGTATTAGAAACCTTTCAAACTCACACGGTGTACCATCTTCTGGGTTACTCATGCATGTTTTCAATGTAGGAAGATGCCCTTGAACCTGGAGATTTGGGACCCATGGGATGGGTACCACGCAGTATTACTTTAAAGGGTCTGCGTTTGCTCACCCAACCTCACCCAACCTTTCAGCCCCAAGAGTGTCCACCCTTATGTCTCATCCAGCTGTGGGTCTAGATATGGTCAATCCAGGTTGCATCACAGCCTCTGAACGAATTTTGTAAGAATTTCTCTCTCTTTCACTGTCTTTGTTTTACGGGTTTTTAAAAGTAGTTTATTTTTATAATGGGGTTTAGCTGCTTTTCACGGCTGTGTTTATGCGGCTTTACACCCACTTGACTCACTTCCAGACAGATATCAATACATAGGTTTTAAGATTCTTAATAGTCACATATATTCTTGTGCGGTGAATAGGGGGTGTTGAGTCCAGTTCACTGAGCAAGGAGTAGGTCTTGTCTATTACATATTGGGTGTATGGAACGGTATCTGAGCGAATTTGAATCCCTTGTTTTATGCATCACCCCACCTCACCTTTCCCGTTAAGCAGCCATAGTGTGTTTTCTAAACGTGTGACTCTGTTCTGTTTTGTAATTCAGTTCAAGTGTAGCGGTTTTTACATTCCCTCTATAAGTGATAGCTTATGATAAGTGTCTTTTTCTGTGTGACTTATTTCACTTAGAATCGTCGTATCTAAATCCACTCATCTTGCTTCTACTAGCCTTATGACATTGATTTCATGTCTGAGTGATATTCCATTGTACATAAGGACCACAACTTCTTTATCCATTTTTCTCTTTCCTGGGATATTTAAGGTGCCATGAAGTGGAGGTTCTTGTCAACAGAGCAGCCCTAAACTTTGGGGTGCCTGTGTCTTGCTGATTTTTAGTTTTCCCAATTTATACGCCCATGAGTGGACGTGCCCTATGCTCCCTAAGCTGTGTTTTTTCGATGTTTCAGGACACACCGTACACTTCTCCAGAGTGGCTGTTGGCAATTTACATCCCGCCCATCAGCGTAGCAAGGCTGCCATTTCTCCATGGCCTGTCCTGCATTTCTGGTTTTGACACTTTTTGCAGCATGGCCCTTTTGACCGATGGGAAGCGAGACTACTTTGTAGAGCTTATTAGCCTTTCCAGGTTGCTTGGTTGGCCAAACAGGGCGTATGCGTTTTTTCCTGAATATATTCAGGAAAAAACGCATACGCCCTTTTTGGCAAAGGGCATCATTGTCGACGTTTTGCCGCTTTTCATGTGCTTTAAAGGCGATTCGAATCTACCTCCTGAAATCTGTTTCCTGCAATTCTGCCTTGCTTTCAAATCCTCTTCGTTGCCTTCCCTCAATATATCTGTGGATGAGAGTTATCATTTATAACTCTGCGGGTTTGTGAATTGCAGTGTCCCTGAGCTCCATTTTTCAACTCGCTTTTTTGGGAGCTGGCCGCAAAAGCGCGGAATTGCCTCAGGCCCTATTCTGGTTCCTGGCGGCAGGCTGAGCCTGTGGTTAATTCTTCTTCCTGATGGGAATATAGAGTGACCTGTGCCTCTACCAACACCTAGATCTAGTCTCTCATTGGTTGCCCCTCTTCCCGTTCATCCTCAGGACAAATTGCAACCTGTAGGGAACAGGAGCTTAAAGGTGCTGATTCTCCAAGTAGGGAGATTGCTAGTAAAGTAGCTGGAAAGGCGAACCCTAGCACAAGGAGATGATAAATGGGGTGCGTTTTAGAAACCTTTCAAAATCACACGGTGTACCATCTTCTGGGTTTCTCATGCATGTTTTCGATGTAGGAAGATGCCCTTGAACCTGGAGATTTGGGACCCATGGGATGGGTACCACGCAGTATTACTTTAAAGGGTCTGAGTTTGCTCACCCAACCTCACCCAACCTCTCAGCCCCAAGAGTGTCCACCCTTATGTCTCATCCAGGTGTGGGTCTAGATATGGTCAATCCAGTTTGCATAACAGCCCCTGAACGAATTTTGTAAGAATTTCTCTCTCTTTCACTGTCTTTGTTTTACGGGTTTTTAAAAGCAATTTATTTTTATAATGGGGTTTAGCTGCTTTTCACGGCTGTGTTTATGCGGCTTTACACCCACTTGACTCACTTCCAGAGAGATATAAATACATAGGTTTTACGATTCTTACTAGTCACATATATTCTTGTGCGGTGAATAGGGGGTGTTGAGTCCAGTTCACTGAGCAAGGAGTAGGTCTTGTCTATTACATATTGGGTGTATGGAACGGTATCTGAGCGAATTTGAAACCCTTGTTTTATGCATCACCCCACCTCACCTTTCCCGTTAAGCAGCCATAGTGTGTTTTCTAAACGTGTGAGTCTGTTCTGTTTTGTAATTCAGTTCAAGTGTAGCGGTTTTTACATCCCCTCTATAAGTGATAGCTTATGATAAGTGTCATTTTCTGTGTGACTTATTTCACTTAGAATCGTCGTACCTAAATCCACTCATCTTGCTTCTACTAGCCTTATGACATTGATTTCATGTCTGAGTGATATTCCATTGTACATAAGGACCACAACTTCTTTATCCATTTTTCTCTTTCCTGCGATATTTAAGGTGTCATGAAGTGGCGGTTCTTGTCAACAGAGCAGCCCTAAACTTTGGGGTGCCTGTGTCTTGCTGATTTTTAGTTTTCCCAATTTATACGCCCATGAGTGGACGTGCCCTATGCTCCCTAAGCTGTGTTTTTTCGATGTTTCAGGACACACCGTACACTTCTCCAGAGTGGCTGTTGGCAATTTACATCCCGCCCATCAGCGTAGCAAGGCTGCCATTTCTTCATGGCCTGTCCTGCATTTCTGGTTTTGACACTTTTTGCAGCATCGCCCTTTTGACCGATGGGAAGCGAAACTTCTTTGTAGCGCTCATTTGCCTTTCCAGGTTGCTTGGTTGGCCAAAAAGGGCGTATGCTTTTTTTCCTGAATATATTCAGGAAAAAACGCATACGCCCTTTTTGGCCAAGGGCATCATTGTCGACGTTTTGCCGCTTTTCATGTGCTTTAAAGGCGATTCGAATCTACCTCCTGAAATCTGTTTCCTGCAATTCTGCCTTGCTTTCAAATCCTCTTCGTTGCCTTCCCTCAATATATCTGTGGATGAGAGTTATCATTTATAACTCTGCGGGTTTGTGAATTGCAGTGTCCCTGAGCTCCATTTTTCAACTCGCTTTTTTGGGAGCTGGCCGCAAAAGCGCGGGATTGCCTCAGGCCCTATTCTGCTTCTGGGCGGCAGGCTGAGCCTGTGGTTAATTCTTCTTCCTGATGGGAAAATAGAGTGACCTGTGCCTGTCCCAACACCTAGATCTAGTCTCTCATTGGTTGCCCCTCTTCCCGTTCATTCTCAGGACAAATTGCAACCTGTAGGGAACAGGAGCTTAAAGGTGCTGATTCTCCAAGTAGGGAGATTGCTAGTAAAGTAGCTGGAAAGGCGAACCCGAGCACAAGGAGATGAGAAATGAGGTGCGTATTAGAAACCTTTCAAACTCACACGGTGTACCATCTTCTGGGTTACTCATGCATGTTTTCAATGTAGGAAAATGCCCTTGAACCTGGAGATTTGGGACCCATGGGATGGGTACCAGGCAGTATTACTTTAAAGGGTCTGCGTTTGCTCACCCAACCTCACCCAACCTTTCAGCCCCAAGAGTGTCCACCCTTATGTCTCATCCAGCTGTGGGTCTAGATATGGTCAATCCAGGTTGCATCACAGCCTCTGAACGAATTTTGTAAGAATTTCTCTCTCTTTCACTGTCTTTGTTTTACGGGTTTTTAAAAGTAATTTATTTTTATAATGGGGTTTAGCTGCTTTTCACGGCTGTGTTTATGCGGCTTTACACCCACTTGACTCACTTCCAGACAGATATCAGTACATAGGTTTTAAGATTCTTACTAGTCACATATATTCTTGTGCGGTGAATAGGGGGTGTTGAGTCCAGTTCACTGAGCAAGGAGTAGGTCTTGTCTATTACATATTGGGTGTATGGAACGGTATCTGAGCGAATTTGAAACCCTTGTTTTATGCATCACCCCACCTCACCTTTCCCGTTAAGCAGCCATAGTGTGTTTTCTAAACGTGTGACTCTGTTCTGTTTTGTAATTCAGTTCAAGTGTAGCTGTTTTTACATTCCCTCTATAAGTGATAGCTTATGATAAGTGTCTATTTCTGTGTGACTTATTTCACTTAGAATCGTCGTACCTAAATCCACTCATCTTGCTTCTACTAGCCTTCTGACATTGATTTCATGTCTGAGTGATATTCCATTGTACATAAGGACCACAACTTCTTTATCCTTTTTTCTCTTTCCTGGGATATTTAAGGTGTCATGAAGTGGAGGTTCTTGTCAACAGAGCAGCCCTAAACATTGGGGTGCCTGTGTCTTGCTGATTTTTAGTTTTCCCAATTTATACGCCCATGAGTGGACGTGCCCTATGCTCCCTAAGCTGTGTTTTTTCCATGTTTCAGGACACACCATACACTACTCCAGAGTGGCTGTTGGCAATTTACATCCCGCCCATCAGCGTAACAAGGCTGCCATTTCTCCATGGCCTGTCCTGCATTTCTGGTTTTGACACTTTTTGCAGCATGACCCTTTTGACCGATGGGAAGCGAGACTTCTTTGTAGCGCTGATTTGCCTTTCCAGGTTGCTTGGTTGGCCAAAAAGGGCGTATGCGTTTTTTCCTGAATATATTCAGGAAAAAACGCATACGCCCTTTTTGGCCAAGGGCATCATTCTCGACGTTTTGCCGCTTTTCATGTGCTTTAAAGGCGATTCGAATCTACGTCCTGAAATCTGTTT
Organism: Eschrichtius robustus; assembly: GCF_028021215.1. Lineage (NCBI taxonomy): Eukaryota > Metazoa > Chordata > Mammalia > Artiodactyla > Eschrichtiidae > Eschrichtius > Eschrichtius robustus. Next base: position 385,331 of record NW_027175161.1, on the reverse strand, counting down.
CCTGCAATTCTGCCTTGCTTTCAAATCCTCTTCGTTGCCTTCCCTCAATATATCTGTGGATGAGAGTTATCATTTATAACTCTGCGGGTTTGTGAATTGCAGTGTCCCTGAGCTCTATTTTTCAACTCGCTTTTTTGGGAGCTGGCCGCAAAAGTGCGGGATTGCCTCAGGCCCTATTCTGCTTCTGGGCGGCAGGCTGAGCCTGTGGTTAATTCTTCTTCCTGATGGGAAAATAGAGTGACCTGTGCCTGTCCCAACACCTAGATCTAGTCTCTCATTGGTTGCCCCTCTTCCCGTTCATCCTCAGGACAAATTGCAACCTGTAGGGAACAGGAGCTTAAAGGTGCTGATTCTCCAAGTAGGGAGATTGCTAGTAAAGTAGCTGGAAAGGCGAACCCGAGCACAAGGAGATGAGAAATGAGGTGCGTATTAGAAACCTTTCAAAATCACACAGTGTACCATCTTCTGGGTTTCTCATGCATGTTTCCGATGTAGGAAGATGCCCTTGAACCTGGAGATTTGGGACCCATGGGATGGGTACCAGGCAGTATTACTTTAAAGGGTCTGCGTTTGCTCACCCAACCTCACCCAACCTTTCAGCCCCAAGAGTGTCCACCCTTATGCCTCATCCAGCTGTGGGTCTAGATATGGTCAATCCAGGTTGCATCACAGCCTCTGAACGAATTTTGTAAGAATTTCTCTCTCTTTCACTGTCTTTGTTTTACGGGTTTTTAAAAGTAATTTATTCTTATAATGGGGTTTAGCTGCTTTTCACGGCTGTGTTTATGCGGCTTTACACCCACTTGACTCACTTCCAGACAGATATCAGTACATAGGTTTTAAGATTCTTACTAGTCACATATATTCTTGTGCGGTGAATAGGGGGTGTTGAGTCCAGTTCACTGAGCAAGGAGTACGTCTTGTCTATTACATATTGGGTGTATGGAACGGTATCTGAGCGAATTTGAAACCCTTGTTTTATGCATCACCCCTCCTCACCTTTCCCGTTAAGCAGCCATAGTGTGTTTTCTAAACGTGTGACTCTGTTCTGTTTTGTAATTCAGTTCAAGTGTAGCGGTTTTTACATTCCCTCTATAAGTGATAGCTCATGATAAGTGTCTATTTCTGTGTGACTTATTTCACTTAGAATCGTCGTACCTAAATCCACTCATCTTGCTTCTACTAGCCTTATGACATTGATTTCATGTCTGAGTGATATTCCATTGTACATAAGGACCACAACTTCTTTATCCATTTTTCTCTTTCCTGGGATATTTAAGGTGTCATGAAGTGGAGGTTCTTGTCAACAGAGCAGCCCTAAACTTTGGGGTGCCTGTGTCTTGCTGATTTTTAGTTTTCCCAATTTATACGCCCATGAGTGGACGTGCCCTATGCTCCCTAAGCTGTGTTTTTTCGATGTTTCAGGACACACCGTACACTTCTCCAGAGTGGCTGTTGGCAATTTACATCCCGCCCATCAGCGTAGCAAGGCTGCCATTTCTCCATGGCCTGTCCTGCATTTCTGGTTTTGACACTTTTTGCAGCATGACCCTTTTGACCGATGGGAAGCGAAACTTCTTTGTAGCGCTGATTTGCCTTTCCAGGTTGCTTGGTTGGCCAAAAAGGGCGTATGCGTTTTTTCCTGAATATATTCAGGAAAAAACGCATACGCCCTATTTGGCCAAGGGCATCATTCTCGACGTTTTGCTGCTTTTCATGTGCTTTAAAGGCGATTCGAATCTACCTCCTGAAATCTGTTTCCTGCAATTCTGCCTTGCTTTCAAATCCTCTTCGCTGCCTTCCCTCAATATATCTGTGGATGAGAGTTATCATTTATAACTCTGCGGGTTTGTGAATTGCAGTGTCCCTGAGCTCCATTATTCAACTCGCTTTTTTGGGAGCTGGCCGCAAAAGCGCGGGATTGCCTCAGGCCCTATTCTGCTTCTGGGCGGCAGGCTGAGCCTGTGGTTAATTCTTCTTCCTGATGGGAAAATAGAGTGACCTGTGCCTGTCCCAACACCTAGATCTAGTCTCTCATTGGTTGCCCCTCTTCCCGTTCATCCTCAGGACAAATTGCAACCTGTAGGGAACAGGAGCTTAAAGGTGCTGATTCTCCAAGTAGGGAGATTGCTAGTAAAGTAGCTGGAAAGGCGAACCCGAGCACAAGGAGATGAGAAATGAGGTGTGTATTAGAAACCTTTCAAAATCACACAGTGTACCATCTTCTGGGTTTCTCATGCATGTTTTCGATGTAGGAAGATGCCCTTGAACCTGGAGATTTGGGACCCATGGGATGGGTACCAGGCAGTATTACTTTAAAGGGTCTGCGTTTGCTCACCCAACCTCACCCAACCTTTCAGCCCCAAGAGTGTCCACCCTTATGTCTCATCCAGCTGTGGGTCTAGATATGGTCAATCCAGGTTGCATCACAGCCTCTGAACGAATTTTGTAAGAATTTCTCTCTCTTTCACTGTCTTTGTTTTACGGGTTTTTAAAAGTAATTTATTTTTATAATGGGGTTTAGCTGCTTTTCACGGCTGTGTTTATGCGGCTTTACACCCACTTGACTCACTTCCAGACAGATATCAATACATAGGTTTTAAGATTCTTACTAGTCACATATATTCTTGTGCGGTGAATAGGGGGTGTTGAGTCCAGTTCACTGAGCAAGGAGTAGGTCTTGTCTATTACATATTGGGTGTATGGAACGGTATCTGAGCGAATTTGAAACCCTTGTTTTATGCATCACCCCACCTCACCTTTCCCGTTAAGCAGCCATAGTGTGTTTTCTAAACGTGTGACTCTGTTCTGTTTTGTAATTCAGTTCAAGTGTAGCGGTTTTTACATTCCCTCTATAAGTGATAGCTTATGATAAGTGTCTATTTCTGTGTGACTTATTTCACTTAGAATCGTCGTACCTAAATCCACTCATCTTGCTTCTACTAGCCTTATGACATTGATTTCATGTCTGAGGGATATTCCATTGTACATAAGGACCACAACTTCTTTATCCTTTTTTCTCTTTCCTGGGATATTTAAGATGTCATCATGTGGAGGTTCTTGTCAACAGAGCAGCCCTAAACATTGGGGTGCCTGTGTCTTGCTGATTTTTAGTTTTCCCAATTTATACGCCCATGAGTGGACGTGCCCTATGCTCCCTAAGCTGTGTTTTTTCGATGTTTCAGGACACACCATACACTACTCCAGAGTGGCTGTTGGCAATTTACATCCCGCCCATCAGCGTAGCAAGGCTGCCATTTCTCCATGGCCTGTCCTGCATTTCTGGTTTTGACACTTTTTGCAGCATGACCCTTTTGACCGATGGGAAGCGAGACTTCTTTGTAGCGCTGATTTGCCTTTCCAGGTTGCTTGGTTGGCCAAAAAGGGCGTATGCGTTTTTTCCTGAATATATTCAGGAAAAAACGCATACGCCCTTTTTGGCCAAGGGCATCATTCTCGACGTTTTGCCGCTTTTCATGTGCTTTAAAGGCGATTCCAATCTACCTCCTGAAATCTGTTTCCTGCAATTCTGCCTTGCTTTCAAATCCTCTTCGTTGCCTTCCCTCAATATATCTGTGGATGAGAGTTATCATTTATAACTCTGCGGCTTTGTGAATTGCAGTGTCCCTGAGCTCCATTTTTCAACTCGCTTTTTAGGGAGCTGGCCGCAAAAGCGCGGGATTGCCTCAGGACCTATTCTGCTTCTGGGCGGCAGGCTGAGCCTGTGGTTAATTCTTCTTCCTGATGGGAAAATAGAGTGACCTGTGCCTGTCCCAACACCTAGATCTAGTCTCTCATTGGTTGCCCCTCTTCCCGTTCATCCTCAGGACAAATTGCAACCTGTAGGGAACAGGAGCTTAAAGGTGCTGATTCTCCAAGTAGGGAGATTGCTAGTAAAGTAGCTGGAAAGGCGAACCCGAGCACAAGGAGATGAGAAATGAGGTGCGTATTAGAAACCTTTCAAAATCACACGGTGTACCATCTTCTGGGATTCTCATGCATGTTTTCGATGTAGGAAGATGCCCTTGAACCTGGAGATTTGGGACCCATGGGATGGGTACCACGCAGTATTACTTTAAAGGGTCTGCGTTTGCTCACCCAACCTCACCCAACCTTTCAGCCCCAAGAGTGTCCCCCCTTATGTCTCATCCAGCTGTGAGTCTAGATATGGTCAATCCAGGTTGCATCACAGCCTCTGAACGAATTTTGTAAGAATTTCTCTCTCTTTCACTGTCTTTGTTTTACGGGTTTTTAAAAGTAATTTATTCTTATAATGGGGTTTAGCTGCTTTTCACGGCTGTGTTTATGCGGCTTTACACCCACTTGACTCACTTCCAGACAGATATCAGTACATAGGTTTTAAGATTCTTACTAGTCACATATATTCTTGTGCGGTGAATAGGGGGTGTTGAGTCCAGTTCACTGAGCAAGGAGTACGTCTTGTCTATTACATATTGGGTGTATGGAACGGTATCTGAGCGAATTTGAAACCCTTGTTTTATGCATCACCCCTCCTCACCTTTCCCGTTAAGCAGCCATAGTGTGTTTTCTAAACGTGTGACTCTGTTCTGTTTTGTAATTCAGTTCAAGTGTAGCGGTTTTTACATTCCCTCTATAAGTGATAGCTCATGATAAGTGTCTATTTCTGTGTGACTTATTTCACTTAGAATCGTCGTACCTAAATCCACTCATCTTGCTTCTACTAGCCTTATGACATTGATTTCATGTCTGAGTGATATTCCATTGTACATAAGGACCACAACTTCTTTATCCATTTTTCTCTTTCCTGGGATATTTAAGGTGTCATGAAGTGGAGGTTCTTGTCAACAGAGCAGCCCTAAACTTTGGGGTGCCTGTGTCTTGCTGATTTTTAGTTTTCCCAATTTATACGCCCATGAGTGGACGTGCCCTATGCTCCCTAAGCTGTGTTTTTTCGATGTTTCAGGACACACCGTACACTTCTCCAGAGTGGCTGTTGGCAATTTACATCCCGCCCATCAGCGTAGCAAGGCTGCCATTTCTCCATGGCCTGTCCTGCATTTCTGGTTTTGACACTTTTTGCAGCATGACCCTTTTGACCGATGGGAAGCGAAACTTCTTTGTAGCGCTGATTTGCCTTTCCAGGTTGCTTGGTTGGCCAAAAAGGGCGTATGCGTTTTTTCCTGAATATATTCAGGAAAAAACGCATACGCCCTATTTGACCAAGGGCATCATTCTCGACGTTTTGCTGCTTTTCATGTGCTTTAAAGGCGATTCGAATCTACCTCCTGAAATCTGTTTCCTGCAATTCTGCCTTGCTTTCAAATCCTCTTCGCTGCCTTCCCTCAATATATCTGTGGATGAGAGTTATCATTTATAACTCTGCGGGTTTGTGAATTGCAGTGTCCCTGAGCTCCATTATTCAACTCGCTTTTTTGGGAGCTGGCCGCAAAAGCGCGGGATTGCCTCAGGCCCTATTCTGCTTCTGGGCGGCAGGCTGAGCCTGTGGTTAATTCTTCTTCCTGATGGGAAAATAGAGTGACCTGTGCCTGTCCCAACACCTAGATCTAGTCTCTCATTGGTTGCCCCTCTTCCCGTTCATCCTCAGGACAAATTGCAACCTGTAGGGAACAGGAGCTTAAAGGTGCTGATTCTCCAAGTAGGGAGATTGCTAGTAAAGTAGCTGGAAAGGCGAACCCGAGCACAAGGAGATGAGAAATGAGGTGTGTATTAGAAACCTTTCAAAATCACACAGTGTACCATCTTCTGGGTTTCTCATGCATGTTTTCGATGTAGGAAGATGCCCTTGAACCTGGAGATTTGGGACCCATGGGATGGGTACCAGGCAGTATTACTTTAAAGGGTCTGCGTTTGCTCACCCAACCTCACCCAACCTTTCAGCCCCAAGAGTGTCCACCCTTATGTCTCATCCAGCTGTGGGTCTAGATATGGTCAATCCAGGTTGCATCACAGCCTCTGAACGAATTTTGTAAGAATTTCTCTCTCTTTCACTGTCTTTGTTTTACGGGTTTTTAAAAGTAATTTATTTTTATAATGGGGTTTAGCTGCTTTTCACGGCTGTGTTTATGCGGCTTTACACCCACTTGACTCACTTCCAGACAGATATCAATACATAGGTTTTAAGATTCTTACTAGTCACATATATTCTTGTGCGGTGAATAGGGGGTGTTGAGTCCAGTTCACTGAGCAAGGAGTAGGTCTTGTCTATTACATATTGGGTGTATGGAACGGTATCTGAGCGAATTTGAAACCCTTGTTTTATGCATCACCCCACCTCACCTTTCCCGTTAAGCAGCCATAGTGTGTTTTCTAAACGTGTGACTCTGTTCTGTTTTGTAATTCAGTTCAAGTGTAGCGGTTTTTACATTCCCTCTATAAGTGATAGCTTATGATAAGTGTCTATTTCTGTGTGACTTATTTCACTTAGAATCGTCGTACCTAAATCCACTCATCTTGCTTCTACTAGCCTTATGACATTGATTTCATGTCTGAGGGATATTCCATTGTACATAAGGACCACAACTTCTTTATCCTTTTTTCTCTTTCCTGGGATATTTAAGATGTCATGATGTGGAGGTTCTTGTCAACAGAGCAGCCCTAAACATTGGGGTGCCTGTGTCTTGCTGATTTTTAGTTTTCCCAATTTATACGCCCATGAGTGGACGTGCCCTATGCTCCCTAAGCTGTGTTTTTTCGATGTTTCAGGACACACCGTACACTACTCCAGAGTGGCTGTTGGCAATTTACATCCCGCCCATCAGCGTAGCAAGGCTGTCATTTCTCCATGGCCTGTCCTGCATTTCTGGTTTTGACACTTTTTGCAGCATGACCCTTTTGACCGATGGGAAGCGAGACTTCTTTGTAGCGCTGATTTGCCTTTCCAGGTTGCTTGGTTGGCCAAAAAGGGCGTATGCGTTTTTTCCTGAATATATTCTGGAAAAAACGCATACGCCCTTTTTGGCCAAGGGCATCATTCTCGACGTTTTGCCGCTTTTCATGTGCTTTAAAGGCGTTTCGAATCTACCTCCTGAAATCTATTTCCTGCAATTCTGCCTTGCTTTCAAATCCTCTTCGTTGCCTTCCCTCAATATATCTGTGGATGAGAGTTATCATTTATAACTCTGCGGGTTTGTGAATTGCAGTGTCCCTGAGCTCCATTTTTCAACTCGCTTTTTTGGGAGCTGGCCGCAAAAGCGCGGTATTGCCTCAGGCCCTATTCTTCTTCTGGGCGGCAGGCTGAGCCTGTGGTTATTTCTTCTTCCTGATGGGAAAATAGAGTGACCTGTGCCTGTCCCAACACCTAGATCTAGTCTCTCATTGGTTGCCCCTCTTCCCGTTCATCCTCAGGACAAATTGCAACCTGTAGGGAACAGGAGCTTAAAGGTGCTGATTCTCCAAGTAGGGAGATTGCTAGTAAAGTAGCTGGAAAGGCGAACCCGAGCACAAGGAGATGAGAAATGAGGTGCGTATTAGAAACCTTTCAAAATTACACGGTGTACCATCTTCTGGGTTTCTCATGCATGTTTTCGATGTAGGAAGATGCCCTTGAACCTGGAGATTTGGGACCCATGGGATGGGTACCACGCAGTATTACTTTAAAGGGTCTGCGTTTGCTCACCCAACCTCACCCAAACTTTCAGCCCCAAGAGTGTCCCCCCTTATGTCTCATCCAGCTGTGGGTCTAGATATGGTCAATCCAGGTTGCATCACAGCCTCTGAACGAATTTTGTCAGAATTTCTCTCTCTTTCACTGTCTTTGTTTTACGGGTTTTTAAAAGTAATTTATTTTTATAATGGGGTTTAGCTGCTTTTCACGGCTGTGTTTATGCGGCTTTACACCCACTTGACTCACTTCCAGACAGATATCAATACATAGGTTTTAAGATTCTTACTAGTTACATATATTCTTGTGCGGTGAATAGGGGGTGTTGAGTCGAGTTCACTGAGCAAGGAGTAGGTCTTGTCTATTACATATTGGGTGTATGGAACGGTATCTGAGCGAATTTGAAACCCTTGTTTTATGCATCACCCCACCTCACCTTTCCCGTTAAGCAGCCATAGTGTGTTTTCTAAACGTGTGACTCTGTTCTGTTTTGTAATTCAGTTCAAGTGTAGCGGTTTTTACATTCCCTCTATAAGTGATAGCTTATGATAAGTGTCTATTTCTGTGTGACTTATTTCACTTAGAATCGTCGTACCTAAATCCACTCATCTTGCTTCTACTAGCCTTATGACATTGATTTCATGTCTGAGTGATATTCCATTGTACATAAGGACCACAACTTCTTTATCCATTTTTCTCTTTCCTGGGATATTTAAGGTGTCATGAAGTGGAGGTTCTTGTCAACAGAGCAGCCCTAAACTTTGGGGTGCCTGTGTCTTGCTGATTTTTAGTTTTCCCAATTTATACGCCCATGAGTGGACGTGCCCTATGCTCCCTAAGCTGTGTTTTTTCGATGTTTCAGGACACACCGTACACTTCTCCAGAGTGGCTGTTGGCAATTTACATCCCGCCCATCAGCGTAGCAAGGCTGCCATTTCTCCATGGCCTGTCCTGCATTTCTGGTTTTGACACTTTTTGCAGCATGACCCTTTTGACCGATGGGAAGCGAGACTTCTTTGTAGCGCTGATTTGCCTTTCCAGGTTGCTTGGTTGGCCATAAAGGGTGTATGCGTTTTTTCCTGAATATATTCAGGAAAAAACGCATACGCCCTTTTTGGCCAAGAGCATCATTGTTGACGTTTTGCCGCTCTTCATGTGCTTTAAATGCGATTCGAATCTACCTCGTGAAATCTGTTTCCTGCAATTCTGCCTTGCTTTCAAATCCTCTTCGTTGCCTTCCCTCAATATATCTGTGGATGAGAGTTATCATTTATAACTCTGCGGGTTTGTGAATTGCAGTGTCCCTGAGCTCCATTTTTCAACTCGCTTTTTTGGGAGCTGGCCGCAAAAGCGCGGGATTGCCTCAGGACCTATTCTGCTTCTGGGCGGCAGGCTGAGCCTGTGGTTAATTCTTCTTCCTGATGGGAAAATAGAGTGACCTGTGCCTGTCCCAACACCTAGATCTAGTCTCTCATTGGTTGCCCCTCTTCCTGTTCATCCTCAGGATAAATTGCAACCTGTAGGGAACAGGAGCTTAAAGGTGCTGATTCTCCAAGTAGGGAGATTGCTAGTAAAGTAGCTGGAAAGGCGAACCCGAGCACAAGGAGATGAGAAATGAGGTGCGTATTAGAAACCTTTCAAAATCACACGGTGTACCATCTTCTGGGTTTCTCATGCATGTTTTCGATGTAGGAAGATGCCCTTGAACCTGGAGATTTGGGACCCATGGGATGGGTACCACGCAGTATTACTTTAAATGGTCTGCGTTTGCTCACCCAACCTTTCAGCCCCAAGAGTGTCCCCCCTTATGTCTCATCCAGCTGTGGGTCTAGATATGGTCAATCCAGGTTGCATCACAGCCTCTGAACGAATTTTGTAAGAATTTCTCTCTCTTTCACTGTCTTTGTTTTACGGGTTTTTAAAAGTAATTTATTTTTATAATGGGGTTTAGCTGCTTTTCACGGCTGTGTTTATGCGGCTTTACACCCACTTGACTCACTTCCAGACAGATATCAATACATAGGTTTTAAGATTCTTACTAGTCACATATATTCTTGTGCGGTGAATAGGGGGTGTTGAGTCCAGTTCACTGAGCAAGGAGTAGGTCTTGTCTATTACATATTGGGTGTATGGAACGGTATCTGAGCGAATTTGAAACCCTTGTTTTATGCATCACCCCACCTCACCTTTCCCGTTAAGCAGCCATAGTGTGTTTTCTAAACGTGTGACTCTGTTCTGTTTTGTAATTCAGTTCAAGTGTAGCGGTTTTTACATTCCCTCTATAAGTGATAGCTTATGATAAGTGTCTATTTCTGTGTGACTTATTTCACTTAGAATCGTCGTACCTAAATCCACTCATCTTGCTTCTACTAGCCTTATGACATTGATTTCATGTCTGAGGGATATTCCATTGTACATAAGGACCACAACTTCTTTATCCATTTTTCTCTTTCCTGGGATATTTAAGGTGTCATGAAGTGGAGGTTCTTGTCAACAGAGCAGCCCTAAACATTGGGGTGCCTGTGTCTTGCTGATTTTTAGTTTTCCCAATTTATACGCCCATGAGTGGACGTGTCCTATGCTCCCTAAGCTGTGTTTTTTCGATGTTTCAGGACACACCGTATACTACTCCAGAGTGGCTGTTGGCAATTTACATCCCGCCCATCAGCGTAGCAAGGCTGTCATTTCTCCATGGCCTGTCCTGCATTTCTGGTTTTGACACTTTTTGCAGCATGACCCTTTTGACCGATGGGAAGCGAGACTTCTTTGTAGCGCTGATTTGCCTTTCCAGGTTGCTTGGTTGGCCAAAAAGGGCGTATGCGTTTTTTCCTGAATATATTCAGGAAAAAACGCATACGCCCTTTTTGGCCAAGGGCATCATTCTCGACGTTTTGCCGCTTTTCATGTGCTTTAAAGGCGTTTCGAATCTACCTCCTGAAATCTGTTTCCTGCAATTCTGCCTTGCTTTCAAATCCTCTTCGTTGCCTTCCCTCAATATATCTGTGGATGAGAGTTATCATTTATAACTCTGCGGGTTTGTGAATTGCAGTGTCCCTGAGCTCCATTATTCAACTCGCTTTTTTGGGAGCTGGCCGCAAAAGCGCGGGATTGCCTCAGGCCCTATTCTGCTTCTGGGCGGCAGGCTGAGCCTGTGGTTAATTCTTCTTCCTGATGGGAAAATAGAGTGACCTGTGCCTGTCCCAACACCTAGATCTAGTCTCTCATTGGTTGCCCCTCTTCCCGTTCATCCTCAGGACAAATTGCAACCTGTAGGGAACAGGAGCTTAAAGGTGCTGATTCTCCAAGTAGGGAGATTGCTAGTAAAGTAGCTGGAAAGGCGAACCCGAGCACAAGGAGATGAGAAATGAGGTGCGTATTAGAAACCTTTCAAAATCATATGGTGTACCATCTTCTGGGTTTCTCATGCATGTTTTCGATGTAGGAAGATGCCCTTGAACCTGGAGATTTGGGACCCATGGGATGGGTACCACGCAGTATAACTTTAAAGGGTCTGCATTTGCTCACCCAACCTCACCCAACCTTTCAGCCCCAAGAGTGTCCCCCCTTATGTCTCATCCAGCTGTGGGTCTAGATATGGTCAATCCAGGTTGCATCACAGCCTCTGAACGAATTTTGTAAGAATTTCTCTCTCTTTCACTGTCTTTGTTTTACGGGTTTTTAAAAGTAATTTATTTTTATAATGGGGTTTAGCTGCTTTTCACGGCTGTGTTTATGCGGCTTTACACCCACTTGACTCACTTCCAGACAGATATCAATACATAGGTTTTAAGATTCTTACTAGTCACATATATTCTTGTGCGGTGAATAGGGGGTGTTGAGTCCAGTTCACTGAGCAAGGAGTAGGTCTTGTCTATTACATATTGGGTGTATGGAACGGTATCTGAGCGAATTTGAAACCCTTGTTTTATGCATCACCCCACCTCAACTTTCCCGTTAAGCAGCCATAGTGTGTTTTCTAAACGTGTGACTCTGTTCTGTTTTGTAATTCAGTTCAAGTGTAGCGGTTTTTACATTCCCTCTATAAGTGATAGCTTATGATAAGTGTCTATTTCTGTGTGACTTATTTCACTTAGAATCGTCGTACCTAAATCCACTCATCTTGCTTCTACTAGCCTTATGACATTGATTTCATGTCTCAGTGATATTCCATTGTACATAAGGACCACAATTTCTTTATCCATTTTTCTCTTTCCTGGGATATTTAAGGTGTCATGAAGTGGAGGTTCTTGTCAACAGAGCAGCCCTAAACTTTGGGGTGCCTGTGTCTTGCTGATTTTTAGTTTTCCCAATTTATACGCCCATGAGTGGACGTGCCCTATGCTCCCTAAGCTGTGTTTTTTCCATGTTTCAGGACACACCGTACACTTCTCCAGAGTGGCTGTTGGCAATTTACATCCCGCCCATCAGCGTAGCAAGGCTGCCATTTCTCCATGGCCTGTCCTGCATTTCTGGTTTTGACACTTTTTGCAGCATGACCCTTTTGACCGATGGGAAGCGAGACTTCTTTGTAGCGCTGATTTGCCTTTCCAGGTTGCTTGGTTGGCCAAAAAGGGCGTATGCGTTTTTTCCTGAATATATTCAGGAAAAAACGCATACGCCCTTTTTGGCCAAGGGCATCATTGTTGACGTTTTGCTGCTTTTCATGTGCTTTAAAGGCGATTCGAATCTACCTCCTGAAATCTGTTTCCTGCAATTCTGCCTTGCTTTCAAATCCTCTTCGTTGCCTTCCCTCAATATATCTGTGGATGAGAGTTATCATTTATAACTCTGCGGGTTTGTGAATTGCAGTGTCCCTGAGCTCCATTTTTCAACTCGCTTTTTTGGGAGCTGGCCGCAAAAGCGCGGGATTGCCTCAGGACCTATTCTGCTTCTGGGCGGCAGGCTGAGCCTGTGGTTAATTCTTCTTCCTGATGGGAAAATAGAGTGACCTGTGCCTGTCCCAACACCTAGATCTAGTCTCTCATTGGTTGCCCCTCTTCCCGTTCATCCTCAGGACAAATTGCAACCTGTAGGGAACAGGAGCTTAAAGGTGCTGATTCTCCAAGTAGGGAGATTGCTAGTAAAGTAGCTGGAAAGGCGAACCCGAGCACAAGGAGATGAGAAATGAGGTGCGTATTAGAAACCTTTCAAAATCACACGGTGTACCATCTTCTGGGTTTCTCATGCATGTTTTCGATGTAGGAAGATGCCCTTGAACCTGGAGATTTGGGACCCATGGGATGGGTACCACGCAGTATTACTTTAAAGGGTCTGCGTTTGCTCACCCAACCTCACCCAACCTTTCAGCCCCAAGAGTGTCCCCCCTTATGTCTCATCCAGCTGTGGGTCTAGATATGGTCAATCCAGGTTGCATCACAGCCTCTGAACGAATTTTGTAAGAATTTCTCTCTCTTTCACTGTCTTTGTTTTAAGGGTTTTTAAAAGTAATTTATTTTTATAATGGGGTTTAGTTGCTTTTCACGGCTGTGTTTATGCGGCTTTACACCCACTTGACTCACTTCCAGACAGATATCAATACATAGGTTTTAAGATTCTTACTAGTCACATATATTCTTGTGCGGTGAATAGGGGGTGTTGAGTCCAGTTCACTGAGCAAGGAGTAGGTCTTGTCTATTACATATTGGGTGTATGGAACGGTATCTGAGCGAACTTGAAACCCTTGTTTTATGCATCACCCCACCTCACCTTTCCCGTTAAGCAGCCATAGTGTGTTTTCTAAACGTGTGACTCTGTTCTGTTTTGTAATTCAGTTCAAGTGTAGCGGTTTTTACATTCCCTCTCTAAGTGATAGCTTATGATAAGTGTCTATTTCTGTGTGACTTATTTCACTTAGAATCGTCGTACCTAAATCCACTCATCTTGCTTCTACTAGCCTTATGACATTGATTACATGTCTGAGTGATATTCCATTGTACATAAGGACCACAACTTCTTTATCCATTTTTCTCTTTCCTGGGATATTTAAGGTGTCATGAAGTGGAGATTCTTGTCAACAGAGCAGCCCTAAACATTGGGGTGCCTGTGTCTTGCTGATTTTTAGTTTTCCCAATTTATACGCCCATGAGTGGACGTGCCCTATGCTCCCTAAGCTGTGTTTTTTCGATGTTTCAGGACACACCGTATACTACTCCAGAGTGGCTGTTGGCAATTTACATCCCGCCCATCAGCGTAGCAAGGCTGTCATTTCTCCATGGCCTGTCCTGCATTTCTGGTTTTGACACTTTTTGCAGCATGACCCTTTTGACCGATGGGAAGCGAGACTTCTTTGTAGCGCTGATTTGCCTTTCCAGGTTGCTTGGTTGGCCAAAAAGGGCGTATGCGTTTTTTCCTGAATATATTCAGAAAAAAACGCATACGCCCTTTTTGGCCAAGGGCACCATTCTCGACGTTTTGCCGCTTTTCATGTGCTTTAAAGGCGTTTCGAATCTACCTCCTGAAATCTGTTTCCTGCAATTCTGCCTTGCTTTCAAATCCTCTTCGTTGCCTTCCCTCAATATATTTGTGGACGAGAGTTATCATTTATAATTCAGCAGGTTTGTGAATGGCAGTTCCCCTGAGCTCCATTTTTCAACTGTCTTTTTTGGGAGCTGGCCGCAAAAGCACGGGATTGCCTCAGGCCCTATTCTGGTTCCTGGCGGCAGGCTGAGCCTGTGGTTAATTCTTCTTCCTGATGGGAAAATAGAGTGACCTGTGCCTGTCCCAACACCTAGATCTAGTCTCTCATTGGTTGCCCCTCTTCCCGTTCATCCTCAGGACAAATTGCAACCTGTAGGGAACAGGAGCTTAAAGGTGCTGATTCTCCAAGTAGGGAGATTGCTAGTAAAGTAGCTGGAAAGGCGAACCCGAGCACAAGGAGATGAGAAATGAGGTGCGTTTTAGAAACCTTTCAAAATCACACAGTGTACCATCTTCTGGGTTTCTCATGCATGTTTTCGATGTAGGAAGATGCCCTTGAACCTGGAGATTTGGGACCCATGGGATGGGTACCAGGCAGTATTACTTTAAAGGGTCTCCGTTTGCTCACCCAACCTCACCCAAACTTTCAGCCCCAAGAGTGTCCACCCTTATGTCTCATCCAGCTGTGGGTCTAGATATGGTCAATCCAGGTTGCATCACACCCTCTGAACGAATTTTGTAAGAATTTCTCTGTCTTTCACTGTCTTTGTTTTACGGGTTTTTAAAAGTAATTTATTTTTATAATGGGGTTTAGCTGCTTTTCACGGCTGTGTTTATGCGGCTTTACACCCACTTGACTCACTTCCAGACAGATATCAATACATAGGTTTTAAGATTCTTACTAGTCACATATATTCTTGTGCGGTGAATAGGGGGTGTTGAGTCCAGTTCACTGAGCAAGAGTAGGTCTTGTCTATTACATATTGGGTGTATGGAACGGTATCTGAGCGAATTTGAAACCCTTGTTTTATGCATCACCCCACCTCACCTTTCCCGTTAAGCAGCCATAGTGTGTTTTCTAAACGTGTGACTCTGTTCTGTTTTGTAATTCAGTTCAAGTGTAGCGGTTTTTACATTCCCTCTATAAGTGATAGCTTATGATAAGTGTCTATTTCTGTGTGACTTATTTCACTTAGAATCGTCGTACCTAAATCCACTCATCTTGCTTCTACTAGCCTTATGACATTGATTTCATGTCTGAGTGATATTCCATTGTACATAAGGACCACAACTTCTTTATCCTTTTTTCTCTTTCCTGGGATATTTAAGGTGTCATGAAGTGGAGGTTCTTGTCAACAGAGCAGCCCTAAACATTGGGGTGCCTGTGTCTTGCTGATTTTTAGTTTTCCCAATTTATACGCCCATGAGTGGACGTGCCCTATGCTCCCTAAGCTGTGTTTATTCGATGTTTCAGGACACACCGTACACTACTCCAGAGTGGCTGTTGGCAATTTACATCCCGCCCATCAGCGTAGCAAGGCTGCCATTTCTCCATGGCCTGTCCTGCATTTCTGGTTTTGACACTTTTTGCAGCATGACCCTTTTGACCGATGGGAAGCGAGACTTCTTTGTAGCGCTGATTTGCCTTTCCAGGTTGCTTGGTTGGCCAAAAAGGGCGTATGCGTTTTTTCCTGAATATATTCAGGAAAAAACGCATACGCCCTTTTTGGCCAAGGGCATCATTGTTGACGTTTTGCCGCTTTTCATGTGCTTTAAAGGCGATTCGAATCTACCTCCTGAAATCTGTTTCCTGCAAATCTGCCTTGCTTTCAAATCCTCTTCGTTGCCTTCCCTCAATATATCTGTGGATGAGAGTTATCATTTATAACTCTGCGGGTTTGTGAATTGCAGTGTCCCTGAGATCCATTTTTCAACTCGCTTTTTTGGGAGCTGGCCGCAAAAGCGCGGGATTGCCTCAGGACCTATTCTGCTTCTGGGCGGCAGGCTGAGCCTGTGGTTAATTCTTCTTCCTGATGGGAAAATAGAGTGACCTGTGCCTGTCCCAACACCTAGATCTAGTCTCTCATTGGTTGCCCCTCTTCCCGTTCATCCTTAGGACAAATTGCAACCTGTAGGGAACAGGAGCTTAAAGGTGCTGATTCTCCAAGTAGGGAGATTGCTAGTAAAGTAGCTGGAAAGGCGAACCCGAGCACAAGGAGATGAGAAATGAGGTGCGTATTAGAAACCTTTCAAAATCACACGGTGTACCATCTTCTGGGTTTCTCATGCATGTTTTCGATGTAGGAAGATGCCCTTGAACCTGGAGATATGGGACCCATGGGATGGGTACCACGCAGTATTACTTTAAAGGGTCTGCATTTGCTCACCCAACCTCACCCAACCTTTCAGCCCCAAGAGTGTCCCCCCTTATGTCTCATCCAGCTGTGGGTCTAGATATGGTCAATCCAGGTTGCATCACTGCCTCTGAACGAATTTTGTAAGAATTTCTCTCTCTTTCACTGTCTTTGTTTTACGGGTTTTTAAAAGTAATTTATTTTTATAATGGGGTTTAGCTGCTTTTCACGGCTGTGTTTATGCGGCTTTACACCCACTTGACTCACTTCCAGACAGATATCAATACATAGGTTTTAAGATTCTTACTAGTCACATATATTCTTGTGCGGTGAATAGGGGGTGTTGAGTCCAGTTCACTGAGCAAGGAGTAGGTCTTGTCTATTACATATTGGGTGTATGGAACGGTATCTGAGCGAATTTGAACCCCTTGTTTTATGCATCACCCCACCTCACCTTTCCCGTTAAGCAGCCATAGTGTGTTTTCTAAACGTGTGACTCTGTTCTGTTTTGTAATTCAGTTCAAGTGTAGCGGTTTTTACATTCCCTCTCTAAGTGATAGCTTATGATAAGTGTCTATTTCTGTGTGACTTATTTCACTTAGAATCGTCGTACCTAAATCCACTCATCTTGCTTCTACTAGCCTTATGACATTGATTTCATGTCTGAGTGATATTCCATTGTACATAAGGACCACAACTTCTTTATCCATTTTTCTCTTTCCTGGGATATTTAAGGTGTCATGAAGTGGAGGTTCTTGTCAACAGAGCAGCCCTAAACATTGGGGTGCCTGTGTCTTGCTGATTTTTAGTTTTCCCAATTTATACGCCCATGAGTGGACGTGCCCTATGCTCCCTAAGCTGTGTTTTTTCCATGTTTCAGGACACACCGTACACTTCTCCAGAGTGGCTGTTGGCAATTTACATCCCGCCCATCAGCGTAGCAAGGCTGCCATTTCTCCATGGCCTGTCCTGCATTTCTGGTTTTGACACTTTTTGCAGCATGACCCTTTTGACCGATGGGAAGCGAGACTTCTTTGTAGCGCTGATTTGCCTTTCCAGGTTGCTTGGTTGGCCAAAAAGGGCGTATGCGTTTTTTCCTGAATATATTCAGGAAAAAACGCATACGCCCTTTTTGGCCAAGGGCATCATTGTTGACGTTTTGCCGCTTTTCATGTGCTTTAAAGGCGATTCGAATCTACCTCCTGAAATCTGTTTCCTGCAAATCTGCCTTGCTTTCAAATCCTCTTCGTTGCCTTCCCTCAATATATCTGTGGATGAGAGTTATCATTTATAACTCTGCGGGTTTGTGAATTGCAGTGTCCCTGAGATCCATTTTTCAACTCGCTTTTTTGGGAGCTGGCCGCAAAAGCGCGGGATTGCCTCAGGACCTATTCTGCTTCTGGGCGGCAGGCTGAGCCTGTGGTTAATTCTTCTTCCTGATGGGAAAATAGAGTGACCTGTGCCTGTCCCAACACCTAGATCTAGTCTCTCATTGGTTGCCCCTCTTCCCGTTCATCCTTAGGACAAATTGCAACCTGTAGGGAACAGGAGCTTAAAGGTGCTGATTCTCCAAGTAGGGAGATTGCTAGTAAAGTAGCTGGAAAGGCGAACCCGAGCACAAGGAGATGAGAAATGAGGTGCGTATTAGAAACCTTTCAAAATCACACGGTGTACCATCTTCTGGGTTTCTCATGCATGTTTTCGATGTAGGAAGATGCCCTTGAACCTGGAGATATGGGACCCATGGGATGGGTACCACGCAGTATTACTTTAAAGGGTCTGCATTTGCTCACCCAACCTCACCCAACCTTTCAGCCCCAAGAGTGTCCCCCCTTATGTCTCATCCAGCTGTGGGTCTAGATATGGTCAATCCAGGTTGCATCACTGCCTCTGAACGAATTTTGTAAGAATTTCTCTCTCTTTCACTGTCTTTGTTTTACGGGTTTTTAAAAGTAATTTATTTTTATAATGGGGTTTAGCTGCTTTTCACGGCTGTGTTTATGCGGCTTTACACCCACTTGACTCACTTCCAGACAGATATCAATACATAGGTTTTAAGATTCTTACTAGTCACATATATTCTTGTGCGGTGAATAGGGGGTGTTGAGTCCAGTTCACTGAGCAAGGAGTAGGTCTTGTCTATTACATATTGGGTGTATGGAACGGTATCTGAGCGAATTTGAACCCCTTGTTTTATGCATCACCCCACCTCACCTTTCCCGTTAAGCAGCCATAGTGTGTTTTCTAAACGTGTGACTCTGTTCTGTTTTGTAATTCAGTTCAAGTGTAGCGGTTTTTACATTCCCTCTCTAAGTGATAGCTTATGATAAGTGTCTATTTCTGTGTGACTTATTTCACTTAGAATCGTCGTACCTAAATCCACTCATCTTGCTTCTACTAGCCTTATGACATTGATTTCATGTCTGAGTGATATTCCATTGTACATAAGGACCACAACTTCTTTATCCATTTTTCTCTTTCCTGGGATATTTAAGGTGTCATGAAGTGGAGGTTCTTGTCAACAGAGCAGCCCTAAACATTGGGGTGCCTGTGTCTTGCTGATTTTTAGTTTTCCCAATTTATACGCCCATGAGTGGACGTGCCCTATGCTCCCTAAGCTGTGTTTTTTCCATGTTTCAGGACACACCGTACACTTCTCCAGAGTGGCTGTTGGCAATTTACATCCCGCCCATCAGCGTAGCAAGGCTGCCATTTCTCCATGGCCTGTCCTGCATTTCTGGTTTTGACACTTTTTGCAGCATGACCCTTTTGACCGATGGGAAGCGAGACTTCTTTGTAGCGCTGATTTGCCTTTCCAGGTTGCTTGGTTGGCCAAAAAGGGCGTATGCGTTTTTTCCTGAATATATTCAGGAAAAAACGCATACGCCCTTTTTGGCCAAGGGCATCATTGTTGACGTTTTGCCGCTTTTCATGTGCTTTAAAGGCGATTCGAATCTACCTCCTGAAATCTGTTTCCTGCAAATCTGCCTTGCTTTCAAATCCTCTTCGTTGCCTTCCCTCAATATATCTGTGGATGAGAGTTATCATTTATAACTCTGCGGGTTTGTGAATTGCAGTGTCCCTGAGATCCATTTTTCAACTCGCTTTTTTGGGAGCTGGCCGCAAAAGCGCGGGATTGCCTCAGGACCTATTCTGCTTCTGGGCCGCAGGGTGAGCCTGTGGTTAATTCTTCTTCCTGATGGGAAAATAGAGTGACCTGTGCCTGTCCCAACACCTAGATCTAGTCTCTCATTGGTTGCCCCTCTTCCCGTTCATCCTTAGGACAAATTGCAACCTGTAGGAAACAGGAGCTTAAAGGTGCTGATTCTCCAAGTAGGGAGATTGCTAGTAAAGTAGCTGGAAAGGCGAACCCGAGCACAAGGAGATGAGAAATGAGGTGCGTATTAGAAACCTTTCAAAATCACACGGTGTACCATCTTCTGGGTTTCTCATGCATGTTTTCGATGTAGGAAGATGCCCTTGAACCTGGAGATTTGGGACCCATGGGATGTGTACCAGGCAGTATTACTTTAAAGGGTCTGCGTTTGCTCACCCAACCTCACCCAACCTTTCAGCCCCAAGAGTGTCCACCCTTATGTCTCATCCAGCTGTGGGTCTAGATATGGTCAATCCAGGTTGCATCACAGCCTCTGAACGAATTTTGTAAGAATTTCTCTCTCTTTCACTGTCTTTGTTTTACGGGTTTTTAAAAGTAATTTATTTTTATAATGGGGTTGAGCTGCTTTTCACGGCTGTGTTTATGTGGCTTTACACCCACTTGACTCACTTCCAGACAGATATCAATACATAGGTTTTAAGATTCTTACTAGTCACACATATTCTTGTGCGGTGAATAGGGGGTGTTGAGTCCAGTTCACTGAGCAAGGAGTAGGTCTTGTCTATTACATATTGGGTGTATGGAACGGTATCTGAGCGAATTTGAAACCCTTGTTTTATGCATCACCCCACCTCACCTTTCCCGTTAAGCAGCCATAGTGTGTTTTCTAAACGTGTGACTCTGTTCTGTTTTGTAATTCAGTTCAAGTGTAGCGGTTTTTACATTCCCTCTCTAAGTGATAGCTTATGATAAGTGTCTATTTCTGTGTGACTTATTTCACTTAGAATCGTCGTACCTAAATCCACTCATCTTGCTTCTACTAGCCTTATGACATTGATTTCATGTCTGAGTGATATTCCATTGTACATAAGGACCACAACTTCTTTATCCATTTTTCTCTTTCCTGGGATATTTAAGGTGTCATGAAGTGGAGGTTCTTGTCAACAGAGCAGCCCTAAACTTTGGGGTGCCTGTGTCTTGCTGATTTTTAGTTTTCCCAATTTATACGCCCATGAGTGGACGTGCCCTATGCTCCCTAAGCTGTGTTTTTTCCATGTTTCAGGACACACCGTACACTTCTCCAGAGTGGCTGTTGGCAATTTACATCCAGCCCATCAGCGTAGCAAGGCTGCCATTTCTCCATGGCCTGTCCTGCATTTCTGGTTTTGACACTTTTTGCAGCATGACCCTTTTGACCGATGGGAAGCGAGACTTCTTTGTAGCGCTGATTTGCCTTTCCAGGTTGCTTGGTTGGCCAAAAAGGGCGTATGCGTTTTTTCCTGAATATATTCAGGAAAAAACGCATACGCCCTTTTTGGCCAAGGGCATCATTCTCGACGTTTTGCCGCTTTTCATGTGCTTTAAAGGCGATTCGAATCTACCTCCTGAAATCTGTTTCCTGCAATTCTGCCTTGCTTTCAAATCCTCTTCGTTGCCTTCCCTCAATATATCTGTGGATGAGAGTTATCATTTATAACTCTGCGGGTTTGTGAATTGCAGTGTCCCTAGCTCCATTTTTCAACTCGCTTTTTTGGGAGCTGGCCGCAAAAGCGCGGGATTGCCTCAGGACCTATTCTGCTTCTGGGCGGCAGGCTGAGCCTGTGGTTAATTCTTCTTCCTGATGGGAAAATAGAGTGACCTGTGCCTGTCCCAACACCTAGATCTAGTCTCTCATTGGTTGCCCCTCTTCCCGTTCATCCTCAGGACAAATTGCAACCTGTAGGGAACAGGAGCTTAAAGGTGCTGATTCTCCAAGTAGGGAGATTGCTAGTAAAGTAGCTGGAAAGGCGAACCCGAGCACAAGGAGATGAGAAATGAGGTGCGTATTAGAAACCTTTCAAAATCACACAGTGTACCATCTTCTGGGTTTCTCATGCATGTTTTCGATGTAGGAAGATGCCCTTGAACCTGGAGATATGGGACCCATGGGATGGGTACCACGCAGTATTACTTTAAAGGGTCTGCGTTTGCTCACCCAACCTCACCCAACCTTTCAGCCCCAAGAGTGTCCCCCCTTATGTCTCATCCAGCTGTGGGTCTAGATATGGTCAATCCAGGTTGCATCACTGCCTCTGAACGAATTTTGTAAGAATTTCTCTCTCTTTCACTGTCTTTGTTTTACGGGTTTTTAAAAGTAATTTATTTTTATAATGGGGTTTAGCTGCTTTTCACGGCTGTGTTTATGCGGCTTTACACCCACTTGACTCACTTCCAGACAGATATCAATACATAGGTTTTAAGATTCTTACTAGTCACATATATTCTTGTGCGGTGAATAGGGGGTGTTGAGTCCAGTTCACTGAGCAAGGAGTAGGTCTTGTCTATTACATATTGGGTGTATGGAACGGTATCTGAGCGAATTTGAACCCCTTGTTTTATGCATCACCCCACCTCACCTTTCCCGTTAAGCAGCCATAGTGTGTTTTCTAAACGTGTGACTCTGTTCTGTTTTGTAATTCAGTTCAAGTGTAGCGGTTTTTACATTCCCTCTCTAAGTGATAGCTTATGATAAGTGTCTATTTCTGTGTGACTTATTTCACTTAGAATCGTCGTACCTAAATCCACTCATCTTGCTTCTACTAGCCTTATGACATTGATTTCATGTCTGAGTGATATTCCATTGTACATAAGGACCACAACTTCTTTATCCATTTTTCTCTTTCCTGGGATATTTAAGGTGTCATGAAGTGGAGGTTCTTGTCAACAGAGCAGCCCTAAACTTTGGGGTGCCTGTGTCTTGCTGATTTTTAGTTTTCCCAATTTATACGCCCATGAGTGGACGTGCCCTATGCTCCCTAAGCTGTGTTTTTTCCATGTTTCAGGACACACCGTACACTTCTCCAGAGTGGCTGTTGGCAATTTACATCCCGCCCATCAGCGTAGCAAGGCTGCCATTTCTCCATGGCCTGTCCTGCATTTCTGGTTTTGACACTTTTTGCAGCATGACCCTTTTGACCGATGGGAAGCGAGACTTCTTTGTAGCGCTGATTTGCATTTCCAGGTTGCTTGGTTGGCCAAAAAGGGCGTATGCGTTTTTTCCTGAATATATTCAGGAAAAAACGCATACGCCCTTTTTGGCCAAGGGCATCATTGTTGACGTTTTGCCGCTTTTCATGTGCTTTAAAGGCGATTCGAATCTACCTTCTGAAATCTGTTTCCTGCAATTCTGCCTTGCTTTCAAATCCTCTTCGTTGCCTTCCCTCAATATATCTGTGGATGAGAGTTATCATTTATAACTCTGCGGGTTTGTGAATTGCAGTGTCCCTGAGCTCCATTTTTCAACTCGCTTTTTTGGGAGCTGGCCGCAAAAGCGCGGGATTGCCTCAGGACCTATTCTGCTTCTGGGCGGCAGGCTGAGCCTGTGGTTAATTCTTCTTCCTGATGGGAAAATAGAGTGACCTGTGCCTGTCCCAACACCTAGATCTAGTCTCTCATTGGTTGCCCCTCTTCCCGTTCATCCTCAGGACAAATTGCAACCTGTAGGGAACAGGAGCTTAAAGGTGCTGATTCTCCAAGTAGGGAGATTGCTAGTAAAGTAGCTGGAAAGGCGAACCCGAGCACAAGGAGATGAGAAATGAGGTGCGTATTAGAAACCTTTCAAAATCACACGGTGTACCATCTTCTGGGTTTCTCATGCATGTTTTCGATGTAGGAAGATGCCCTTGAACCTGGAGATTTGGGACCCATGGGATGGGTACCAGGCAGTATTACTTTAAAGGGTCTGCGTTTGCTCACCCAACCTCACCCAACCTTTCAGCCCCAAGAGTGTCCACCCTTATGTCTCATCCAGCTGTGGGTCTAGATATGGTCAATCCAGGTTGCATCACAGCCTCTGAACGAATTTTGTAAGAATTTCTCTCTCTTTCACTGTCTTTGTTTTACGGGTTTTTAAAAGTAATTTATTTTTATAATGGGGTTTAGCTGCTTTTCACGGCTGTGTTTATGCGGCTTTACACCCACTTGACTCACTTCCAGACAGATATCAATACATAGGTTTTAAGATTCTTTCTAGTCACATATATTCTTGTGCGGTGAATAGGGGGTGTTGAGTTCAGTTCACTGAGCAAGGAGTAGGTCTTGTCTATTACATATTGGGTGTATGGAACGGTATCTGAGCGAATTTGAACCCCTTGTTTTATGCATCACCCCACCTCACCTTTCCCGTTAAGCAGCCATAGTGTGTTTTCTAAACGTGTGACTCTGTTCTGTTTTGTAATTCAGTTCAAGTGTAGCGGTTTTTACATTCCCTCTATAAGTGATAGCTTATGATAAGTGTCTATTTCTGTGTGACTTATTTCACTTAGAATCGTCGTACCTAAATCCACTCATCTTGCTTCTACTAGCCTTATGACATTGATTTCATGTCTGAGTGATATTCCATTGTACATAAGGACCACAACTTCTTTATCCATTTTTCTCTTTCCTGGGATATTTAAGGTGTCATGAAGTGGAGGTTCTTGTCAACAGAGCAGCCCTAAACATTGGGGTGCCTGTGTCTTGCTGATTTTTAGTTTTCCCAATTTATACGCCCATGAGTGGACGTGCCCTATGCTCCCTAAGCTGTGTTTTTTCAATGTTTCAGGACACACCGTATACTACTCCAGAGTGGCTGTTGGCAATTACATCCCGCCCATCAGCGTAGCAAGGCTGTCATTTCTCCATGGCCTGTCCTGCATTTCTGGTTTTGACACTTTTTGCAGCATGACCCTTTTGACCGATGGGAAGCGAGACTTCTTTGTAGCGCTGATTTGCCTTTCCAGGTTGCTTGGTTGGCCAAAAAGGGCGTATGCGTTTTTTCCTGAATATATTCAGGAAAAAACGCATACGCCCTTTTTGGCCAAGGGCATCATTCTCGACGTTTTGCCGCTTTTCATGTGCTTTAAAGGCGTTTCGAATCTACCTCCTGAAATCTGTTTCCTGCAATTCTGCCTTGCTTTCAAATCCTCTTCGTTGCCTTCCCTCAATATATCTGTGGATGAGAGTTATCATTTATAACTCTGCGGGTTTGTGAATTGCAGTGTCCCTGAGCTCCATTATTCAACTCGCTTTTTTGGGAGCTGGCCGCAAAAGCGCGGGATTGCCTCAGGCCCTATTCTGCTTCTGGGCGGCAGGCTGAGCCTGTGGTTATTTCTTCTTCCTGATGGGAAAATAGAGTGACCTGTGCCTGTCCCAACACCTAGATCTAGTCTCTCATTGGTTGCCCCTCTTCCCGTTCATCCTCAGGACAAATTGCAACCTGTAGGGAACAGGAGCTTAAAGGTGCTGATTCTCCAACTAGGGAGATTGCTAGTAAAGTAGCTGGAAAGGCGAACCCGAGCACAAGGAGATGAGAAATGAGGTGCGTATTAGATACCTTTCAAAATCACACGGTGTACCATCTTCTGGGTTTCTCATGCATGTTTTCGATGTAGGAAGATGCCCTTGAACCTGGAGATTTGGGACCCATGGGATGGGTACCACGCAGTATTACTTTAAAGGGTCTGCGTTTGCTCACCCAACCTCACCCAACCTTTCAGCCCCAAGAGTGTCCACCCTTATGTCTCATCCAGCTGTGGGTCTAGATATGGTCAATCCAGGTTGCATCACAGCCTCTGAACGAATTTTGTAAGAATTTCTCTCTCTTTCACTGTCTTTGTTTTACGGGTTTTTAAAAGTAATTTATTTTTATAATGGGGTTTAGCTGCTCTTCACGGCTGTGTTTATGCGGCTTTACACCCACTTGACTCACTTCCAGACAGATATCAATACATAGGATTTAAGATTCTTACTAGTCACATATATTCTTGTGCGGTGAATAGGGGGTGTTGAGTCCAGTTCACTGAGCAAGGAGTAGGTCTTGTCTATTACATATTGGGTGTATGGAACGGTATCTGAGCGAATTTGAACCCCTTGTTTTATGCATCACCCCACCTCACCTTTCCCGTTAAGCAGCCATAGTGTGTTTTCTAAACGTGTGACTCTGTTCTGTTTTGTAATTCAGTTCAAGTGTAGCGGTTTTTACATTCCCTCTATAAGTGATAGCTTATGATAAGTGTCTATTTCTGTGTGACTTATTTCACTTAGAATCGTCGTACCTAAATCCACTCATCTTGCTTCTACTAGCCTTATGACATTGATTTCATGTCTGAGTGATATTCCATTGTACATAAGGACCACAACTTCTTTATCCATTTTTCTCTTTCCTGGGATATTTAAGGTGTCATGAAGTGGAGGTTCTTGTCAACAGAGCAGCCCTAAACATTGGGGTGCCTGTGTCTTGCTGATTTTTAGTTTTCCCAATTTATACGCCCATGAGTGGACGTGCCCTATGCTCCCTAAGCTGTGTTTTTTCGATGTTTCAGGACACACCGTATACTACTCCAGAGTGGCTGTTGGCAATTTACATCCCGCCCATCAGCGTAGCAAGGCTGTCATTTCTCCATGGCCTGTCCTGCATTTCTGGTTTTGACACTTTTTGCAGCATGACCCTTTTGACCGATGGGAAGCGAGACTTCTTTTTAGCGCTGATTTGCCTTTCCAGGTTGCTTGGTTGGCCAAAAAGGGCGTATGCGTTTTTTCCTGAATATATTCAGGAAAAAACGCATACGCTCTTTTTAGCCAAGGGCATCATTCTCGACGTTTTGCCGCTTTTCATGTGCTTTAAAGGCGATTCGAATCTACCTCCTGAAATCTGTTTCCTGCAATTCTGCCTTGCTTTCAAATCCTCTTCGTTGCCTTCCCTCAATATATCTGTGGATGAGAGTTATCATTTATAACTCTGCGGGTTTGTGAATTGCAGTGTCCCTGAGCTCCATTTTTCAACTCGCTTTTTTGGGAGCTGGCCGCAAAAGCGCGGGATTGCCTCAGGACCTATTCTGCTTCTGGGCGGCAGGCTGAGCCTGTGGTTAATTCTTCTTCCTGATGGGAAAATAGAGTGACCTGTGCCTGTCCCAACACCTAGATCTAGTCTCTCATTGGTTGCCCCTCTTCCCGTTCATCCTCAGGACAAATTGCAACCTGTAGGGAACAGGAGCTTAAAGGTGCTGATTCTCCAAGTAGGGAGATTGCTAGTAAAGTAGCTGGAAAGGCGAACCCGAGCACAAGGAGATGAGAAATGAGGTGCGTATTAGAAACCTTTCAAAATCACACGGTGTACCATCTTCTG
The DNA here is from genome assembly GCF_028021215.1 of Eschrichtius robustus. Classification (NCBI taxonomy): domain Eukaryota; kingdom Metazoa; phylum Chordata; class Mammalia; order Artiodactyla; family Eschrichtiidae; genus Eschrichtius; species Eschrichtius robustus. The sequence goes on along the minus strand of NW_027175161.1, from coordinate 358,476 downwards.
GGTTTCTCATGCATGTTTTCGATGTAGGAAGATGCCCTTGAACCTGGAGATATGGGACCCATGGGATGGGTACCACGCAGTATTACTTTAAAGGGTCTGCGTTTGCTCACCCAACCTCACCCAACCTTTCAGCCCCAAGAGTGTCCACCCTTATGTCTCATCCAGCTGTGGGTCTAGATATGGTCAATCCAGGTTGCATCACAGCCTCTGAACGAATTTTGTAAGAATTTCTCTCTCTTTCACTGTGTTTGTTTTACGGGTTTTGAAAAGTAATTTATTTTTATAATGGGGTTTAGCTGCTTTTCACGGCTGTGTTTATGCGGCTTTACACCCACTTGACTCACTTCCAGACAGATATCAATACATAGGTTTTAAGATTCTTACTAGTCACATATATTCTTGTGCGGTGAATAGGGGGTGTTGAGTCCAGTTCACTGAGCAAGGAGTAGGTCTTGTCTATTACATATTGGGTGTATGGAACGGTATCTGAGCGAATTTGAACCCCTTGTTTTATGCATCACCCCACCTCACCTTTCCCGTTAAGCAGCCATAGTGTGTTTTCTAAACGTGTGACTCTGTTCTGTTTTGTAATTCAGTTCAAGTGTAGCGGTTTTTACATTCCCTCTATAAGTGATAGCTTATGATAAGTGTCTATTTCTGTGTGACTTATTTCACTTAGAATCATCGTACCTAAATCCACTCATCTTGCTTCTACTAGCCTTATGACATTGATTTCATGTCTGAGTGATATTCCATTGTACATAAGGACCACAACTTCTTTATCCATTTTTCTCTTTCCTGGGATATTTAAGGTGTCATGAAGTGGAGGTTCTTGTCAACAGAGCAGCCCTAAACATTGGGGTGCCTGTGTCTTGCTGATTTTTAGTTTTCCCAATTTATACGCCCATGAGTGGACGTGCCCTATGCTCCCTAAGCTGTGTTTTTTCGATGTTTCAGGACACACCGTATACTACTCCAGAGTGGCTTTTGGCAATTTACATCCCGCCCATCAGCGTAGCAAGGCTGTCATTTCTCCATGGCCTGTCCTGCATTTCTGGTTTTGACACTTTTTGCAGCATGACCCTTTTGACCGATGGGAAGCGAGACTTCTTTGTAGCGCTGATTTGCCTTTCCAGGTTGCTTGGTTGGCCAAAAAGGGCGTATGCGTTTTTTCCTGAATATATTCAGGAAAAAACGCATACGCCCTTTTTGGCCAAGGGCATCATTCTCGACGTTTTGCCGCTTTTCATGTGCTTTAAAGGCGTTTCGAATCTACCTCCTGAAATCTGTTTCCTGCAATTCTGCCTTGCTTTCAAATCCTCTTCGTTGCCTTCCCTCAATATATCTGTGGATGAGAGTTATCATTTATAACTCTGCGGGTTTGTGAATTGCAGTGTCCCTGAGCTCCATTATTCAACTCGCTTTTTTGGGAGCTGGCCGCAAAAGCGCGGGATTGCCTCAGGCCCTATTCTGCTTCTGGGCGGCAGGCTGAGCCTGTGGTTAATTCTTCTTCCTGATGGGAAAATAGAGTGACCTGTGCCTGTCCCAACACGTAGATCTAGTCTCTCATTGGTTGCCCCTCTTCCCGTTCATCCTCAGGACAAATTGCAACCTGTAGGGAACAGGAGCTTAAAGGTGCTGATTCTCCAAGTAGGGAGATTGCTAGTAAAGTAGCTGGAAAGGCAAACCCGAGCACAAGGGGATGAGAAATGAGGTGCGTTTTAGAAACCTTTCAAAATCACACAGTGTACCATCTTCTGGGTTTCTCATGCATGTTTTCGATGTAGGAAGATGCCCTTGAACCTGGAGATTTGGGACCCATGGGATGGGTACCAGGCAGTATTACTTTAAACGGTCTGCGTTTGCTCACCCAACCTCACCCAAACTTTCAGCCCCAAGAGTGTCCACCCTTATGTCACATCCAGCTGTGGGTCTAGATATGGTCAATCCAGGTTGCATCACACCCTCTGAACGAATTTTGTAAGAATTTCTCTCTATTTCACTGTCTTTGTTTTACGGGTTTTTAAAAGTAATTTATTTTTATAATGGGGTTTAGCTGCTTTTCACGGCTGTGTTTATGCGGCTTTACACCCACTGGACTCACTTCCAGACAGATATCAATACATAGGTTTTAAGATTCTTACTAGTCACATATATTCTTGTGCGGTGAATAGGGGGTGTTGAGTCCAGTTCACTGAGCAAGGAGTAGGTCTTGTCTATTACATATTGGGTGTATGGAACGGTATCTGAGCGAATTTGAAACCCTTGTTTTATGCATCACCCCACCTCACCTTTCCCGTTAAGCAGCCATAGTGTGTTTTCTAAACGTGTGACTCTGTTCTGTTTTGTAATTCAGTTCAAGTGTAGCGGTTTTTACATTCCCTCTATAAGTGATAGCTTATGATAAGTGTCTATTTCTGTGTGACTTATTTCACTTAGAATCGTCGTACCTAAATCCACTCATCTTGCTTCTACTAGCCTTATGACATTGATTTCATGTCTGAGTGATATTCCATTGTACATAAGGACCACAACTTCTTTATCCTTTTTTCTCTTTCCTGGGATATTTAAGGTGTCATGAAGTGGAGGTTCTTGTCAACAGAGCAGCCCTAAACATTGGGGTGCCTGTGTCTTGCTGATTTTTAGTTTTCCCAATTTATACGCCCATGAGTGGACGTGCCCTATGCTCCCTAAGCTGTGTTTTTTCGATGTTTCAGGACACACCGTACACTACTCCAGAGTGGCTGTTGGCAATTTACATCCCACCCATCAGCGTAGCAAGGCTGCCATTTCTCCATGGCCTGTCCTGCATTTCTGGTTTTGACACTTTTTGCAGCATGACCCTTTTGACCGATGGGAAGCGAGACTTCTTTGTAGCGCTGATTTGCCTTTCCAGGTTGCTTGGTTGGCCAAAAAGGGCGTATGCGTTTTTTCCTGAATATATTCAGGAAAAAACGCATACGCCCTTTTTGGCCAAGGGCATCATTCTCGACGTTTTGCCGCTTTTCATGTGCTTTAATGGCGTTTCGAATCTACCTCCTGAAATCTGTTTCCTGCAATTCTGCCTTGCTTTCAAATCCTCTTCGTTGCCTTCCCTCAATATATCTGTGGATGAGAGTTATCATTTATAACTCTGCGGGTTTGTGAATTGCAGTGTCCCTGAGCTCCATTATTCAACTCGCTTTTTTGGGAGCTGGCCGCAAAAGCGCGGGATTGCCTCAGGACCTATTCTGCTTCTGGGCGGCAGGCTGAGCCTGTGGTTAATTCTTCTTCCTGATGGGAAAATAGAGTGACCTGTGCCTGTCCCAACACCTAGATCTAGTCTCTCATTGGTTGCCCCTCTTCCCGTTCATCCTCAGGACAAATTGCAACCTGTAGGGAACAGGAGCTTAAAGGTGCTGATTCTCCAAGTAGGGAGATTGCTAGTAAAGTAGCTGGAAAGGCGAACCCGAGCACAAGGAGATGAGAAATGAGGTGCGTATTAGAAACCTTTCAAAATCATATGGTGTACCATCTTCTGGGTTTCTCATGCATGTTTTCGATGTAGGAAGATGCCCTTGAACCTGGAGATTTGGGACCCATGGGATGGGTACCACGCAGTATTACTTTAAAGGGTCTGCGTTTGCTCACCCAACCTCACCCAGCCTTTCAGCCCCAAGAGTGTCCCCCCTTATGTCTCATCCAGCTGTGGGTCTAGATATGGTCAATCCAGGTTGCATCACAGCCTCTGAACGAATTTTGTAAGAATTTCTCTCTCTTTCACTGTCTTTGTTTTACGGGTTTTTAAAAGTAATTTATTTTTATAATGGGGTTTAGCTGCTTTTCACGGCTGTGTTTATGCGGCTTTACACCCAGTTGACTCACTTCCAGACAGATATCAATACATAGGTTTTAAGATTCTTACTAGTCACATATATTCTTGTGCGGTGAATAGGGGGTGTTGAGTCCAGTTCACTGAGCAAGGAGTAGGTCTTGTCTATTACATATTGGGTGTATGGAACGGTATCTGAGCGAATTTGAAACCCTTGTTTTATGCATCACCCCACCTCACCTTTCCCGTTAAGCAGCCATAGTGTGTTTTCTAAACGTGTGACTCTGTTCTGTTTTGTAATTCAGTTCAAGTGTAGCGGTTTTTACATTCCCTCTATAAGTGATAGCTTATGATAAGTGTCTATTTCTGTGTGACTTATTTCACTTAGAATCGTCGTACCTAAATCCACTCATCTTGCTTCTACTAGCCTTATGACATTGATTTCATGTCTGAGTGATATTCCATTGTACATAAGGACCACAACTTCTTTATCCATTTTTCTCTTTCCTGGGATATTTAAGGTGTCATGAAGTGGAGGTTCTTGTCAACAGAGCAGCCCTAAACATTGGGGTGCCTGTGTCTTGCTGATTTTTAGTTTTCCCAATTTATACGCCCATGAGTGGACGTGCCCTATGCTCCCTAAGCTGTGTTTTTTCGATGTTTCAGAACACACCGTATACTACTCCAGAGTGGCTGTTGGCAATTTACATCCCGCCCATCAGCGTAGCAAGGCTCTCATTTCTCCATGGCCTGTCCTGCATTTCTGGTTTTGACACTTTTTGCAGCATGACCCTTTTGACCGATGGGAAGCAAGACTTCTTTGTAGCGCTGATTTGCCTTTCCAGGTTGCTTGGTTGGCCAAAAAGGGCGTAAGCGTTTTTTCCTGAATATATTCAGGAAAAAACGCATACGCCCTTTTTGGCCAAGGGCATCATTGTCGACGTTTTGCCGCTTTTCATGTGCTTTAAAGGCGTTTCGAATCTACCTCCTGAAATCTGTTTCCTGCAATTCTGCCTTGCTTTCAAATCCTCTTCGTTGCCTTCCCTCAATATATTTGTGGACGAGAGTTATCATTTATAATTCAGTAGGTTTGTGAATGGCAGTTCCCCTGAGCTCCATTTTTCAACTGTCTTGTTTGGGAGCTGGCCGCAAAAGCACGGGATTGCCTCAGGCCCTATTCTGGTTCCTGGCGGCAGGCTGAGCCTGTGGTTAATTCTTCTTCCTGATGGGAAAATAGAGTGACCTGTGCCTGTCCCAACACCTAGATCTAGTCTCTCATTGGTTGCCCCTCTTCCCGTTCATCCTCAGGACAAATTGCAACCTGTAGGGAACAGGAGCTTAAAGGTGCTGATTCTCCAAGTAGGGAGATTGCTAGTAAAGTAGCTGGAAAGGCAAACCCGAGCACAAGGGGATGAGAAATGAGGTGCGTTTTAGAAACCTTTCAAAATCACACAGTGTACCATCTTCTGGGTTTCTCATGCATGTTTTCGATGTAGGAAGATGCCCTTGAACCTGGAGATTTGGGACCCATGGGATGGGTACCACGCAGTATTACTTTAAAGGGTCTGCGTTTGCTCACCCAACCTCACCCAACCTTTCAGCCCCAAGAGTGTCCACCCTTATGTCTCATCCAGCTGTGGGTCTAGATATGGTCAATCCAGGTTGCATCACAGCCTCTGAACGAATTTTGTAAGAATTTCTCTCTCTTTCACTGTCTTTGTTTTACGGGTTTTTAAAAGTAATTTATTTTTATAATGGGGTTTAGCTGCTTTTCACGGCTGCGTTTATGCGGCTTTACACCCACTTGACTCACTTCCAGACCGATATCAATACATAGGTTTTAAGATTCTTACTAGTCACATATATTCTTGTGCGGTGAATAGGGGGTGTTGAGTCCAGTTCACTGAGCAAGGAGTAGGTGTTGTCTATTACATATTGGGTGTATGGAACGGTATCTGAGCGAATTTGAACCCCTTGTTTTATGCATCACCCCACCTCACCTTTCCCGTTAAGCAGCCATAGTGTGTTTTCTAAACGTGTGACTCTGTTCTGTTTTGTAATTCAGTTCAAGTGTAGCGGTTTTTACATTCCCTCTATAAGTGATAGCTTATGATAAGTGTCTATTTCTGTGTGACTTATTTCACTTAGAATCGTCGTACCTAAATCCACTCATCTTGCTTCTACTAGCCTTATGACATTGATTTCATGTCTGAGTGATATTCCATTGTACATAAGGACCACAACTTCTTTATCCATTTTTCTCTTTCCTGGGATATTTAAGGTGTCATGAAGTGGAGGTTCTTGTCAACAGAGCAGCCCTAAACATTGGGGTGCCTGTGTCTTGCTGATTTTTAGTTTTCCCAATTTATACGCCCATGAGTGGACGTGCCCTATGCTCCCTAAGCTGTGTTTTTTCGATGTTTCAGGACACACCGTACACTACTCCAGAGTGGCTGTTGGCAATTTACATCCCGCCCATCAGCGTAGCAAGGCTGCCATTTCTCCATGGCCTGTCCTGCATTTCTGGTTTTGACACTTTTTGCAGCATGACCCTTTTGACCGATGGGAAGCGAGACTTCTTTGTAGCGCTGATTTGCCTTTCCAGGTTGCTTGGTGGGCCAAAAAGGGCATATGCGTTTTTTCCTGAATATATTCAGGAAAAAACGCATACGCCCTTTTTGGCCAAGGGCATCATTCTCGACGTTTTGCCGCTTTTCATGTGCTTTAAAGGCGTTTCGAATCTACCTCCTGAAATCTGTTTCCTGCAATTCTGCCTTCCTTTCAGATCCTCTTCGTTGCCTTCCCTCAATATATCTGTGGATGAGAGTTATCATTTATAACTCTGCGGGTTTGTGAATTGCAGTGTCCCTGAGCTCCATTTTTCAACTCGCTTTTTTGGGAGCTGGCCGCAAAAGAGCGGGATTGCCTCAGGCCCTATTCTGCTTCTGGGCGGCAGGCTGAGCCTGTGGTTAATTCTTCTTCCTGATGGGAAAATAGAGTGACCTGTGCCTGTCCCATCACCTAGATCTAGTCTCTCATTGGTTGCCCCTCTTCCCGTTCATCCTCAGGACAAATTGCAACCTGTAGGGAACAGGAGCTTAAAGGTGCTGATTCTCCAAGTAGGGAGATTGCTAGTAAAGTAGCTGGAAAGGCGAACCCGAGCACAAGGGGATGAGAAATGAGGTGCGTTTTAGAAACCTTTCAAAATCACACAGTGTACCATCTTCTGGGTTTCTCATGCATGTTTTCGATGTAGGAAGATGCCCTTGATCCTGGAGATTTGGGACCCATGGGATGGGTACCAAGCAGTGTTACTTTAAAGGGTCTGCGTTTGCTCACCCAACCTCACCCAACCTTTCAGCCCCAAGAGTGTCCACCCTTATTTCTCATCCAGCTGTGGGTCTAGATATGGTCAATCCAGGTTGCATCACAGCCTCTGAACGAATTTTGTAAGAATTTCTCTCTCTTTCACTGTCTTTGGTTTACGGGTTTTTAAAAGTAATTTATTTTTATAATGGGGTTTAGCTGCTTTTCACGGCTGTGTTTATGCGGCTTTACACCCACTTGACTCACTTCCAGACAGATATCAATACATAGGTTTAAAGATTATTACTAGTCACATATATTCTTGTGCGGTGAATAGGGGGTGTTGAGTCCAGTTCACTGAGCAAGGAGTAGGTCTTGTCTATTACATATTGGGTGTATGGAACGGTATCTGAGCGAATTTGAAACCCTTGTTTTATGCATCACCCCACCTCACCTTTCCCGTTAAGCAGCCATAGTGTGTTTTCTAAACGTGTGACTCTGTTCTGTTTTGTAATTCAGTTCAAGTGTAGCGGTTTTTACATTCCCTCTATAAGTGATAGCTTATGATAAGTGTCTATTTCTGTGTGACTTATTTCACTTAGAATCGTCGTACCTAAATCCACTCATCTTGCTTCTACTAGCCTTATGACATTGATTTCATGTCTGAGTGATATTCCATTGTACATAAGGACCACAACTTCTTTATCCATTTTTCTCTTTCCTGGGATATTTAAGGTGTCATGAAGTGGAGGTTCTTGTCAACAGAGCAGCCCTAAACATTGGGGTGCCTGTGTCTTGCTGATTTATAGTTTTCCCAATTTATACGCCCATGAGTGGACGTGCCCTATGCTCCCTAAGCTGTGTTTTTTCGATGTTTCAGGACACACCGTATACTACTCCAGAGTGGCTGTTGGCAATTTACATCCCGCCCATCAGCGTAGCAAGGCTGTCATTTCTCCATGGCCTGTCCTGCATTTCTGGTTTTGACACTTTTTGCAGCATGACCCTTTTGACCGATGGGAAGCGAGACTTCTTTGTAGCGCTGATTTGCCTTTCCAGGTTGCTTGGTTGGCCAAAAAGGGCGTATGCGTTTTTTCCTGAATATATTCAGGAAAAAACGCATACGCCCTTTTTGGCCAAGGGCATCATTCTCGACGTTTTGCCGCTTTTCATGTGCTTTAATGGCGTTTCGAATCTACCTCCTGAAATCTGTTTCCTGCAATTCTGCCTTGCTTTCAAATCCTCTTCGTTGCCTTCCCTCAATATATCTGTGGATGAGAGTTATCATTTATAACTCTGCGGGTTTGTGAATTGCAGTGTCCCTGAGCTCCATTATTCAACTCGCTTTTTTGGGAGCTGGCCGCAAAAGCACGGGATTGCCTCAGGCCCTATTCTGCTTCTGGGCGGCAGGCTGAGCCTGTGGTTAATTCTTCTTCCTGATGGGAAAATAGAGTGACCTGTGCCTGTCCAAACACCTAGATCTAGTCTCTCATTGGTTGCCCCTCTTCCCGTTCATCCTCAGGACAAATTGCAACCTGTAGGGAACAGGAGCTTAAAGGTGCTGATTCTCCAAGTAGGGAGATTGCTAGTAAAGTAGCTGGAAAGGCGAACCCGAGCACAAGGAGATGAGAAATGAGGTGCGTATTAGAAACCTTTCAAAATCATATGGTGTACCATCTTCTGGGTTTCTCATGCATGTTTTCGATGTAGGAAGATGCCCTTGAACCTGGAGATTTGGGACCCATGGGATGGGTACCACGCAGTATTACTTTAAAGGGTCTGCGTTTGCTCACCCAACCTCACCCAGCCTTTCAGCCCCAAGAGTGTCCCCCCTTATGTCTCATCCAGCTGTGGGTCTAGATATGGTCAATCCAGGTTGCATCACAGCCTCTGAACGAATTTTGTAAGAATTTGTCTCTCTTTCACTGTCTTTGTTTTACGGGTTTTTAAAAGTAATTTATTTTTATAATGGGGTTTAGCTGCTTTTCACGGCTGTGTTTATGCGGCTTTACACCCACTTGACTCACTTCCAGACAGATATCAATACATAGGTTTTAAGATTCTTACTAGTCACATATATTCTTGTGCGGTGAATAGGGGGTGTTGAGTCCAGTTCACTGAGCAAGGAGTAGGTCTTGTCTATTACATATTGGGTGTATGGAACGGTATCTGAGCGAATTTGAAACCCTTGTTTTATGCATCACCCCACCTCACCTTTCCCGTTAAGCAGCCATAGTGTGTTTTCTAAACGTGTGACTCTGTTCTGTTTTGTAATTCAGTTCAAGTGTAGCGGTTTTTACATTCCCTCTATAAGTGATAGCTTATGATAAGTGTCTATTTCTGTGTGACTTATTTCACTTAGAATCGTCGTACCTAAATCCACTCATCTTGCTTCTACTAGCCTTATGACATTGATTTCATGTCTGAGTGATATTCCATTGTACATAAGGACCACAACTTCTTTATCCATTTTTCTCTTTCCTGGGATATTTAAGGTGTCATGAAGTGGAGGTTCTTGTCAACAGAGCAGCCCTAAACATTGGGGTGCCTGTGTCTTGCTGATTTTTAGTTTTCCCAATTTATACGCCCATGAGTGGACGTGCCCTATGCTCCCTAAGCTGTGTTTTTTCGATGTTTCAGAACACACCGTATACTACTCCAGAGTGGCTGTTGGCAATTTACATCCCGCCCATCAGCGTAGCAAGGCTCTCATTTCTCCATGGCCTGTCCTGCATTTCTGGTTTTGACACTTTTTGCAGCATGACCCTTTTGACCGATGGGAAGCGAGACTTCTTTGTAGCGCTGATTTGCCTTTCCAGGTTGCTTGGTTGGCCAAAAAGGGCGTAAGCGTTTTTTCCTGAATATATTCAGGAAAAAACGCATACGCCCTTTTTGGCCAAGGGCATCATTGTCGACGTTTTGCCGCTTTTCATGTGCTTTAAAGGCGTTTCGAATCTACCTCCTGAAATCTGTTTCCTGCAATTCTGCCTTGCTTTCAAATCCTCTTCGTTGCCTTCCCTCAATATATTTGTGGACGAGAGTTATCATTTATAATTCAGCAGGTTTGTGAATGGCAGTTCCCCTGAGCTCCATTTTTCAACTGTCTTTTTTGGGAGCTGGCCGCAAAAGCACGGGATTGCCTCAGGCCCTATTCTGGTTCCTGGCGGCAGGCTGAGCCTGTGGTTAATTCTTCTTCCTGATGGGAAAATAGAGTGACCTGTGCCTGTCCCAACACCTAGATCTAGTCTCTCATTGGTTGCCCCTCTTCCCGTTCATCCTCAGGACAAATTGCAACCTGTAGGGAACAGGAGCTTAAAGGTGCTGATTCTCCAAGTAGGGAGATTGCTAGTAAAGTAGCTGGAAAGGCAAACCCGAGCACAAGGGGATGAGAAATGAGGTGCGTTTTAGAAACCTTTCAAAATCACACAGTGTACCATCTTCTGGGTTTCTCATGCATGTTTTCGATGTAGGAAGATGCCCTTGAACCTGGAGATTTGGGACCCATGGGATGGGTACCACGCAGTATTACTTTAAAGGGTCTGCGTTTGCTCACCCAACCTCACCCAACCTTTCAGCCCCAAGAGTGTCCACCCTTATGTCTCATCCAGCTGTGGGTCTAGATATGGTCAATCCAGGTTGCATCACAGCCTCTGAACGAATTTTGTAAGAATTTCTCTCTCTTTCACTGTCTTTGTTTTACGGGTTTTTAAAAGTAATTTATTTTTATAATGGGGTTTAGCTGCTTTTCACGGCTGTGTTTATGCGGCTTTACACCCACTTGACTCACTTCCAGACCGATATCAATACATAGGTTTTAAGATTCTTACTAGTCACATATATTCTTGTGCGGTGAATAGGGGGTGTTGAGTCCAGTTCACTGAGCAAGGAGTAGGTGTTGTCTATTACATATTGGGTGTATGGAACGGTATCTGAGCGAATTTGAACCCCTTGTTTTATGCATCACCCCACCTCACCTTTCCCGTTAAGCAGCCATAGTGTGTTTTCTAAACGTGTGACTCTGTTCTGTTTTGTAATTCAGTTCAAGTGTAGCGGTTTTTACATTCCCTCTATAAGTGATAGCTTATGATAAGTGTCTATTTCTGTGTGACTTATTTCACTTAGAATCGTCGTACCTAAATCCACTCATCTTGCTTCTACTAGCCTTATGACATTGATTTCATGTCTGAGTGATATTCCATTGTACATAAGGACCACAACTTCTTTATCCATTTTTCTCTTTCCTGGGATATTTAAGGTGTCATGAAGTGGAGGTTCTTGTCAACAGAGCAGCCCTAAACATTGGGGTGCCTGTGTCTTGCTGATTTTTAGTTTTCCCAATTTATACGCCCATGAGTGGACGTGCCCTATGCTCCCTAAGCTGTGTTTTTTCGATGTTTCAGGACACACCGTATACTACTCCAGAGTGGCTGTTGGCAATTTACATCCCGCCCATCAGCGTAGCAAGGCTGTCATTTCTCCATGGCCTGTCCTGCATTTCTGGTTTTGACACTTTTTGCAGCATGACCCTTTTGACCGATGGGAAGCGAGACTTCTTTGTAGCGCTGATTTGCCTTTCCAGGTTGCTTGGTTGGCCAAAAAGGGCGTATGCGTTTTTTCCTGAATATATTCAGGAAAAAACGCATACGCCCTTTTTGGCCAAGGGCATCATTCTCGACGTTTTGCCGCTTTTCATGTGCTTTAATGGCGTTTCGAATCTACCTCCTGAAATCTGTTTCCTGCAAATCTGCCTTGCTTTCAAATCCTCTTTGTTGCCTTCCCTCAATATATCTGTGGATGAGAGTTATCATTTATAACTCTGCGGGTTTGTGAATTGCAGTGTCACTGAGCTCCATTATTCAACTCGCTTTTTTGGGAGCTGGCCGCAAAAGCGCGGGATTGCCTCAGGCCCTATTCTGCTTCTGGGCGGCAGGCTGAGCCTGTGGTTAATTCTTCTTCCTGATGGGAAAATAGAGTGACCTGTGCCTGTCCCAACACCTAGATCTAGTCTCTCATTGGTTGCCCCTCTTCCCGTTCATCCTCAGGACAAATTGCAACCTGTAGGGAACAGGAGCTTAAAGGTGCTGATTCTCCAAGTAGGGAGATTGCTAGTAAAGTAGCTGGAAAGGCGAACCCGAGCACAAGGAGATGAGAAATGAGGTGCGTATTAGAAACCTTTCAAAATCATATGGTGTACCATCTTCTGGGTTTCTCATGCATGTTTTCGATGTAGGAAGATGCCCTTGAACCTGGAGATTTGGGACCCATGGGATGGGTACCACGCAGTATTACTTTAAAGGGTCTGCGTTTGCTCACCCAACCTCACCCAGCCTTTCAGCCCCAAGAGTGTCCCCCCTTATGTCTCATCCAGCTGTGGGTCTAGATATGGTCAATCCAGGTTGCATCACAGCCTCTGAACGAATTTTGTAAGAATTTCTCTCTCTTTCACTGTCTTTGTTTTACGGGTTTTTAAAAGTAATTTATTTTTATAATGGGGTTTAGCTGCTTTTCACGGCTGTGTTTATGCGGCTTTACACCCAGTTGACTCACTTCCAGACAGATATCAATACATAGGTTTTAAGATTCTTACTAGTCACATATATTCTTGTGCGGTGAATAGGGGGTGTTGAGTCCAGTTCACTGAGCAAGGAGTAGGTCTTGTCTATTACATATTGGGTGTATGGAACGGTATCTGAGCGAATTTGAAACCCTTGTTTTATGCATCACCCCACCTCACCTTTCCCGTTAAGCAGCCATAGTGTGTTTTCTAAACGTGTGACTCTGTTCTGTTTTGTAATTCAGTTCAAGTGTAGCGGTTTTTACATTCCCTCTATAAGTGATAGCTTATGATAAGTGTCTATTTCTGTGTGACTTATTTCACTTAGAATCGTCGTACCTAAATCCACTCATCTTGCTTCTACTAGCCTTATGACATTGATTTCATGTCTGAGTGATATTCCATTGTACATAAGGACCACAACTTCTTTATCCATTTTTCTCTTTCCTGGGATATTTAAGGTGTCATGAAGTGGAGGTTCTTGTCAACAGAGCAGCCCTAAACATTGGGGTGCCTGTGTCTTGCTGATTTTTAGTTTTCCCAATTTATACGCCCATGAGTGGACGTGCCCTATGCTCCCTAAGCTGTGTTTTTTCGATGTTTCAGGACACACCGTATACTACTCCAGAGTGGCTGTTGGCAATTTACATCCCGCCCATCAGTGTAGCAAGGCTGTCATTTCTCCATGGCCTGTCCTGCATTTCTGGTTTTGACACTTTTTGCAGCATGACCCTTTTGACCGATGGGAAGCGAGACTTCTTTGTAGCGCTGATTTGCCTTTCCAGGTTGCTTGGTTGGCCAAAAAGGGCGTATGCGTTTTTTCCTGAATATATTCAGGAAAAAACGCATACGCCCTTTTTGGCCAAGGGCATCATTCTCGACGTTTTGCCACTTTTCATGTGCTTTAAAGGCGTTTCGAATCTACCTCCTGAAATCTGTTTCCTGCAATTCTGCCTTGCTTTCAAATCCTCTTCGTTGCCTTCCCTCAATATATCTGTGGATGAGAGTTATCATTTATAACTCTGCGGGTTTGTGAATTGCAGTGTCCCTGAGCTCCATTTTTCAACTCGCTTTTTTGGGAGCTGGCCGCAAAAGCGCGGGATTGCCTCAGGAACTTTTCTGCTTCTGGGAGGCAGGCTGAGCCTGTGGTTAATTCTTCTTCCTGATGGGAAAATAGAGTGACCTGTGCCTGTCCCAACACCTAGATGTAGTCTCTCATTGGTTGCCCCTCTTCCCGTTCATCCTTAGGACAAATTGCAACCTGTAGGAAACAGGAGCTTAAAGGTGCTGATTCTCCAAGTAGGGAGATTGGTAGTAAAGTAGCTGGAAAGGCGAACCCGTGCACAAGGAGATGAGAAATGAGGTGCGTATTAGAAACCTTTCAAAATCACACAGTGTACCATCTTCTGGGTTTCTCATGCATGTTTTCGATGTAGGAAGATGCCCTTGAACCTGGAGATTTGGGACCCATGGGATGGGTACCACGCAGTATTACTTTAAAGGGTCTGCGTTTGCTCACCCAACCTCACCCAACCTTTCAGCCCCAAGAGTGTCCACCCTTATGTCTCATCCAGCTGTGTGTCTAGATATGGTCAACCAAGGTTGCATCACACCCTCTGAACGAATTTTGTAAGAATTTCTCTCTCTTTCACTGTCTTTGTTTTACGGGTTTTTAAAAGTAATTTATTTTTATAATGGGGTTTAGCTGCTTTTCACGGCTGTGTTTATGCGGCTTTACACCCACTTGACTCACTTCCAGACAGATATCAATACATAGGTTTTAAGATTCTTACTAGTCACATATATTCTTGTGCGGTGAATAGGGGGTGTTGAGTCCAGTTCACTGAGCAAGGAGTAGGTCTTGTCTATTACATATTGGGTGTATGGAACGGTATCTGAGCGAATTTGAAACCCTTGTTTTATGCATCACCCCACCTCACCTTTCCCGTTAAGCAGCCATAGTGTGTTTTCTAAACGTGTGACTCTGTTCTGTTTTGTAATTCAGTTCAAGTGTAGCGGTTTTTACATTCCCTCTATAAGTGATAGCTTATGATAAGTGTCTATTTCTGTGTGACTTATTTCACTTAGAATCGTCGTACCTAAATCCACTCATCTTGCTTCTACTAGCCTTATGACATTGATTTCATGTCTGAGTGATATTCCATTGTACATAAGGACCACAACTTCTTTATCCATTTTTCTCTTTCCTGGGATATTTAAGGTGTCATGAAGTGGAGGTTCTTGTCAACAGAGCAGCCCTAAACTTTGGGGTGCCTGTGTCTTGCTGATTTTTAGTTTTCCCAATTTATACGCCCATGAGTGGACGTGCCCTATGCTCCCTAAGCTGTGTTTTTTCCATGTTTCAGGACACACCGTATACTACTCCAGAGTGGCTGTTGGCAATTTACATCCCGCCCATCAGCGTAGCAAGGCTGTCATTTCTCCATGGCCTGTCCTACATTACTGGTTTTGACACTTTTTGCAGCATGACCCTTTTGACCGATGGGAAGCGAGACTTCTTTGTAGCGCTGATTTGCCTTTCCAGGTTGCTTGGTTGGCCAAAAAGGGCGTATGCGTTTTTTCCTGAATATATTCAGGAAAAAACGCATACGCCCTTTTTGGCCAAGGGCATCATTCTCGACGTTTTGCCGCTTTTCATGTGCTTTAAAGGCGTTTCGAATCTACCTCCTGAAATCTGTTTCCTGCAATTCTGCCTTGCTTTCAAATCCTCTTCGTTGCCTTCCCTCAATATATCTGTGGATGAGAGTTATCATTTATAACTCTGCGGGTTTGTGAATTGCAGTGTCCCTGAGCTCCATTTTTCAACTCGCTTTTTTGGGAGCTGGCCGCAAAAGCGCGGGATTGCCTCAGGACTTATTCTGCTTCTGGGCGGCAGGCTGAGCCTGTGGTTAATTCTTCTTCCTGATGGGAAAATAGAGTGACCTGTGCCTGTCCAAACACCTAGATCTAGTCTATCATTGGTTGCCCCTCTTCCCGTTCATCCTTAGGACAAATTGCAACCTGTAGGAAACAGGAGCTTAAAGGTGCTGATTCTCCAAGTAGGGAGATTGGTAGTAAAGTAGCTGGAAAGGCGAACCCGTGCACAAGGAGATGAGAAATGAGGTGCGTATTAGAAACCTTTCAAAATCACACGGTGTACCATCTTCTGGGTTTCTCATGCATGTTTTCGATGTAGGAAGATGCCCTTGAACCTGGAGATTTGGGACCCATGGGATGGGTACCAGGCAGTATTACTTTAAAGGGTCTGCGTTTGCTCACCCAACCTCACCCAACCTTTCAGCCCCAAGAGTGTCCACCCTTATGTCTCATCCAGCTATGTGTCTAGATATGGTCAATCCAGGTTGCATCACACCCTCTGAAGGAATTTTGTAAGAATTTCTCTCTCTTTCACTGTCTTTGTTTTACGGGTTTTTAAAAGTAATTTATTTTTATAATGGGGTTTAGCTGCTTTTCACGGCTGTGTTTATGCGGCTTTACACCCACTTGACTCACTTCCAGACAGATATCAATACATAGGTTTTAAGATTCTTACTAGTCACATATATTCTTGTGCGGTGAATAGGGGGTGTTGAGTCCAGTTCACTGAGCAAGGAGTATGTCTTGTCTATTACATATTGGGTGTATGGAACGGTATCTGAGCGAATTTGAAACCCTTGTTTTATGCATCACCCCACCTCACCTTTCCCGTTAAGCAGCCATAGTGTGTTTTCTAAACGTGTGACTCTGTTCTGTTTTGTAATTCAGTTCAAGTGTAGCGGTTTTTACATTCCCTCTATAAGTGATAGCTTATGATAAGTGTCTATTTCTGTGTGACTTATTTCACTTAGAATCGTCGTACCTAAATCCACTCATCTTGCTTCTACTAGCCTTATGACATTGATTTCATGTCTGAGTGATATTCCATTGTACATAAGGACCACAACTTCTTTATCCATTTTTCTCTTTCCTGGGATATTTAAGGTGTCATGAAGTGGAGGTTCTTGTCAACAGAGCAGCCCTAAACTTTGGGGTGCCTGTGTCTTGCTGATTTTTAGTTTTCCCCATTTATACGCCCATGAGTGGACGTGCCCTATGCTCCCTAATCTGTGTTTTTTCAATGTTTCAGGACACACCGTACACTTCTCCAGAGTGACTGTTGGCAATTTACATCCCGTCCATCAGCGTAGCAAGGCTGCCATTTCTCCATTGCCTGTCCTGCATTTCTGGTTTTGACACTTTTTGCAGCATGACCCTTTTGACCGATGGGAAGCGAGACTTCTTTGTAGCGCTGATTTGCCTTTCCAGGTTGCTTGGTTGGCCAAAAAGGGCGTATGCGTTTTTTCCTGAATATATTCAGGAAAAAACGCATACGCCCTTTTTGGCCAAGGGCATCATTCTCGACGTTTTGCCGCTTTTCATGTGCTTAAAAGGCGATTCGAATCTACCTCCTGAAATCTGTTTCCTGCAATTCTGCCTTGCTTTCAAATCCTCTTCGTTGCCTTCCCTCAATATATCTGTGGATGAGAGTTATCATTTATAACTCAGCAGGTTTGTGAATGGCAGTGTCCCTGAGCTCCATTTTTCAACTGGCTTTTTTGGGAGCTGGCCGCAAAAGTGCGGGATTGCCTCAGGCCCTATTATGCTTCTGGGCGGCAGGCTGAGCCTGTGGTTAATTCTTCTTCCCGATGGGAAAATAGAGTGACCTGTGCCTGTCCCAACACCTAGATCTAGTCTCTCATTCGTTGCCACTCTTCCCGTTCATCCTCAGGACAAATTGCAACCTGTAGGGAACAGGAGCTTAAAGGTGCTGATTCTCCAAGTAGGGAGATTGCTAGTAAATTAGCTGGAATGGCGAACCCGAGCACAAGGAGATGAGAAATGAGGTGCGTATTAGAAACCTTTCAAAATCACACGGTGTACCATCTTCTGGGTTTCTCATGCATGTTTTCGATGTAGGAAGATGCCCTTGAACCTGGAGATTTGGGACCCATGGGATGGGTACCAGGCAGTATTACTTTAAAGGGTCTGCGTTTGCTCACCCAACCTTTCAGCCCCAAGAGTGTCCACCCTTATGTTTCATCCAGCTGTGGGTCTAGATATGGTCAATCCAGGTTGCATCACAGCCTCTGAACGGATTTTGTAAGAATTTCTCTCTCTTTCACTGTCTTTGTTTTACGGGTTTTTAAAAGTAATTTATTTTTATAATGGGGTTTAGCTGCTTTTCACGGCTGTGTTTATGCGGCTTTACACCCACTTGACTCACTTCCAGACAGATATCAATACATAGGTTTTAAGATTCTTACTAGTCACATATATTCTTGTGCGGTGAATAGGGGGTGTTGAGTCCAGTTCACTGAGCAAGGAGTAGGTCTTGTCTATTACATATTGGGTGTATGGAACGGTATCTGAGCGAATTTGAAACCCTTGTTTTATGCATCACCCCACCTCACCTTTCCCGTTAAGCAGCCATAGTGTGTTTTCTAAACGTGTGACTCTGTTCTGTTTTGTAATTCAGTTCAAGTGTAGCGGTTTTTACATTCCCTCTCTAAGTGATAGCTTATGATAAGTGTCTATTTCTGTGTGACTTATTTCACTTAGAATCGTCGTACCTAAATCCACTCATCTTGCTTCTACTAGCCTTATGACATTGATTTCATGTCTGAGTGATATTCCTTTGTACATAAGGACCACAACTTCTTTATCCATTTTTCTCTTTCCTGGGATATTTAAGGTGTCATGAAGTGGAGGTTCTTGTCAACAGAGCAGCCCTAAACATTGGGGTGCCTGTGTCTTGCTGATTTTTAGTTTTCCCAATTTATACGCCCATGAGTGGACGTGCCCTATGCTCCCTAAGCTGTGTTTTTTCGATGTTTCTGGACACACCGTATACTACTCCAGAGTGGCTGTTGGCAATTTACATCCCGCCCATCAGCGTAGCAAGGCTGTCATTTCTCCATGGCCTGTCCTGCATTTCTGGTTTTGACACTTTTTGCAGCATGACCCTTTTGACCGATGGGAAGCGAGACTTCTTTGTAGCGCTGATTTGCCTTTCCAGGTTGCTTGGTTGGCCAAAAAGGGCGTATGCGTTTTTTCCTGAATATATTCAGGAAAAAACGCAGACGCCCTTTTTGGCCAAGGGCATCATTCTCGACGTTTTGTCGCTTTTCATGTGCTTTAAAGGCGTTTCGAATCTACCTCCTGAAATCTGTTTCCTGCAATTCTGCCTTGCTTTCAAATCCTCTTCGTTGCCTTCCCTCAATATATCTGTGGATGAGAGTTATCATTTATAACTCTGCGGGTTTGTGAATTGCAGTGTCCCTGAGCTCCATTTTTCAACTCGCTTTTTTGGGAGCTGGCCGCAAAAGCGCGGGATTGCCTCAGGACCTATTCTGCTTCTGGGCGGCAGGCTGAGCCTGTGGTTAATTCTTCTTCCTGATGGGAAAATAGAGTGACCTGTGCCTGTCCAAACACCTAGATCTAGTCTCTCATTGGTTGCCCCTCTTCCCGTTCATCCTCAGGACAAATTGCAACCTGTAGGGAACAGGAGCTTAAAGGTGCTGATTCTCCAACTAGGGAGATTGCTAGTAAAGTAGCTGGAAAGGCGAACCCGAGCACAAGGAGATGAGAAATGAGGTGCGTATTAGAAACCTTTCAAAATCACACGGTGTACCATCTTCTGGGTTTCTCATGCATGTTTTCGATGTAGGAAGATGCCCTTGAACCTGGAGATTTGGGACCCATGGGATGGGTACCACGCAGTATTACTTTAAAGGGTCTGCGTTTGCTCACCCAACCTCACCCAACCTTTCAGCCCCAAGAGTGTCCCCCCTTATGTCTCATCCAGCTGTGGGTCTAGATATGGTCAATCCAGGTTGCATCACAGCCTCTGAAAGAATTTTGTAAGAATTTCTCTCTCTTTCACTGTCTTACTTTTACGGGTTTTTAAAAGTAATTTATTTTTATAATGGGGTTTAGCTGCTTTTCACGGCTGTGTTTATGCGGCTTTACACCCACTTGACTCACTTCCAGACAGATATCAATACATAGGTTTTAAGATTCTTACTAGTCACATATATTCTTGTGCGGTGAATAGGGGGTGTTGAGTCCAGTTCACTGAGCAAGGAGTAGGTCTTGTCTATTACATATTGGGTGTATGGAACGGTATCTGAGGGAATTTGAAACCCTTGTTTTATGCATCACCCCACCTCACCTTTCCCGTTAAGCAGCCATACTGTGTTTTCTAAACGTGTGACTCTGTTCCGTTTTGTAATTCAGTTCAAGTGTAGCGGTTTTTACATTCCCTCTCTAAGTGATAGCTTATGATAAGTGTCTATTTCTGTGTGACTTATTTCACTTAGAATCGTCGTACCTAAATCCACTCATCTTGCTTCTACTAGCCTTATGACATTGATTTCATGTCTGAGTGATATTCCATTGTACATAAGGACCACAACTTCTTTATCCATTTTTCTCTTTCCTGGGATATTTAAGGTGTCATGAAGTGGAGGTTCTTGTCAACAGAGCAGCCCTAAACATTGGGGTGCCTGTGTCTTGCTGATTTTTAGTTTTCCCAATTTATACGCCCATGAGTGGACGTGCCCTATGCTCCCTAAGCTGTGTTTTTTCGATGTTTCAGGACACACCGTATACTACTCCAGAGTGGCTGTTGGCAATTTACATCTCGCCCATCAGCGTAGCAAGGCTGTCATTTCTCCATGGCCTGTCCTGCATTTCTGGTTTTGACACTTTTTGCAGCATGACCCTTTTGACCGATGGGAAGCGAGACTTCTTTGTAGCGCTGATTTGCCTTTCCAGGTTGCTTGATTGGCGAAAAAGGGCATATGATTTTTTTCCCGAATATATTCAGGAAAAAACGCATACGCCCTTTTTGGCCAAGGGCATCACTGTCGACGTTTTGCCACTTTTCATGTGCTTTAAAGGCGATTCGAATCTACCTCCTGAGACCTGTTTCCTGCAATTCTGCCTTGCTTTCAAATCCTCTTCGTTGCCTTCCCTCAATATATTTGTGGACGAGAGTTATCATTTATAATTCAGCAGGTTTGTGAATGGCAGTTCCCCTGAGCTCCATTTTTCAACTGTCTTTTTTGGGAGCTGGCCGCAAAAGCACGGGATTGCCTCAGGCCCTATTCTGGTTCCTGGCGGCAGGCTGAGCCTGTGGTTAATTCTTCTTCCTGATGGGAAAATAGAGTGACCTGTGCCTGTCCCAACACCTAGATCTAGTCTCTCATTGGTTGCCCCTCTTCCCGTTCATCCTCAGGACAAATTGCAACCTGTAGGGAACAGGAGCTTAAAGGTGCTGATTCTCCAAGTAGGGAGATTGCTAGTAAAGTAGCTGGAAAGGCAAACCCGAGCACAAGGGGATGAGAAATGAGGTGCGTTTTAGAAACCTTTCAAAATCACACAGTGTACCATCTTCTGGGTTTCTCATGCATGTTTTCGATGTAGGAAGATGCCCTTGAACCTGGAGATTTGGGACCCATGGGATGGGTACCACGCAGTATTACTTTAAAGGGTCTGCGTTTGCTCACCCAACCTCACCCAACCTTTCAGCCCCAAGAGTGTCCACCCTTATGTCTCATCCAGCTGTGGGTCTAGATATGGTCAATCCAGGTTGCATCACAGCCTCTGAACGAATTTTGTAAGAATTTCTCTCTCTTTCACTGTCTTTGTTTTACGGGTTTTTAAAAGTAATTTATTTTTATAATGGGGTTTAGCTGCTTTTCACGGCTGTGTTTATGCGGCTTTACACCCACTTGACTCACTTCCAGACCGATATCAATACATAGGTTTTAAGATTCTTACTAGTCACATATATTCTTGTGCGGTGAATAGGGGGTGTTGAGTCCAGTTCACTGAGCAAGGAGTAGGTGTTGTCTATTACATATTGGGTGTATGGAACGGTATCTGAGCGAATTTGAACCCCTTGTTTTATGCATCACCCCACCTCACCTTTCCCGTTAAGCAGCCATAGTGTGTTTTCTAAACGTGTGACTCTGTTCTGTTTTGTAATTCAGTTCAAGTGTAGCGGTTTTTACATTCCCTCGATAAGTGATAGCTTATGATAAGTGTCTATTTCTGTGTGACTTATTTCACTTAGAATCGTCGTACCTAAATCCACTCATCTTGCTTCTACTAGCCTTATGACATTGATTTCATGTCTGAGTGATATTCCATTGTACATAAGGACCACAACTTCTTTATCCATTTTTCTCTTTCCTGGGATATTTAAGGTGTCATGAAGTGGAGGTTCTTGTCAACAGAGCAGCCCTAAACATTGGGGTGCCTGTGTCTTGCTGATTTTTAGTTTTCCCAATTTATACGCCCATGAGTGGACGTGCCCTATGCTCCCTAAGCTGTGTTTTTTCGATGTTTCAGGACACACCGTATACTACTCCAGAGTGGCTGTTGGCAATTTACATCCCGCCCATCAGCGTAGCAAGGCTGTCATTTCTCCATGGCCTGTCCTGCATTTCTGGTTTTGACACTTTTTGCAGCATGACCCTTTTGACCGATGGGAAGCGAGACTTCTTTGTAGCGCTGATTTGCCTTTCCAGGTTGCTTGGTTGGCCAAAAAGGGCGTATGCGTTTTTTCCTGAATATATTCAGGAAAAAACGCATACGCCCTTTTTGGCCAAGGGCATCATTCTCGACGTTTTGCCGCTTTTCATGTGCTTTAATGGCGTTTCGAATCTACCTCCTGAAATCTGTTTCCTGCAAATCTGCCTTGCTTTCAAATCCTCTTCGTTGCCTTCCCTCAATATATCTGTGGATGAGAGTTATCATTTATAACTCTGCGGGTTTGTGAATTGCAGTATCACTGAGCTCCATTATTCAACTCGCTTTTTTGGGAGCTGGCCGCAAAAGCGCGGGATTGCCTCAGGCCCTATTCTGCTTCTGGGCGGCAGGCTGAGCCTGTGGTTAATTCTTCTTCCTGATGGGAAAATAGAGTGACCTGTGCCTGTCCCAACACCTAGATCTAGTCTCTCATTGGTTGCCCCTCTTCCCGTTCATCCTCAGGACAAATTGCAACCTGTAGGGAACAGGAGCTTAAAGGTGCTGATTCTCCAAGTAGGGAGATTGCTAGTAAAGTAGCTGGAAAGGCGAACCCGAGCACAAGGAGATGAGAAATGAGGTGCGTATTAGAAACCTTTCAAAATCATATGGTGTACCATCTTCTGGGTTTCTCATGCATGTTTTCGATGTAGGAAGATGCCCTTGAACCTGGAGATTTGGGACCCATGGGATGGGTACCACGCAGTATTACTTTAAAGGGTCTGCGTTTGCTCACCCAACCTCACCCAGCCTTTCAGCCCCAAGAGTGTCCCCCCTTATGTCTCATCCAGCTGTGGGTCTAGATATGGTCAATCCAGGTTGCATCACAGCCTCTGAACGAATTTTGTAAGAATTTCTCTCTCTTTCACTGTCTTTGTTTTACGGGTTTTTAAAAGTAATTTATTTTTATAATGGGGTTTAGCTGCTTTTCACGGCTGTGTTTATGCGGCTTTACACCCAGTTGACTCACTTCCAGACAGATATCAATACATAGGTTTTAAGATTCTTACTAGTCACATATATTCTTGTGCGGTGAATAGGGGGTGTTGAGTCCAGTTCACTGAGCAAGGAGTAGGTCTTGTCTATTACATATTGGGTGTATGGAACGGTATCTGAGCGAATTTGAAACCCTTGTTTTATGCATCACCCCACCTCACCTTTCCCGTTAAGCAGCCATAGTGTGTTTTCTAAACGTGTGACTCTGTTCTGTTTTGTAATTCAGTTCAAGTGTAGCGGTTTTTACATTCCCTCTATAAGTGATAGCTTATGATAAGTGTCTATTTCTGTGTGACTTATTTCACTTAGAATCGTCGTACCTAAATCCACTCATCTTGCTTCTACTAGCCTTATGACATTGATTTCATGTCTGAGTGATATTCCATTGTACATAAGGACCACAACTTCTTTATCCATTTTTCTCTTTCCTGGGATATTTAAGGTGTCATGAAGTGGAGGTTCTTGTCAACAGAGCAGCCCTAAACATTGGGGTGCCTGTGTCTTGCTGATTTTTAGTTTTCCCAATTTATACGCCCATGAGTGGACGTGCCCTATGCTCCCTAAGCTGTGTTTTTTCGATGTTTCAGGACACACCGTATACTACTCCAGAGTGGCTGTTGGCAATTTACATCCCGCCCATCAGTGTAGCAAGGCTGTCATTTCTCCATGGCCTGTCCTGCATTTCTGGTTTTGACACTTTTTGCAGCATGACCCTTTTGACCGATGGGAAGCGAGACTTCTTTGTAGCGCTGATTTGCCTTTCCAGGTTGCTTGGTTGGCCAAAAAGGGCGTATGCGTTTTTTCCTGAATATATTCAGGAAAAAACGCATACGCCCTTTTTGGCCAAGGGCATCATTCTCGACGTTTTGCCGCTTTTCATGTGCTTTAAAGGCGTTTCGAATCTACCTCCTGAAATCTGTTTCCTGCAATTCTGCCTTGCTTTCAAATCCTCTTCGTTGCCTTCCCTCAATATATCTGTGGATGAGAGTTATCATTTATAACTCTGCGGGTTTGTGAATTGCAGTTTCCCTGAGCTCCATTTTTCAACTCGCTTTTTTGGGAGCTGGCCGCAAAAGCGCGGGATTGCCTCAGGAACTTTTCTGCTTCTGGGAGGCAGGCTGAGCCTGTGGTTAATTCTTCTTCCTGATGGGAAAATAGAGTGACCTGTGCCTGTCCCAACACCTAGATCTAGTCTCTCATTGGTTGCCCCTCTTCCCGTTCATCCTTAGGACAAATTGCAACCTGTAGGAAACAGGAGCTTAAAGGTGCTGATTCTCCAAGTAGGGAGATTGGTAGTAAAGTAGCTGGAAAGGCGAACCCGTGCACAAGGAGATGAGAAATGAGGTGCGTATTAGAAACCTTTCAAAATCACACGGTGTACCATCTTCTGGGTTTCTCATGCATGTTTTCGATGTAGGAAGATGCCCTTGAACCTGGAGATTTGGGACCCATGGGATGGGTACCACGCAGTATTACTTTAAAGGGTCTGCGTTTGCTCACCCAACCTCACCCAACCTTTCAGCCCCAAGAGTGTCCACCCTTATGTCTCATCCAGCTGTGTGTCTAGATATGGTCAATCCAGGTTGCATCACACCCTCTGAACGAATTTTGTAAGAATTTCTCTCTCTTTCACTGTCTTTGTTTTACGGGTTTTTAAAAGTAATTTATTTTTATAATGGGGTTTAGCTGCTTTTCACGGCTGTGTTTATGCGGCTTTACACCCACTTGACTCACTTCCAGACAGATATCAATACATAGGTTTTAAGATTCTTACTAGTCACATATATTCTTGTGCGGTGAATAGGGGGTGTTGAGTCCAGTTCACTGAGCAAGGAGTAGGTCTTGTCTATTACATATTGGGTGTATGGAACGGTATCTGAGCGAATTTGAAACCCTTGTTTTATGCATCACCCCACCTCACCTTTCCCGTTAAGCAGCCATAGTGTGTTTTCTAAACGTGTGACTCTGTTCTGTTTTGTAATTCAGTTCAAGTGTAGCGGTTTTTACATTCCCTCTATAAGTGATAGCTTATGATAAGTGTCTATTTCTGTGTGACTTATTTCACTTAGAATCGTCGTACCTAAATCCACTCATCTTGCTTCTACTAGCCTTATGACATTGATTTCATGTCTGAGTGATATTCCATTGTACATAAGGACCACAACTTCTTTATCCATTTTTCTCTTTCCTGGGATATTTAAGGTGTCATGAAGTGGAGGTTCTTGTCAACAGAGCAGCCCTAAACTTTGGGGTGCCTGTGTCTTGCTGATTTTTAGTTTTCCCAATTTATACGCCCATGAGTGGACGTGCCCTATGCTCCCTAAGCTGTGTTTTTTCCATGTTTCAGGACACACCGTATACTACTCCAGAGTGGCTGTTGGCAATTTACATCCCGCCCATCAGCGTAGCAAGGCTGTCATTTCTCCATGGCCTGTCCTACATTACTGGTTTTGACACTTTTTGCAGCATGACCCTTTTGACCGATGGGAAGCGAGACTTCTTTGTAGCGCTGATTTGCCTTTCCAGGTTGCTTGGTTGGCCAAAAAGGGCGTATGCGTTTTTTCCTGAATATATTCAGGAAAAAACGCATACGCCCTTTTTGGCCAAGGGCATCATTCTCGACGTTTTGCCGCTTTTCATGTGCTTAAAAGGCGATTCGAATCTACCTCCTGAAATCTGTTTCCTGCAATTCTGCCTTGCTTTCAAATCCTCTTCGTTGCCTTCCCTCAATATATCTGTGGATGAGAGTTATCATTTATAACTCAGCAGGTTTGTGAATGGCAGTGTCCCTGAGCTCCATTTTTCAACTGGCTTTTTTGGGAGCTGGCCGCAAAAGTGCGGGATTGCCTCAGGCCCTATTATGCTTCTGGGCGGCAGGCTGAGCCTGTGGTTAATTCTTCTTCCCGATGGGAAAATAGAGTGACCTGTGCCTGTCCCAACACCTAGATCTAGTCTCTCATTCGTTGCCACTCTTCCCGTTCATCCTCAGGACAAATTGCAACCTGTAGGGAACAGGAGCTTAAAGGTGCTGATTCTCCAAGTAGGGAGATTGCTAGTAAATTAGCTGGAATGGCGAACCCGAGCACAAGGAGATGAGAAATGAGGTGCGTATTAGAAACCTTTCAAAATCACACGGTGTACCATCTTCTGGGTTTCTCATGCATGTTTTCGATGTAGGAAGATGCCCTTGAACCTGGAGATTTGGGACCCATGGGATGGGTACCAGGCAGTATTACTTTAAAGGGTCTGCGTTTGCTCACCCAACCTTTCAGCCCCAAGAGTGTCCACCCTTATGTTTCATCCAGCTGTGGGTCTAGATATGGTCAATCCAGGTTGCATCACAGCCTCTGAACGGATTTTGTAAGAATTTCTCTCTCTTTCACTGTCTTTGTTTTACGGGTTTTTAAAAGTAATTTATTTTTATAATGGGGTTTAGCTGCTTTTCACGGCTGTGTTTATGCGGCTTTACACCCACTTGACTCACTTCCAGACAGATATCAATACATAGGTTTTAAGATTCTTACTAGTCACATATATTCTTGTGCGGTGAATAGGGGGTGTTGAGTCCAGTTCACTGAGCAAGGAGTAGGTCTTGTCTATTACATATTGGGTGTATGGAACGGTATCTGAGCGAATTTGAAACCCTTGTTTTATGCATCACCCCACCTCACCTTTCCCGTTAAGCAGCCATAGTGTGTTTTCTAAACGTGTGACTCTGTTCTGTTTTGTAATTCAGTTCAAGTGTAGCGGTTTTTACATTCCCTCTCTAAGTGATAGCTTATGATAAGTGTCTATTTCTGTGTGACTTATTTCACTTAGAATCGTCGTACCTAAATCCACTCATCTTGCTTCTACTAGCCTTATGACATTGATTTCATTTCTGAGTGATATTCCTTTGTACATAAGGACCACAACTTCTTTATCCATTTTTCTCTTTCCTGGGATATTTAAGGTGTCATGAAGTGGAGGTTCTTGTCAACAGAGCAGCCCTAAACATTGGGGTGCCTGTGTCTTGCTGATTTTTAGTTTTCCCAATTTATACGCCCATGAGTGGACGTGCCCTATGCTCCCTAAGCTGTGTTTTTTCGATGTTTCTGGACACACCGTATACTACTCCAGAGTGGCTGTTGGCAATTTACATCCCGCCCATCAGCGTAGCAAGGCTGTCATTTCTCCATGGCCTGTCCTGCATTTCTGGTTTTGACACTTTTTGCAGCATGACCCTTTTGACCGATGGGAAGCGAGACTTCTTTGTAGCGCTGATTTGCCTTTCCAGGTTGCTTGGTTGGCCAAAAAGGGCGTATGCGTTTTTTCCTGAATATATTCAGGAAAAAACGCATACGCCCTTTTTGGCCAAGGGCATCATTCTCGACGTTTTGTCGCTTTTCATGTGCTTTAAAGGCGTTTCGAATCTACCTCCTGAAATCTGTTTCCTGCAATTCTGCCTTGCTTTCAAATCCTCTTCGTTGCCTTCCCTCAATATATCTGTGGATGAGAGTTATCATTTATAACTCTGCGGGTTTGTGAATTGCAGTGTCCCTGAGCTCCATTTTTCAACTCGCTTTTTTGGGAGCTGGCCGCAAAAGCGCGGGATTGCCTCAGGACCTATTCTGCTTCTGGGCGGCAGGCTGAGCCTGTGGTTAATTCTTCTTCCTGATGGGAAAATAGAGTGACCTGTGCCTGTCCAAACACCTAGATCTAGTCTCTCATTGGTTGCCCCTCTTCCCGTTCATCCTCAGGACAAATTGCAACCTGTAGGGAACAGGAGCTTAAAGGTGCTGATTCTCCAACTAGGGAGATTGCTAGTAAAGTAGCTGGAAAGGCGAACCCGAGCACAAGGAGATGAGAAATGAGGTGCGTATTAGAAACCTTTCAAAATCACACGGTGTACCATCTTCTGGGTTTCTCATGCATGTTTTCGATGTAGGAAGATGCCCTTGAACCTGGAGATTTGGGACCCATGGGATGGGTACCACGCAGTATTACTTTAAAGGGTCTGCGTTTGCTCACCCAACCTCACCCAACCTTTCAGCCCCAAGAGTGTCCCCCCTTATGTCTCATCCAGCTGTGGGTCTAGATATGGTCAATCCAGGTTGCATCACAGCCTCTGAAAGAATTTTGTAAGAATTTCTCTCTCTTTCACTGTCTTACTTTTACGGGTTTTTAAAAGTAATTTATTTTTATAATGGGGTTTAGCTGCTTTTCACGGCTGTGTTTATGCGGCTGTACACCCACTTGACTCACTTCCAGACAGATATCAATACATAGGTTTTAAGATTCTTACTAGTCACATATATTCTTGTGCGGTGAATAGGGGGTGTTGAGTCCAGTTCACTGAGCAAGGAGTAGGTCTTGTCTATTACATATTGGGTGTATGGAACGGTATCTGAGGGAATTTGAAACCCTTGTTTTATGCATCACCCCACCTCACCTTTCCCGTTAAGCAGCCATACTGTGTTTTCTAAACGTGTGACTCTGTTCCGTTTTGTAATTCAGTTCAAGTGTAGCGGTTTTTACATTCCCTCTCTAAGTGATAGCTTATGATAAGTGTCTATTTCTGTGTGACTTATTTCACTTAGAATCGTCGTACCTAAATCCACTCATCTTGCTTCTACTAGCCTTATGACATTGATTTCATGTCTGAGTGATATTCCATTGTACATAAGGACCACAACTTCTTTATCCATTTTTCTCTTTCCTGGGATATTTAAGGTGTCATGAAGTGGAGGTTCTTGTCAACAGAGCAGCCCTAAACATTGGGGTGCCTGTGTCTTGCTGATTTTTAGTTTTCCCAATTTATACGCCCATGAGTGGACGTGCCCTATGCTCCCTAAGCTGTGTTTTTTCGA
Source organism: Eschrichtius robustus (assembly GCF_028021215.1). Classification (NCBI taxonomy): domain Eukaryota; kingdom Metazoa; phylum Chordata; class Mammalia; order Artiodactyla; family Eschrichtiidae; genus Eschrichtius; species Eschrichtius robustus. Next base: position 329,387 of record NW_027175161.1, on the reverse strand, counting down.
TGTTTCAGGACACACCGTATACTACTCCAGAGTGGCTGTTGGCAATTTACATCTCGCCCATCAGCGTAGCAAGGCTGTCATTTCTCCATGGCCTGTCCTGCATTTCTGGTTTTGACACTTTTTGCAGCATGACCCTTTTGACCGATGGGAAGCGAGACTTCTTTGTAGCGCTGATTTGCCTTTCCAGGTTGCTTGATTGGCGAAAAAGGGCATATGATTTTTTTCCCGAATATATTCAGGAAAAAACGCATACGCCCTTTTTGGCCAAGGGCATCACTGTCGACGTTTTGCCACTTTTCATGTGCTTTAAAGGCGATTCGAATCTACCTCCTGAGACCTGTTTCCTGCAATTCTGCCTTGCTTTCAAATCCTCTTCGTTGCCTTCCCTCAATATATTTGTGGACGAGAGTTATCATTTATAATTCAGCAGGTTTGTGAATGGCAGTTCCCCTGAGCTCCATTTTTCAAGTGTCTTTTTTGGGAGCTGGCCGCAAAAGCACGGGATTGCCTCAGGCCCTATTCTGGTTCCTGGCGGCAGGCTGAGCCTGTGGTTAATTCTTCTTCCTGATGGGAAAATAGAGTGACCTGTGCCTGTCCCAACACCTAGATCTAGTCTCTCATTGGTTGCCCCTCTTCCCGTTCATCCTCAGGACAAATTGCAACCTGTAGGGAACAGGAGCTTAAAGGTGCTGATTCTCCAAGTAGGGAGATTGCTAGTAAAGTAGCTGGAAAGGCAAACCCGAGCACAAGGGGATGAGAAATGAGGTGCGTTTTAGAAACCTTTCAAAATCACACAGTGTACCATCTTCTGGGTTTCTCATGCATGTTTTCGATGTAGGAAGATGCCCTTGAACCTGGAGATTTGGGACCCATGGGATGGGTACCACGCAGTATTACTTTAAAGGGTCTGCGTTTGCTCACCCAACCTCACCCAACCTTTCAGCCCCAAGAGTGTCCACCCTTATGTCTCATCCAGCTGTGGGTCTAGATATGGTCAATCCAGGTTGCATCACAGCCTCTGAACGAATTTTGTAAGAATTTCTCTCTCTTTCACTGTCTTTGTTTTACGGGTTTTTAAAAGTAATTTATTTTTATAATGGGGTTTAGCTGCTTTTCACGGCTGTGTTTATGCGGCTTTACACCCACTTGACTCACTTCCAGACCGATATCAATACATAGGTTTTAAGATTCTTACTAGTCACATATATTCTTGTGCGGTGAATAGGGGGTGTTGAGTCCAGTTCACTGAGCAAGGAGTAGGTGTTGTCTATTACATATTGGGTGTATGGAACGGTATCTGAGCGAATTTGAACCCCTTGTTTTATGCATCACCCCACCTCACCTTTCCCGTTAAGCAGCCATAGTGTGTTTTCTAAACGTGTGACTCTGTTCTGTTTTGTAATTCAGTTCAAGTGTAGCGGTTTTTACATTCCCTCGATAAGTGATAGCTTATGATAAGTGTCTATTTCTGTGTGACTTATTTCACTTAGAATCGTCGTACCTAAATCCACTCATCTTGCTTCTACTAGCCTTATGACATTGATTTCATGTCTGAGTGATATTCCATTGTACATAAGGACCACAACTTCTTTATCCATTTTTCTCTTTCCTGGGATATTTAAGGTGTCATGAAGTGGAGGTTCTTGTCAACAGAGCAGCCCTAAACATTGGGGTGCCTGTGTCTTGCTGATTTTTAGTTTTCCCAATTTATACGCCCATGAGTGGACGTGCCCTATGCTCCCTAAGCTGTGTTTTTTCGATGTTTCAGGACACACCGTATACTACTCCAGAGTGGCTGTTGGCAATTTACATCCCGCCCATCAGCGTAGCAAGGCTGTCATTTCTCCATGGCCTGTCCTGCATTTCTGGTTTTGACACTTTTTGCAGCATGACCCTTTTGACCGATGGGAAGCGAGACTTCTTTGTAGCGCTGATTTGCCTTTCCAGGTTGCTTGGTTGGCCAAAAAGGGCGTATGCGTTTTTTCCTGAATATATTCAGGAAAAAACGCATACGCCCTTTTTGGCCAAGGGCATCATTCTCGACGTTTTGCCGCTTTTCATGTGCTTTAATGGCGTTTCGAATCTACCTCCTGAAATCTGTTTCCTGCAAATCTGCCTTGCTTTCAAATCCTCTTCGTTGCCTTCCCTCAATATATCTGTGGATGAGAGTTATCATTTATAACTCTGCGGGTTTGTGAATTGCAGTATCACTGAGCTCCATTTTTCAACTGTCTTTTTTGGGAGCTGGCCGCAAAAGCGCGGGATTGCCTCAGGCCCTATTCTGCTTCTGGGCGGCAGGCTGAGCCTGTGGTTAATTCTTCTTCCTGATGGGAAAATAGAGTGACCTGTGCCTGTCCCAACACCTAGATCTAGTCTCTCATTGGTTGCCCCTCTTCCCGTTCATCCTCAGGACAAATTGCAACCTGTAGGGAACAGGAGCTTAAAGGTGCTGATTCTCCAAGTAGGGAGATTGCTAGTAAAGTAGCTGGAAAGGCGAACCCGAGCACAAGGAGATGAGAAATGAGGTGCGTATTAGAAACCTTTCAAAATCATATGGTGTACCATCTTCTGGGTTTCTCATGCATGTTTTCGATGTAGGAAGATGCCCTTGAACCTGGAGATTTGGGACCCATGGGATGGGTACCACGCAGTATTACTTTAAAGGGTCTGCGTTTGCTCACCCAACCTCACCCAGCCTTTCAGCCCCAAGAGTGTCCCCCCTTATGTCTCATCCAGCTGTGGGTCTAGATATGGTCAATCCAGGTTGCATCACAGCCTCTGAACGAATTTTGTAAGAATTTCTCTCTCTTTCACTGTCTTTGTTTTACGGGTTTTTAAAAGTAATTTATTTTTATAATGGGGTTTAGCTGCTTTTCACGGCTGTGTTTATGCGGCTTTACACCCAGTTGACTCACTTCCAGACAGATATCAATACATAGGTTTTAAGATTCTTACTAGTCACATATATTCTTGTGCGGTGAATAGGGGGTGTTGAGTCCAGTTCACTGAGCAAGGAGTAGGTCTTGTCTATTACATATTGGGTGTATGGAACGGTATCTGAGCGAATTTGAAACCCTTGTTTTATGCATCACCCCACCTCACCTTTCCCGTTAAGCAGCCATAGTGTGTTTTCTAAACGTGTGACTCTGTTCTGTTTTGTAATTCAGTTCAAGTGTAGCGGTTTTTACATTCCCTCTATAAGTGATAGCTTATGATAATTGTCTATTTCTGTGTGACTTATTTCACTTAGAATCGTCGTACCTAAATCCACTCATCTTGCTTCTACTAGCCTTATGACATTGATTTCATGTCTGAGTGATATTCCATTGTACATAAGGACCACAACTTCTTTATCCATTTTTCTCTTTCCTGGGATATTTAAGGTGTCATGAAGTGGAGGTTCTTGTCAACAGAGCAGCCCTAAACATTGGGGTGCCTGTGTCTTGCTGATTTTTAGTTTTCCCAATTTATACGCCCATGAGTGGACGTGCCCTATGCTCCCTAAGCTGTGTTTTTTCGATGTTTCAGGACACACCGTATACTACTCCAGAGTGGCTGTTGGCAATTTACATCCCGCCCATCAGTGTAGCAAGGCTGTCATTTCTCCATGGCCTGTCCTGCATTTCTGGTTTTGACACTTTTTGCAGCATGACCCTTTTGACCGATGGGAAGCGAGACTTCTTTGTAGCGCTGATTTGCCTTTCCAGGTTGCTTGGTTGGCCAAAAAGGGCGTATGCGTTTTTTCCTGAATATATTCAGGAAAAAACGCATACGCCCTTTTTGGCCAAGGGCATCATTCTCGACGTTTTGCCGCTTTTCATGTGCTTTAAAGGCGTTTCGAATCTACCTCCTGAAATCTGTTTCCTGCAATTCTGCCTTGCTTTCAAATCCTCTTCGTTGCCTTCCCTCAATATATCTGTGGATGAGAGTTATCATTTATAACTCTGCGGGTTTGTGAATTGCAGTGTCCCTGAGCTCCATTTTTCAACTCGCTTTTTTGGGAGCTGGCCGCAAAAGCGCGGGATTGCCTCAGGAACTTTTCTGCTTCTGGGAGGCAGGCTGAGCCTGTGGTTAATTCTTCTTCCTGATGGGAAAATAGAGTGACCTGTGCCTGTCCCAACACCTAGATCTAGTCTCTCATTGGTTGCCCCTCTTCCCGTTCATCCTTAGGACAAATTGCAACCTGTAGGAAACAGGAGCTTAAAGGTGCTGATTCTCCAAGTAGGGAGATTGGTAGTAAAGTAGCTGGAAAGGCGAACCCGTGCACAAGGAGATGAGAAATGAGGTGCGTATTAGAAACCTTTCAAAATCACACGGTGTACCATCTTCTGGGTTTCTCATGCATGTTTTCGATGTAGGAAGATGCCCTTGAACCTGGAGATTTGGGACCCATGGGATGGGTACCACGCAGTATTACTTTAAAGGGTCTGCGTTTGCTCACCCAACCTCACCCAACCTTTCAGCCCCAAGAGTGTCCACCCTTATGTCTCATCCAGCTGTGTGTCTAGATATGGTCAATCCAGGTTGCATCACACCCTCTGAACGAATTTTGTAAGAATTTCTCTCTCTTTCACTGTCTTTGTTTTACGGGTTTTTAAAAGTAATTTATTTTTATAATGGGGTTTAGCTGCTTTTCACGGCTGTGTTTATGCGGCTTTACACCCACTTGACTCACTTCCAGACAGATATCAATACATAGGTTTTAAGATTCTTACTAGTCACATATATTCTTGTGCGGTGAATAGGGGGTGTTGAGTCCAGTTCACTGAGCAAGGAGTAGGTCTTGTCTATTACATATTGGGTGTATGGAACGGTATCTGAGCGAATTTGAAACCCTTGTTTTATGCATCACCCCACCTCACCTTTCCCGTTAAGCAGCCATAGTGTGTTTTCTAAACGTGTGACTCTGTTCTGTTTTGTAATTCAGTTCAAGTGTAGCGGTTTTTACATTCCCTCTATAAGTGATAGCTTATGATAAGTGTCTATTTCTGTGTGACTTATTTCACTTAGAATCGTCGTACCTAAATCCACTCATCTTGCTTCTACTAGCCTTATGACATTGATTTCATGTCTGAGTGATATTCCATTGTACATAAGAACCACAACTTCTTTATCCATTTTTCTCTTTCCTGGGATATTTAAGGTGTCATGAAGTGGAGGTTCTTGTCAACAGAGCAGCCCTAAACTTTGGGGTGCCTGTGTCTTGCTGATTTTTAGTTTTCCCAATTTATACGCCCATGAGTGGACGTGCCCTATGCTCCCTAAGCTGTGTTTTTTCCATGTTTCAGGACACACCGTATACTACTCCAGAGTGGCTGTTGGCAATTTACATCCCGCCCATCAGCGTAGCAAGGCTGTCATTTCTCCATGGCCTGTCCTACATTACTGGTTTTGACACTTTTTGCAGCATGACCCTTTTGACCGATGGGAAGCGAGACTTCTTTGTAGCGCTGATTTGCCTTTCCAGGTTGCTTGGTTGGCCAAAAAGGGCGTATGCGTTTTTTCCTGAATATATTCAGGAAAAAACGCATACGCCCTTTTTGGCCAAGGGCATCATTCTCGACGTTTTGCCGCTTTTCATGTGCTTTAAAGGCGTTTCGAATCTACCTCCTGAAATCTGTTTCCTGCAATTCTGCCTTGCTTTCAAATCCTCTTCGTTGCCTTCCCTCAATATATCTGTGGATGAGAGTTATCATTTATAACTCTGCGGGTTTGTGAATTGCAGTGTCCCTGAGCTCCATTTTTCAACTCGCTTTTTTGGGAGCTGGCCGCAAAAGCGCGGGATTGCCTCAGGACTTATTCTGCTTCTGGGCGGCAGGCTGAGCCTGTGGTTAATTCTTCTTCCTGATGGGAAAATAGAGTGACCTGTGCGTGTCCAAACACCTAGATCTAGTCTATCATTGGTTGCCCCTCTTCCCGTTCATCCTTAGGACAAATTGCAACCTGTAGGAAACAGGAGCTTAAAGGTGCTGATTCTCCAAGTAGGGAGATTGCTAGTAAAGTAGCTGGAAAGGCGAACCCGTGCACAAGGAGATGAGAAATGAGGTGCGTATTAGAAACCTTTCAAAATCACACGGTGTACCATCTTCTGGGTTTCTCATGCATGTTTTCGATGTAGGAAGATGCCCTTGAACCTGGAGATTTGGGACCCATGGGATGGGTACCAGGCAGTATTACTTTAAAGGGTCTGCGTTTGCTCACCCAACCTCACCCAACCTTTCAGCCCCAAGAGTGTCCACCCTTATGTCTCATCCAGCTATGTGTCTAGATATGGTCAATCCAGGTTGCATCACACCCTCTGAAGGAATTTTGTAAGAATTTCTCTCTCTTTCACTGTCTTTGTTTTACGGGTTTTTAAAAGTAATTTATTTTTATAATGGGGTTTAGCTGCTTTTCACGGCTGTGTTTATGCGGCTTTACACCCACTTGACTCACTTCCAGACAGATATCAATACATAGGTTTTAAGATTCTTACTAGTCACATATATTCTTGTGCGGTGAATAGGGGGTGTTGAGTCCAGTTCACTGAGCAAGGAGTAGGTCTTGTCTATTACATATTGGGTGTATGGAACGGTATCTGAGCGAATTTGAAACCCTTGTTTTATGCATCACCCCACCTCACCTTTCCCGTTAAGCAGCCATAGTGTGTTTTCTAAACGTGTGACTCTGTTCTGTTTTGTAATTCAGTTCAAGTGTAGCGGTTTTTACATTCCCTCTATAAGTGATAGCTTATGATAAGTGTCTATTTCTGTGTGACTTATTTCACTTAGAATCGTCGTACCTAAATCCACTCATCTTGCTTCTACTAGCCTTATGACATTGATTTCATGTCTGAGTGATATTCCATTGTACATAAGGACCACAACTTCTTTATCCATTTTTCTCTTTCCTGGGATATTTAAGGTGTCATGAAGTGGAGGTTCTTGTCAACAGAGCAGCCCTAAACTTTGGGGTGCCTGTGTCTTGCTGATTTTTAGTTTTCCCAATTTATACGCCCATGAGTGGACGTGCCCTATGCTCCCTAAGCTGTGTTTTTTCCATGTTTCAGGACACACCGTATACTACTCCAGAGTGGCTGTTGGCAATTTACATCCCGCCCATCAGCGTAGCAAGGCTGTCATTTCTCCATGGCCTGTCCTACATTACTGGTTTTGACACTTTTTGCAGCATGACCCTTTTGACCGATGGGAAGCGAGACTTCTTTGTAGCGCTGATTTGCCTTTCCAGGTTGCTTGGTTGGCCAAAAAGGGCGTATGCGTTTTTTCCTGAATATATTCAGGAAAAAACGCATACGCCCTTTTTGGCCAAGGGCATCATTCTCGACGTTTTGCCGCTTTTCATGTGCTTTAAAGGCGTTTCGAATCTACCTCCTGAAATCTGTTTCCTGCAATTCTGCCTTGCTTTCAAATCCTCTTCGTTGCCTTCCCTCAATATATCTGTGGATGAGAGTTATCATTTATAACTCTGCGGGTTTGTGAATTGCAGTGTCCCTGAGCTCCATTTTTCAACTCGCTTTTTTGGGAGCTGGCCGCAAAAGCGCTGGATTGCCTCAGGACTTATTCTGCTTCTGGGCGGCAGGCTGAGCCTGTGGTTAATTCTTCTTCCTGATGGGAAAATAGAGTGACCTGTGCCTGTCCAAACACCTAGATCTAGTCTATCATTGGTTGCCCCTCTTCCCGTTCATCCTTAGGACAATTTGCAACCTGTAGGAAACAGGAGCTTAAAGGTGCTGATTCTCCAAGTAGGGAGATTGCTAGTAAAGTAGCTGGAAAGGCGAACCCGTGCACAAGGAGATGAGAAATGAGGTGCGTATTAGAAACCTTTCAAAATCACACGGTGTACCATCTTCTGGGTTTCTCATGCATGTTTTCGATGTAGGAAGATGCCCTTGAACCTGGAGATTTGGGACCCATGGGATGGGTACCAGGCAGTATTACTTTAAAGGGTCTGCGTTTGCTCACCCAACCTCACCCAACCTTTCAGCCCCAAGAGTGTCCACCCTTATGTCTCATCCAGCTATGTGTCTAGATATGGTCAATCCAGGTTGCATCACACCCTCTGAAGGAATTTTGTAAGAATTTCTCTCTCTTTCACTGTCTTTGTTTTACGGGTTTTTAAAAGTAATTTATTTTTATAATGGGGTTTAGCTGCTTTTCACGGCTGTGTTTATGCGGCTTTACACCCACTTGACTCACTTCCAGACAGATATCAATACATAGGTTTTAAGATTCTTACTAGTCACATATATTCTTGTGCGGTGAATAGGGGGTGTTGAGTCCAGTTCACTGAGCAAGGAGTAGGTCTTGTCTATTACATATTGGGTGTATGGAACGGTATCTGAGCGAATTTGAAACCCTTGTTTTATGCATCACCCCACCTCACCTTTCCCGTTAAGCAGCCATAGTGTGTTTTCTAAACGTGTGACTCTGTTCTGTTTTGTAATTCAGTTCAAGTGTAGCGGTTTTTACATTCCCTCTATAAGTGATAGCTTATGATAAGTGTCTATTTCTGTGTGACTTATTTCACTTAGAATCGTCGTACCTAAATCCACTCATCTTGCTTCTACTAGCCTTATGACATTGATTTCATGTCTGAGTGATATTCCATTGTACATAAGGACCACAACTTCTTTATCCATTTTTCTCTTTCCTGGGATATTTAAGGTGTCATGAAGTGGAGGTTCTTGTCAACAGAGCAGCCCTAAACTTTGGGGTGCCTGTGTCTTGCTGATTTTTAGTTTTCCCAATTTATACGCCCATGAGTGGACGTGCCCTATGCTCCCTAATCTGTGTTTTTTCAATGTTTCAGGACACACCGTACACTTCTCCAGAGTGACTGTTGGCAATTTACATCCCGTCCATCAGCGTAGCAAGGCTGCCATTTCTCCATTGCCTGTCCTGCATTTCTGGTTTTGACACTTTTTGCAGCATGACCCTTTTGACCGATGGGAAGCGAGACTTCTTTGTAGCGCTGATTTGCCTTTCCAGGTTGCTTGGTTGGCCAAAAAGGGCGTATGCGTTTTTTCCTGAATATATTCAGGAAAAAACGCATACGCCCTTTTTGGCCAAGGGCATCATTCTCGACGTTTTGCCGCTTTTCATGTGCTTAAAAGGCGATTCGAATCTACCTCCTGAAATCTGTTTCCTGCAATTCTGCCTTGCTTTCAAATCCTCTTCGTTGCCTTCCCTCAATATATCTGTGGATGAGAGTTATCATTTATAACTCAGCAGGTTTGTGAATGGCAGTGTCCCTGAGCTCCATTTTTCAACTGGCTTTTTTGGGAGCTGGCCGCAAAAGTGCGGGATTGCCTCAGGCCCTATTATGCTTCTGGGCGGCAGGCTGAGCCTGTGGTTAATTCTTCTTCCCGATGGGAAAATAGAGTGACCTGTGCCTGTCCCAACACCTAGATCTAGTCTCTCATTCGTTGCCACTCTTCCCGTTCATCCTCAGGACAAATTGCAACCTGTAGGGAACAGGAGCTTAAAGGTGCTGATTCTCCAAGTAGGGAGATTGCTAGTAAATTAGCTGGAATGGCGAACCCGAGCACAAGGAGATGAGAAATGAGGTGCGTATTAGAAACCTTTCAAAATCACACGGTGTACCATCTTCTGGGTTTCTCATGCATGTTTTCGATGTAGGAAGATGCCCTTGAACCTGGAGATTTGGGACCCATGGGATGGGTACCAGGCAGTATTACTTTAAAGGGTCTGCGTTTGCTCACCCAACCTTTCAGCCCCAAGAGTGTCCACCCTTATGTTTCATCCAGCTGTGGGTCTAGATATGGTCAATCCAGGTTGCATCACAGCCTCTGAACGGATTTTGTAAGAATTTCTCTCTCTTTCACTGTCTTTGTTTTACGGGTTTTTAAAAGTAATTTATTTTTATAATGGGGTTTAGCTGCTTTTCACGGCTGTGTTTATGCGGCTTTACACCCACTTGACTCACTTCCAGACAGATATCAATACATAGGTTTTAAGATTCTTACTAGTCACATATATTCTTGTGCGGTGAATAGGGGGTGTTGAGTCCAGTTCACTGAGCAAGGAGTAGGTCTTGTCTATTACATATTGGGTGTATGGAACGGTATCTGAGCGAATTTGAAACCCTTGTTTTATGCATCACCCCACCTCACCTTTCCCGTTAAGCAGCCATAGTGTGTTTTCTAAACGTGTGACTCTGTTCTGTTTTGTAATTCAGTTCAAGTGTAGCGGTTTTTACATTCCCTCTCTAAGTGATAGCTTATGATAAGTGTCTATTTCTGTGTGACTTATTTCACTTAGAATCGTCGTACCTAAATCCACTCATCTTGCTTCTACTAGCCTTATGACATTGATTTCATGTCTGAGTGATATTCCTTTGTACATAAGGACCACAACTTCTTTATCCATTTTTCTCTTTCCTGGGATATTTAAGGTGTCATGAAGTGGAGGTTTTGGTCAACAGAGCAGCCCTAAACATTGGGGTGCCTGTGTCTTGCTGATTTTTAGTTTTCCCAATTTATACGCCCATGAGTGGACGTGCCCTATGCTCCCTAAGCTGTGTTTTTTCGATGTTTCTGGACACACCGTATACTACTCCAGAGTGGCTGTTGGCAATTTACATCCCGCCCATCAGCGTAGCAAGGCTGTCATTTCTCCATGGCCTGTCCTGCATTTCTGGTTTTGACACTTTTTGCAGCATGACCCTTTTGACCGATGGGAAGCGAGACTTCTTTGTAGCGCTGATTTGCCTTTCCAGGTTGCTTGGTTGGCCAAAAAGGGCGTATGCGTTTTTTCCTGAATATATTCAGGAAAAAACGCATACGCCCTTTTTGGCCAAGGGCATCATTCTCGACGTTTTGTCGCTTTTCATGTGCTTTAAAGGCGTTTCGAATCTACCTCCTGAAATCTGTTTCCTGCAATTCTGCCTTGCTTTCAAATCCTCTTCGTTGCCTTCCCTCAATATATCTGTGGATGAGAGTTATCATTTATAACTCTGCGGGTTTGTGAATTGCAGTGTCCCTGAGCTCCATTTTTCAACTCGCTTTTTTGGGAGCTGGCCGCAAAAGCGCGGGATTGCCTCAGGACCTATTCTGCTTCTGGGCGGCAGGCTGAGCCTGTGGTTAATTCTTCTTCCTGATGGGAAAATAGAGTGACCTGTGCCTGTCCAAACACCTAGATCTAGTCTCTCATTGGTTGCCCCTCTTCCCGTTCATCCTCAGGACAAATTGCAACCTGTAGGGAACAGGAGCTTAAAGGTGCTGATTCTCCAACTAGGGAGATTGCTAGTAAAGTAGCTGGAAAGGCGAACCCGAGCACAAGGAGATGAGAAATGAGGTGCGTATTAGAAACCTTTCAAAATCACACGGTGTACCATCTTCTGGGTTTCTCATGCATGTTTTCGATGTAGGAAGATGCCCTTGAACCTGGAGATTTGGGACCCATGGGATGGGTACCACGCAGTATTACTTTAAAGGGTCTGCGTTTGCTCACCCAACCTCACCCAACCTTTCAGCCCCAAGAGTGTCCCCCCTTATGTCTCATCCAGCTGTGGGTCTAGATATGGTCAATCCAGGTTGCATCACAGCCTCTGAAAGAATTTTGTAAGAATTTCTCTCTCTTTCACTGTCTTACTTTTACGGGTTTTTAAAAGTAATTTATTTTTATAATGGGGTTTAGCTGCTTTTCACGGCTGTGTTTATGCGGCTGTACACCCACTTGACTCACTTCCAGACAGATATCAATACATAGGTTTTAAGATTCTTACTAGTCACATATATTCTTGTGCGGTGAATAGGGGGTGTTGAGTCCAGTTCACTGAGCAAGGAGTAGGTCTTGTCTATTACATATTGGGTGTATGGAACGGTATCTGAGCGAATTTGAAACCCTTGTTTTATGCATCACCCCACCTCACCTTTCCCGTTAAGCAGCCATACTGTGTTTTCTAAACGTGTGACTCTGTTCCGTTTTGTAATTCAGTTCAAGTGTAGCGGTTTTTACATTCCCTCTCTAAGTGATAGCTTATGATAAGTGTCTATTTCTGTGTGACTTATTTCACTTAGAATCGTCGTACCTAAATCCACTCATCTTGCTTCTACTAGCCTTATGACATTGATTTCATGTCTGAGTGATATTCCATTGTACATAAGGACCACAACTTCTTTATTCATTTTTCTCTTTCCTGGGATATTTAAGGTGTCATGAAGTGGAGGTTCTTGTCAACAGAGCAGCCCTAAACATTGGGGTGCCTGTGTCTTGCTGATTTTTAGTTTTCCCAATTTATACGCCCATGAGTGGACGTGCCCTATGCTCCCTAAGCTGTGTTTTTTCGATGTTTCAGGACACACCGTATACTACACCAGAGTGGCTGTTGGCAATTTACATCTCGCCCATCAGCGTAGCAAGGCTGTCATTTCTCCATGGCCTGTCCTGCATTTCTGGTTTTGACACTTTTTGCAGCATGACCCTTTTGACCGATGGGAAGCGAGACTTCTTTGTAGCGCTGATTTGCCTTTCCAGGTTGCTTGGTTCGCCAAAAAGCGCGTATGCGTTTTTTCCTGAATATATTCAGGAAAAAACGCATACGCCCTTTTTGGCCAAGGGCATCATTCTCGAAGTTTTGCCGCTTTTCATGTGCTTTAAAAGCGTTTCGAATCTACCTCCTGAAATCTGTTTCCTGCAATTCTGCCTTGCTTTCAAATCCTCTTCGTTGCCTTCCCTCAATATATCTGTGGATGAGAGTTATCATTTATAACTCTGCGGGTTTGTGAATTGCAGTGTCCCTGAGCTCCATTTTTCAACTCGCTTTTTTGGGAGCTGGCCGCAAAAGCGCGGGATTGCCTCAGGCCCTATTCTGCTTCTGGGCCGCAGGCTGAGCCTGTGGTTAATTCTTCTTCCTGATGGGAAAATAGAGTGACCTGTGCCTGTCCAAACACCTAGATCTAGTCTATCATTGGTTGCCCCTCTTCCCGTTCATCCTTAGGACAAATTGCAACCTGTAGGAAACAGGAGCTTAAAGGTGCTGATTCTCCAAGTAGGGAGATTGCTAGTAAAGTAGCTGGAAAGGCGAACCCGTGCACAAGGAGATGAGAAATGAGGTGCGTATTAGAAACCTTTCAAAATCACACGGTGTACCATCTTCTGGGTTTCTCATGCATGTTTTCGATGTAGGAAGATGCCCTTGAACCTGGAGATTTGGGACCCATGGGATGGGTACCAGGCAGTATTACTTTAAAGGGTCTGCGTTTGCTCACCCAACCTCACCCAACCTTTCAGCCCCAAGAGTGTCCACCCTTATGTCTCATCCAGCTGTGGGTCTAGATATGGTCAATCCAGGTTGCATCACACCCTCTGAACGAATTTTGTAAGAATTTCTCTCTCTTTCACTGTCTTTGTTTTACGGGTTTTTAAAAGTAATTTATTTTTATAATGGGGTTTAGCTGCTTTTCACGGCTGTGTTTATGCGGCTTTACACCCACTTGACTCACTTCCAGACAGATATCAATACATAGGTTTTAAGATTCTTACTAGTCACATATATTCTTGTGCGGTGAATAGGGGGTGTTGAGTCCAGTTCACTGAGCAAGGAGTAGGTCTTGTCTATTACATATTGGGTGTATGGAACGGTATCTGAGCGAATTTGAAACCCTTGTTTTATGCATCACCCCACCTCACCTTTCCCGTTAAGCAGCCATAGTGTGTTTTCTAAACGTGTGACTCTGTTCTGTTTTGTAATTCAGTTCAAGTGTAGCGGTTTTTACATTCCCTCGATAAGTGATAGCTTATGATAAGTGTCTATTTCTGTGTGACTTATTTCACTTAGAATCGTCGTACCTAAATCCACTCATCTTGCTTCTACTAGCCTTATGACATTGATTTCATGTCTGAGTGATATTCCATTGTACATAAGGACCACAACTTCTTTATCCATTTTTCTCTTTCCTGGGATATTTAAGGTGTCATGAAGTGGAGGTTCTTGTCAACAGAGCAGCCCTAAACTTTGGGGTGCCTGTGTCTTGCTGATTTTTAGTTTTCCCAATTTATACGCCCATGAGTGGACGTGCCCTATGCTCCCTAATCTGTGTTTTTTCAATGTTTCAGGACACACCGTACACTTCTCCAGAGTGACTGTTGGCAATTTACATCCCGTCCATCAGCGTAGCAAGGCTGCCATTTCTCCATTGCCTGTCCTGCATTTCTGGTTTTGACACTTTTTGCAGCATGACCCTTTTGACCGATGGGAAGCGAGACTTCTTTGTAGCGCTGATTTGCCTTTCCAGGTTGCTTGGTTGGCCAAAAAGGGCGTATGCGTTTTTTCCTGAATATATTCAGGAAAAAACGCATACGCCCTTTTTGGCCAAGGGCATCATTCTCGACGTTTTGCCGCTTTTCATGTGCTTAAAAGGCGATTCGAATCTACCTCCTGAAATCTGTTTCCTGCAATTCTGCCTTGCTTTCAAATCCTCTTCGTTGCCTTCCCTCAATATATCTGTGGATGAGAGTTATCATTTATAACTCAGCAGGTTTGTGAATGGCAGTGTCCCTGAGCTCCATTTTTCAACTGGCTTTTTTGGGAGCTGGCCGCAAAAGTGCGGGATTGCCTCAGGCCCTATTATGCTTCTGGGCGGCAGGCTGAGCCTGTGGTTAATTCTTCTTCCCGATGGGAAAATAGAGTGACCTGTGCCTGTCCCAACACCTAGATCTAGTCTCTCATTCGTTGCCACTCTTCCCGTTCATCCTCAGGACAAATTGCAACCTGTAGGGAACAGGAGCTTAAAGGTGCTGATTCTCCAAGTAGGGAGATTGCTAGTAAATTAGCTGGAATGGCGAACCCGAGCACAAGGAGATGAGAAATGAGGTGCGTATTAGAAACCTTTCAAAATCACACGGTGTACCATCTTCTGGGTTTCTCATGCATGTTTTCGATGTAGGAAGATGCCCTTGAACCTGGAGATTTGGGACCCATGGGATGGGTACCAGGCAGTATTACTTTAAAGGGTCTGCGTTTGCTCACCCAACCTTTCAGCCCCAAGAGTGTCCACCCTTATGTTTCATCCAGCTGTGGGTCTAGATATGGTCAATCCAGGTTGCATCACAGCCTCTGAACGGATTTTGTAAGAATTTCTCTCTCTTTCACTGTCTTTGTTTTACGGGTTTTTAAAAGTAATTTATTTTTATAATGGGGTTTAGCTGCTTTTCACGGCTGTGTTTATGCGGCTTTACACCCACTTGACTCACTTCCAGACAGATATCAATACATAGGTTTTAAGATTCTTACTAGTCACATATATTCTTGTGCGGTGAATAGGGCGTGTTGAGTCCAGTTCACTGAGCAAGGAGTAGGTCTTGTCTATTACATATTGGGTGTATGGAACGGTATCTGAGCGAATTTGAAACCCTTGTTTTATGCATCACCCCACCTCACCTTTCCCGTTAAGCAGCCATAGTGTGTTTTCTAAACGTGTGACTCTGTTCTGTTTTGTAATTCAGTTCAAGTGTAGCGGTTTTTACATTCCCTCTCTAAGTGATAGCTTATGATAAGTGTCTATTTCTGTGTGACTTATTTCACTTAGAATCGTCGTACCTAAATCCACTCATCTTGCTTCTACTAGCCTTATGACATTGATTTCATGTCTGAGTGATATTCCTTTGTACATAAGGACCACAACTTCTTTATCCATTTTTCTCTTTCCTGGGATATTTAAGGTGTCATGAAGTGGAGGTTCTTGTCAACAGAGCAGCCCTAAACATTGGGGTGCCTGTGTCTTGCTGATTTTTAGTTTTCCCAATTTATACGCCCATGAGTGGACGTGCCCTATGCTCCCTAAGCTGTGTTTTTTCGATGTTTCTGGACACACCGTATACTACTCCAGAGTGGCTGTTGGCAATTTACATCCCGCCCATCAGCGTAGCAAGGCTGTCATTTCTCCATGGCCTGTCCTGCATTTCTGGTTTTGACACTTTTTGCAGCATGACCCTTTTGACCGATGGGAAGCGAGACTTCTTTGTAGCGCTGATTTGCCTTTCCAGGTTGCTTGGTTGGCCAAAAAGGGCGTATGCGTTTTTTCCTGAATATATTCAGGAAAAAACGCATACGCCCTTTTTGGCCAAGGGCATCATTCTCGACGTTTTGTCGCTTTTCATGTGCTTTAAAGGCGTTTCGAATCTACCTCCTGAAATCTGTTTCCTGCAATTCTGCCTTGCTTTCAAATCCTCTTCGTTGCCTTCCCTCAATATATCTGTGGATGAGAGTTATCATTTATAACTCTGCGGGTTTGTGAATTGCAGTGTCCCTGAGCTCCATTTTTCAACTCGCTTTTTTGGGAGCTGGCCGCAAAAGCGCGGGATTGCCTCAGGACCTATTCTGCTTCTGGGCGGCAGGCTGAGCCTGTGGTTAATTCTTCTTCCTGATGGGAAAATAGAGTGACCTGTGCCTGTCCAAACACCTAGATCTAGTCTCTCATTGGTTGCCCCTCTTCCCGTTCATCCTCAGGACAAATTGCAACCTGTAGGGAACAGGAGCTTAAAGGTGCTGATTCTCCAACTAGGGAGATTGCTAGTAAAGTAGCTGGAAAGGCGAACCCGAGCACAAGGAGATGAGAAATGAGGTGCGTATTAGAAACCTTTCAAAATCACACGGTGTACCATCTTCTGGGTTTCTCATGCATGTTTTCGATGTAGGAAGATGCCCTTGAACCTGGAGATTTGGGACCCATGGGATGGGTACCACGCAGTATTACTTTAAAGGGTCTGCGTTTGCTCACCCAACCTCACCCAACCTTTCAGCCCCAAGAGTGTCCACCCTTATGTCTCATCCAGCTGTGGGTCTAGATATGGTCAATCCAGGTTGCATCACAGCCTCTGAAAGAATTTTGTAAGAATTTCTCTCTCTTTCACTGTCTTACTTTTACGGGTTTTTAAAAGTAATTTATTTTTATAATGGGGTTTAGCTGCTTTTCACGGCTGTGTTTATGCGGCTGTACACCCACTTGACTCACTTCCAGACAGATATCAATACATAGGTTTTAAGATTCTTACTAGTCACATATATTCTTGTGCGGTGAATAGGGGGTGTTGAGTCCAGTTCACTGAGCAAGGAGTAGGTCTTGTCTATTACATATTGGGTGTATGGAACGGTATCTGAGGGAATTTGAAACCCTTGTTTTATGCATCACCCCACCTCACCTTTCCCGTTAAGCAGCCATACTGTGTTTTCTAAACGTGTGACTCTGTTGCGTTTTGTAATTCAGTTCAAGTGTAGCGGTTTTTACATTCCCTCTCTAAGTGATAGCTTATGATAAGTGTCTATTTCTGTGTGACTTATTTCACTTAGAATCGTCGTACCTAAATCCACTCATCTTGCTTCTACTAGCCTTATGACATTGATTTCATGTCTGAGTGATATTCCATTGTACATAAGGACCACAACTTCTTTATCCATTTTTCTCTTTCCTGGGATATTTAAGGTGTCATGAAGTGGAGGTTCTTGTCAACAGAGCAGCCCTAAACATTGGGGTGCCTGTGTCTTGCTGATTTTTAGTTTTCCCAATTTATACGCCCATGAGTGGACGTGCCCTATGCTCCCTAAGCTGTGTTTTTTCGATGTTTCAGGACACACCGTATACTACTCCAGAGTGGCTGTTGGCAATTTACATCTCGCCCATCAGCGTAGCAAGGCTGTCATTTCTCCATGGCCTGTCCTGCATTTCTGGTTTTGACACTTTTTGCAGCATGACCCTTTTGACCGATGGGAAGCGAGACTTCTTTGTAGCGCTGATTTGCCTTTCCAGGTTGCTTGGTTGGCCAAAAAGCGCGAATGCGTTTTTTCCTGAATATATTCAGGAAAAAACGCATACGCCCTTTTTGGCCAAGGGCATCATTCTCGACGTTTTGCCGCTTTTCATGTGCTTTAAAAGCGTTTCGAATCTACCTCCTGAAATCTGTTTCCTGCAATTCTGCCTTGCTTTCAAATCCTCTTCGTTGCCTTCCCTCAATATATCTGTGGATGAGAGTTATCATTTATAACTCTGCGGGTTTGTGAATTGCAGTGTCCCTGAGCTCCATTTTTCAACTCGCTTTTTTGGGAGCTGGCCGCAAAAGCGCGGGATTGCCTCAGGCCCTATTCTGCTTCTGGGCCGCAGGCTGAGCCTGTGGTTAATTCTTCTTCCTGATGGGAAAATAGAGTGACCTGTGCCTGTCCAAACACCTAGATCTAGTCTATCATTGGTTGCCCCTCTTCCCGTTCATCCTTAGGACAAATTGCAACCTGTAGGAAACAGGAGCTTAAAGGTGCTGATTCTCCAAGTAGGGAGATTGCTAGTAAAGTAGCTGGAAAGGCGAACCCGTGCACAAGGAGATGAGAAATGAGGTGCGTATTAGAAACCTTTCAAAATCACACGGTGTACCATCTTCTGGGTTTCTCATGCATGTTTTCGATGTAGGAAGATGCCCTTGAACCTGGAGATTTGGGACCCATGGGATGGGTACCAGGCAGTATTACTTTAAAGGGTCTGCGTTTGCTCACCCAACCTCACCCAACCTTTCAGCCCCAAGAGTGTCCACCCTTATGTCTCATCCAGCTGTGGGTCTAGATATGGTCAATCCAGGTTGCATCACACCCTCTGAACGAATTTTGTAAGAATTTCTCTCTCTTTCACTGTCTTTGTTTTACGGGTTTTTAAAAGTAATTTATTTTTATAATGGGGTTTAGCTGCTTTTCACGGCTGTGTTTATGCGGCTTTACACCCACTTGACTCACTTCCAGACAGATATCAATACATAGGTTTTAAGATTCTTACTAGTCACATATATTCTTGTGCGGTGAATAGGGGGTGTTGAGTCCAGTTCACTGAGCAAGGAGTAGGTCTTGTCTATTACATATTGGGTGTATGGAACGGTATCTGAGCGAATTTGAAACCCTTGTTTTATGCATCACCCCACCTCACCTTTCCCGTTAAGCAGCCATAGTGTGTTTTCTAAACGTGTGACTCTGTTCTGTTTTGTAATTCAGTTCAAGTGTAGCGGTTTTTACATTCCCTCGATAAGTGATAGCTTATGATAAGTGTCTATTTCTGTGTGACTTATTTCACTTAGAATCGTCGTACCTAAATCCACTCATCTTGCTTCTACTAGCCTTATGACATTGATTTCATGTCTGAGTGATATTCCATTGTACATAAGGACCACAACTTCTTTATCCATTTTTCTCTTTCCTGGGATATTTAAGGTGTCATGAAGTGGAGGTTCTTGTCAACAGAGCAGCCCTAAACATTGGGGTGCCTGTGTCTTGCTGATTTTTAGTTTTCCCAATTTATACGCCCATGAGTGGACGTGCCCTATGCTCCCTAAGCTGTGTTTTTTCGATGTTTCAGGACACACCGTATACTACTCCAGAGTGGCTGTTGGCAATTTACATCCCGCCCATCAGCGTAGCAAGTCTGTCATTTCTCCATGGCCTGTCCTGCATTTCTGGTTTTGACACTTTTTGCAGCATGACCCTTTTGACCGATGGGAAGCGAGACTTCTTTGTAGCGCTGATTTGCCTTTCCAGGTTGCTTGGTTGGCCAAAAAGGGCGTATGCGTTTTTTCCTGAATATATTCAGGAAAAAACGCATACGCCCTTATTGGCCAAGGGCATCATTCTCGACGTTTTGCCGCTTTTCATGTGCTTTAAAGGCGTTTCGAATCTACCTCCTGAAATCTGTTTCCTGCAATTCTGCCTTGCTTTCAAATCCTCTTCGTTGCCTTCCCTCAATATATCTGTGGATGAGAGTTATCATTTATAACTCTGCGGGTTTGTGAATTGCAGTGTCCCTGAGCTCCATTTTTCAACTCGCTTTTTTGGGAGCTGGCCGCAAAAGCGCGGGATTGCCTCAGGCCCCATTCTGTTTGGGGGCCGCAGGCTGAGCCTGTGGTTAATTCTTCTTCCTGATGGGAAAATAGAGTGACCTGTGCCTGTCCAAACACCTAGATCTAGTCTCTCATTGGTTGCCCCTCTTCCCGTTCATCCTTAGGACAAATTGCAACCTGTAGGAAACAGGAGCTTAAAGGTGCTGTTTCTCCAAGGAGGGAGATTGCTAGTAAAGTAGCTGGAAAGGCGAAGCCGAGCACAAGGAGATGAGAAATGAGGTGCGTATTAGAAACCTTTCAAAATCACACGGTGTACCATCTTCTGGGTTTCTCATGCATGTTTTCGATGTAGGAAGATGCCCTTGAACCTGGAGATTTGGGACCCATGGGATGGGTACCACGCAGTATTACTTTAAAGGGTCTGCGTTTGCTCACCCAACCTCACCCAACCTTTCAGCCCCAAGAGTGTCCCCCCTTATGTCTCATCCAGCTGTGGGTCTAGATATGGTCAATCCAGGTTGCATCACAGCCTCTGAACGAATTTTGTAAGAATTTCTCTCTCTTTCACTGTCTTTGTTTTACGGGTTTTTAAAAGTAATTTATTTTTATAATGGGGTTTAGCTGCTTTTCACGGCTGTGTTTATGCGGCTTTACACCCACTTGACTCACTTCCAGACAGATATCAATACATAGGTTTTAAGATTCTTACTAGTCACATATATTCTTGTGCGGTGAATAGGGGGTGTTGAGTCCAGTTCACTGAGCAAGGAGTAGGTCTTGTCTATTACATATTGGGTGTATGGAACGGTATCTGAGCGAATTTGAAACCCTTGTTTTATGCATCACCCCACCTCACCTTTCCCGTTAAGCAGCCATAGTGTGTTTTCTAAACGTGTGACTCTGTTCTGTTTTGTAATTCAGTTCAAGTGTAGCGGTTTTTACATTCCCTCTATAAGTGATAGCTTATGATAAGTGTCTATTTCTGTGTGACTTATTTCACTTAGAATCGTCGTACCTAAATCCACTCATCTTGCTTCTACTAGCCTTATGACATTGATTTCATGTCTGAGTGATATTCCATTGTACATAAGGACCACAACTTCTTTATCCATTTTTCTCTTTCCTGGGATATTTAAGGTGTCATGAAGTGGAGGTTCTTGTCAACAGAGCAGCCCTAAACATTGGGGTGCCTGTGTCTTGCTGATTTTTAGTTTTCCCAATTTATACGCCCATGAGTGGACGTGCCCTATGCTCCCTAAGCTGTGTTTTTTCGATGTTTCAGGACACACCGTATACTACTCCAGAGTGGCTGTTGGCAATTTACATCCCGCCCATCAGCGTAGCAAGGCTGTCATTTCTCCATGGCCTGTCCTGCATTTCTGATTTTGACACTTTTTGCAGCATGACCCTTTTGACCGATGGGAAGCGAGACTTCTTTGTAGCGCTGATTTGCCTTTCCAGGTTGCTTGGTTGGCCAAAAAGGGCGTATGCGTTTTTTCCTGAATATATTCAGGAAAAAACGCATACGCCCTTTTTGGCCAAGGGCATCATTCTCGACGTTTTGCCGCTTTTCATGTGCTTTAAAGGCGTTTCGAATCTACCTCCTGAAATCTGTTTCCTGCAATTCTGCCTTGCTTTCAAATCCTCTTCGTTGCCTTCCCTCAATATATCTGTGGATGAGAGTTATCATTTATAACTCTGCGGGTTTGTGAATTGCAGTGTCCCTGAGCTCCATTTTTCAACTCGCTTTTTTGGGAGCTGGCCGCAAAAGCGCGGGATTGCCTCAGGCCCTATTCTGCTTCTGGGCCGCAGGCTGAGCCTGTGGTTAATTCTTCTTCCTGATGGGAAAATAGAGTGACCTGTGCCTGTCCAAACACCTAGATCTAGTCTATCATTGGTTGCCCCTCTTCCCGTTCATCCTTAGGACAAATTGCAACCTGTAGGAAACAGGAGCTTAAAGGTGCTGATTCTCCAAGTAGGGAGATTGCTAGTAAAGTAGCTGGAAAGGCGAACCCGTGCACAAGGAGATGAGAAATGAGGTGCGTATTAGAAACCTTTCAAAATCACACGGTGTACCATCTTCTGGGTTTCTCATGCATGTTTTCGATGTAGGAAGATGCCCTTGAACCTGGAGATTTGGGACCCATGGGATGGGTACCAGGCAGTATTACTTTAAAGGGTCTGCGTTTGCTCACCCAACCTCACCCAACCTTTCAGCCCCAAGAGTGTCCACCCTTATGTCTCATCCAGCTGTGGGTCTAGATATGGTCAATCCAGGTTGCATCACACCCTCTGAACGAATTTTGTAAGAATTTCTCTCTCTTTCACTGTCTTTGTTTTACGGGTTTTTAAAAGTAATTTATTTTTATAATGGGGTTTAGCTGCTTTTCACGGCTGTGTTTATGCGGCTTTACACCCACTTGACTCACTTCCAGACAGATATCAATACATAGGTTTTAAGATTCTTACTAGTCACATATATTCTTGTGCGGTGAATAGGGGGTGTTGAGTCCAGTTCACTGAGCAAGGAGTAGGTCTTGTCTATTACATATTGGGTGTATGGAACGGTATCTGAGCGAACTTGAAACCCTTGTTTTATGCATCACCCCACCTCACCTTTCCCGTTAAGCAGCCATAGTGTGTTTTCTAAACGTGTGACTCTTTTCTGTTTTGTAATTCAGTTCAAGTGTAGCGGTTTTTACATTCCCTCGATAAGTGATAGCTTATGATAAGTGTCTATTTCTGTGTGACTTATTTCACTTAGAATCGTCGTACCTAAATCCACTCATCTTGCTTCTACTAGCCTTATGACATTGATTTCATGTCTGAGTGATATTCCATTGTACATAAGGACCACAACTTCTTTATCCATTTTTCTCTTTCCTGGGATATTTAAGGTGTCATGAAGTGGAGGTTCTTGTCAACAGAGCAGCCCTAAACATTGGGGTGCCTGTGTCTTGCTGATTTTTAGTTTTCCCAATTTATACGCCCATGAGTGGACGTGCCCTATGCTCCCTAAGCTGTGTTTTTTCGATGTTTCAGGACACACCGTATACTACTCCAGAGTGGCTGTTGGCAATTTACATCCCGCCCATCAGCGTAGCAAGTCTGTCATTTCTCCATGGCCTGTCCTGCATTTCTGGTTTTGACACATTTTGCAGCATGACCCTTTTGACCGATGGGAAGCGAGACTTCTTTGTAGCGCTGATTTGCCTTTCCAGGTTGCTTGGTTGGCCAAAAAGGGCGTATGCGTTTTTTCCTGAATATATTCAGGAAAAAACGCATACGCCCTTATTGGCCAAGGGCATCATTCTCGACGTTTTGCCGCTTTTCATGTGCTTTAAAGGCGTTTCGAATCTACCTCCTGAAATCTGTTTCCTGCAATTCTGCCTTGCTTTCAAATCCTCTTCGTTGCCTTCCCTCAATATATCTGTGGATGAGAGTTATCATTTATAACTCTGCGGGTTTGTGAATTGCAGTGTCCCTGAGCTCCATTTTTCAACTCGCTTTTTTGGGAGCTGGCCGCAAAAGCGCGGGATTGCCTCAGTCCCCATTCTGCTTGGGGGCCGCAGGCTGAGCCTGTGGTTAATTCTTCTTCCTGATGGGAAAATAGAGTGACCTGTGCCTGTCCAAACACCTAGATCTAGTCTCTCATTGGTTGCCCCTCTTCCCGTTCATCCTTAGGACAAATTGCAACCTGTAGGAAACAGGAGCTTAAAGGTGCTGTTTCTCCAAGTAGGGAGATTGCTAGTAAAGTAGCTGGAAAGGCGAAGCCGAGCACAAGGAGATGAGAAATGAGGTGCGTATTAGAAACCTTTCAAAATCACACGGTGTACCATCTTCTGGGTTTCTCATGCATGTTTTCGATGTAGGAAGATGCCCTTGAACCTGGAGATTTGGGACCCATGGGATGGGTACCACGCAGTATTACTTTAAAGGGTCTGCGTTTGCTCACCCAACCTCACCCAAACTTTCAGCCCCAAGAGTGTCCCCCCTTATGTCTCATCCAGCTGTGGGTCTAGATATGGTCAATCCAGGTTGCATCACAGCCTCTGAACGAATTTTGTAAGAATTTCTCTCTCTTTCACTGTCTTTGTTTTACGGGTTTTTAAAAGTAATTTATTTTTATAATGGGGTTTAGCTGCTTTTCACGGCTGTGTTTATGCGGCTTTACACCCACTTGACTCACTTCCAGACAGATATCAATACATAGGTTTTAAGATTCTTACTAGTCACATATATTCTTGTGCGGTGAATAGGGGGTGTTGAGTCCAGTTCACTGAGCAAGGAGTAGGTCTTGTCTATTACATATTGGGTGTATGGAACGGTATCTGAGCGAACTTGAAACCCTTGTTTTATGCATCACCCCACCTCACCTTTCCCGTTAAGCAGCCATAGTGTGTTTTCTAAACGTGTGACTCTGTTCTGTTTTGTAATTCAGTTCAAGTGTAGCGGTTTTTACATTCCCTCTATAAGTGATAGCTTATGATAAGTGTCTATTTCTGTGTGACTTATTTCACTTAGAATCGTCGAACCTAAATCCACTCATCTTGCTTCTACTAGCCTTATGACATTGATTTCATGTCTTAGTGATATTCCATTGTACATAAGGACCACAACTTCTTTATCCATTTTTCTCTTTCCTGGGATATTTAAGGTGTCATGAAGTGGAGGTTCTTGTCAACAGAGCAGCCCTAAACATTGGGGTGCCTGTGTCTTGCTGATTTTTAGTTTTCCCAATTTATACGCCCATGAGTGGACGTGCCCTATGCTCCCTAAGCTGTGTTTTTTCGATGTTTCAGGACACACCGTATACTACTCCAGAGTGGCTGTTGGCAATTTACATCCCGCCCATCAGCGTAGCAAGGCTGTCATTTCTCCATGGCCTGTCCTGCATTTCTGGTTTTGACACTTTTTGCAGCATGACCCTTTTGACCGATGGGAAGCGAGACTTCTTTGTAGCGCTGATTTGCCTTTCCAGGTTGCTTGGTTGGCCAAAAAGGGCGTATGCGTTTTTTCCTGAATATATTCAGGAAAAAACGCATACGCCCTTTTTGGCCAAGGGCATCATTCTCGACGTTTTGCCGCTTTTCATGTGCTTTAAAGGCGATTCGAATCTACCTCCTGAAATCTGTTTTCTGCAATTCTGCCTTGCTTTCAAATCCTCTTCGTTGCCTTCCCTCAATATATCTGTGGATGAGAGTTATCATTTATAACTCTGCGGGTTTGTGAATTGCAGTGTCCCTGAGCTCCATTTTTCAACTCGCTTTTTTGGGAGCTGGCCGCAAAAGCGCGGGATTGCCTCAGGCCCTATTCTGCTTCTGGGCCGCAGGCTGAGCCTGTGGTTAATTCTTCTTCCTGATGGGAAAATAGAGTGACCTGTGCCTGTCCAAACACCTAGATCTAGTCTATCATTGGTTGCCCCTCTTCCCGTTCATCCTTAGGACAAATTGCAACCTGTAGGAAACAGGAGCTTAAAGGTGCTGATTCTCCAAGTAGGGAGATTGCTAGTAAAGTAGCTGGAAAGGCGAACCCGTGCACAAGGAGATGAGAAATGAGGTGCGTATTAGAAACCTTTCAAAATCACACGGTGTACCATCTTCTGGGTTTCTCATGCATGTTTTCGATGTAGGAAGATGCCCTTGAACCTGGAGATTTGGGACCCATGGGATGGGTACCAGGCAGTATTACTTTAAAGGGTCTGCGTTTGCTCACCCAACCTCACCCAACCTTTCAGCCCCAAGAGTGTCCACCCTTATGTCTCATCCAGCTGTGGGTCTAGATATGGTCAATCCAGGTTGCATCACAGCCTCTGAACGAATTTTGTAAGAATTTCTCTCTCTTTCACTGTCTTTGTTTTACGGGTTTTTAAAAGTAATTTATTTTTATAATGGGGTTTAGCTGCTTTTCACGGCTGTGTTTATGCGGCTTTACACCCACTTGACTCACTTCCAGACAGATATCAATACATAGGTTTTAAGATTCTTTCTAGTCACATATATTCTTGTGCGGTGAATAGGGGGTGTTGAGTTCAGTTCACTGAGCAAGGAGTAGGTCTTGTCTATTACATATTGGGTGTATGGAACGGTATCTGAGCGAATTTGAAACCCTTGTTTTATGCATCACCCCACCTCACCTTTCCCGTTAAGCAGCCATAGTGTGTTTTCTAAACGTGTGACTCTGTTCTGTTTTGTAATTCAGTTCAAGTGTAGCGGTTTTTACATTCCCTCGATAAGTGATAGCTTATGATAAGTGTCTATTTCTGTGTGACTTATTTCACTTAGAATCGTCGTACCTAAATCCACTCATCTTGCTTCTACTAGCCTTATGACATTGATTTCATGTCTGAGTGATATTCCATTGTACATAAGGACCACAACTTCTTTATCCATTTTTCTCTTTCCTGGGATATTTAAGGTGTCATGAAGTGGAGGTTCTTGTCAACAGAGCAGCCCTAAACATTGGGGTGCCTGTGTCTTGCTGATTTTTAGTTTTCCCAATTTATACGCCCATGAGTGGACGTGCCCTATGCTCCCTAAGCTGTGTTTTTTCGATGTTTCAGGACACACCGTATACTACTCCAGAGTGGCTGTTGGCAATTTACATACCGCCCATCAGCGTAGCAAGTCTGTCATTTCTCCATGGCCTGTCCTGCATTTCTGGTTTTGACACTTTTTGCAGCATGACCCTTTTGACCGATGGGAAGCAAGACTTCTTTGTAGCGCTGATTTGCCTTTCCAGGTTGCTTGGTTGGCCAAAAAGGGCGTATGCGTTTTTTCCTGAATATATTCAGGAAAAAACGCATACGCCCTTATTGGCCAAGGGCATCATTCTCGACGTTTTGCCGCTTTTCATGTGCTTTAAAGCGTTTCGAATCTACCTCCTGAAATCTGTTTCCTGCAATTCTGCCTTGCTTTCAAATCCTCTTCGTTGCCTTCCCTCAATATATCTGTGGATGAGAGTTATCATTTATAACTCTGCGGGTTTGTGAATTGCAGTGTCCCTGAGCTCCATTTTTCAACTCGCTTTTTTGGGAGCTGGCCGCAAAAGCGCGGGATTGCCTCAGGCCCCATTCTGCTTGGGGGCCGCAGGCTGAGCCTGTGGTTAATTCTTCTTCCTGATGGGAAAATAGAGTGACCTGTGCCTGTCCAAACACCTAGATCTAGTCTCTCATTGGTTGCCCCTCTTCCCGTTCATCCTTAGGACAAATTGCAACCTGTAGGAAACAGGAGCTTAAAGGTGCTGTTTCTCCAAGTAGGGAGATTGCTAGTAAAGTAGCTGGAAAGGCGAAGCCGAGCACAAGGAGATGAGAAATGAGGTGCGTATTAGAAACCTTTCAAAATCACACGGTGTACCATCTTCTGGGTTTCTCATGCATGTTTTCGATGTAGGAAGATGCCCTTGAACCTGGAGATTTGGGACCCATGGGATGGGTACCACGCAGTATTACTTTAAAGGGTCTGCGTTTGCTCACCCAACCTCACCCAACCTTTCAGCCCCAAGAGTGTCCCCCCTTATGTCTCATCCAGCTGTGGGTCTAGATATGGTCAATCCAGGTTGCATCACAGCCTCTGAACGAATTTTGTAAGAATTTCTCTCTCTTTCACTGTCTTTGTTTTACGGGTTTTTAAAAGTAATTTATTTTTATAATGGGGTTTAGCTGCTTTTCACGGCTGTGTTTATGCGGCTTTACACCCACTTGACTCACTTCCAGACAGATATCAATACATAGGTTTTAAGATTCTTACTAGTCACATATATTCTTGTGCGGTGAATAGGGGGTGTTGAGTCCAGTTCACTGAGCAAGGAGTAGGTCTTGTCTATTACATATTGGGTGTATGGAACGGTATCTGAGCGAACTTGAAACCCTTGTTTTATGCATCACCCCACCTCACCTTTCCCGTTAAGCAGCCATAGTGTGTTTTCTAAACGTGTGACTCTGTTCTGTTTTGTAATTCAGTTCAAGTGTAGCGGTTTTTACATTCCCTCTATAAGTGATAGCTTATGATAAGTGTCTATTTCTGTGTGACTTATTTCACTTAGAATCGTCGAACCTAAATCCACTCATCTTGCTTCTACTAGCCTTATGACATTGATTTCATGTCTGAGTGATATTCCATTGTACATAAGGACCACAACTTCTTTATCCATTTTTCTCTTTCCTGGGATATTTAAGGTGTCATGAAGTGGAGGTTCTTGTCAACAGAGCAGCCCTAAACATTGGGGTGCCTGTGTCTTGCTGATTTTTAGTTTTCCCAATTTATACGCCCATGAGTGGACGTGCCCTATGCTCCCTAAGCTGTGTTTTTTCGATGTTTCAGGACACACCGTATACTACTCCAGAGTGGCTGTTGGCAATTTACATCCCGCCCATCAGCGTAGCAAGGCTGTCATTTCTCCATGGCCTGTCCTGCATTTCTGGTTTTGACACTTTTTGCAGCATGACCCTTTTGACCGATGGGAAGCGAGACTTCTTTGTAGCGCTGATTTGCCTTTCCAGGTTGCTTGGTTGGCCAAAAAGGGCGTATGCGTTTTTTCCTGAATATATTCAGGAAAAAACGCATACGCCCTTTTTGGCCAAGGGCATCATTCTCGACGTTTTGCCGCTTTTCATGTGCTTTAAAGGCGTTTCGAATCTACCTCCTGAAATCTGTTTCCTGCAATTCTGCCTTGCTTTCAAATCCTCTTCGTTGCCTTCCCTCAATATATCTGTGGATGAGAGTTATCATTTATAACTCTGCGGGTTTGTGAATTGCAGTGTCCCTGAGCTCCATTTTTCATCTCGCTTTTTTGGGAGCTGGCCGCAAAAGCGCGGGATTGCCTCAGGCCCTATTCTGCTTCTGGGCCGCAGGTTGAGCCTGTGGTTAATTCTTCTTCCTGATGGGAAAATAGAGTGACCTGTGCCTGTCCAAACACCTAGATCTATTCTATCATTGGTTGCCCCTCTTCCCGTTCATCCTTAGGACAAATTGCAACCTGTAGGAAACAGGAGCTTAAAGGTGCTGATTCTCCAAGTAGGGAGATTGCTAGTAAAGTAGCTGGAAAGGCGAACCCGTGCACAAGGAGATGAGAAATGAGGTGCGTATTAGAAACCTTTCAAAATCACAAGGTGTACCATCTTCTGGGTTTCTCATGCATGTTTTCGATGTAGGAAGATGCCCTTGAACCTGGAGATTTGGGACCCATGGGATGGGTACCAGGCAGTATTACTTTAAAGGGTCTGCGTTTGCTCACCCAACCTCACCCAACCTTTCAGCCCCAAGAGTGTCCACCCTTATGTCTCATCCAGCTGTGGGTCTAGATATGGTCAATCCAGGTTGCATCACACCCTCTGAACGAATTTTGTAAGAATTTCTCTCTCTTTCACTGTCTTTGTTTTACGGGTTTTTAAAAGTAATTTATTTTTATAATGGGGTTTAGCTGCTTTTCACGGCTGTGTTTATGCGGCTTTACACCCACTTGACTCACTTCCAGACAGATATCAATACATAGGTTTTAAGATTCTTACTAGTCACATATATTCTTGTGCGGTGAATAGGGGGTGTTGAGTCCAGTTCACTGAGCAAGGAGTAGGTCTTGTCTATTACATATTGGGTGTATGGAACGGTATCTGAGCGAACTTGAAACCCTTGTTTTATGCATCACCCCACCTCACCTTTCCCGTTAAGCAGCCATAGTGTGTTTTCTAAACGTGTGACTCTTTTCTGTTTTGTAATTCAGTTCAAGTGTAGCGGTTTTTACATTCCCTCGATAAGTGATAGCTTATGATAAGTGTCTATTTCTGTGTGACTTATTTCACTTAGAATCGTCGTACCTAAATCCACTCATCTTGCTTCTACTAGCCTTATGACATTGATTTCATGTCTGAGTGATATTCCATTGTACATAAGGACCACAACTTCTTTATCCATTTTTCTCTTTCCTGGGATATTTTAGGTGTCATGAAGTGGAGGTTCTTGTCAACAGAGCAGCCCTAAACATTGGGGTGCCTGTGTCTTGCTGATTTTTAGTTTTCCCAATTTATACGCCCATGAGTGGACGTGCCCTATGCTCCCTAAGCTGTGTTTTTTCGATGTTTCAGGACACACCGTATACTATTCCAGAGTGGCTGTTGGCAATTTACATCCCGCCCATCAGCGTAGCAAGTCTGTCATTTCTCCATGGCCTGTCCTGCATTTCTGGTTTTGACACTTTTTGCAGCATGACCCTTTTGACCGATGGGAAGCGAGACTTCTTTGTAGCGCTGATTTGCCTTTCCAGGTTGCTTGGTTGGCCAAAAAGGGCGTATGCGTTTTTTCCTGAATATATTCAGGAAAAAACGCATACGCCCTTATTGGCCAAGGGCATCATTCTCGACGTTTTGCCGCTTTTCATGTGCTTTAAAGGCGTTTCGAATCTACCTCCTGAAATCTGTTTCCTGCAATTCTGCCTTGCTTTCAAATCCTCTTCGTTGCCTTCCCTCAATATATCTGTGGATGAGAGTTATCATTTATAACTCTGCGGGTTTGTGAATTGCAGTGTCCCTGAGCTGCATTTTTCAACTCGCTTTTTTGGGAGCTGGCCGCAAAAGCGCGGGATTGCCTCAGTCCCCATTCTGCTTGGGGGCCGCAGGCTGAGCCTGTGGTTAATTCTTCTTCCTGATGGGAAAATAGAGTGACCTGTGCCTGTCCAAACACCTAGATCTAGTCTCTCATTGGTTGCCCCTCTTCCCGTTCATCCTTAGGACAAATTGCAACCTGTAGGAAACAGGAGCTTAAAGGTGCTGTTTCTCCAAGTAGGGAGATTGCTAGTAAAGTAGCTGGAAACGCGAAGCCGAGCACAAGGAGATGAGAAATGAGGTGCGTATTAGAAACCTTTCAAAATCACACGGTGTACCATCTTCTGGGTTTCTCATGCATGTTTTCGATGTAGGAAGATGCCCTTGAACCTGGAGATTTGGGACCCATGGGATGGGTACCACGCAGTATTACTTTAAAGGGTCTGCGTTTGCTCACCCAACCTCACCCAACCTTTCAGCCCCAAGAGTGTCCCCCCTTATGTCTCATCCAGCTGTGGGTCTAGATATGGTCAATCCAGGTTGCATCACAGCCTCTGAACGAATTTTGTAAGAATTTCTCTCTCTTTCACTGTCTTTGTTTTACGGGTTTTTAAAAGTAATTTATTTTTATAATGGGGTTTAGCTGCTTTTCACGGCTGTGTTTATGCGGCTTTACACCCACTTGACTCACTTCCAGACAGATATCAATACATAGGTTTTAAGATTCTTACTAGTCACATATATTCTTGTGCGGTGAATAGGGGGTGTTGAGTCCAGTTCACTGAGCAAGGAGTAGGTCTTGTCTATTACATATTGGGTGTATGGAACGGTATCTGAGCGAACTTGAAACCCTTGTTTTATGCATCACCCCACCTCACCTTTCCCGTTAAGCAGCCATAGTGTGTTTTCTAAACGTGTGACTCTGTTCTGTTTTGTAATTCAGTTCAAGTGTAGCGGTTTTTACATTCCCTCTATAAGTGATAGCTTATGATAAGTGTCTATTTCTGTGTGACTTATTTCACTTAGAATCGTCGAACCTAAATCCACTCATCTTGCTTCTACTAGCCTTATGACATTGATTTCATGTCTGAGTGATATTCCATTGTACATAAGGACCACAACTTCTTTATCCATTTTTCTCTTTCCTGGGATATTTAAGGTGTCATGAAGTGGAGGTTCTTGTCAACAGAGCAGCCCTAAACATTGGGGTGCCTGTGTCTTGCTGATTTTTAGTTTTCCCAATTTATACGCCCATGAGTGGACGTGCCCTATGCTCCCTAAGCTGTGTTTTTTCGATGTTTCAGGACACACCGTATACTACTCCAGAGTGGCTGTTGGCAATTTACATCCCGCCCATCAGCGTAGCAAGGCTGTCATTTCTCCATGGCCTGTCCTGCATTTCTGGTTTTGACACTTTTTGCAGCATGACCCTTTTGACCGATGGGAAGCGAGACTTCTTTGTAGCGCTGATTTGCCTTTCCAGGTTGCTTGGTTGGCCAAAAAGGGCGTATGCGTTTTTTCCTGAATATATTCAGGAAAAAACGCATACGCCCTTTTTGGCCAAGGGCATCATTCTCGACGTTTTGCCGCTTTTCATGTGCTTTAAAGGCGTTTCGAATCTACCTCCTGAAATCTGTTTCCTGCAATTCTGCCTTGCTTTCAAATCCTCTTCGTTGCCTTCCCTCAATATATCTGTGGATGAGAGTTATCATTTATAACTCTGCGGGTTTGTGAATTGCAGTGTCCCTGAGCTCCATTTTTCAACTCGCTTTTTTGGGAGCTGGCCGCAAAAGCGCGGGATTGCCTCAGGCCCTATTCTGCTTCTGGGCGGCAGGCTGAGCCTGTGGTTAATTCTTCTTCCTGATGGGAAAATAGAGTGACCTGTGCCTGTCCAAACACCTAGATCTAGTCTATCATTGGTTGCCCCTCTTCCCGTTCATCCTTAGGACAAATTGCAACCTGTAGGAAACAGGAGCTTAAAGGTGCTGATTCTCCAAGTAGGGAGATTGCTAGTAAAGTAGCTGGAAAGGCGAACCCGTGCACAAGGAGATGAGAAATGAGGTGCGTATTAGAAACCTTTCAAAATCACACGGTGTACCATCTTCTGGGTTTCTCATGCATGTTTTCGATGTAGGAAGATGCCCTTGAACCTGGAGATTTGGGACCCATGGGATGGGTACCAGGCAGTATTACTTTAAAGGGTCTGCGTTTGCTCACCCAACCTCACCCAACCTTTCAGCCCCAAGAGTGTCCACCCTTATGTCTCATCCAGCTGTGGGTCTAGATATGGTCAATCCAGGTTGCATCACAGCCTCTGAACGAATTTTGTAAGAATTTCTCTCTCTTTCACTGTCTTTGTTTTACGGGTTTTTAAAAGTAATTTATTTTTATAATGGGGTTTAGCTGCTTTTCACGGCTGTGTTTATGCGGCTTTACACCCACTTGACTCACTTCCAGACAGATATCAATACATAGGTTTTAAGATTCTTACTAGTCACATATATTCTTGTGCGGTGAATAGGGGGTGTTGAGTCCAGTTCACTGAGCAAGGAGTAGGTCTTGTCTATTACATATTGGGTGTATGGAACGGTATCTGAGCGAATTTGAAACCCTTGTTTTATGCATCACCCCACCTCACCTTTCCCGTTAAGCAGCCATAGTGTGTTTTCTAAACGTGTGACTCTGTTCTGTTTTGTAATTCAGTTCAAGTGTAGCGGTTTTTACATTCCCTCGATAAGTGATAGCTTATGATAAGTGTCTATTTCTGTGTGACTTATTTCACTTAGAATCGTCGTACCTAAATCCACTCATCTTGCTTCTACTAGCCTTATGACATTGATTTCATGTCTGAGTGATATTCCATTGTACATAAGGACCACAACTTCTTTATCCATTTTTCTCTTTCCTGGGATATTTAAGGTGTCATGAAGTGGAGGTTCTTGTCAACAGAGCAGCCCTAAACATTGGGGTGCCTGTGTCTTGCTGATTTTTAGTTTTCCCAATTTATACGCCCATGAGTGGACGTGCCCTATGCTCCCTAAGCTGTGTTTTTTCGATGTTTCAGGACACACCGTATACTACTCCAGAGTGGCTGTTGGCAATTTACATCCCGCCCATCAGCGTAGCAAGTCTGTCATTTCTCCATGGCCTGTCCTGCATTTCTGGTTTTGACACTTTTTGCAGCATGACCCTTTTGACCGATGGGAAGCGAGACTTCTTTGTAGCGCTGATTTGCCTTTCCAGGTTGCTTGGTTGGCCAAAAAGGGCGTATGCGTTTTTTCCTGAATATATTCAGGAAAAAACGCATACGCCCTTATTGGCCAAGGGCATCATTCTCGACGTTTTGCCGCTTTTCATGTGCTTTAAAGCGTTTCGAATCTACCTCCTGAAATCTGTTTCCTGCAATTCTGCCTTGCTTTCAAATCCTCTTCGTTGCCTTCCCTCAATATATCTGTGGATGAGAGTTATCATTTATAACTCTGCGGGTTTGTGAATTGCAGTGTCCCTGAGCTCCATTTTTCAACTCGCTTTTTTGGGAGCTGGCCGCAAAAGCGCGGGATTGCCTCAGGCCCCATTCTGCTTGGGGGCCGCAGGCTGAGCCTGTGGTTAATTCTTCTTCCTGATGGGAAAATAGAGTGACCTGTGCCTGTCCAAACACCTAGATCTAGTCTCTCATTGGTTGCCCCTCTTCCCGTTCATCCTTAGGACAAATTGCAACCTGTAGGAAACAGGAGCTTAAAGGTGCTGTTTCTCCAAGTAGGGAGATTGCTAGTAAAGTAGCTGGAAAGGCGAAGCCGAGCACAAGGAGATGAGAAATGAGGTGCGTATTAGAAACCTTTCAAAATCACACGGTGTACCATCTTCTGGGTTTCTCATGCATGTTTTCGATGTAGGAAGATGCCCTTGAACCTGGAGATTTGGGACCCATGGGATGGGTACCACGCAGTATTACTTTAAAGGGTCTGCGTTTGCTCACCCAACCTCACCCAACCTTTCAGCCCCAAGAGTGTCCCCCCTTATGTCTCATCCAGCTGTGGGTCTAGATATGGTCAATCCAGGTTGCATCACAGCCTCTGAACGAATTTTGTAAGAATTTCTCTCTCTTTCACTGTCTTTGTTTTACGGGTTTTTAAAAGTAATTTATTTTTATAATGGGGTTTAGCTGCTTTTCACGGCTGTGTTTATGCGGCTTTACACCCACTTGACTCACTTCCAGACAGATATCAATACATAGGTTTTAAGATTCTTACTAGTCACATATATTCTTGTGCGGTGAATAGGGGGTGTTGAGTCCAGTTCACTGAGCAAGGAGTAGGTCTTGTCTATTACATATTGGGTGTATGGAACGGTATCTGAGCGAACTTGAAACCCTTGTTTTA
Source organism: Eschrichtius robustus (assembly GCF_028021215.1). Lineage (NCBI taxonomy): Eukaryota > Metazoa > Chordata > Mammalia > Artiodactyla > Eschrichtiidae > Eschrichtius > Eschrichtius robustus. The sequence continues at coordinate 294,645 of NW_027175161.1, read as the reverse complement.
TGCATCACCCCACCTCACCTTTCCCGTTAAGCAGCCATAGTGTGTTTTCTAAACGTGTGACTCTGTTCTGTTTTGTAATTCAGTTCAAGTGTAGCGGTTTTTACATTCCCTCTATAAGTGATAGCTTATGATAAGTGTCTATTTCTGTGTGACTTATTTCACTTAGAATCGTCGAACCTAAATCCACTCATCTTGCTTCTACTAGCCTTATGACATTGATTTCATGTCTGAGTGATATTCCATTGTACATAAGGACCACAACTTCTTTATCCATTTTTCTCTTTCCTGGGATATTTAAGGTGTCATGAAGTGGAGGTTCTTGTCAACAGAGCAGCCCTAAACATTGGGGTGCCTGTGTCTTGCTGATTTTTAGTTTTCCCAATTTATACGCCCATGAGTGGACGTGCCCTATGCTCCCTAAGCTGTGTTTTTTCGATGTTTCAGGACACACCGTATACTACTCCAGAGTGGCTGTTGGCAATTTACATCCCGCCCATCAGCGTAGCAAGGCTGTCATTTCTCCATGGCCTGTCCTGCATTTCTGGTTTTGACACTTTTTGCAGCATGACCCTTTTGACCGATGGGAAGCGAGACTTCTTTGTAGCGCTGATTTGCCTTTCCAGGTTGCTTGGTTGGCCAAAAAGGGCGTATGCGTTTTTTCCTGAATATATTCAGGAAAAAACGCATACGCCCTTTTTGGCCAAGGGCATCATTCTCGACGTTTTGCCGCTTTTCATGTGCTTTAAAGGCGTTTCGAATCTACCTCCTGAAATCTGTTTCCTGCAATTCTGCCTTGCTTTCAAATCCTCTTCGTTGCCTTCCCTCAATATATCTGTGGATGAGAGTTATCATTTATAACTCTGCGGGTTTGTGAATTGCAGTGTCCCTGAGCTCCATTTTTCAACTCGCTTTTTTGGGAGCTGGCCGCAAAAGCGCGGGATTGCCTCAGGCCCCATTCTGCTTGGGGGCCGCAGGCTGAGCCTGTGGTTAATTCTTCTTCCTGATGGGAAAATAGAGTGACCTGTGCCTGTCCAAACACCTAGATCTAGTCTCTCATTGGTTGCCCCTCTTCCTGTTCATCCTTAGGACAAATTGCAACCTGTAGGAAACAGGAGCTTAAAGGTGCTGTTTCTCCAAGTAGGGAGATTGCTAGTAAAGTAGCTGGAAAGGCGAAGCCGAGCACAAGGAGATGAGAAATGAGGTGCGTATTAGAAACCTTTCAAAATCACACGGTGTACCATCTTCTGGGTTTCTCATGCATGTTTTCGATGTAGGAAGATGCCCTTGAACCTGGAGATTTGGGACCCATGGGATGGGTACCAGGCAGTATTACTTTAAAGGGTCTGCGTTTGCTCACCCAACCTCACCCAACCTTTCAGCCCCAAGAGTGTCCACCCTTATGTCTCATCCAGCTGTGGGTCTAGATATGGTCAATCCAGGTTGCATCACAGCCTCTGAACGAATTTTGTAAGAATTTCTCTCTCTTTCACTGTCTTTGTTTTACGGGTTTTTAAAAGTAATTTATTTTTATAATGGGGTTTAGCTGCTTTTCACGGCTGTGTTTATGCGGCTTTACACCCACTTGACTCACTTCCAGACAGATATCAATACATAGGTTTTAAGATTCTTACTAGTCACATATATTCTTGTGCGGTGAATAGGGGGTGTTGAGTCCAGTTCACTGAGCAAGGAGTAGGTCTTGTCTATTACATATTGGGTGTATGGAACGGTATCTGAGCGAATTTGAAACCCTTGTTTTATGCATCACCCCACCTCACCTTTCCCGTTAAGCAGCCATAGTGTGTTTTCTAAACGTGTGACTCTGTTCTGTTTTGTAATTCAGTTCAAGTGTAGCGGTTTTTACATTCCCTCGATAAGTGATAGCTTATGATAAGTGTCTATTTCTGTGTGACTTATTTCACTTAGAATCGTCGTACCTAAATCCACTCATCTTGCTTCTACTAGCCTTATGACATTGATTTCATGTCTGAGTGATATTCCATTGTACATAAGGACCACAACTTCTTTATCCATTTTTCTCTTTCCTGGGATATTTAAGGTGTCATGAAGTGGAGGTTCTTGTCAACAGAGCAGCCCTAAACATTGGGGTGCCTGTGTCTTGCTGATTTTTAGTTTTCCCAATTTATACGCCCATGAGTGGACGTGCCCTATGCTCCCTAAGCTGTGTTTTTTCGATGTTTCAGGACACACCGTATACTACTCCAGAGTGGCTGTTGGCAATTTACATCCCGCCCATCAGCGTAGCAAGTCTGTCATTTCTCCATGGCCTGTCCTGCATTTCTGGTTTTGACACTTTTTGCAGCATGACCCTTTTGACCGATGGGAAGCGAGACTTCTTTGTAGTGCTGATTTGCCTTTCCAGGTTGCTTGGTTGGCCAAAAAGGGCGTATGCGTTTTTTCCTGAATATATTCAGGAAAAAACGCATACGCCCTTATTGGCCAAGGGCATCATTCTCGACGTTTTGCCGCTTTTCATGTGCTTTAAAGCGTTTCGAATCTACCTCCTGAAATCTGTTTCCTGCAATTCTGCCTTGCTTTCAAATCCTCTTCGTTGCCTTCCCTCAATATATCTGTGGATGAGAGTTATCATTTATAACTCTGCGGGTTTGTGAATTGCAGTGTCCCTGAGCTCCATTTTTCAACTCGCTTTTTTGGGAGCTGGCCGCAAAAGCGCGGGATTGCCTCAGGCCCCATTCTGCTTGGGGGCCGCAGGCTGAGCCTGTGGTTAATTCTTCTTCCTGATGGGAAAATAGAGTGACCTGTGCCTGTCCAAACACCTAGATCTAGTCTCTCATTGGTTGCCCCTCTTCCCGTTCATCCTTAGGACAAATTGCAACCTGTAGGAAACAGGAGCTTAAAGGTGCTGTTTCTCCAAGTAGGGAGATTGCTAGTAAAGTAGCTGGAAAGGCGAAGCCGAGCACAAGGAGATGAGAAATGAGGTGCGTATTAGAAACCTTTCAAAATCACACGGTGTACCATCTTCTGGGTTTCTCATGCATGTTTTCGATGTAGGAAGATGCCCTTGAACCTGGAGATTTGGGACCCATGGGATGGGTACCACGCAGTATTACTTTAAAGGGTCTGCGTTTGCTCACCCAACCTCACCCAACCTTTCAGCCCCAAGAGTGTCCCCCCTTATGTCTCATCCAGCTGTGGGTCTAGATATGGTCAATCCAGGTTGCATCACAGCCTCTGAACGAATTTTGTAAGAATTTCTCTCTCTTTCACTGTCTTTGTTTTACGGGTTTTTAAAAGTAATTTATTTTTATAATGGGGTTTAGCTGCTTTTCACGGCTGTGTTTATGCGGCTTTACACCCACTTGACTCACTTCCAGACAGATATCAATACATAGGTTTTAAGATTCTTACTAGTCACATATATTCTTGTGCGGTGAATAGGGGGTGTTGAGTCCAGTTCACTGAGCAAGGAGTAGGTCTTGTCTATTACATATTGGGTGTATGGAACGGTATCTGAGCGAACTTGAAACCCTTGTTTTATGCATCACCCCACCTCACCTTTCCCGTTAAGCAGCCATAGTGTGTTTTCTAAACGTGTGACTCTGTTCTGTTTTGTAATTCAGTTCAAGTGTAGCGGTTTTTACATTCCCTCTATAAGTGATAGCTTATGATAAGTGTCTATTTCTGTGTGACTTATTTCACTTAGAATCGTCGAACCTAAATCCACTCATCTTGCTTCTACTAGCCTTATGACATTGATTTCATGTCTGAGTGATATTCCATTGTACATAAGGACCACAACTTCTTTATCCATTTTTCTCTTTCCTGGGATATTTAAGGTGTCATGAAGTGGAGGTTCTTGTCAACAGAGCAGCCCTAAACATTGGGGTGCCTGTGTCTTGCTGATTTTTAGTTTTCCCAATTTATACGCCCATGAGTGGACGTGCCCTATGCTCCCTAAGCTGTGTTTTTTCGATGTTTCAGGACACACCGTATACTACTCCAGAGTGGCTGTTGGCAATTTACATCCCGCCCATCAGCGTAGCAAGGCTGTCATTTCTCCATGGCCTGTCCTGCATTTCTGGTTTTGACACTTTTTGCAGCATGACCCTTTTGACCGATGGGAAGCGAGACTTCTTTGTAGCGCTGATTTGCCTTTCCAGGTTGCTTGGTTGGCCAAAAAGGGCGTATGCGTTTTTTCCTGAATATATTCAGGAAAAAACGCATACGCCCTTTTTGGCCAAGGGCATCATTCTCGACGTTTTGCCGCTTTTCATGTGCTTTAAAGGCGATTCGAATCTACCTCCTGAAATCTGTTTCCTGCAATTCTGCCTTGCTTTCAAATCCTCTTCGTTGCCTTCCCTCAATATATCTGTGGATGAGAGTTATCATTTATAACTCTGCGGGTTTGTGAATTGCAGTGTCCCTGAGCTCCATTTTTCAACTCGCTTTTTTGGGAGCTGGCCGCAAAAGCGCGGGATTGCCTCAGGCCCCATTCTGCTTGGGGGCCGCAGGCTGAGCCTGTGGTTAATTCTTCTTCCTGATGGGAAAATAGAGTGACCTGTGCCTGTCCAAACACCTAGATCTAGTCTCTCATTGGTTGCCCCTCTTCCTGTTCATCCTTAGGACAAATTGCAACCTGTAGGAAACAGGAGCTTAAAGGTGCTGTTTCTCCAAGTAGGGAGATTGCTAGTAAAGTAGCTGGAAAGGCGAAGCCGAGCACAAGGAGATGAGAAATGAGGTGCGTATTAGAAACCTTTCAAAATCACACGGTGTACCATCTTCTGGGTTTCTCATGCATGTTTTCGATGTAGGAAGATGCCCTTGAACCTGGAGATTTGGGACCCATGGGATGGGTACCACGCAGTATTACTTTAAAGGGTCTGCGTTTGCTCACCCAACCTCACCCAACCTTTCAGCCCCAAGAGTGTCCCCCCTTATGTCTCATCCAGCTGTGGGTCTAGATATGGTCAATCCAGGTTGCATCACAGCCTCTGAACGAATTTTGTAAGAATTTCTCTCTCTTTCACTGTCTTTGTTTTACGGGTTTTTAAAAGTAATTTATTTTTATAATGGGGTTTAGCTGCTTTTCATGGCTGTGTTTATGCGGCTTTACACCCACTTGACTCACTTCCAGACAGATATCAATACATAGGTTTTAAGATTCTTACTAGTCACATATATTCTTGTGCGGTGAATAGGGGGTGTTGAGTCCAGTTCACTGAGCAAGGAGTAGGTCTTGTCTATTACATATTGGGTGTATGGAACGGTATCTGAGCGAACTTGAAACCCTTGTTTTATGCATCACCCCACCTCACCTTTCCCGTTAAGCAGCCATAGTGTGTTTTCTAAACGTGTGACTCTGTTCTGTTTTGTAATTCAGTTCAAGTGTAGCGGTTTTTACATTCCCTCTATAAGTGATAGCTTATGATAAGTGTCTATTTCTGTGTGACTTATTTCACTTAGAATCGTCGAACCTAAATCCACTCATCTTGCTTCTACTAGCCTTATGACATTGATTTCATGTCTGAGTGATATTCCATTGTACATAAGGACCACAACTTCTTTATCCATTTTTCTCTTTCCTGGGATATTTAAGGTGTCATGAAGTGGAGGTTCTTGTCAACAGAGCAGCCCTAAACATTGGGGTGCCTGTGTCTTGCTGATTTTTAGTTTTCCCAATTTATACGCCCATGAGTGGACGTGCCCTATGCTCCCTAAGCTGTGTTTTTTCGATGTTTCAGGACACACCGTATACTACTCCAGAGTGGCTGTTGGCAATTTACATCTCGCCCATCAGCGTAGCAAGGCTGTCATTTCTCCATGGCCTGTCCTGCATTTCTGGTTTTGACACTTTTTGCAGCATGACCCTTTTGACCGATGGGAAGCGAGACTTCTTTGTAGCGCTGATTTGCCTTTCCAGGTTGCTTGGTTGGCCAAAAAGCGCGTATGCGTTTTTTCCTGAATATATTCAGGAAAAAACGCATACGCCCTTTTTGGCCAAGGGCATCATTCTCGACGTTTTGCCGCTTTTCATGTGCTTTAAAGGCGTTTCGAATCTACCTCCTGAAATCTGTTTCCTGCAATTCTGCCTTGCTTTCAAATCCTCTTCGTTGCCTTCCCTCAATATATCTGTGGATGAGAGTTATCATTTATAACTCTGCGGCTTTGTGAATTGCAGTGTCCCTGAGCTCCATTTTTCAACTCGCTTTTTTGGGAGCTGGCCGCAAAAGCGCGGGATTGCCTCAGGCCCTATTCTGCTTCTGGGCCGCAGGCTGAGCCTGTGGTTAATTCTTCTTCCTGATGGGAAAATAGAGTGACCTGTGCCTGTCCAAACACCTAGATCTAGTCTATCATTGGTTGCCCCTCTTCCCGTTCATCCTTAGGACAAATTGCAACCTGTAGGAAACAGGAGCTTAAAGGTGCTGATTCTCCAAGTAGGGAGATTGCTAGTAAAGTAGCTGGAAAGGCGAACCCGTGCACAAGGAGATGAGAAATGAGGTGCGTATTAGAAACCTTTCAAAATCACACGGTGTACCATCTTCTGGGTTTCTCATGCATGTTTTCGATGTAGGAAGATGCCCTTGAACCTGGAGATTTGGGACCCATGGGATGGGTACCAGGCAGTATTACTTTAAAGGGTCTGCGTTTGCTCACCCAACCTCACCCTACCTTCCAGCCCCAAGAGTGTCCACCCTTATGTCTCATCCAGCTGTGGGTCTAGATATGGTCAATCCAGGTTGCATCACAGCCTCTGAACGAATTTTGTAACAATTTCTCTCTCTTTCACTGTCTTTGTTTTACGGGTTTTTAAAAGTAATTTATTTTTATAATGGGGTTTAGCTGCTTTTCACGGCTGTGTTTATGCGGCTTTACACCCACTTGACTCACTTCTAGACAGATATCAATACATAGGTTTTAAGATTCTTACTAGTCACATATATTCTTGTGCGGTGAATAGGGGGTGTTGAGTCCAGTTCACTGAGCAAGGAGTAGGTCTTGTCTATTACATATTGGGTGTATGGAACGGTATCTGAGCGAATTTGAAACCCTTGTTTTATGCATCACCCCACCTCACCTTTCCCGTTAAGCAGCCATAGTGTGTTTTCTAAACGTGTGACTCTGTTCTGTTTTGTAATTCAGTTCAAGTGTAGCGGTTTTTACATTCCCTCTATAAGTGATAGCTTATGATAAGTGTCTATTTCTGTGTGACTTATTTCACTTAGAATCGTCGTACCTAAATCCACTCATCTTGCTTCTACTAGCCTTATGACATTGATTTCATGTCTGAGTGATATTCCATTGTACATAAGGACCACAACTTCTTTATCCATTTTTCTCTTTCCTGGGATATTTAAGGTGTCATGAAGTGGAGGTTTTTGTCAACAGAGCAGCCCTAAACATTGGGGTGCCTGTGTCTTGCTGATTTTTAGTTTTCCCAATTTATACGCCCATGAGTGGACGTGCCCTATGCTCCCTAAGCTGTGTTTTTTCGATGTTTCAGGACACACCGTATACTACTCCAGAGTGGCTGTTGGCAATTTACATCCCGCCCATCAGCGTAGCAAGGCTGTCATTTCTCCATGGCCTGTCCTGCATTTCTGGTTTTGACACTTTTTGCAGCATGACCCTTTTGACCGATGGGAAGCGAGACTTCTTTGTAGCGCTGATTTGCCTTTCCAGGTTGCTTGGTTGGCCAAAAAGGGCGTATGCGTTTTTTCCTGAATATATTCAGGAAAAAACGCATACGCCCTTTTTGGCCAAGGGCATCATTCTCGACGTTTTGCCGCTTTTCATGTGCTTTAAAGGCGTTTCGAATCTACCTCCTGAAATCTGTTTCCTGCAATTCTGCCTTGCTTTCAAATCCTCTTCGTTGCCTTCCCTCAATATATCTGTGGATGAGAGTTATCATTTATAACTCTGCGGGTTTGTGAATTGCAGTGTCCCTGAGCTCCATTTTTCAACTCGCTTTTTTGGGAGCTGGCCGCAAAAGCGCGGGATTGCCTCAGGCCCCATTCTGCTTGGGGGCCGCAGGCTGAGCCTGTGGTTAATTCTTCTTCCTGATGGGAAAATAGAGTGACCTGTGCATGTCCAAACACCTAGATCTAGTCTCTCATTGGTTGCCCCTCTTCCCGTTCATCCTTAGGACAAATTGCAACCTGTAGGAAACAGGAGCTTAAAGGTGCTGTTTCTCCAAGTAGGGAGATTGCTAGTAAAGTAGCTGGAAAGGCGAAGCCGAGCACAAGGAGATGAGAAATGAGGTGCGTATTAGAAACCTTTCAAAATCACACGGTGTACCATCTTCTGGGTTTCTCATGCATGTTTTCGATGTAGGAAGATGCCCTTGAACCTGGAGATTTGGGACCCATGGGATGGGTACCAGGCAGTATTACTTTAAAGGGTCTGCGTTTGCTCACCCAACCTCACCCAACCTTTCAGCCCCAAGAGTGTCCCCCCTTATGTCTCATCCAGCTGTGGGTCTAGATATGGTCAATCCAGGTTGCATCACAGCCTCTGAACGAATTTTGTAAGAATTTCTCTCTCTTTCACTGTCTTTGTTTTACGGGTTTTTAAAAGTAATTTATTTTTATAATGGGGTTTAGCTGCTTTTCACGGCTGTGTTTATGCGGCTTTACACCCACTTGACTCACTTCCAGACAGATATCAATACATAGGTTTTAAGATTCTTACTAGTCACATATATTCTTGTGCGGTGAATAGGGGGTGTTGAGTCCAGTTCACTGAGCAAGGAGTAGGTCTTGTCTATTACATATTGGGTGTATGTAACGGTATCTGAGCGAACTTGAAACCCTTGTTTTATGCATCACCCCACCTCACCTTTCCCGTTAAGCAGCCATAGTGTGTTTTCTAAACGTGTGACTCTGTTCTGTTTTGTAATTCAGTTCAAGTGTAGCGGTTTTTACATTCCCTCTATAAGTGATAGCTTATGATAAGTGTCTATTTCTGTGTGACTTATTTCACTTAGAATCGTCGTACCTAAATCCACTCATCTTGCTTCTACTAGCCTTATGACATTGATTTCATGTCTGAGTGATATTCCATTGTACATAAGGACCACAACTTCTTTATCCATTTTTCTCTTTCCTGGGATATTTAAGGTGTCATGAAGTGGAGGTTCTTGTCAACAGAGCAGCCCTAAACATTGGGGTGCCTGTGTCTTGCTGATTTTTAGTTTTCCCAATTTATACGCCCATGAGTGGACGTGCCCTATGCTCCCTAAGCTGTGTTTTTTCGATGTTTGAGGACACACCGTATACTACTCCAGAGTGGCTGTTGGCAATTTACATCCCGCCCATCAGCGTAGCAAGGCTGTCATTTCTCCATGGCCTGTCCTGCATTTCTGGTTTTGACACTTTTTGCAGCATGACCCTTTTGACCGATGGGAAGCGAGACTTCTTTGTAGCGCTGATTTGCCTTTCCAGGTTGCTTGGTTGGCCAAAAAGGGCGTATGCGTTTTTTCCTGAATATATTCAGGAAAAAACGCATACGCCCTTTTTGGCCAAGGGCATCATTCTCGACGTTTTGCCGCTTTTCATGTGCTTTAAAGGCGTTTCGAATCTACCTCCTGAAATCTGTTTCCTGCAATTCTGCCTTGCTTTCAAATCCTCTTCGTTGCCTTCCCTCAATATATCTGTGGATGAGAGTTATCATTTATAACTCTGCGGGTTTGTGAATTGCAGTGTCCCTGAGCTCCATTTTTCAACTCGCTTTTTTGGGAGCTGGCCGCAAAAGCGCGGGATTGCCTCAGGCCCCATTCTGCTTCTGGGCCGCAGGCTGAGCCTGTGGTTAATTCTTCTTCCTGATGGGAAAATAGAGTGACCTGTGCATGTCCAAACACCTAGATCTAGTCTCTCATTGGTTGCCCCTCTTCCCGTTCATCCTTAGGACAAATTTCAACCTGTAGGAAACAGGAGCTTAAAGGTGCTGTTTCTCCAAGTAGGGAGATTGCTAGTAAAGTAGCTGGAAAGGCGAACCCGAGCACAAGGAGATGAGAAATGAGGTGAGTATTAGAAACCTTTCAAAATCACACGGTGTACCATCTTCTGGGTTTCTCATGCATGTTTTCGATGAAGGAAGATGCCCTTGAACCTGGAGATTTGGGACCCATGGGATGGGTACCACGCAGTATTACTTTAAAGGGTCTGCGTTTGCTCACCCAACCTCACCCAACCTTTCAGCCCCAAGAGTGTCCCCCCTTATGTCTCATCCAGCTGTGGGTCTAGATATGGTCAATCCAGGTTGCATCACAGCCTCTGAACGAATTTTGTAAGAATTTCTCTCTCTTTCACTGTCTTTGTTTTACGGGTTTTTAAAAGTAATTTATTTTTATAATGCGGTTTAGCTGCTTTTCACGGCTGTGTTTATGCGGCTTTACACCCACTTGACTCACTTCCAGACAGATATCAATACATAGGTTTTAAGATTCTTACTAGTCACATATATTCTTGTGCGGTGAATAGGGGGTGTTGAGTCCAGTTCACTGAGCAAGGAGTAGGTCTTGTCTATTACATATTGGGTGTATGGAACGGTATCTGAGCGAACTTGAAACCCTTGTTTTATGCATCACCCCACCTCACCTTTCCCGTTAAGCAGCCATAGTGTGTTTTCTAAACGTGTGACTCTGTTCTGTTTTGTAATTCAGTTCAAGTGTAGCGGTTTTTACATTCCCTCTATAAGTGATAGCTTATGATAAGTGTCTATTTCTGTGTGACTTATTTCACTTAGAATCGTCGTACCTAAATCCACTCATCTTGCTTCTACTAGCCTTATGACATTGATTTCATGTCTGAGTGATATTCCATTGTACATAAGGACCACAACTTCTTTATCCATTTTTCTCTTTCCTGGGATATTTAAGGTGTCATGAAGTGGAGGTTCTTGTCAACAGAGCAGCCCTAAACATTGGGGTGCCTGTGTCTTGCTGATTTTTAGTTTTCCCAATTTATACGCCCATGAGTGGACGTGCCCTATGCTCCCTAAGCTGTGTTTTTTCGATGTTTCAGGACACACCGTATACTACTCCAGAGTGGCTGTTGGCAATTTACATCCCGCCCATCAGCGTAGCAAGGCTGTCATTTCTCCATGGCCTGTCCTGCATTTCTGGTTTTGACACTTTTTGCAGCATGACCCTTTTGACCGATGGGAAGCGAGACTTCTTTGTAGCGCTGATTTGCCTTTCCAGGTTGCTTGGTTGGCCAAAAAGGGCGTATGCGTTTTTTCCTGAATATATTCAGGAAAAAACGCATACGCCCTTTTTGGCCAAGGGCATCATTCTCGACGTTTTGCCGCTTTTCATGTGCTTTAAAGGCGTTTCGAATCTACCTCCTGAAATCTGTTTCCTGCAATTCTGCCTTGCTTTCAAATCCTCTTCGTTGCCTTCCCTCAATATATCTGTGGATGAGAGTTATCATTTATAACTCTGCGGCTTTGTGAATTGCAGTGTCCCTGAGCTCCATTTTTCAACTCGCTTTTTTGGGAGCTGGCCGCAAAAGCGCGGGATTGCCTCAGGCCCCATTCTGCTTCTGGGCCGCAGGCTGAGCCTGTGGTTAATTCTTCTTCCTGATGGGAAAATAGAGTGACCTGTGCCTGTCCCAACACCTAGATCTAGTCTCTCATTGGTTGCCCCTCTTCCCGTTCATCCTTAGGACAAATTGCAACCTGTAGGGAACAGGAGCTTAAAGGTGCTGATTCTCCAAGTAGGGAGATTGCTAGTAAAGTAGCTGGAAAGGCGAACCCGTGCACAAGGAGATGAGAAATGAGGTGCATATTAGAAACCTTTCAAAATCACACGGTGTACCATCTTCTGGGTTTCTCATGCATGTTTTCGATGTAGGAAGATGCCCTTGAACCTGGAGATTTGGGACCCATGGGATGGGTAGCAGGCAGTATTACTTTAAAGGGTCTGCGTTTGCTCACCCAACCTCACCCAACCTTTCAGCCCCAAGAGTGTCCACCCTTATGTCTCATCCAGCTGTGTGTCTAGATATGGTCAATCCAGGTTGCATCACAGCCTCTGAACGAATTTTGTAAGAATTTCTCTCTCTTTCACTGTCTTTGTTTTACGGGTTTTTAAAAGTAATTTATTTTTATAATGGTGTTTAGCTGCTTTTCACGGCTGTGTTTATGCGGCTTTACACCCACTTGACTCACTTCCAGACAGATATCAATACATAGGTTTTAAGATTCTTACTAGTCACATATATTCTTGTGCGGTGAATAGGGGGTGTTGAGTCCAGTTCACTGAGCAAGGAGTAGGTCTTGTCTATTACATATTGGGTGTATGGAACGGTATCTGAGCGAACTTGAAACCCTTGTTTTATGCATCACCCCACCTCACCTTTCCCGTTAAGCAGCCATAGTGTGTTTTCTAAACGTGTGACTCTGTTCTGTTTTGTAATTCAGTTCAAGTGTAGCGGTTTTTACATTCCCTCTATAAGTGATAGCTTATGATAAGTGTCTATTTCTGTGTGACTTATTTCACTTAGAATCGTCGTACCTAAATCCACTCATCTTGCTTCTACTAGCCTTATGACATTGATTTCATGTCTGAGTGATATTCCATTGTACATAAGGACCACAACTTCTTTATCCATTTTTCTCTTTCCTGGGATATTTAAGGTGTCATGAAGTGGAGGTTCTTGTCAACCGAGCAGCCCTAAACTTTGGGGTGCCTGTGTCTTGCTGATTTTTAGTTTTCCCAATTTATACGCCCATGAGTGGACGTGCCCTCTGCTCCCTAAGCTGTGTTTTTTCGATGTTTCAGGACACACCGTATACTACTCCAGAGTGGCTGTTGGCAATTTACATCCCGCCCATCAGCGTAGCAAGGCTGTCATTTCTCCATGGCCTGTCCTGCATTTCTGGTTTTGACACTTTTTGCAGCATGACCCTTTTGACCGATGGGAAGCGAGACTTCTTTGTAGCGCTGATTTGCCTTTCCAGGTTGCTTGGTTGGCCAAAAAGGGCGTATGCGTTTTTTCCTGAATATATTCAGGAAAAAACGCATACGCCCTTTTTGGCCAAGGGCATCATTCTCGACGTTTTGCCGCTTTTCATGTGCTTTAAAGGCGTTTCGAATCTACCTCCTGAAATCTGTTTCCTGCAATTCTGCCTTGCTTTCAAATCCTCTTCGTTGCCTTCCCTCAATATATCTGTGGATGAGAGTTATCATTTATAACTCTGCGGGTTTGTGAATTGCAGTGTCCCTGAGCTCCATTTTTCAACTCGCTTTTTTGGGAGCTGGCCGCAAAAGCGCGGGATTGCCTCAGGCCCCATTCTGCTTCTGGGCCGCAGGCTGAGCCTGTGGTTAATTCTTCTTCCTGATGGGAAAATAGAGTGACCTGTGCATGTCCAAACACCTAGATCTAGTCTCTCATTGGTTGCCCCTCTTCCCGTTCATCCTTAGGACAAATTTCAACCTGTAGGAAACAGGAGCTTAAAGGTGCTGTTTCTCCAAGTAGGGAGATTGCTAGTAAAGTAGCTGGAAAGGCGAACCCGAGCACAAGGAGATGAGAAATGAGGTGAGTATTAGAAACCTTTCAAAATCACACGGTGTACCATCTTCTGGGTTTCTCATGCATGTTTTCGATGAAGGAAGATGCCCTTGAACCTGGAGATTTGGGACCCATGGGATGGGTACCACGCAGTATTACTTTAAAGGGTCTGCGTTTGCTCACCCAACCTCACCCAACCTTTCAGCCCCAAGAGTGTCCCCCCTTATGTCTCATCCAGCTGTGGGTCTAGATATGGTCAATCCAGGTTGCATCACAGCCTCTGAACGAATTTTGTAAGAATTTCTCTCTCTTTCACTGTCTTTGTTTTACGGGTTTTTAAAAGTAATTTATTTTTATAATGCGGTTTAGCTGCTTTTCACGGCTGTGTTTATGCGGCTTTACACCCACTTGACTCACTTCCAGACAGATATCAATACATAGGTTTTAAGATTCTTACTAGTCACATATATTCTTGTGCGGTGAATAGGGGGTGTTGAGTCCAGTTCACTGAGCAAGGAGTAGGTCTTGTCTATTACATATTGGGTGTATGGAACGGTATCTGAGCGAACTTGAAACCCTTGTTTTATGCATCACCCCACCTCACCTTTCCCGTTAAGCAGCCATAGTGTGTTTTCTAAACGTGTGACTCTGTTCTGTTTTGTAATTCAGTTCAAGTGTAGCGGTTTTTACATTCCCTCTATAAGTGATAGCTTATGATAAGTGTCTATTTCTGTGTGACTTATTTCACTTAGAATCGTCGTACCTAAATCCACTCATCTTGCTTCTACTAGCCTTATGACATTGATTTCATGTCTGAGTGATATTCCATTGTACATAAGGACCACAACTTCTTTATCCATTTTTCTCTTTCCTGGGATATTTAAGGTGTCATGAAGTGGAGGTTCTTGTCAACAGAGCAGCCCTAAACATTGGGGTGCCTGTGTCTTGCTGATTTTTAGTTTTCCCAATTTATACGCCCATGAGTGGACGTGCCCTATGCTCCCTAAGCTGTGTTTTTTCGATGTTTCAGGACACACCGTATACTACTCCAGAGTGGCTGTTGGCAATTTACATCCCGCCCATCAGCGTAGCAAGGCTGTCATTTCTCCATGGCCTGTCCTGCATTTCTGGTTTTGACACTTTTTGCAGCATGACCCTTTTGACCGATGGGAAGCGAGACTTCTTTGTAGCGCTGATTTGCCTTTCCAGGTTGCTTGGTTGGCCAAAAAGGGCGTATGCGTTTTTTCCTGAATATATTCAGGAAAAAACGCATACGCCCTTTTTGGCCAAGGGCATCATTCTCGACGTTTTGCCGCTTTTCATGTGCTTTAAAGGCGTTTCGAATCTACCTCCTGAAATCTGTTTCCTGCAATTCTGCCTTGCTTTCAAATCCTCTTCGTTGCCTTCCCTCAATATATCTGTGGATGAGAGTTATCATTTATAACTCTGCGGCTTTGTGAATTGCAGTGTCCCTGAGCTCCATTTTTCAACTCGCTTTTTTGGGAGCTGGCCGCAAAAGCGCGGGATTGCCTCAGGCACCATTCTGCTTCTGGGCCGCAGGCTGAGCCTGTGGTTAATTCTTCTTCCTGATGGGAAAATAGAGTGACCTGTGCCTGTCCCAACACCTAGATCTAGTCTCTCATTGGTTGCCCCTCTTCCCGTTCATCCTTAGGACAAATTGCAACCTGTAGGGAACAGGAGCTTAAAGGTGCTGATTCTCCAAGTAGGGAGATTGCTAGTAAAGTAGCTGGAAAGGCGAACCCGTGCACAAGGAGATGAGAAATGAGGTGCATATTAGAAACCTTTCAAAATCACACGGTGTACCATCTTCTGGGTTTCTCATGCATGTTTTCGATGTAGGAAGATGCCCTTGAACCTGGAGATTTGGGACCCATGGGATGGGTAGCAGGCAGTATTACTTTAAAGGGTCTGCGTTTGCTCACCCAACCTCACCCAACCTTTCAGCCCCAAGAGTGTCCACCCTTATGTCTCATCCAGCTGTGTGTCTAGATATGGTCAATCCAGGTTGCATCACAGCCTCTGAACGAATTTTGTAAGAATTTCTCTCTCTTTCACTGTCTTTGTTTTACGGGTTTTTAAAAGTAATTTATTTTTATAATGGGGTTTAGCTGCTTTTCACGGCTGTGTTTATGCGGCTTTACACCCACTTGACTCACTTCCAGACAGATATCAATACATAGGTTTTAAGATTCTTACTAGTCACATATATTCTTGTGCGGTGAATAGGGGGTGTTGAGTCCAGTTCACTGAGCAAGGAGTAGGTCTTGTCTATTACATATTGGGTGTATGGAACGGTATCTGAGCGAATTTGAAACCCTTGTTTTATGCATCACCCCACCTCACCTTTCCCGTTAAGCAGCCATAGTGTGTTTTCTAAACGTGTGACTCTGTTCTGTTTTGTAATTCAGTTCAAGTGTAGCGGTTTTTACATTCCCTCTATAAGTGATAGCTTATGATAAGTGTCTATTTCTGTGTGACTTATTTCACTTAGAATCGTCGTACCTAAATCCACTCATCTTGCTTCTACTAGCCTTATGACATTGATTTCATGTCTGAGTGATATTCCATTGTACATAAGGACCACAACTTCTTTATCCATTTTTCTCTTTCCTGGGATATTTAAGGTGTCATGAAGTGGAGGTTCTTGTCAACAGAGCAGCCCTAAACATTGGGGTGCCTGTGTCTTGCTGATTTTTAGTTTTCCCAATTTATACGCCCATGAGTGGACGTGCCCTATGCTCCCTAAGCTGTGTTTTTTCGATGTTTCAGGACACACCGTATACTACTCCAGAGTGGCTGTTGGCAATTTACATCCCGCCCATCAGCGTAGCAAGGCTGTCATTTCTCCATGGCCTGTCCTGCATTTCTGGTTTTGACACTTTTTGCAGCATGACCCTTTTGACCGATGGGAAGCGAGACTTCTTTGTAGCGCTGATTTGCCTTTCCAGGTTGCTTGGTTGGCCAAAAAGGGCGTATGCGTTTTTTCCTGAATATATTCAGGAAAAAACGCATACGCCCTTTTTGGCCAAGGGCATCATTCTCGACGTTTTGCCGCTTTTCATGTGCTTTAAAGGCGTTTCGAATCTACCTCCTGAAATCTGTTTCCTGCAATTCTGCCTTGCTTTCAAATCCTCTTCGTTGCCTTCCCTCAATATATCTGTGGATGAGAGTTATCATTTATAACTCTGCGGCTTTGTGAATTGCAGTGTCCCTGAGCTCCATTTTTCAACTCGCTTTTTTGGGAGCTGGCCGCAAAAGCGCGGGATTGCCTCAGGCCCTATTCTGCTTCTGGGCCGCAGGCTGAGCCTGTGGTTAATTCTTCTTCCTGATGGGAAAATAGAGTGACCTGTGCCTGTCCCAACACCTAGATCTAGTCTCTCATTGGTTGCCCCTTTTCCCGTTCATCCTCAGGACAAATTGCAACCTGTAGGGAACAGGAGCTTAAAGGTGCTGATTCTCCAAGTAGGGAGATTGCTAGTAAAGTAGCTGGAAAGGCGAACCCGTGCACAAGGAGATGAGAAATGAGGTGCATATTAGAAACCTTTCAAAATCACACGGTGTACCATCTTCTGGGTTTCTCATGCATGTTTTCGATGTAGGAAGATGCCCTTGAACCTGGAGATTTGGGACCCATGGGATGGGTAGCAGGCAGTATTACTTTAAAGGGTCTGCGTTTGCTCACCCAACCTCACCCAACCTTTCAGCCCCAAGAGTGTCCACCCTTATGTCTCATCCAGCTGTGTGTCTAGATATGGTCAATCCAGGTTGCATCACAGCCTCTGAACGAATTTTGTAAGAATTTCTCTCTCTTTCACTGTCTTTGTTTTACGGGTTTTTAAAAGTAATTTATTTTTATAATGGGGTTTAGCTGCTTTTCACGGCTGTGTTTATGCGGCTTTACACCCACTTGACTCACTTCCAGACAGATATCAATACATAGGTTTTAAGATTCTTACTAGTCACATATATTCTTGTGCGGTGAATAGGGGGTGTTGAGTCCAGTTCACTGAGCAAGGAGTAGGTCTTGTCTATTACATATTGGGTGTATGGAACGGTATCTGAGCGAATTTGAAACCCTTGTTTTATGCATCACCCCACCTCACCTTTCCCGTTAAGCAGCCATAGTGTGTTTTCTAAACGTGTGACTCTGTTCTGTTTTGTAATTCAGTTCAAGTGTAGCGGTTTTTACATTCCCTCGATAAGTGATAGCTTATGATAAGTGTCTATTTCTGTGTGACTTATTTCACTTAGAATCGTCGTACCTAAATCCACTCATCTTGCTTCTACTAGCCTTATGATATTGATTTCATGTCAGAGTGATATTCCATTGTACATAAGGACCACAACTTCTTTATCCATTTTTCTCTTTCCTGGGATATTTAAGGTGTCATGAAGTGGAGGTTCTTGTCAACAGAGCAGCCCTAAACATTGGGGTGCCTGTGTCTTGCTGATTTTTAGTTTTCCCAATTTATACGCCCATGAGTGGACGTGCCCTATGCTCCCTAAGCTGTGTTTTTTCGATGTTTCAGGACACACCGTATACTACTCCAGAGTGGCTGTTGGCAATTTACATCCCGCCCATCAGCGTAGCAAGGCTGTCATTTCTCCATGGCCTGTCCTGCATTTCTGGTTTTGACACTTTTTGCAGCATGACCCTTTTGACCGATGGGAAGCGAGACTTCTTTGTAGCGCTGATTTGCCTTTCCAGGTTGCTTGGTTGGCCAAAAAGGGCGTATGCGTTTTTTTCCTGAATATATTCAGGAAAAAACGCATACGCCCTTTTTGGCCAAGGGCATCATTCTCGACGTTTTGCCGCTTTTCATGTGCTTTAAAGGTGTTTCAAATCTACCTCCTGAAATCTGTTTCCTGCAATTCTGCCTTGCTTTCAAATCCTCTTCGTTGCCTTCCCTCAATATATCTGTGGATGAGAGTTATCATTTATAACTCTGCGGGTTTGTGAATTGCAGTGTCCCTGAGCTCCATTTTTCAACTCGCTTTTTTGGGAGCTGGCCGCAAAAGCGCGGGATTGCCTCAGGCCCTATTCTGCTTCTGGGCCACAGGCTGAGCCTGTGGTTAATTCTTCTTCCTGATGGGAAAATAGAGTGACCTGTGCCTGTCCCAACACCTAGATCTAGTCTCTCATTGGTTGCCCCTCTTCCCGTTCATCCTTAGGACAAATTGCAACCTGTAGGGAACAGGAGCTTAAAAGTGCTGATTCTCCAAGTAGGGAGATTGCTAGTAAAGTAGCTGGAAAGGCGAACCCGTGCACAAGGAGATGAGAAATGAGGTGCATATTAGAAACCATTCAAAATCACACGGTGTACCATCTTCTGGGTTTCTCATGCATGTTTTCGATGTAGGAAGATGCCGTTGAACCTGGAGATTTGGGACCCATGGGATGGGTAGCAGGCAGTATTACTTTAAAGGGTCTGCGTTTGCTCACCCAACCTCACCCAAACTTTCAGCCCCAAGAGTGTCCACCCTTATGTCTCATCCAGCTGTGTGTCTAGATATGGTCAATCCAGGTTGCATCACAGCCTCTGAACGAATTTTGTAAGAATTTCTCTCTCTTTCACTGTCTTTGTTTTACGGGTTTTTAAAAGTAATTTATTTTTATAATGGGGTTTAGCTGCTTTTCACGGCTGTGTTTATGCGGCTTTACACCCACTTGACTCACTTCCAGACAGATATCAATACATAGGTTTTAAGATTCTTACTAGTCACATATATTCTTGTGCGGTGAATAGGGGGTGTTGATTCCAGTTCACTGAGCAAGGAGTAGGTCTTGTCTATTACATATTGGGTGTATGGAACGGTATCTGAGCGAATTTGAAACCCTTGTTTTATGCATCACCCCACCTCACCTTTCCCGTTAAGCAGCCATAGTGTGTTTTCTAAACGTGTGACTCTGTTCTGTTTTGTAATTCAGTTCAAGTGTAGCGGTTTTTACATTCCCTCTATAAGTGATAGATTATGATAAGTGTCTATTTCTGTGTGACTTATTTCACTTAGAATCGTCGTACCTAAATCCACTCATCTTGCTTCTACTAGCCTTATGACATTGATTTCATGTCTGAGTGATATTCCATTGTACATAAGGACCACAACTTCTTTATCCATTTTTCTCTTTCCTGGGATATTTAAGGTGTCATGAAGTGGAGGTTCTTGTCAACAGAGCAGCCCTAAACTTTGGGGTGCCTGTGTCTTGCTGATTTTTAGTTTTCCCAATTTATACGCCCATGAGTGGACGTGCCCTATGCTCCCTAAGCTGTGTTTTTTCGATGTTTCAGGACACACCGTACACTTCTCCAGAGTGACTGTTGGCAATTTACATCCCGTCCATCAGCGTAGCAAGGCTGCCATTTCTCCATGGCCTGTCCTGCATTTCTGGTTTTGACACTTTTTGCAGCATGACCCTTTTGACCGATGGGAAGCGAGACTTCTTTGTAGCGCTGATTTGCCTTTCCAGTTTGCTTGGTTGGCCAAAAAGGGCGTATGCGTTTTTTCCTGAATATATTCAGGAAAAAACGCATACGCCCTTTTTGGCCAAGGGCATCATTCTCGACGTTTTGCCGCTTTTCATGTGCTTAAATGCGATTCGAATCTACCTCCTGAAATCTGTTTCCTGCAATTCTGCCTTGCTATCAAATCCTCTTCGTTGCCTTCCCTCAATATATCTGTGGATGAGAGTTATCATTTATAACTCTGCGGGTTTGTGAATTGCAGTGTCCTTGAGCTCCATTTTCAACTCGCTTTTTTGGGAGCTGGCCGCAAAAGCGCGGGATTGCCTCAGGCCCTATTCTGCTTCTGGACGGCAGGCTAAGCCTGTGGTTAATTCTGTTCCTGATGGGAAAATAGAGTGACCTGTGCCTGTCCCAACACCTAGATCTAGTTTCTCATTGGTTGCCCCTCATCCCGTTCATCCTCAGGACAAATTGCAACCTGTAGGGAACAGGAGCTTAAAGGTGCTGATTCTCCAAGTAGGGAGATTGCTAGTAAAGTAGCTGGAAAGGCGAACCTGAGCACAAGGGGATGAGAAATGAGGTGCGTTTTAGAAACCTTTCAAAATCACACAGTGTACCAACTTCTGGGTTTCTCATGCATGTTTTCGATGTAGGAAGATGCCCTTGAACCTGGAGATTTGGGACCCATGGGATGGGTACCACGCAGTATTACTTTAAAGGGTCTGCGTTTGCTCACCCAACCTCACCCAACCTTTCAGCCCCAAGTGTGTCCACCCTTATGTCTCATCCAGCTGTGGGTCTAGATATGGTCAATCCAGGTTGCATCACAGCCTCTGAACGAATTTTGTAAGAATTTCTCTCTCTTTCACTGTCTTTGTTTTATGGGTTTTTAAAAGTAATTTATTTTTATAATGGGGTTTAGCTGCTTTTCACGGCTGTGTTTATGCGGCTTTACACCCACTTGACTCACTTCCAGACAGATATCAATACATAGGTTTTAAGATTCTTACTAGTCACATATATTCTTGTGCGGTGAATAGGGGGTGTTGAGTCCAGTTCACTCAGCAAGGAGTAGGTCTTGTCTATTACATATTGGGTGTATGGAACGGTATCTGAGCGAATTTGAAACCCTTGTTTTATGCATCACCCCACCTCAACTTTCCCGTTAAGCAGCCATAGTGTGTTTTCTAAACGTGTGACTCTGTTCTGTTTTGTAATTCAGTTCAAGTGTAGCGGTTTTTACATTCCCTCTATAAGTGATAGCTTATGATAAGTGTCTATTTCTGTGTGACTTATTTCACTTAGAATCGTCGTACCTAAATCCACTCATCTTGCTTCTACTAGCCTTATGACATTGATTTCATGTCTGAGTGATATTCCATTGTACATAAGGACCACAACTTCTTTATCCATTTTTCTCTTTCCTGGGATATTTAAGGTGTCATGAAGTGGAGGTTCTTGTCAACAGAGCAGCCCTAAACTTTGGGGTGCCTGTGTCTTGCTGATTTTTAGTTTTCCCAATTTATACGCCCATGAGTGGACGTGCCCTATGCTCCCTAAGCTGTGTTTTTTCGATGTTTCAGGACACACCGTACACTTCTCCAGAGTGACTGTTGGCAATTTACATCCCGTCCATCAGCGTAGCAAGGCTGCCATTTCTCCATGGCCTGTCCTGCATTTCTGGTTTTGACACTTTTTGCAGCATGACCCTTTTGACCGATGGGAAGCGAGACTTCTTTGTAGCGCTGATTTGCCTTTCCAGGTTGCTTGGTTGGCCAAAAAGGGCGTATGCGTTTTTTCCTGAATATATTCAGGAAAAAACGCATACGCCCTTTTTGGCCAAGGGCATCATTCTCGACGTTTTGCCGCTTTTCATGTGCTTAAAAGGCGATTCGTATCTACCTCCTGAAATCTGGTTCCTGCAATTCTGCCTTGCTCTCAAATCCTCTTCGTTGCCTTCCCTCAATATATCTGTGGATGAGAGTTATCATTTATAACTCTGCGGGTTTGTGAATTGCAGTGTCCCTGAGCTCCATTTTTCAACTCGCTTTTTTGGGAGCTGGCCGCAAAAGCGCGGGATTGCCTCAGGCCCTATTCTGCTTCTGGACGGCAGGCTAAGCCTGTGGTTAATTCTTCTTCCCGATGGGAAAATAGAGTGACCTGTGCCTGTCCCAACACCTAGATCTAGTCTCTCATTCGTTGCCACTCTTCCCGTTCATCCTCAGGACAAATTGCAACCTGTAGGGAACAGGAGCTTAAAGGTGCTGATTCTCCAAGTAGGGAGATTGCTAGTAAATTAGCTGGAATGGCGAACCCGAGCACAAGGAGATGAGAAATGAGGTGCGTATTAGAAACCTTTCAAAATCACACGGTGTACCATCTTCTGGGTTTCTCATGCATGTTTTCGATGTAGGAAGTTGCCCTTGAACCTGGAGATTTGGGACCCATGGGATGGGTACCAGGCAGTATTACTTTAAAGGGTCTGCGTTTGCTCACCCAACCTCACCCAACCTTTCAGCCCCAAGAGTGTCCACCCTTATGTTTCATCCAGCTGTGGGTCTAGATATGGTCAATCCAGGTTGCATCACAGCCTCTGAACGAATTTTGTAAGAATTTCTCTCTCTTTCACTGTCTTTGTTTTACGGGTTTTTAAAAGTAATTTATTTTTATAATGGGGTTTAGCTGCTTTTCACGGCTGTGTTTATGCGGCTTTACACCCACTTGACTCACTTCCAGACAGATATCAATACATAGATTTTAAGATTCTTACTAGTCACATATATTCTTGTGCGGTGAATAGGGGGTGTTGAGTCCAGTTCACTGAGCAAGGAGTAGGTCTTCTCTATTACATATTGGGTGTATGGAACGGTATCTGAGCGAATTTGAACCCCTTGTTTTATGCATCACCCCACCTAACCTTTCCCGTTAAGCAGCCATAGTGTGTTTTCTAAACGTGTGACTCTGTTCTGTTTTGTAATTCAGTTCAAGTGTAGCGGTTTTTACATTCCCTCTATAAGTGATAGCTTATGATAAGTGTCTATTTCTGTGTGACTTATTTCACTTAGAATCGTCGTACCTAAATCCACTCATCTTGCTTCTACTAGCCTTATGACATTGATTTCATGTCTGAGTGATATTCCATTGTACATAAGGACCACAACTTCTTTATCCATTTTTCTCTTTCCCGGGATATTTAAGGTGTCATGAAGTGGAGGTTCTTGTCAACAGAGCAGCCCTAAACATTGGGGTGCCTGTGTCTTGCTGATTTTTAGTTTTCCCAATTTATACGCCCATGAGTGGACGTGCCCTATGCTCCCTAAGCTGTGTTTTTTCGATGTTTCAGGACACACGGTATACTACTCCAGAGTGGCTGTTGGCAATTTACATCCCGCCCATCAGCGTAGCAAGGCTGTCATTTCTCCATGGCCTGTCCTGCATTTCTGGTTTTGACACTTTTTGCAGCATGACCCTTTTGACCGATGGGTAGCGAGACTTCTTTGTAGCGCTGATTTGCTTTCCAGGTTGCTTGGTTGGCCAAAAAGGGCGTATGCGTTTTTTCCTGAATATATTCAGGAAAAAACGCATACGCCCTTTTTGGCCAAGGGCATCATTCTCGACGTTTTGCCGCTTTTCATGTGCTTTAAAGGCGTTTCGAATCTACCTCCTGAAATCTGTTTCCTGCAATTCTGCCTTGCTTTCAAATCCTCTTCGTTGCCTTCCCTCAATATATCTGTGGATGAGAGTTATCATTTATAACTCTGCGGGTTTGTGAATTGCAGTGTCCCTGAGCTCCATTTTTCAACTCGCTTTTTTGGGAGCTGGCCGCAAAAGCGCGGGATTGCCTCAGGCCCTATTCTGCTTCTGGGCCGCAGGCTGAGCCTGTGGTTAATTCTTCTTCCTGATGGGAAAATAGAGTGACCTGTGCCTGTCCCAACACCTAGATCTAGTCTCTCATTGGTTGCCCCTCTTCCCGTTCATCCTTAGGACAAATTGCAACCTGTAGGAAACAGGAGCTTAAAGGTGCTGATTCTCCAAGTAGGGAGATTGCTAGTAAAGTAGCTGGAAAGGCGAACCCGTGCACAAGGAGATGAGAAATGAGGTGCGTATTAGAAACCTTTCAAAATCACACGGTGTACCATCTTCTGGGTTTCTCATGCATGTTTTCGATGTAGGAAGATGCCTTTGAACCTGGAGATTTGGAACCCATGGGATGGGTACCAGGCAGTATTACTTTAAAGGGTCTGCGTTTGCTCACCCAACCTCACCCAACCATTCAGCCCCAAGAGTGTCCACCCTTATGTCTCATCCAGCTGTGTGTCTAGATATGGTCAATCCAGGTTGCATCACAGCCTCTGAACGAATTTTGTAAGAATTTCTCTCTCTTTCACTGTCTTTGTTTTACGGGTTTTTAAAAGTCATTTATTTTTATAATGGGGTTTAGCTGCTTTTCACGGCTGTGTTTATGCGGCTTTACACCCACTTGACTCACTTCCAGACAGATATCAATACATAGGTTTTAAGATTCTTACTAGTCACATATATTCTTGTGCGGTGAATAGGGGGTGTTGAGTCCAGTTCACTGAGCAAGGAGTAGGTCTTGTCTATTACATATTGGGTGTATGGAATGGTATCTGAGCGAATTTGAAACCCTTGTTTTATGCATCACCCCACCTCACCTTTCCCGTTAAGCAGCCATAGTGTGTTTTCTAAACGTGTGACTCTGTTCTGTTTTGTAATTCAGTTCAAGTGTAGCGGTTTTTACATTCCCTCTATAAGTGATAGCTTATGATAAGTGTCTATTTCTGTGTGACTTATTTCACTTAGAATCGTCGTACCTAAATCCACTCATCTTGTTTCTACTAGCCTTATGACATTGATTTCATGTCTGAGTGATATTCTGTTGTACATAAGGACCACAACTTCTTTATCCATTTTTCTCTTTCCTGGGATATTTAAGGTGTCATGAAGTGGAGGTTCTTGTCAACAGAGCAGCCCTAAACTTTGCGGTGCCAGTGTCTTGCTGATTTTTAATTTTCCCAATTTATACGCCCATGAGTGGACGTGCCCTATGCTCCCTAAGCTGTGTTTTTTCGATGTTTCAGGACACACCGTACACTTCTCCAGAGTGACTGTTGGCAATTTACATCCCGTCCATCAGCGTAGCAAGGCTGCCATTTCTCCATGGCCTGTCCTGCATTTCTGGTTTTGACACTTTTTGCAGCATGACCCTTTTGACCGATGGGAAGCGAGACTTCTTTGTAGCGCTGATTTGCCTTTCCAGGTTGCTTGGTTGGCCAAAAAGGGCGTATGCGTTTTTTCCTGAATATATTCAGGAAAAAACGCATACGCCCTTTTTGGCCAAGGGCATCATTCTCGACGTTTTGCCGCTTTTCATGTGCTTTAAAGGCGTTTCGAATCTACCTCCTGAAATCTGTTTCCTGCAATTCTGCCTTGCTTTCAAATCCTCTTCGTTGCCTTCCCTCAATATATCTGTGGATGAGAGTTATCATTTATAACTCTGCGGGTTTGTGAATTGCAGTGTCCCTGAGCTCCATTTTTCAACTCGCTTTTTTGGGAGCTGGCCGCAAAAGCGCGGGATTGCCTCAGGCCCTATTCTGCTTCTGGACGGCAGGCTAAGCCTGTGGTTAATTCTTCTTCCCGATGGGAAAATAGAGTGACCTGTGCCTGTCCCAACACCTAGATCTAGTCTCTCATTCGTTGCCACTCTTCCCGTTCATCCTCAGGACAAATTGCAACCTGTAGGGAACAGGAGCTTAAAGGTGCTGATTCTCCAAGTAGGGAGATTGCTAGTAAATTAGCTGGAATGGCGAACCCGAGCACAAGGAGATGAGAAATGAGGTGCGTATTAGAAACCTTTCAAAATCACACGGTGTACCATCTTCTGGGTTTCTCATGCATGTTTTCGATGTAGGAAGTTGCCCTTGAACCTGGAGATTTGGGACCCATGGGATGGGTACCAGGCAGTATTACTTTAAAGGGTCTGCGTTTGCTCACCCAACCTCACCCAACCTTTCAGCCCCAAGAGTGTCCACCCTTATGTTTCATCCAGCTGTGGGTCTAGATATGGTCAATCCAGGTTGCATCACAGCCTCTGAACGAATTTTGTAAGAATTTCTCTCTCTTTCACTGTCTTTGTTTTACGGGTTTTTAAAAGTAATTTATTTTTATAATGGGGTTTAGCTGCTTTTCACGGCTGTGTTTATGCGGCTTTACACCCACTTGACTCACTTCCAGACAGATATCAATACATAGATTTTAAGATTCTTACTATTCACATATATTCTTGTGCGGTGAATAGGGGGTGTTGAGTCCAGTTCACTGAGCAAGGAGTAGGTCTTGTCTATTACATATTGGGTGTATGGAACGGTATCTGAGCGAATTTGAACCCCTTGTTTTATGCATCACCCCACCTAACCTTTCCCGTTAAGCAGCCATAGTGTGTTTTCTAAACGTGTGACTCTGTTCTGTTTTGTAATTCAGTTCAAGTGTAGCGGTTTTTACATTCCCTCTATAAGTGATAGCTTATGATAAGTGTCTATTTCTGTGTGACTTATTTCACTTAGAATCGTCGTACCTAAATCCACTCATCTTGCTTCTACTAGCCTTATGACATTGATTTCATGTCTGAGTGATATTCCATTGTACATAAGGACCACAACTTCTTTATCCATTTTTCTCTTTCCTGGGATATTTAAGGTGTCATGAAGTGGAGGTTCTTGTCAACAGAGCAGCCCTAAACATTGGGGTGCCTGTGTCTTGCTGATTTTTAGTTTTCCCAATTTATACGCCCATGAGTGGACGTGCCCTATGCTCCCTAAGCTGTGTTTTTTCGATGTTTCAGGACACACGGTATACTACTCCAGAGTGGCTGTTGGCAATTTACATCCCGCCCATCAGCGTAGCAAGGCTGTCATTTCTCCATGGCCTGTCCTGCATTTCTGGTTTTGACACTTTTTGCAGCATGACCCTTTTGACCGATGGGTAGCGAGACTTCTTTGTAGCGCTGATTTGCTTTCCAGGTTGCTTGGTTGGCCAAAAAGGGCGTATGCGTTTTTTCCTGAATATATTCAGGAAAAAACGCATACGCCCTTTTTGGCCAAGGGCATCATTCTCGACGTTTTGCCGCTTTTCATGTGCTTTAAAGGCGTTTCGAATCTACCTCCTGAAATCTGTTTCCTGCAATTCTGCCTTGCTTTCAAATCCTCTTCGTTGCCTTCCCTCAATATATCTGTGGATGAGAGTTATCATTTATAACTCTGCGGGTTTGTGAATTGCAGTGTCCCTGAGCTCCATTTTTCAACTCGCTTTTTTGGGAGCTGGCCGCAAAAGCGCGGGATTGCCTCAGGCCCTATTCTGCTTCTGGGCCGCAGGCTGAGCCTGTGGTTAATTCTTCTTCCTGATGGGAAAATAGAGTGACCTGTGCCTGTCCCAACACCTAGATCTAGTCTCTCATTGGTTGCCCCTCTTCCCGTTCATCCTTAGGACAAATTGCAACCTGTAGGAAACAGGAGCTTAAAGGTGCTGATTCTCCAAGTAGGGAGATTGCTAGTAAAGTAGCTGGAAAGGCGAACCCGTGCACAAGGAGATGAGAAATGAGGTGCGTATTAGAAACCTTTCAAAATCACACGGTGTACCATCTTCTGGGTTTCTCATGCATGTTTTCGATGTAGGAAGATGCCTTTGAACCTGGAGATTTGGAACCCATGGGATGGGTACCAGGCAGTATTACTTTAAAGGGTCTGCGTTTGCTCACCCAACCTCACCCAACCATTCAGCCCCAAGAGTGTCCACCCTTATGTCTCATCCAGCTGTGTGTCTAGATATGGTCAATCCAGGTTGCATCACAGCCTCTGAACGAATTTTGTAAGAATTTCTCTCTCTTTCACTGTCTTTGTTTTACGGGTTTTTAAAAGTCATTTATTTTTATAATGGGGTTTAGCTGCTTTTCACGGCTGTGTTTATGCGGCTTTACACCCACTTGACTCACTTCCAGACAGATATCAATATATAGGTTTTAAGATTCTTACTAGTCACATATATTCTTGTGCGGTGAATAGGGGGTGTTGAGTCCAGTTCACTGAGCAAGGAGTAGGTCTTGTCTATTACATATTGGGTGTATGGAATGGTATCTGAGCGAATTTGAAACCCTTGTTTTATGCATCACCCCACCTCACCTTTCCCGTTAAGCAGCCATAGTGTGTTTTCTAAACGTGTGACTCTGTTCTGTTTTGTAATTCAGTTCAAGTGTAGCGGTTTTTACATTCCCTCTATAAGTGATAGCTTATGATAAGTGTCTATTTCTGTGTGACTTATTTCACTTAGAATCGTCGTACCTAAATCCACTCATCTTGTTTCTACTAGCCTTATGACATTGATTTCATGTCTGAGTGATATTCTGTTGTACATAAGGACCACAACTTCTTTATCCATTTTTCTCTTTCCTGGGATATTTAAGGTGTCATGAAGTGGAGGTTCTTGTCAACAGAGCAGCCCTAAACTTTGCGGTGCCAGTGTCTTGCTGATTTTTAATTTTCCCAATTTATACGCCCATGAGTGGACGTGCCCTATGCTCCCTAAGCTGTGTTTTTTCGATGTTTCAGGACACACCGTACACTTCTCCAGAGTGACTGTTGGCAATTTACATCCCGTCCATCAGCGTAGCAAGGCTGCCATTTCTCCATGGCCTGTCCTGCATTTCTGGTTTTGACACTTTTTGCAGCATGACCCTTTTGACCGATGGGAAGCGAGACTTCTTTGTAGCGCTGATTTGCCTTTCCAGGTTGCTTGGTTGGCCAAAAAGGGCGTATGCGTTTTTTCCTGAATATATTCAGGAAAAAACGCATACGCCCTTTTTGGCCAAGGGCATCATTCTCGACGTTTTGCCGCTTTTCATGTGCTTTAAAGGCGTTTCGAATCTACCTCCTGAAATCTGTTTCCTGCAATTCTGCCTTGCTTTCAAATCCTCTTCGTTGCCTTCCCTCAATATATCTGTGGATGAGAGTTATCATTTATAACTCTGCGGGTTTGTGAATTGCAGTGTCCCTGAGCTCCATTTTTCAACTCGCTTTTTTGGGAGCTGGCCGCAAAAGCGCGGGATTGCCTCAGGCCCTATTCTGCTTCTGGGCCGCAGGCTGAGCCTGTGGTTAATTCTTCTTCCTGATGGGAAAATAGAGTGACCTGTGCCTGTCCCAACACCTAGATCTAGTCTCTCATTGGTTGCCCCTCTTCCCGTTCATCCTTAGGACAAATTGCAACCTGTAGGAAACAGGAGCTTAAAGGTGCTGATTCTCCAAGTAGGGAGATTGCTAGTAAAGGAGCTGGAAAGGTGAACCCGTGCACAAGGAGATGAGAAATGAGGTGCGTATTAGAAACCTTTCAAAATCACACGGTGTACCATCTTCTGGGTTTCTCATGCATGTTTTCGATGTAGGAAGATGCCCTTGAACCTGGAGATTTGGGACCCATGGGATGGGTACCAGGCAGTATTACTTTAAAGGGTCTGCGTTTGCTCACCCAACCTCACCCAAACTTTCAGCCCCAAGAGTGTCCACCCTTATGTCTCATCCAGCTGTGGGTCTAGATATGGTCAATCCAGGTTGCATCACACCCTCTGAACGAATTTTGTAAGAATTTCTCTCTCTTTCACTGTCTTTGTTTTACGGGTTTTTAAAAGTAATTTATTTTTATAATGGGGTTTAGCTGCTTTTCACGGCTGTGTTTATGCGGCTTTACACCCAATTGACTCACTTCCAGACAGATATCAATACATAGGTTTTAAGATTCTTACTAGTCACATATATTCTTGTGCGGTGAATAGGGGGTGTTGAGTCCAGTTCACTGAGCAAGGAGTAGGTCTTGTCTATTACATATTGGGTGTATGGAACGGTATCTGAGCGAATTTGAAACCCTTGTTTTATTCATCACCCCACCTCACCTTTCCCGTTAAGCAGCCATAGTGTGTTTTCTAAACGTGTGACTCTGTTCTGTTTTGTAATTCAGTTCAAGTGTAGCGGTTTTTACATTCCCTCTATAAGTGATAGCTTATGATAAGTGTCTATTTCTGTGTGACTTATTTCACTTAGAATCGTCGTACCTAAATCCACTCATCTTGCTTCTACTAGCCTTATGACATTGATTTCATGTCTGAGTGATATTCCATTGTACATAAGGACCACAACTTCTTTATCCATTTTTCTCTTTCCTGGGATATTTAAGGTGTCATGAAGTGGAGGTTCTTGTCAACAGAGCAGCCCTAAACTTTGGGGTGCCTGTGTCTTGCTGATTTTTAATTTTCCCAATTTATACGCCCATGAGTGGACATGCCCTATGCTCCCTAAGCTGTGTTTTTTTGATGTTTCAGGACACACCGTACACTTCTCCAGAGTGACTGTTGGCAATTTACATCCCGCCCATCAGCGTAGCAAGGCTGCCATTTCTCCATGGCCTGTCCTGCATTTCTGGTTTTGACACTTTTTGCAGCATGACCCTTTTGACCGATGGGAAGCGAGACTTCTTTGTAGCGCTGATTTGCCTTTCCAGGTTGCTTGGTTGGCCAAAAAGGGCGTATGCGTTTTTTCCTGAATATATTCAGGAAAAAACGCATACGCCCTTTTTGGCCAAGGGCATCATTCTCGACGTTTTGCCGCTTTTCATGTGCTTTAAAGGCGTTTCGAATCTACCTCCTGAAATCTGTTTCCTGCAATTCTGCCTTGCTTTCAAATCCTCTTTGTTGCCTTCCCTCAATATATCTGTGGATGAGAGTTATCATTTATAACTCTGCGGGTTTGTGAATTGCAGTGTCCCTGAGCTCCATTTTTCAACTCGCTTTTTTGGGAGCTGGCCGCAAATGCGCGGGATTGCCTCAGGCCCTATTCTGCTTCTGGGCCGCAGGCTGAGCCTGTGGTTAATTCTTCTTCCTGATGGGAAAATAGAGTGACCTGTGCCTGTCCCAACACCTAGATCTAGTCTCTCATTGGTTGCCCCTCTTCCCGTTCATCCTTAGGACAAATTGCAACCTGTAGGAAACAGGAGCTTAAAGGTGCTGATTCTCCAAGTAGGGAGATTGCTAGTAAAGTAGCTGGAAAGGCGAACCCGTGCACAAGGAGATGAGAAATGAGGTGCGTATTAGAAACCTTTCAAAATCACACGGTGTACCATCTTCTGGGTTTCTCATGCATGTTTTCGATGTAGGAAGATGCCCTTGAACCTGGAGATTTGGGACCCATGGGATGGGTACCAGGCAGTATTACTTTAAATGGTCTGCATTTGCTCACCCAACCTCACCCAACCTTTCAGCCCCAAGAGTGTCCACCCTTATGTCTCATCCAGCTGTGTGTCTAGATATGGTCAATCCAGGTTGCATCACACCCTCTGAACGAATTTTGTAAGAATTTCTCTCTCTTTCACTGTCTTTGTTTTACGGGTTTTTAAAAGTAATTTATTTTTATAATGGGGTTTAGCTGCTTTTCACGGCTGTGTTTATGCAGCTTTACACCCAATTGACTCACTTCCAGACAGATATCAATACATAGGTTTTAAGATTCTTACTAGTCACATATATTCTTGTGCGGTGAATAGGGGGTGTTGAGTCCAGTTCACTGAGCAAGGAGTAGGTCTTGTCTATTACATATTGGGTGTATGGAACGGTATCTGAGCGAATTTGAAACCCTTGTTTTATGCATCACCCCACCTCACCTTTCCCGTTAAGCAGCCATAGTGTGTTTTTTAAACGTGTGACTCTGTTCTGTTTTGTAATTCAGTTCATGTGTAGCCGTTTTTACATTCCCTCTATAAGTGATAGCTTATGATAAGTGTCTATTTCTGTGTGACTTATTTCACTTAGAATCGTCGTACCTAAGTCCACTCATCTTGCTTCTACTAGCCTTATGACATTGATTTCATGTCTGAGTGATATTCCATTGTACATAAGGACCACAACTTCTTTATCCATTTTTCTCTTTCCTGGGATATTTAAGGTGTCATGAAGTGGAGGTTCTTGTCAACAGAGCAGCCCTAAACTTTGGGGTGCCTGTGTCTTGCTGATTTTTAATTTTCCCAATTTATACGCCCATGAGTGGACGTGCCCAATGCTCCCTAAGCTGTGTTTTTTCGATGTTTCAGGAGACACCGTACACTTCTCCAGAGTGACTGTTGGCAATTTACATCCCGTCCATCAGCGTAGCAAGGCTGCCATTTCTGCATGGCCTGTCCTGCATTTCTGGTTTTGACACTTTTTGCAGCATGACCCTTTTGACCGATGGGAAGCGAGACTTCTTTGTAGCGCTGATTTGCCTTTCCAGGTTGCTTGGTTGGCCAAAAAGGGCGTATGCGTTTTTTCCTGAATATATTCAGGAAAAAACGCATACGCCCTTTTTGGCCAAGGGCATCATTCTCGACGTTTTGCCGCTTTTCATGTGATTAAAATGCGATTCGAATCTACCTCCTGAAATCTGTTTCCTGCAATTCTGCCTTGCTTTCAAATCCTCTTCGTTGCCTTCCCTCAATATATCTGTGGATGAGAGTTATCATTTATAACTCTGCGGGTTTGTGAATTGCAGTGTCCCTGAGCTCCATTTTTCAACTCGCTTTTTTGGGAGCTGGCCGCAAAAGCGCGGGATTGCCTCAGGCCCTATTCTGCTTCTGGACGGCAGGCTGAGCCTGTGGTTAATTCTTCTTCCTGATGGGAAAATAGAGTGACCTGTGCCTGTCCCAACACCTAGATCTAGTCTCTCATTGGTTGCCCCTCTTCCCGTTCATCCTCAGGACAAATTGCAACCTGTAGGGAACAGGAGCTTAAAGGTGCTGATTCTCCAAGTAGGGAGATTGCTAGTAAAGTAGCTGGAAAGGCGAAACCGAGCACAAGGGGATGAGAAATGAGGTGCGTTTTAGAAACCTTTCAAAATCACACAGTGGACCAACTTCTGGGTTTCTCATGCATGTTTTCGATGTAGGAAGATGCCCTTGAACCTGGAGATTTGGGACCCATGGGATGGGTACCAGGCAGTATTACTTTAAAGGGTCTGCGTTTGCTCACCCAACCTCACCCAACCTTTCAGCCCCAAGAGTGTCCACCCTTATGTCTCATCCAGGTGTGGGTCTAGATATGGTCAATCCAGGTTGCATCACAGCCTCTGAACGAATTTTGTAAGAATTTCTCTCTCTTTCACTGTCTTTGTTTTACGGGTTTTTAAAAGTAATTTATTTTTATAATGGGGTTTAGCTGCTTTTCACGGCTGTGTTTATGCGGCTTTACACCCACTTGACTCACTTCCAGACAGATATTAATACATAGGTTTAAGATTCTTACTAGTCACATATATTCTTGTGCGGTGAATAGGGGGTGTTGAGTCCAGTTCACTGAGCAAGGAGTAGGTCTTGTCTATTACATATTGGGTGTACGGAACGGTATCTGAGCGAATTTGAAACCCTTGTTTTATGCATCACCCTACCTCACCTTTCCCGTTAAGCAGGCATATTGTGATTTGTAAATGTGTGACTCTGTTCTGTTTTGTAAATCAGTTCAAGTGTAGCGGTTTTTACATTCCCTCTATAAGTGATAGCTTATGATAAGTGTCTTTTTCTGTGTGACTTATTTCACTTAGGATCATCGTACCTAAATCCACTCATCTTGCTTCTACTAGCCTTATGACATTGATTTCATGTCTGAGTGATATTCCATTGTACATAAGGACCACAACTTCTTTATCCATTTTTCTCTTTCCTGGGATATTTAAGGTGTCATGAAGTGGAGGTTCTTGTCAACAGAGCAGCCCTAAACTTTGGGGTGCCTGTGTCTTGCTGATTTTTAGTTTTCCTAATTTATACGCCCATGAGTGGACGTGCCCTATACTCCCTAAGCTGTGTTTTTTCGATGTTTCAGGACACACCGTACACTTCTCCAGAGTGGCTGTTGGCAATTTACATCCCGCCCATCAGCGTAGCAAGGCTGCCATTTCTCCATGGCCTGTCCTGCATTTCTGGTTTTGACACTTTTTGCAGCATGTCCCTTTTGACCGATGGGAAGCGAGACTTCTTTGTAGCGCTGATTTGCCTTTCCAGGTTGCTTGGTTGGCCAAAAAGGGCGTATGCGTTTTTTCCTGAATATATTCAGGAAAAAACGCATACGCCCTTTTTGGCCAAGGGCATCATTCTCGACGTTTTGCCGCTTTTCATGTGCTTAAAAGGCGATTCGAATCTACCTCCTGAAATCTGTTTCCTGCAATTCTGCCTTGCTATCAAATCCTCTTCGTTGCCTTCCCTCAATATATCTGTGGATGAGAGTTATCATTTATAACTCTGCGGGTTTGTGAATTGCAGTGTCCCTGAGCTCCATTTTTCAACTCGCTTTTTTGGGAGCTGGCCGCAAAAGCGCGGGATTGCCTCAGGCCCTATTCTGCTTCTGGGCGGCAGGCTGAGCCTGTGGTTAATTCTTCTTCCTGATGGGAAAATAGAGTGACCTGTGCCTGTCCCAACACCTAGATCTAGTTTCTCATTGGTTGCCCCTCTTCCCGTTCATCCTCAGGACTAATTGCAACCTGTAGGGAACAGGAGCTTAAAGGTGCTGATTGTCCAAGTAGGGAGATTGCTAGTAAAGTAGCTGGAAAGGCGAACCCGAGCACAAGGAGATTAGAAATGAGGTGCGTATTAGAAACCTTTCAAAATCACACGGTGTACCATCTTCTGGGTTTCTCATGCATGTTTTCGATGTAGGAAGATGCCCTTGAACCTGGAGATTTGGGACCCATGGGATGGGTACCAGGCAGTATTACTTTAAAGGGTCTGCGTTTGCTTACACAACCTCACCCAACCTTTCAGCCCCAAGAGTGTCCACCCTTATGTTTCATGCAGCTGTGGGTCTAGATATGGTCAATCCAGGTTGCATCACAGCCTCTGAACGAATTTTGTAAGAATTTCTCTCTCTTTCACTGTCTTTGTTTTACGGGTTTTTAAAAGTAATTTATTTTTATAATGGGGTTTAGCTGCTTTTCACGGCTGTGTTTATGCGGCTTTACACCCACTTGACTCACTTCCAGACAGATATCAATACATAGGTTTTAAGATTCTTACTAGTCACATATATTCTTGTGCGGTGAATAGGGGGTGTTGAATCCAGTTCACTGAGCGAGGAGTAGGTCTTGTCTATTACATATTGGGTGTATGGAACGGTATCTGAACGAATTTGAAACCCTTGTTTTATGCATCACCCCACCTCACCTTTCCCGTTAAGCAGCCATAGTGTGTTTTCTAAACGTGTGACTCTGTTCTGTTTTGTAATTCAGTTCAAGTGTAGCGGTTTTTACATTCCCTCTATAAGTGATAGCTCATGATAAGTGTCTATTTCTATGTGACTTATTTCACTTAGAATCGTCGTACCTAAATCCACTCATCTTGCTTCTACTAGCCTTATGACATTGATTTCATGTCTGAGTGATATTCCATTGTACATAAGGACCACAACTTCTTTATCCATTTTTCTCTTTCCTGGGATATTTAAGGTGTCATGAAGTGGAGGTTCTTGTCAACAGAGCAGCCCTAAACTTTGGGGTGCCTGTGACTTGCTGATTTTTAGTTTTCCCAATTTATACGCCCATGAGTGGACGTGCCCTATGCTCCCTAAGCTGTGTTTTTTCGATGTTTCAGGACACACCGTACACTTCTCCAGAGTGGCTGTTGGCAATTTACATCCCGCCCATCAGCGTAGCAAGGCTGCCATTTCTCCATGGCCTGTCCTGCATTTCTGGTTTTGACACATTTTGCAGCATGACCCTTTTGACCGATGGGAAGCGATACTTCTTTGTAGCGCTGATTTGCCTTTCCAGGTTGCTTGGTTGGCCAAAAAGGGCGTATGCGTTTTTTCCTGAATATATTCAGGAAAAAACGCATACGCCCTTTTTGGCCAAGGGCATCATTCTCGACGTTTTGCCACTTTTCATGTGCTTTAAAGGCGATTCGAATCTACCTCCTGAAACCTGTTTCCTGTAATTCTGCCTTGCTTTCAAATCCTCTTCGTTGCCTTCCCTCAATATATTTTTGGACGAGAGTTATCATTTATAACTCAGCAGGTTTGTGAATGGCAGTGTCCCTGAGCTCCATTTTTCAACTGGCTTTTTTGGGAGCTGGCCGCAAAAGCGCGGGATTGCCTCAGGCCCTATTCTGCTTCTGGGAGGCAGGCTGAGCCTGTGGTTAATTCTTCTTCCCGATGGGAAAATAGAGTGACCTGTGCCTGTCCCAACACCTAGATCTAGTCTCTCATTCGTTGCCTCTCTTCCCGTTCATCCTCAGGACAAATTGCAACCTGTAGGGAACAGGAGCTTAAAGGTGCTGATTCTCCAAGTAGGGAGATTGCTAGTAAAGTAGCTGGAATGGCGAACCCGAGCACAAGGAGATTAGAAATGAGGTGCGTATTAGAAACCTTTCAAAATCACACGGTGTACCATCTTCTGGGTTTCTCATGCATGTTTTCGATGTAGGAAGATGCCCTTGAACCTGGAGATTTGGGACCCATGGGATGGGTACCAGGCAGTATTACTTTAAAGGGTCTGCGTTTGCTCACACAACCTCACCCAACCTTTCAGCCCCAAGAGTGTCCACCCTTATGTTTCATCCAGCTGTGGGTCTAGATATGGTCAATCCAGGTTGCATCACAGCCTCTGAACGAATTTTGTAAGAATTTCTCTCTCTTTCACTGTCTTTGTTTTACGGGTTTTTAAAAGTAATTTATTTTTATAATGGGGTTTAGCAGCTTTTCACGGCTGTGTTTATGCGGCTTTACACCCACTTGACTCACTTCCAGACAGATATCAATACATAGGTTTTAAGATTCTTACTAGTCACATATATTCTTGTGCGGTGAATAGGGGGTGTTGAATCCAGTTCACTGAGCAAGGAGTAGGTCTTGTCTATTACATATTGGGTGTATGGAACGGTATCTGAACGAATTTGAAACCCTTGTTTTATGCATCACCCCACCTCACCTTTCCCGTTAAGCAGCCATAGTGTGTTTTCTAAACGTGTGACTCTGTTCTGTTTTGTAATTCAGTTCAAGTGTAGCGGTATTTACATTCCCTCTATAAGTGATAGCTCATGATAAGTGTCTATTTCTATGTGACTTATTTCACTTAGAATCGTCGTACCTAAATCCACTCATCTTGCTTCTACTAGCCTTATGACATTGATTTCATGTCTGAGTGATATTCCATTGTACATAAGGACCACAACTTCTTTATCCATTTTTCTCTTTCCTGGGATATTTAAGGTGTCATGAAGTGGGAGGTTCTTGTCAACAGAGCAGCCCTAAACTTTGGGGTGCCTGTGACTTGCTGATTTTTAGTTTTCCCAATTTATACGCCCATGAGTGGACGTGCCCTATGATCCCTAAGCTGTGTTTTTTCGATGTTTTAGGACACACCGTACACTTCTCCAGAGTGGCTGTTGGCAATTTACATCCCGCCCATCAGCGTAGCAAGGCTGCCATTTCTCCATGGCCTGTCCTGCATTTCTGGTTTTGACACTTTTTGCAGCATGACCCTTTTGACCGATGGGAAGCGATACTTCTTTGTAGCGCTGATTTGCCTTTCCAGGTTGCTTGGTTGGCCAAAAAGGGCGTATGCGTTTTTTCCTGAATATATTCAGGAAAAAACGCATACGCCCTTTTTGGCCAAGGGCATCATTCTCGACGTTTTGCCACTTTTCATGTGCTTTAAAGGCGATTCGAATCTACCTCCTGAAACCTGTTTCCTGTAATTCTGCCTTGCTTTCAAATCCTCTTCGTTGCCTTCCCTCAATATATTTTTGGACGAGAGTTATCATTTATAACTCAGCAGGTTTGTGAATGGCAGTGTCCCTGAGCTCCATTTTTCAACTGGCTTTTTTGGGAGCTGGCCGCAAAAGCGCGGGATTGCCTCAGGCCCTATTCTGCTTCTGGGAGGCAGGCTGAGCCTGTGGTTAATTCTTCTTCCCGATGGGAAAATAGAGTGACCTGTGCCTGTCCCAACACCTAGATCTAGTCTCTCATTCGTTGCCTCTCTTCCCGTTCATCCTCAGGACAAATTGCAACCTGTAGGGAACAGGAGCTTAAAGGTGCTGATTCTCCAAGTAGGGAGATTGCTAGTAAAGTAGCTGGAATGGCGAACCCGAGCACAAGGAGATGAGAAATGAGGTGCGTATTAGAAACCTTTCAAAATCACACGGTGTACCATCTTCTGGGTTTCTCATGCATGTTTTCGATGTAGGAAGATGCCCTTGAACCTGGAGATTTGGGACCCATGGGATGGGTACCAGGCAGTATTACTTTAAAGGGTCTGCGTTTGCTCACACAACCTCACCCAACCTTTCAGCCCCAAGAGTGTCCACCCTTATGTTTCATCCAGCTGTGGGTCTAGATATGGTCAATCCAGGTTGCATCACAGCCTCTGAACGAATTTTGTAAGAATTTCTCTCTCTTTCACTGTCTTTGTTTTACGGGTTTTTAAAAGTAATTTATTTTTATAATGGGGTTTAGCTGCTTTTCACGGCTGTGTTTATGCGGCTTTACACCCACTTGACTCACTTCCAGACAGATATCAATACATAGGTTTTAAGATTCTTACTAGTCACATATATTCTTGTGCGGTGAATAGGGGGTGTTGAATCCAGTTCACTGAGCAAGGAGTAGGTCTTGTCTATTACATATTGGGTGTATGGAACGGTATCTGAACGAATTTGAAACCCTTGTTTTATGCATCACCCCACCTCACCTTTCCCGTTAAGCAGCCATAGTGTGTTTTCTAAACGTGTGACTCTGTTCTGTTTTGTAATTCAGTTCAAGTGTAGCGGTTTTTACATTCCCTCTATAAGTGATAGCTCATGATAAGTGTCTATTTCTATGTGACTTATTTCACTTAGAATCGTCGTACCTAAATCCACTCATCTTGCTTCTACTAGCCTTATGACATTGATTTCATGTCTGAGTGATATTCCATTGTACATAAGGACCACAACTTCTTTATCCATTTTTCTCTTTCCTGGGATATTTAAGGTGTCATGAAGTGGGAGGTTCTTGTCAACAGAGCAGCCCTAAACTTTGGGGTGCCTGTGACTTGCTGATTTTTAGTTTTCCCAATTTATACGCCCATGAGTGGACGTGCCCTATGATCCCTAAGCTGTGTTTTTTCGATGTTTCAGGACACACCGTACACTTCTCCAGAGTGGCTGTTGGCAATTTACATCCCGCCCATCAGCGTAGCAAGGCTGCCATTTCTCCATGGCCTGTCCTGCATTTCTGGTTTTGACACTTTTTGCAGCATGACCCTTTTGACCGATGGGAAGCGATACTTCTTTGTAGCGCTGATTTGCCTTTCCAGGTTGCTTGGTTGGCCATAAAGGGCGTATGCGTTTTTTCCTGAATATATTCAGGAAAAAACGCATACGCCCTTTTTGGCCAAGGGCATCATTCTCGACGTTTTGCCACTTTTCATGTGCTTTAAAGGCGATTCGAATCTACCTCCTGAAACCTGTTTCCTGTAATTCTGCCTTGCTTTCAAATCCTCTTCGTTGCCTTCCCTCAATATATTTTTGGACGAGAGTTATCATTTATAACTCAGCAGGTTTGTGAATGGCAGTGTCCCTGAGCTCCATTTTTCAACTGGCTTTTTTGGGAGCTGGCCGCAAAAGCGCGGGATTGCCTCAGGCCCTATTCTGCTTCTGGGCGGCAGGCTGAGCCTGTGGTTAATTCTTCTTCCCGATGGGAAAATAGAGTGACCTGTGCCTGTCCCAACACCTAGATCTAGTCTCTCATTCGTTGCCTCTCTTCCCGTTCATCCTCAGGACAAATTGCAACCTGTAGGGAACAGGAGCTTAAAGGTGCTGATTCTCCAAGTAGGGAGATTGCTAGTAAAGTAGCTGGAATGGCGAACCCGAGCACAAGGAGATTAGAAATGAGGTGCGTATTAGAAACCTTTCAAAATCACACGGTGTACCATCTTCTGGGTTTCTCATGCATGTTTTCGATGTAGGAAGATGCCCTTGAACCTGGAGATTTGGGACCCATGGGATGGGTACCAGGCAGTATTACTTTAAAGGGTCTGCGTTTGCTCACACAACCTCACCCAACCTTTCAGCCCCAAGAGTGTCCACCCTTATGTTTCATCCAGCTGTGGGTCTAGATATGGTCAATCCAGGTTGCATCACAGCCTCTGAACGAATTTTGTAAGAATTTCTCTCTCTTTCACTGTCTTTGTTTTACGGGTTTTTAAAAGTAATTTATTTTTATAATGGGGTTTAGCTGCTTTTCACGGCTGTGTTTATGCGGCTTTACACCCACTTGACTCACTTCCAGACAGATATCAATACATAGGTTTTAAGATTCTTACTAGTCACATATATTCTTGTGCGGTGAATAGGGGGTGTTGAATCCAGTTCACTGAGCAAGGAGTAGGTCTTGTCTATTACATATTGGGTGTATGGAACGGTATCTGAACGAATTTGAAACCCTTGTTTTATGCATCACCCCACCTCACCTTTCCCGTTAAGCAGCCATAGTGTGTTTTCTAAACGTGTGACTCTGTTCTGTTTTGTAATTCAGTTCAAGTGTAGCGGTTTTTACATTCCCTCTATAAGTGATAGCTCATGATAAGTGTCTATTTCTGTGTGACTTATTTCACTTAGAATCGTCGTACCTAATTCCACTCATCTTGCTTCTACTAGCCTTATGACATTGATTTCATGTCTGAGTGATATTCCATTGTACATAAGGACCACAACTTCTTTATCCATTTTTCTCTTTCCTGGGATATTTAAGGTGTCATGAAGTGGAGGTTCTTGTCAACAGAGCAGCCCTAAACTTTGGGGTGCCTGTGACTTGCTGATTTTTAGTTTTCCCAATTTATACGCCCATGAGTGGACGTGCCCTATGCTCCCTAAGCTGTGTTTTTTCGATGTTTCAGGACACACCGTACACTTCTCCAGAGTGGCTGTTGGCAATTTACATCCCGCCCATCAGCGTAGCAAGGCTGCCATTTCTCCATGGCCTGTCCTGC
Organism: Eschrichtius robustus; assembly: GCF_028021215.1. Taxonomy (NCBI): domain Eukaryota; kingdom Metazoa; phylum Chordata; class Mammalia; order Artiodactyla; family Eschrichtiidae; genus Eschrichtius; species Eschrichtius robustus. Next base: position 253,632 of record NW_027175161.1, on the reverse strand, counting down.
ATTTCTGGTTTTGACACTTTTTGCAGCATGACCCTTTTGACCGATGGGAAGCGATACTTCTTTGTAGCGCTGATTTGCCTTTCCAGGTTGCTTGGTTGGCCAAAAAGGGCGTATGCGTTTTTTCCTGAATATATTCAGGAAAAAACGCATACGCCCTTTTTGGCCAAGGGCATCATTCTCGACGTTTTGCCACATTTCATGTGCTTTAAAGGCGATTCGAATCTACCTCCTGAAACCTGTTTCCTGTAATTCTGCCTTGCTTTCAAATCCTCTTCGTTGCCTTCCCTCAATATATTTGTGGACGAGAGTTATCATTTATAACTCAGCAGGTTTGTGAATGGCAGTGTCCCTGAGCTCCATTTTTCAACTGGCTTTTTTGGGAGCTGGCCGCAAAAGTGCGGGATTGCCTCAGGCCCTATTCTGCTTCTGGGCGGCAGGCTGAGCCTGTGGTTAATTCTTCTTCCCGATGGGAAAATAGAGTGACCTGTGCCTGTCCCAACACCTAGATCTAGTCTCTCATTCGTTGCCTCTCTTCCCGTTCATCCTAAGGACAAATTGCAACCTGTAGGGAACAGGAGCTTAAAGGTGCTGATTCTCCAAGTAGGGAGATTGCTAGTAAAGTAGCTGGAATGGCGAACCCGAGCACAAGGAGATTAGAAATGAGGTGCGTATTAGAAACCTTTCAAAATCACACGGTGTACCATCTTCTGGGTTTCTCATGCATGTTTTCGATGTAGGAAGATGCCCTTGAACCTGGAGATTTGGGACCCATGGGATGGGTACCAGGCAGTATTACTTTAAAGGGTCTGCGTTTGCTCACACAACCTCACCCAACCTTTCAGCCCCAAGAGTGTCCACCCTTATGTTTCATCCAGCTGTGGGTCTAGATATGGTCAATCCAGGTTGCATCACAGCCTCTGAACGAATTTTGTAAGAATTTCTCTCTCTTTCACTGTCTTTGTTTTACGGGTTTTTAAAAGTAATTTATTTTTATAATGGGGTTTAGCTGCTTTTCCCGGCTGTGTTTATGCGGCTTTACACCCACTTGACTCACTTCCAGACAGATATCAATACATAGGTTTTAAGATTCTTACTAGTCACATATATTCTTGTGCGGTGAATAGGGGGTGTTGAGTCCAGTTCACTGAGCAAGGAGTAGGTCTTGTCTATTACATATTGGGTGTATGGAACGGTATCTGAGCGAATTTGAAACCCTTGTTTTATGCATCACCCCACCTCACCTTTCCCGTTAAGCAGCCATAGTGTGTTTTCTAAACGTGTGACTCTGTTCTGTTTTGTAATTCAGTTCAAGTGTAGCGGTTTTTACATTCCCTCTATAAGTGATAGCTTATGATAAGTGTCTATTTCTGTGTGACTTATTTCACTTAGAATTGTCGTACCTAAATCCACTCATCTTGCTTCTACTAGCCTTATGACATTGATTTCATGTCTGAGTGATATTCCATTGTACATAAGGACCACAACTTCTTTATCCTTTTTTCTCTTTCCTGGGATATTTAAGGTGTCATGAAGTGGAGGTTCTTTTCAACAGAGCAGCCCTAAACATTGGGGTGCCTGTGTTTTGCTGATTTTTAATTTTCCCAATTTATATGCCCATGAGTGGACGTGCCCTATGCTCCCTAAGCTGTGTTTTTTCGATGTTTCAGGACACACCGTACACTTCTCCAGAGTGACTGTTGGCAATTTACATCCCGTCCATCAGCGTAGCAAGGCTGCCATTTCTCCATGGCCTGTCCTGCATTTCTGGTTTTGACACTTTTTGCAGCATGACCCTTTTGACCGATGGGAAGCGAGACTTCTTTGTAGCGCTGATTTGCCTTTCCAGGTTGCTTGGTTGGCCAAAAAGGGCGTATGCGTTTTTTCATGAATATATTCAGGAAAAAACGCATAAGCACTTTTTGGCCAAGGGCATCATTGTTGACGTTTAGCCGCTTTTCATGTGCTTTGAAGGCGATTCGAATCTACCTCCTGAAATCTGTTTCCTGCAATTCTGCCTTGCTTTCAAATCCTCTTCGTTGCCTTCCCTCAATATATCTGTGGATGAGAGTTATCATTTATAACTCTGCGGGTTTGTGAATTGCTGTGTCCCTGAGCTCCATTTTTCAACTCGCTTTTTTGGGAGCTGGCCGCAAAAGCGCGGGATTGCCTCAGGACCTATTCTGCTTCTGGGCGGCAGGCTGAGCCTGTGGTTAATTCTTCTTCCTGATGGGAAAATAGAGTGACCTGTGCCTGTCCCAACACCTAGATCTAGTCTCTCATTCGTTGCCTCTCTTCCCGTTCATCCTCAGGACAAATTGCAACCTGTAGGGAACAGAAGCTTAAAGGTGCTGATTCTCCAAGTAGGGAGATTGCTAGTAAAGTAGCTGGAAAGGCGAACCCGAGCACAAGGAGATGAGAAATGAGGTGCGTATTAGAAACCTTTCAAAATCACACGGTGTACCATCTTCTGGGTTTCTCATGCATGTTTTCGATGTAGGAAGATGCCCTTGAACCTGGAGATTTGGGACCCATGGGATGGGTACCACGCAGTATTACTTTAAAGGGTCTGCGTTTGCTCACCCAACCTCACCCAAACTTTCAGCCCTAAGAGTGTCCCCCCTTATGTCTCATCCAGCTGTGGGTCTAGATATGGTCAATCCAGGTTGCATCACAGCCTCTGAAAGAATTTTGTAAGAATTTCTCTCTCTTTCACTGTCTTTGTTTTACGGGTTTTTAAAAGTAATTTATTTTTATAATGGGGTTTAGCTGCTTTTCACGGCTGTGTTTATGCGGCTTTACACCCACTTGACTCACTTCCAGACAGATATCAATACATAGGATTTAAGATTTTTACTAGTCACATATATTCTTGTGCGGTGAATAGGGGGTGTTGAGTCCAGTTCACTGAGCAAAGAGTAGGTCTTGTCTATTACATATTGGGTGTATGGAACGGTATCTGAGCGAATTTGAAACCCTTGTTTTATGCATCACCCCACCTCACCTTTCCCGTTAAGCAGCCATAGTGTGTTTTCTAAACGTGTGACTCTGTTCTGTTTTGTAATTCAGTTCAAGTGTAGCGGTTTTTACATTCCCTCGATAAGTGATAGCTTATGATAAGTGTCTATTTCTGTGTGACTTATTTCACTTAGAATCGTCGTACCTAAATCCACTCATCTTGCTTCTACTAGCCTTATGACATTGATTTCATGTCTGAGTGATATTCCATTGTACATAAGGACCACAACTTCTTTATCCATTTTTCTCTTTCCTGGGATATTTAAGGTGTCATGAAGTGGAGGTTCTTGTCAACAGAGCAGCCCTAAACATTGGGGTGCCTGTGTCTTGCTGATTTTTAGTTTTCCCAATTTATACGCCCATGAGTGGACGTGCCCTATGCTCCCTAAGCTGTGTTTTTTCGATGTTTCAGGACACACCGTATACTACTCCAGAGTGGCTGTTGGCAATTTACATCCCGCCCATCAGCGTAGCAAGGCTGTCATTTCTCCATGGCCTGTCCTGCATTTCTGGTTTTGACACTTTTTGCAGCATGACCCTTTTGACCGATGGGAAGCGAGACTTCTTTGTAGCGCTGATTTGCCTTTCCAGGTTGCTTGGTTGGCCAAAAAGGGCGTATGCGTTTTTTCCTGAATATATTCAGGAAAAAACGCATACGCCCTTTTTGGCCAAGGGCATCATTCTCGACGTTTTGCCGCTTTTCATGTGCTTTAAAGGCGTTTCGAATCTACCTCCTGAAATCTGTTTCCTGCAATTCTGCCTTGCTTTCAAATCCTTTTCGTTGCCTTCCCTCAATATATCTGTGGATGAGAGTTATCATTTATAACTCTGCGGGTTTGTGAATTGCAGTGTCCCTGAGCTCCATTTTTCAACTCGCTTTTTTGGGAGCTGGCCGCAAAAGCGCGGGATTGCCTCAGGCCCTATTCTGGTTCTGGGCGGCAGGCTGAGCCTGTGGTTAATTCTTCTTCCTGATGGGAAAATAGAGTGACCTGTGCCTGTCCCAACACCTAGATCTAGTCTCTCATTGGTTGCCCCTCTTCCCGTTCATCCTTAGGACAAATTGCAACCTGTAGGAAACAGGAGCTTAAAGGTGCTGATTCTCCAAGTAGGGAGATTACTAGTAAAGTAGCTGGAAAGGCGAACCCGTGCACAAGGAGATGAGAAATGAGGTGCGTATTAGAAACCTTTCAAAATCACACGGTGTACCATCTTCTGGGTTTCTCATGCATGTTTTCGATGTAGGAAGATGCCCTTGAACCTGGAGATTTGGGACCCATGGGATGGGTACCAGGCAGTATTACTTTAAAGGGTCTGCGTTTGCTCACCCAACCTCACCCAACCTTTCAGTCCCAAGAGTGTCCACCCTTATGTCTCATCCAGCTGTGTGTCTAGATATGGTCAATCCAGGTTGCATCACACCCTCTGAACGAATTTTGTAAGAATTTCTCTCTCTTTCACTGTCTTTGTTTTACGGGTTTTCAAAAGTAATTTATTTTTATAATGGGGTTTAGCTGCTTTTCACGGCTGTGTTTATGCGGCTTTACACCCACTTGACTCACTTCCAGACAGATATCAATACATAGGTTTTAAGATTCTTACTAGTCACATATATTCTTGTGCGGTGAATAGGGGGTGTTGAGTCCAGTTCACTGAGCAAGGAGTAGGTCTTGTCTATTACATATTGGGTGTATGGAACGGTATCTGAGCGAATTTGAAACCCTTGTTTTATACATCACCCCACCTCACCTTTCCCGTTAAGCAGCCATAGTGTGCTTTCTAAACGTGTGACTCTGTTCTGTTTTGTAATTCAGTTCAAATGTAGCGGTTTTTACATTCCCTCTATAAGTGATAGCTTATGATAAGTGTCTATTTCTGTGTGACTTATTTCACTTAGAATCGTCGTACCTAAATCCACTCATCTTGCTTCTACTAGCCTTATGACATTGATTTCATGTCTGAGTGATATTCCATTGTACATAAGGACCACAACTTCTTTATCCATTTTTCTCTTTCCTGGGATATTTAAGGTGTCATGAAGTGGAGGTTCTTGTCAACAGAGCAGCCCTAAACTTTGGGGTGCCTGTGTCTTGCTGATTTTTAATTTTCTCAATTTATACGCCCATGAGTGGACGTGCCCTATGCTCCCTAAGCTGTGTTTTTTCGATGTTTCAGGACACACCGTACACTTCTCCAGAGTGACTGTTGGCAATTTACATCCCGTCCATCAGCGTAGCAAGGCTGCCATTTCTCCATGGCCTGTCCTGCATTTCTGGTTTTGACACTTTTTGCAGCATGACCCTTTTGACCGATGGGAAGCGAGACTTCTTTGGAGCGCTGATTTGCCTTTCCAGGTTGCTTGGTTGGCCAAAAAGGGCGTATGCGTTTTTTCCTGAATATATTCAGGAAAAAACGCATACGCCCTTTTTGGCCAAGGGCATCATTCTCGACGTTTTGCCGCTTTTCATGTGCTTTAAAGGCGTTTCGAATCTACCTCCTGAAATCTGTTTCCTGCAATTCTGCCTTGCTTTCAAATCCTCTTCGTTGCCTTCCCTCAATATATCTGTGGATGAGAGTTATCATTTATAACTCTGCGGGTTTGTGAATTGCAGTGTCCCTGAGCTCCATTTTTCAACTCGCTTTTTTGGGAGCTGGCCGCAAAAGCGCGGGATTGCCTCAGGCCCTATTCTGCTTCTGGGCCGAAGGCTGAGCCTGTGGTTAATTCTTCTTCCTGATGGGAAAATAGAGTGACCTGTGCCTGTCCCAACACTAGATCTAGTCTCTCATTGGTTGCCCCTCTTCCCGTTCATCCTTAGGACAAATTGCAACCTGTAGGAAACAGGAGCTTAAAGGTGCTGATTCTCCAAGTAGGGAGATTGCTAGTAAAGTAGCTGGAAAGGCGAACCCGTGCACAAGGAGATGAGAAATGAGGTGCGTATTAGAAACCTTTCAAAATCACACGGTGTACCATCTTCTGGGTTTCTCATGCATGTTTTCGATGTAGGAAGATGCCCTTGAACCTGGAGATTTGGGACCCATGGGATGGGTACCAGGCAGTATTACTTTAAAGGGTCTGCGTTTGCTCACCCAACCTCACCCAACCTTTCAGTCCCAAGAGTGTCCACCCTTATGTCTCATCCAGCTGTGTGTCTAGATATGGTCAATCCAGGTTGCATCACACCCTCTGAACGAATTTTGTAAGAATTTCTCTCTCTTTCACTGTCTTTGTTTTACGGGTTTTCAAAAGTAATTTATTTTTATAATGGGGTTTAGCTGCTTTTCACGGCTGTGTTTATGCGGCTTTACACCCACTTGACTCACTTCCAGACAGATATCAATACATAGGTTTTAAGAGTCTTACTAGTCACATATATTCTTGTGCGGTGAATAGGGGGTGTTCAGTCCAGTTCACTGAGCAAGGAGTAGGTCTTGTCTATTACATATTGGGTGTATGGAACGGTATCTGAGCGAATTTGAAACCCTTGTTTTATACATCACCCCACCTCACCTTTCCCGTTAAGCAGCCATAGTGTGCTTTCTAAACGTGTGACTCTGTTCTGTTTTGTAATTCAGTTCAAATGTAGCGGTTTTTACATTCCCTCTATAAGTGATAGCTTATGATAAGTGTCTATTTCTGTGTGACTTATTTCACTTAGAATCGTCGTACCTAAATCCACTCATCTTGCTTCTACTAGCCTTATGACATTGATTTCATGTCTGAGTGATATTCCATTGTACATAAGGACCACAACTTCTTTATCCATTTTTCTCTTTCCTGGGATATTTAAGGTGTCATGAAGTGGAGGTTCTTGTCAACAGAGCAGCCCTAAACTTTGGGGTGCCTGTGTCTTGCTGATTTTTAATTTTCTCAATTTATACGCCCATGAGTGGACGTGCCCTATGCTCCCTAAGCTGTGTTTTTTCGATGTTTCAGGACACACCGTACACTTCTCCAGAGTGACTGTTGGCAATTTACATCCCGTCCAACAGCGTAGCAAGGCTGCCATTTCTCCATGGCCTGTCCTGCATTTCTGGTTTTGATACTTTTTGCAGCATGACCCTTTTGACCGATGGGAAGCGAGACTTCTTTGTAGCGCAGATTTGCCTTTCCAGGTTGCTTGGTTGGCCAAAAAGGGCGTATGCGTTTTTTCCTGAATATATTCAGGAAAAAACGCATACGCCCTTTTTGGCCAAGGGCATCATTCTCGACGTTTTGCCGCTTTTCATGTGCTTAAAAGGCGATTCGAATCTACCTCCTGAAATCTGTTTCCTGCAATTCTGCCTTGCTATCAAATCCTCTTCGTTGCCTTCCCTCAATATATCTGTGGATGAGAGTTATCATTTATAACTCTGCGGGTTTGTGAATTGCAGTGTCCCTGAGCTCCATTTTTCAACTCGCTTTTTTGGGAGCTGGCCGCAAAAGCGCGGGATTGCCTCAGGCCCTATTCTGCTTCTTGACGGCAGGCTGAGCCTGTGGTTAATTCTTCTTCCTGATGGGAAAATAGAGTGACCTGTGCCTGTCCCAACACCTAGATCTAGTCTCTCATTGGTTGCCCCTCTTCCCGTTCATCCTCAGGACAAATTGCAACCTGTAGGGAACAGGAGCTTAAAGGTGCTGATTCTCCAAGTAGGGAGATTGCTTGTAAAGTAGCTGGAAAGGCGAACCCGAGCACAAGGGGATGAGAAATGAGGTGCGTTTTAGAAACCTTTCAAAATCACACAGTGTACCAACTTCTGGGTTTCTCATGCATGTTTTTGATGTAGGAAGATGCCCTTGAACCTGGAGATTTGGGACCCATGGGATGGGTACCAGGCAGTATTACTTTAAAGGGTCTGCGTTTGCTCACCCAACCTCACCCAACCTTTCAGCCCCAAGAGTGTCCACCCTTATGTCTCATCCAGCTGTGGGTCTAGATATGGTCAATCCAGGTTGCATCACAGCCTCTGAACGAATTTTGTAAGAATTTCTCTCTCTTTCACTGTCTTTGTTTTACGGGTTTTTAAAAGTAATTTATTTTTATAATGGGGTTTAGCTGCTTTTCATGGCTGTGTTAATGCGGCTTTACACCCACTTGACTCACTTCCAGACAGATATCAATACATCGGTTTTAAGATTCTTACTAGTCACATATATTCTTGTGCGGTGAATAGGGGGTGTTGAATCCAGTTCACTGAGCAAGGAGTAGGTCTTGTCTATTACATATTGGGTGTATGGAACGGTATCTGAGCGAATTTGAAACCCTTGTTTTATGCATCACCCCACCTCACCTTTCCCGTTAAGCAGCCATAGTGTGTTTTCTAAACGTGTGACTCTGTTCTGTTTTGTAATTCAGTTCAAGTGTAGCGGTTTTTACATTCCCTCTATAAGTGATAGCTTATAAGTGTCTTTTTCTGTGTGACTTATTTCACTTAGGATCATCGTACCTAAATCCACTCATCTTGCTTCTACTAGCCTTATGACATTGATTTCATGTCTGAGTGATATTCCATTGTACATAAGGACCACAACTTCTTTATCCATTTTTCTCTTTCCTGGGATATTTTAGGTGTCATGAAGTGGAGGTTCTTGTCAACAGAGCAGCCCTAAACTTTGGGGTGCCTGTGTCTTGCTGATTTTTAGTTTTCCCAATTTATACGCCCATGAGTGGACGTGCCCTATACTCCCTAAGCTGTGTTTTTTTCGATGTTTCAGGACACACCGTACACTTCTCCAGAGTGGCTGTTGGCAATTTACATCCCACCCATCAGCGTAGCAAGGCTGCCATTTCTCCAAGGCCTGTCCTGCATTTCTGGTTTTGACACTTTTTGCAGCATGACCCTTTTGACCGATGGGAAGCGAGACTTCTTTGGAGCGCTGATTTGCCTTTCCAGGTTGCTTGGTTGGCCAAAAAGGGCGTATGCGTTTTTTCCTGAATATATTCAGGAAAAAACGCATACGCCCTTTTTGGCCAAGGGCATCATTCTCGACGTTTTGCCGCTTTTCATGTGCTTTAAAGGCGTTTCGAATCTACCTCCTGAAATCTGTTTCCTGCAATTCTGCCTTGCTTTCAAATCCTCTTCGTTGCCTTCCCTCAATATATCTGTGGATGAGAGTTATCATTTATAACTCTGCGGGTTTGTGAATTGCAGTGTCCCTGAGCTCCATTTTTCAACTCGCTTTTTTGGGAGCTGGCCGCAAAAGCGCGGGATTGCCTCAGGCCCTATTCTGCTTCTGGGCCGAAGGCTGAGCCTGTGGTTAATTCTTCTTCCTGATGGGAAAATAGAGTGACCTGTGCCTGTCCCAACACTAGATCTAGTCTCTCATTGGTTGCCCCTCTTCCCGTTCATCCTTAGGACAAATTGCAACCTGTAGGAAACAGGAGCTTAAAGGTGCTGATTCTCCAAGTAGGGAGATTGCTAGTAAAGTAGCTGGAAAGGCGAACCCGTGCACAAGGAGATGAGAAATGAGGTGCGTATTAGAAACCTTTCAAAATCACACGGTGTACCATCTTCTGGGTTTCTCATGCATGTTTTCGATGTAGGAAGATGCCCTTGAACCTGGAGATTTGGGACCCATGGGATGGGTACCAGGCAGTATTACTTTAAAGGGTCTGCGTTTGCTCACCCAACCTCACCCAACCTTTCAGTCCCAAGAGTGTCCACCCTTATGTCTCATCCAGCTGTGTGTCTAGATATGGTCAATCCAGGTTGCATCACACCCTCTGAACGAATTTTGTAAGAATTTCTCTCTCTTTCACTGTCTTTGTTTTACGGGTTTTCAAAAGTAATTTATTTTTATAATGGGGTTTAGCTGCTTTTCACGGCTGTGTTTATGCGGCTTTACACCCACTTGACTCACTTCCAGACAGATATCAATACATAGGTTTTAAGATTCTTACTAGTCACATATATTCTTGTGCGGTGAATAGGGGGTGTTCAGTCCAGTTCACTGAGCAAGGAGTAGGTCTTGTCTATTACATATTGGGTGTATGGAACGGTATCTGAGCGAATTTGAAACCCTTGTTTTATACATCACCCCACCTCACCTTTCCCGTTAAGCAGCCATAGTGTGCTTTCTAAACGTGTGACTCTGTTCTGTTTTGTAATTAAGTTCAAATGTAGCGGTTTTTACATTCCCTCTATAAGTGATAGCTTATGATAAGTGTCTATTTCTGTGTGACTTATTTCACTTAGAATGGTCGTACCTAAATCCACTCATCTTGCTTCTACTAGCCTTATGACATTGATTTCATGTCTGAGTGATATTCCATTGTACATAAGGACCACAACTTCTTTATCCATTTTTCTCTTTCCTGGGATATTTAAGGTGTCATGAAGTGGAGGTTCTTGTCAACAGAGCAGCCCTAAACTTTGGGGTGCCTGTGTCTTGCTGATTTTTAATTTTCTCAATTTATACGCCCATGAGTGGACGTGCCCTATGCTCCCTAAGCTGTGTTTTTTCGATGTTTCAGGACACACCGTACACTTCTCCAGAGTGACTGTTGGCAATTTACATCCCGTCCAACAGCGTAGCAAGGCTGCCATTTCTCCATGGCCTGTCCTGCATTTCTGGTTTTGACACTTTTTGCAGCATGACCCTTTTGACCGATGGGAAGCGAGACTTCTTTGTAGCGCAGATTTGCCTTTCCAGGTTGCTTGGTTGGCCAAAAAGGGCGTATGCGTTTTTTCCTGAATATATTCAGGAAAAAACGCATACGCCCTTTTTGGCCAAGGGCATCATTCTCGACGTTTTGCCGCTTTTCATGTGCTTAAAAGGCGATTCGAATCTACCTCCTGAAATCTGTTTCCTGCAATTCTGCCTTGCTATCAAATCCTCTTCGTTGCCTTCCCTCAATATATCTGTGGATGAGAGTTATCATTTATAACTCTGCGGGTTTGTGAATTGCAGTGTCCCTGAGCTCCATTTTTCAACTCGCTTTTTTGGGAGCTGGCCGCAAAAGCGCGGGATTGCCTCAGGCCCTATTCTGCTTCTTGACGGCAGGCTGAGCCTGTGGTTAATTCTTCTTCCTGATGGGAAAATAGAGTGACCTGTGCCTGTCCCAACACCTAGATCTAGTCTCTCATTGGTTGCCCCTCTTCCCGTTCATCCTCAGGACAAATTGCAACCTGTAGGGAACAGGAGCTTAAAGGTGCTGATTCTCCAAGTAGGGAGATTGCTTGTAAAGTAGCTGGAAAGGCGAACCCGAGCACAAGGGGATGAGAAATGAGGTGCGTTTTAGAAACCTTTCAAAATCACACAGTGTACCAACTTCTGGGTTTCTCATGCATGTTTTCGATGTAGGAAGATGCCCTTGAACCTGGAGATTTGGGACCCATGGGATGGGTACCAGGCAGTATTACTTTAAAGGGTCTGCGTTTGCTCACCCAACCTCACCCAACCTTTCAGCCCCAAGAGTGTCCACCCTTATGTCTCATCCAGCTGTGGGTCTAGATATGGTCAATCCAGGTTGCATCACAGCCTCTGAACGAATTTTGTAAGAATTTCTCTCTCTTTCACTGTCTTTGTTTTACGGGTTTTTAAAAGTAATTTATTTTTATAATGGGGTTTAGCTGCTTTTCATGGCTGTGTTAATGCGGCTTTACACCCACTTGACTCACTTCCAGACAGATATCAATACATCGGTTTTAAGATTCTTACTAGTCACATATATTCTTGTGCGGTGAATAGGGGGTGTTGAATCCAGTTCACTGAGCAAGGAGTAGGTCTTGTCTATTACATATTGGGTGTATGGAACGGTATCTGAGCGAATTTGAAACCCTTGTTTTATGCATCACCCCACCTCACCTTTCCCGTTAAGCAGCCATAGTGTGTTTTCTAAACGTGTGACTCTGTTCTGTTTTGTAATTCAGTTCAAGTGTAGCGGTTTTTACATTCCCTCTATAAGTGATAGCTTATGATAAGTGTCTATTTCTGTGTGACTTATTTCACTTAGAATCGTCGTACCTAAATCCACTCATCTTGCTTCTACTAGCCTTATGACATTGATTTCATGTCTGAGTGATATTCCATTGTACATAAGGACCACAACTTCTTTATCCATTTTTCTCTTTCCTGGGATATTTAAGGTGTCATGAAGTGGAGGTTCTTGTCAACAGAGCAGCCCTAAACTTTGGGGTGCCTGTGTCTTGCTGATTTTTAATTTTCTCAATTTATACGCCCATGAGTGGACGTGCCCTATGCTCCCTAAGCTGTGTTTTTTCGATGTTTCAGGACACACCGTACACTTCTCCAGAGTGACTGTTGGCAATTTACATCCCGTCCAACAGCGTAGCAAGGCTGCCATTTCTCCATGGCCTGTCCTGCATTTCTGGTTTTGACACTTTTTGCAGCATGACCCTTTTGACCGATGGGAAGCGAGACTTCTTTGTAGCGCAGATTTGCCTTTCCAGGTTGCTTGGTTGGCCAAAAAGGGCGTATGCGTTTTTTCCTGAATATATTCAGGAAAAAACGCATACGCCCTTTTTGGCCAAGGGCATCATTCTCGACGTTTTGCCGCTTTTCATGTGCTTAAAAGGCGATTCGAATCTACCTCCTGAAATCTGTTTCCTGCAATTCTGCCTTGCTATCAAATCCTCTTCGTTGCCTTCCCTCAATATATCTGTGGATGAGAGTTATCATTTATAACTCTGCGGGTTTGTGAATTGCAGTGTCCCTGAGCTCCATTTTTCAACTCGCTTTTTTGGGAGCTGGCCGCAAAAGCGCGGGATTGCCTCAGGCCCTATTCTGCTTCTTGACGGCAGGCTGAGCCTGTGGTTAATTCTTCTTCCTGATGGGAAAATAGAGTGACCTGTGCCTGTCCCAACACCTAGATCTAGTCTCTCATTGGTTGCCCCTCTTCCCGTTCATCCTCAGGACAAATTGCAACCTGTAGGGAACAGGAGCTTAAAGGTGCTGATTCTCCAAGTAGGGAGATTGCTTGTAAAGTAGCTGGAAAGGCGAACCCGAGCACAAGGGGATGAGAAATGAGGTGCGTTTTAGAAACCTTTCAAAATCACACAGTGTACCAACTTCTGGGTTTCTCATGCATGTTTTTGATGTAGGAAGATGCCCTTGAACCTGGAGATTTGGGACCCATGGGATGGGTACCAGGCAGTATTACTTTAAAGGGTCTGCGTTTGCTCACCCAACCTCACCCAACCTTTCAGCCCCAAGAGTGTCCACCCTTATGTCTCATCCAGCTGTGGGTCTAGATATGGTCAATCCAGGTTGCATCACAGCCTCTGAACGAATTTTGTAAGAATTTCTCTCTCTTTCACTGTCTTTGTTTTACGGGTTTTTAAAAGTAATTTATTTTTATAATGGGGTTTAGCTGCTTTTCATGGCTGTGTTAATGCGGCTTTACACCCACTTGACTCACTTCCAGACAGATATCAATACATCGGTTTTAAGATTCTTACTAGTCACATATATTCTTGTGCGGTGAATAGGGGGTGTTGAATCCAGTTCACTGAGCAAGGAGTAGGTCTTGTCTATTACATATTGGGTGTATGGAACGGTATCTGAGCGAATTTGAAACCCTTGTTTTATGCATCACCCCACCTCACCTTTCCCGTTAAGCAGCCATAGTGTGTTTTCTAAACGTGTGACTCTGTTCTGTTTTGTAATTCAGTTCAAGTGTAGCGGTTTTTACATTCCCTCTATAAGTGATAGCTTATAAGTGTCTTTTTCTGTGTGACTTATTTCACTTAGGATCATCGTACCTAAATCCACTCATCTTGCTTCTACTAGCCTTATGACATTGATTTCATGTCTGAGTGATATTCCATTGTACATAAGGACCACAACTTCTTTATCCATTTTTCTCTTTCCTGGGATATTTTAGGTGTCATGAAGTGGAGGTTCTTGTCAACAGAGCAGCCCTAAACTTTGGGGTGCCTGTGTCTTGCTGATTTTTAGTTTTCCCAATTTATACGCCCATGAGTGGACGTGCCCTATACTCCCTAAGCTGTGTTTTTTCGATGTTTCAGGACACACCGTACACTTCTCCAGAGTGGCTGTTGGCAATTTACATCCCACCCATCAGCGTAGCAAGCCTGCCATTTCTCCAAGGCCTGTCCTGCATTTCTGGTTTTGACACTTTTTGCAGCATGACCCTTTTGACCGATGGGAAGCGAGACTTCTTTGGAGCGCTGATTTGCCTTTCCAGGTTGCTTGGTTGGCCAAAAAGGGCGTATGCGTTTTTTCCTGAATATATTCAGGAAAAAACGCATACGCCCTTTTTGGCCAAGGGCATCATTCTCGACGTTTTGCCGCTTTTCATGTGCTTTAAAGGCGTTTTGAATCTACCTCCTGAAATCTGTTTCCTGCAATTCTGCCTTGCTTTCAAATCCTCTTCGTTGCCTTCCCTCAATATATCTGTGGATGAGAGTTATCATTTATAACTCTGCGGGTTTGTGAATTGCAGTGTCCCTGAGCTCCATTTTTCAACTCGCTTTTTTGGGAGCTGGCCGCAAAAGCGCGGGATTGCCTCAGGCCCTATTCTGCTTCTGGGCCGAAGGCTGAGCCTGTGGTTAATTCTTCTTCCTGATGGGAAAATAGAGTGACCTGTGCCTGTCCCAACACTAGATCTAGTCTCTCATTGGTTGCCCCTCTTCCCGTTCATCCTTAGGACAAATTGCAACCTGTAGGAAACAGGAGCTTAAAGGTGCTGATTCTCCAAGTAGGGAGATTGCTAGTAAAGTATCTGGAAAGGCGAACCCGTGCACAAGGAGATGAGAAATGAGGTGCGTATTAGAAACCTTTCAAAATCACACGGTGTACCATCTTCTGGGTTTCTCATGCATGTTTTCGATGTAGGAAGATGCCCTTGAACCTGGAGATTTGGGACCCATGGGATGGGTACCAGGCAGTATTACTTTAAAGGGTCTGCGTTTGCTCACCCAACCTCACCCAACCTTTCAGTCCCAAGAGTGTCCACCCTTATGTCTCATCCAGCTGTGTGTCTAGATATGGTCAATCCAGGTTGCATCACACCCTCTGAACGAATTTTGTAAGAATTTCTCTCTCTTTCACTGTCTTTGTTTTACGGGTTTTCAAAAGTAATTTATTTTTATAATGGGGTTTAGCTGCTTTTCACGGCTGTGTTTATGCGGCTTTACACCCACTTGACTCACTTCCAGACAGATATCAATACATAGGTTTTAAGATTCTTACTAGTCACATATATTCTTGTGCGGTGAATAGGGGGTGTTCAGTCCAGTTCACTGAGCAAGGAGTAGGTCTTGTCTATTACATATTGGGTGTATGGAACGGTATCTGAGCGAATTTGAAACCCTTGTTTTATACATCACCCCACCTCACCTTTCCCGTTAAGCAGCCATAGTGTGCTTTCTAAACGTGTGACTCTGTTCTGTTTTGTAATTCAGTTCAAATGTAGCGGTTTTTACATTCCCTCTATAAGTGATAGCTTATGATAAGTGTCTATTTCTGTGTGACTTATTTCACTTAGAATGGTCGTACCTAAATCCACTCATCTTGCTTCTACTAGCCTTATGACATTGATTTCATGTCTGAGTGATATTCCATTGTACATAAGGACCACAACTTCTTTATCCATTTTTCTCTTTCCTGGGATATTTAAGGTGTCATGAAGTGGAGGTTCTTGTCAACAGAGCAGCCCTAAACTTTGGGGTGCCTGTGTCTTGCTGATTTTTAATTTTCTCAATTTATACGCCCATGAGTGGACGTGCCCTATGCTCCCTAAGCTGTGTTTTTTCGATGTTTCAGGACACACCGTACACTTCTCCAGAGTGACTGTTGGCAATTTACATCCCGTCCAACAGCGTAGCAAGGCTGCCATTTCTCCATGGCCTGTCCTGCATTTCTGGTTTTGACACTTTTTGCAGCATGACCCTTTTGACCGATGGGAAGCGAGACTTCTTTGTAGCGCAGATTTGCCTTTCCAGGTTGCTTGGTTGGCCAAAAAGGGCGTATGCGTTTTTTCCTGAATATATTCAGGAAAAAACGCATACGCCCTTTTTGGCCAAGGGCATCATTCTCGACGTTTTGCCGCTTTTCATGTGCTTAAAAGGCGATTCGAATCTACCTCCTGAAATCTGTTTCCTGCAATTCTGCCTTGCTATCAAATCCTCTTCGTTGCCTTCCCTCAATATATCTGTGGATGAGAGTTATCATTTATAACTCTGCGGGTTTGTGAATTGCAGTGTCCCTGAGCTCCATTTTTCAACTTGCTTTTTTGGGAGCTGGCCGCAAAAGCGCGGGATTGCCTCAGGCCCTATTCTGCTTCTTGACTGCAGGCTGAGCCTGTGGTTAATTCTTCTTCCTGATGGGAAAATAGAGTGACCTGTGCCTGTCCCAACACCTAGATCTAGTCTCTCATTGGTTGCCCCTCTTCCCGTTCATCCTCAGGACAAATTGCAACCTGTAGGGAACAGGAGCTTAAAGGTGCTGATTCTCCAAGTAGGGAGATTGCTTGTAAAGTAGCTGGAAAGGCGAACCCGAGCACAAGGGGATGAGAAATGAGGTGCGTTTTAGAAACCTTTCAAAATCACACAGTGTACCAACTTCTGGGTTTCTCATGCATGTTTTCGATGTAGGAAGATGCCCTTGAACCTGGAGATTTGGGACCCATGGGATGGGTACCAGGCAGTATTACTTTAAAGGGTCTGCGTTTGCTCACCCAACCTCACCCAACCTTTCAGCCCCAAGAGTGTCCACCCTTATGTCTCATCCAGCTGTGGGTCTAGATATGGTCAATCCAGGTTGCATCACAGCCTCTGAACGAATTTTGTAAGAATTTCTCTCTCTTTCACTGTCTTTGTTTTACGGGTTTTTAAAAGTAATTTATTTTTATAATGGGGTTTAGCTGCTTTTCATGGCTGTGTTAATGCGGCTTTACACCCACTTGACTCACTTCCAGACAGATATCAATACATCGGTTTTAAGATTCTTACTAGTCACATATATTCTTGTGCGGTGAATAGGGGGTGTTGAATCCAGTTCAATGAGCAAGGAGTAGGTCTTGTCTATTACATATTGGGTGTATGGAACGGTATCTGAGCGAATTTGAAACCCTTGTTTTATGCATCACCCCACCTCACCTTTCCCGTTAAGCAGCCATATTGTGTTTTCTAAACGTGTGACTCTGTTCTGTTTTGTAATTCAGTTCAAGTGTAGCGGTTTTTACATTCCCTCTATAAGTGATAGCTTATAAGTGTCTTTTTCTGTGTGACTTATTTCACTTAGGATCATCGTACCTAAATCCACTCATCTTGCTTCTACTAGCCTTATGACATTGATTTCATGTCTGAGTGATATTCCATTGTACATAAGGACCACAACTTCTTTATCCATTTTTCTCTTTCCTGGGATATTTTAGGTGTCATGAAGTGGAGGTTCTTGTCAACAGAGCAGCCCTAAACTTTGGGGTGCCTGTGTCTTGCTGATTTTTAGTTTTCCCAATTTATACGCCCATGAGTGGACGTGCCCTATACTCCCTAAGCTGTGTTTTTTCGATGTTTCAGGACACACCGTACACTTCTCCAGAGTGGCTGTTGGCAATTTACATCCCACCCATCAGCGTAGCAAGCCTGCCATTTCTCCAAGGCCTGTCCTGCATTTCTGGTTTTGACACTTTTTGCAGCATGACCCTTTTGACCGATGGGAAGCGAGACTTCTTTGGAGCGCTGATTTGCCTTTCCAGGTTGCTTGGTTGGCCAAAAAGGGCGTATGCGTTTTTTCCTGAATATATTCAGGAAAAAACGCATACGCCCTTTTTGGCCAAGGGCATCATTCTCGACGTTTTGCCGCTTTTCATGTGCTTTAAAGGCGTTTTGAATCTACCTCCTGAAATCTGTTTCCTGCAATTCTGCCTTGCTTTCAAATCCTCTTCGTTGCCTTCCCTCAATATATCTGTGGATGAGAGTTATCATTTATAACTCTGCGGGTTTGTGAATTGCAGTGTCCCTGAGCTCCATTTTTCAACTCGCTTTTTTGGGAGCTGGCCGCAAAAGCGCGGGATTGCCTCAGGCCCTATTCTGCTTCTGGGCCGAAGGCTGAGCCTGTGGTTAATTCTTCTTCCTGATGGGAAAATAGAGTGACCTGTGCCTGTCCCAACACTAGATCTAGTCTCTCATTGGTTGCCCCTCTTCCCGTTCATCCTTAGGACAAATTGCAACCTGTAGGAAACAGGAGCTTAAAGGTGCTGATTCTCCAAGTAGGGAGATTGCTAGTAAAGTATCTGGAAAGGCGAACCCGTGCACAAGGAGATGAGAAATGAGGTGCGTATTAGAAACCTTTCAAAATCACACGGTGTACCATCTTCTGGGTTTCTCATGCATGTTTTCGATGTAGGAAGATGCCCTTGAACCTGGAGATTTGGGACCCATGGGATGGGTACCAGGCAGTATTACTTTAAAGGGTCTGCGTTTGCTCACCCAACCTCACCCAACCTTTCAGTCCCAAGAGTGTCCACCCTTATGTCTCATCCAGCTGTGTGTCTAGATATGGTCAATCCAGGTTGCATCACACCCTCTGAACGAATTTTGTAAGAATTTCTCTCTCTTTCACTGTCTTTGTTTTACGGGTTTTCAAAAGTAATTTATTTTTATAATGGGGTTTAGCTGCTTTTCACGGCTGTGTTTATGCGGCTTTACACCCACTTGACTCACTTCCAGACAGATATCAATACATAGGTTTTAAGATTCTTACTAGTCACATATATTCTTGTGCGGTGAATAGGGGGTGTTCAGTCCAGTTCACTGAGCAAGGAGTAGGTCTTGTCTATTACATATTGGGTGTATGGAACGGTATCTGAGCGAATTTGAAACCCTTGTTTTATACATCACCCCACCTCACCTTTCCCGTTAAGCAGCCATAGTGTGCTTTCTAAACGTGTGACTCTGTTCTGTTTTGTAATTCAGTTCAAATGTAGCGGTTTTTACATTCCCTCTATAAGTGATAGCTTATGATAAGTGTCTATTTCTGTGTGACTTATTTCACTTAGAATGGTCGTACCTAAATCCACTCATCTTGCTTCTACTAGCCTTATGACATTGATTTCATGTCTGAGTGATATTCCATTGTACATAAGGACCACAACTTCTTTATCCATTTTTCTCTTTCCTGGGATATTTAAGGTGTCATGAAGTGGAGGTTCTTGTCAACAGAGCAGCCCTAAACTTTGGGGTGCCTGTGTCTTGCTGATTTTTAATTTTCTCAATTTATACGCCCATGAGTGGACGTGCCCTATGCTCCCTAAGCTGTGTTTTTTCGATGTTTCAGGACACACCGTACACTTCTCCAGAGTGACTGTTGGCAATTTACATCCCGTCCAACAGCGTAGCAAGGCTGCCATTTCTCCATGGCCTGTCCTGCATTTCTGGTTTTGACACTTTTTGCAGCATGACCCTTTTGACCGATGGGAAGCGAGACTTCTTTGTAGCGCAGATTTGCCTTTCCAGGTTGCTTGGTTGGCCAAAAAGGGCGTATGCGTTTTTTCCTGAATATATTCAGGAAAAAACGCATACGCCCTTTTTGGCCAAGGGCATCATTCTCGACGTTTTGCCGCTTTTCATGTGCTTAAAAGGCGATTCGAATCTACCTCCTGAAATCTGTTTCCTGCAATTCTGCCTTGCTATCAAATCCTCTTCGTTGCCTTCCCTCAATATATCTGTGGATGAGAGTTATCATTTATAACTCTGCGGGTTTGTGAATTGCAGTGTCCCTGAGCTCCATTTTTCAACTTGCTTTTTTGGGAGCTGGCCGCAAAAGCGCGGGATTGCCTCAGGCCCTATTCTGCTTCTTGACTGCAGGCTGAGCCTGTGGTTAATTCTTCTTCCTGATGGGAAAATAGAGTGACCTGTGCCTGTCCCAACACCTAGATCTAGTCTCTCATTGGTTGCCCCTCTTCCCGTTCATCCTCAGGACAAATTGCAACCTGTAGGGAACAGGAGCTTAAAGGTGCTGATTCTCCAAGTAGGGAGATTGCTTGTAAAGTAGCTGGAAAGGCGAACCCGAGCACAAGGGGATGAGAAATGAGGTGCGTTTTAGAAACCTTTCAAAATCACACAGTGTACCAACTTCTGGGTTTCTCATGCATGTTTTCGATGTAGGAAGATGCCCTTGAACCTGGAGATTTGGGACCCATGGGATGGGTACCAGGCAGTATTACTTTAAAGGGTCTGCGTTTGCTCACCCAACCTCACCCAACCTTTCAGCCCCAAGAGTGTCCACCCTTATGTCTCATCCAGCTGTGGGTCTAGATATGGTCAATCCAGGTTGCATCACAGCCTCTGAACGAATTTTGTAAGAATTTCTCTCTCTTTCACTGTCTTTGTTTTACGGGTTTTTAAAAGTAATTTATTTTTATAATGGGGTTTAGCTGCTTTTCATGGCTGTGTTAATGCGGCTTTACACCCACTTGACTCACTTCCAGACAGATATCAATACATCGGTTTTAAGATTCTTACTAGTCACATATATTCTTGTGCGGTGAATAGGGGGTGTTGAATCCAGTTCACTGAGCAAGGAGTAGGTCTTGTCTATTACATATTGGGTGTATGGAACGGTATCTGAGCGAATTTGAAACCCTTGTTTTATGCATCACCCCACCTCACCTTTCCCGTTAAGCAGCCATATTGTGTTTTCTAAACGTGTGACTCTGTTCTGTTTTGTAATTCAGTTCAAGTGTAGCGGTTTTTACATTCCCTCTATAAGTGATAGCTTATAAGTGTCTTTTTCTGTGTGACTTATTTCACTTAGGATCATCGTACCTAAATCCACTCATCTTGCTTCTACTAGCCTTATGACATTGATTTCATGTCTGAGTGATATTCCATTGTACATAAGGACCACAACTTCTTTATCCATTTTTCTCTTTCCTGGGATATTTTAGGTGTCATGAAGTGGAGGTTCTTGTCAACAGAGCAGCCCTAAACTTTGGGGTGCCTGTGTCTTGCTGATTTTTAGTTTTCCCAATTTATACGCCCATGAGTGGACGTGCCCTATACTCCCTAAGCTGTGTTTTTTCGATGTTTCAGGACACACCGTACACTTCTCCAGAGTGGCTGTTGGCAATTTACATCCCACCCATCAGCGTAGCAAGGCTGCCATTTCTCCAAGGCCTGTCCTGCATTTCTGGTTTTGACACTTTTTGCAGCATGACCCTTTTGACCGATGGGAAGCGAGACTTCTTTGGAGCGCTGATTTGCCTTTCCAGGTTGCTTGGTTGGCCAAAAAGGGCGTATGCGTTTTTTCCTGAATATATTCAGGAAAAAACGCATACGCCCTTTTTGGCCAAGGGCATCATTGTCGACGTTTTGCCGCTTTTCATGTGTTTTAAACGCGATTTGAATATACCTCCTGAAATCTGTTTCCTGCAATTCTGCCTTGCTTTCAAATCCTCTTCGTTGCCTTCCCTCAATATATCTGTGGATGAGAGTTATCATTTATAACTCTGCGGGTTTGTGAATTGCAGTGTCCCTGAGATCCATTTTTCAACTCGCTTTTTTGGGAGCTGGCCGCAAAAGCGCGGGATTGCCTCAGGCCCTATTCTGCTTCTGGGCGGCAGGCTGAGCCTGTGGTTAATTCTTCTTCCTGATGGGAAAATAGAGTGACCTGTGCCTGTCCCAACACCTAGATCTAGTCTCTCATTGGTTGCCCCTCTTCCCGTTCATCCTTAGGACAAATTGCAACATGTAGGAAACAGGAGCTTAAAGGTGCTGATTCTCCAAGTAGGGAGATTGCTAGTAAAGTAGCTGGAAAGGCGAACCCGAGCACAAGGAGATGAGAAATGAGGTGCGTATTAGAAACCTTTCAAAATCACACGGTGTACCATCTTCTGGGTTTCTCATGCATGTTTTCGATGTAGGAAGATGCCCTTGAACCTGGAGATTTGGGACCCAGGGGATGGGTACCACGCAGTATTACTTTAAAGGGTCTGCGTTTGCTCACCCAACCTCACCCAACCTTTCAGCCCCAAGAGTGTCCACCCTTATGTCTCATCCAGCTGTGGGTCTAGATATGGTCAATCCAGGTTGCATCACACCCTCTGAACGAATTTTGTAAGAATTTCTCTCTCTTTCACTGTCTTTGTTTTACGGGTTTTTAAAAGTAATTTATTTTTATAATGGGGTTTAGCTGCTTTTCACGGCTGTGTTTATGCGGCTTTACACCCACTTGACTCACTTCCAGACAGATATCAATACATAGGTTTTAAGATTCTTACTAGTCACATATATTCTTGTGCGGTGAATAGGGGGTGTTGAGTCCAGTTCACTGAGCAAGGAGTAGGTCTTGTCTATTACATATTGGGTGTATGGAACGGTATCTGAGCGAATTTGAAACCCTTGTTTTATGCATCACCCCACCTCACCTTTCCCGTTAAGCAGCCATAGTGTGTTTTCTAAACGTGTGACTCTGTTCTGTTTTGTAATTCAGTTCAAGTGTAGCGGTTTTTACATTCCCTCTATAAGTGATAGCTTATGATAAGTGTCTTTTTCTGTGTGACTTATTTCACTTAGAATCGTCGTACCTAAGTCCACTCATCTTGCTTCTTATGGCCTTATGACATTGATTTCATGTCTGAGTGATATTCCATTGTACATAAGGACCACAACTTTTTTATCCATTTTTCTCTTTCCTGGGATATTTAAGGTGTCATGAAGCGGAGGTTCTTGTCAACGGAGCAGCCCCAAACTTTGGGGTGCCTGTGTCTTGCTGATTTTTAGTTTTCCCAATTTATACGCCCATGAGTGGACGTGCCCTATGCTCACTAAGCTGTGTTTTTTCGATGTTTCAGGACACACCGTACACTTCTCCAGAGTGGCTGTTGGCAATTGACATCCCACCCATCAGCGTAGCAAGGCTGCCATTTCTCCATGGCCTGTCCTGCATTTCTGGTTTTGACACTTTTTGCAGCATGGCCCTTTTGACCCATGGGAAGCGAGACTTCTTTGTAGCGCTGATTTGCCTTTCCAGGTTGCTTGGTTGGCCAAAAAGGGCGTATGCGTTTTTTCCTGAATATATTCAGGAAAAAACGCATACGCCCTTTTTGGCCAAGGGCATCATTGTCGACCTTTTGCCGCTTTTCATGTGCCTTAAAGGCGATTCGAATCTGCCTCCTGAAACCTGTTTCCTGCAATTCTGCCTTGCTTTCAAATCCTCTTCGTTGCCTTCCCTCAATATATTTGTGGACGAGAGTTATCATTTATAACTCAGCAGGTTTGTGAATGGCAGTCCCCCTGAGCTCCATTTTTCAACTGTCTTTTTTGGGAGCTGGCCGCAAAAGCACGGGATTGCCTCAGGCCCTATTCTGGTTCCCGGCGGCAGGCTGAGCCTGTGGTTAATTCTTCTTACTGATGGGAAAATAGAGTGACCTGTGCCTGTCCAAACACCTAGATCTATTCTCTCATTGGTTTCCCCTCTTCCCGTTCATCCTCAGGACAAATTACAACCTGTACAGAACAGGAGGTTAAAGGTGCTGATTCTCCAAGTAGGGAGATTGCTAGTGAAGTAGCTGGAATGGCGAACCCGAGCACAAGGAGATGAGAAATGAGGTGCGTTTTAGAAACCTTTCAAAATCACACAGTGTACCTTCTTCTGGGTTCCTCATGCAAGTTTTCGATGTAGGAAGATGCCCTTGAACCTGGAGATTTGGGACCCATGGGATGGGTACCATGCAGTATTACTTTAAAGGGTCTGCGTTTGCTCACCCAACCTCACCCAACCTCTCAGCCCCAAGAGTGTCCACCCTTATGTCTCATCCAGCTGTGGGTCTAGATATGGTCAATCCAGGTTGCATCACAGCCCCTGAACGAATTTTGTAAGAATTTCTCTCTCTTTCACTGTCTTTGTTTTACGGGTATTTAAAAGTAATTTATTTTTATAATGGGGTTTAGCTGCTTTTCACGGCTGTGTTTATGCGGCTTTACACCCAATTGACTCACTTCCAGACAGATATCAATACATAGGTTTTAAGATTCTTACTAGTCACATATATTCTTGTGCGGTGAATAGGGGGTGTTGAGTCTAGTTCACTGAGCAAGGAGTAGGTCTTGTCTATTACATATTGGGTATATGGAACGGTATCTGAGCGAATTTGAAACCCTTGTTTTATGCATCACCCCACCTCACCTTTCCCGTTAAGCAGCCATAGTGTGTTTTCTAAACGTGTGACTCTGTTCTGTTTTGTAATTCAGTTCAAGTGTAGTGGTTTTTACATTCCCTCTATAAGTGATAGCTTATGATAAGTGTCTATTTCTGTGTGACTTATTTCACTTAGAATCGTCGTACCTAAATCCACTCATCTTGCTTCTACTAGCCTTATGACATTGATTTCATGTCTGAGTGATATTCCATTGTACATAAGGACCACAACTTCTTTATCCATTTTTCTCTTTCCTGGGATATTTAAGGTGTCATGAAGTGGAGGTTCTTGTCAACAGAGCAGCCCTAAACTTTGGGGTGCCTGTGTCTTGCTGATTTTTAATTTTCCCAATTTATACGCCCATGAGTGGACGTGCCCTATGCTCCATAAGCTGTGTTTTTTCGATGTTTCAGGACACACCGTACACTTCTCCAGAGTGACTGTTGGCAATTTACATCCCGTCCATCAGTGTAGCAAGGCTGCCATTTCTCCATGGCCTGTCCTGCATTTCTGGTTTTGACACTTTTTGCAGCATGACCCTTTTGACCGATGGGAATCGAGAGTTCTTTGTAGCGCTGATTTGCCTTTCCAGGTTGCTTGGTTGGCCAAAAAGGGCGTATGCGTTTTTTCCTGAATATATTCAGGAAAAAACGCATACGCCCTTTTTGGCCAAGGGCATCATTCTCGACGTTTTGCCGCCTTTCATGTGCTTTAAAGGCGTTTCGAATCTACCTCCTGAAATCTGTTTCCTGCAATTCTGCCTTGCTATCAAATCCTCTTCGTTGCCTTCCCTCAATATATCTGTGGATGAGAGTTATCATTTATAACTCTGCGGGTTTGTGAATTGCAGTGTCCCTGAGCTCCATTTTTCAACTCGCTTTTTTGGGAGCTGGCCGCAAAAGCGTGGGATTGCCTCAGGCCCTATTCTGCTTCTGGGCGGCAGGCTGAGCCTGTGGTTAATTCTTCTTCCTGATGGGAAAATAGAGTGACCTGTGCCTGTCCCAACACCTAGATCTAGTCTCTCATTGGTTGCCCCTCTTCCCGTTCATCCTCAGGACAAATTGCAACCTGTAGGGAACAGGAGCTTAAAGGTGCTGATTCTCCAAGTAGGGAGATTGCTTGTAAAGTAGCTGGAAAGGCGAACCCGAGCACAAGGGGATGAGAAATGATGTGCGTTTTAGAAACCTTTCAAAATCACACAGTGTACCAACTTCTGGGTTTCTCATGCATGTTTTCGATGTAGGAAGATGCCCTTGAACCTCGAGATTTGGGACCCATGGGATGGGTACCAGGCAGTATTACTTTAAAGGGTCTGCGTTTGCTCACCCAACCTCACCCAACCTTTCAACCCCTAGAGTGTCCACCCGTATGTCTCATCCAGCTGTGGGTCTAGATATGGTCAATCCAGGTTGCATCACAGCCTCTGAACGAATTTTGTAAGAATTTCTCTCTCTTTCACTGTCTTTGTTTTACGGGTTTTTAAAAGTAATTTATTTTTATAATGGGGTTTAGCTGCTTTTCACGGCTGTGTTTATGCGGATTTACACCCACTTGACTCACTTCCAGACAGATATCAATACATAGGTTTTAAGATTGTTACTAGTCACATATATTCTTGTGCGGTGAATAGGGGGTGTTGAGTCCAGTTCACTGAGCAAGGAGTAGGTCTTGTCTATTACATATTGGGTGTATGGAACGGTATCTGAGCGAATTTGAACCCCTTGTTTTATGCATCACCCCACCTCACCTTTCCCGTTAAGCAGCCATAGTGTGTTTTCTAAACGTGTGATTCTGTTCTGTTCTGTAATTCAGTTCAAGTGTAGCGGTTTTTATATTCCCTCTATAAGTGATAGCTTATGATAAGTGTCTTTTTCTGTGTGACTTATTTCACTTAGAATCGTCGTACCTAAGTCCACTCATCTTGCTTCTACTAGCCTTATGACATTGATTTCATATCTGAGTGATATTGCATTGTACATAAGGACCACAACTTCTTTATCCATTTTTCTCTTTCCTGGGATATTTAAGGTGTCATGAAGTGGAGGTTCTTGTCAACAGAGCAGCCCTAAACTTTGGGGTGCCTGTGTCTTGCTGATTTTTAGTTTTCCCAATTTATACGCCCATGAGTGGACGTGCCCTATGCTCCCTAAGCTGTGTTTTTTCGATGTTTCAGGACACACCGTACACTTCTCCAGAGTGGCTGTTGGCAATTAACATCCCGCCCATCAGCGTAGCAAGGCTGCCATTTCTCAATGGCCTGTCCTGCATTTCTGGTTTTAACACTTTTTGCAGGATGACCCTTTTGACCGATGGGAAGCGAGACTTCTTTGTAGCACTGATTTGTCTTTCCAGGTTGCTTGGTTGGCCAAAAAGGGCGTATGCGTTTTTTCCTGAATATATTCAGGAAAAAACGCATACGCCCTTTTTGGCCAAGGGCATCATTGTCGACGTTTTGCCGCTTTTCATGTGCTTTAAAGGCGATTCGAATCTACCTCCTGAAACCTGTTTCCTGCAATTCTGCCTTGCTTTCAAATCCTCTTCGTTGCCTTCCCTCAATATATTTGTGGACGAGAGTTATCATTTATAACTCAGCAGGTTTGTGAATGGCAGTCCCCCTGAACTCCATTTTTCAACTGTCTTTTTTGGGAGCTGGCCGCAAAAGCACGGGATTGCCTCAGGCCCTATTCTGGTTCCCGGCGGCAGGCTGAGCCTGTGGTTAATTCTTCTTACTGATGGGAAAATAGAGTGACCTGTGCCTGTCCCAACACCTAGATCTATTCTCTCATTGGTTTCCCCTCTTCCCGTTCATCCTCAGGACAAATTACAACCTGTACAGAACAGGAGGTTAAAGGTGCTGATTCTCCAAGTAGGGAGATTGCTAGTGAAGTAGCTGGAATGGCGAACCCGAGCACAAGGAGATGAGAAATGAGGTGCGTTTTAGAAACCTTTCAAAATCACACGGTGTACCTTCTTCTGGGTTCCTCATGCAAGTTTTCGATGTAGGAAGATGCCCTTGAACCTGGAGATTTGGGACCCATGGGATGGGTACCATGCAGTATTACTTTAAAGGGTCTGCGTTTGCTCACCCAACCTCACCCAACCTCTCAGCCCCAAGAGTGTCCACCCTTATGTCTCATCCAGCTGTGGGTCTAGATATGGTCAATCCAGGTTGCATCACAGCCCCTGAACGAATTTTGTAAGAATTTCTCTCTCTTTCACTGTCTTTGTTTTACGGGTTTTTAAAAGTAATTTATTTTTATAATGGGGTTTAGCTGCTTTTCACGGCTGTGTTTATGCGGCTTTACACCCAATTGACTCACTTCCAGACAGATATCAATACATAGGTTTTAAGATTCTTACTAGTCACCTATATTCTTGTGCGGTGAATAGGGGGTGTTGAGTCCAGTTCACTGAGCAAGGAGTAGGTCTTGTCTATTACATATTGGGTGTATGGAACGGTATCTGAGCGAATTTGAAACCCTTGTTTTATGCATCACCCCACCTCACCTTTCCCGTTAAGCAGCCATAGTGTGTTTTCTAAACGTGTGACTCTGTTCTGTTTTGTAATTCAGTTCAAGTGTAGCGGTTTTTACATTCCCTCTCTAAGTGATAGCTTATGATAAGTGTCTATTTCTGTGTGACTTATTTCACTTAGAATCGTCGTACCTAAATCCACTCATCTTGCTTCTACTAGCCTTATGACATTGATTTCATGTCTGAGTGATATTCCATTGTACATAAGGACCACAACTTCTTTATCCATTTTTCTCTTTCCTGGGAAATTTAAGGTGTCATGAAGTGGAGGTTCTTGTCAACAGAGCAGCCCTAAACTTTGGGGTGCCTGTGTCTTGCTGATTTTTACTTTTCCCAATTTATACGCCCATGAGTGGACGTGCCCTATGCTCCCTAAGCTGTGTTTTTTCGATGTTTCAGGACACACCGTACACTTCTCCAGAGTGACTGTTGGCAATTTACATCCCGTCCATCAGTGTAGCAAGGCTGCCATTTCTCCATGGCCTGTCCTGCATTTCTGGTTTTGACACTTTTTGCAGCATGACCCTTTTGACCGATGGGAAGCGAGACTTCTTTGTAGCGCAGATTTGCCTTTCCAGGTTGCTTGGTTGGCCAAAAAGGGCGTATGCGTTTTTTCCTGAATATATTCAGGAAAAAACGCATACGCCCTTTTTGGCCAAGGGCATCATTCTCGACGTTTTGCCGCTTTTCATGTGCTTAAAAGGCGATTCGAATCTACCTCCTGAAATCTGTTTCCTGCAATTCTGCCTTGCTATCAAATCCTCTTCGTTGCCTTCCCTCAATATATCTGTGGATGAGAGTTATCATTTATAACTCTGCGGGTTTGTGAATTGCAGTGTCCCTGAGCTCCATTTTTCAACTCGCTTTTTTGGGAGCTGGCCGCAAAAGCGCGGGATTGCCTCAGGCCCTTTTCTGCTTCTGGACGGCAGGCTGAGCCTGTGGTTAATTCTTCTTCCAGATGGGAAAATAGAGTGACCTGTGCCTGTCCCAACACCTAGATCTAGTCTCTCATTGGTTGTCCCTCTTCCCGTTCATCCTCAGGACAAATTGCAACCTGTAGGGAACAGGAGCTTAAAGGTGCTGATTCTCCAAGTAGGGAGATTGCTTGTAAAGTAGCTGGAAAGGCGAACCCGAGCACAAGGGGATGAGAAATGATGTGCGTTTTAGAAACCTTTCAAAATCACACAGTGTACCAACTTCTGGGTTTCTCATGCATGTTTTCGATGTAGGAAGATGCCCTTGAACCTGGAGATTTGGGACCCATGGGATGGGTACCAGGCAGTATTACTTTAAAGGGTCTGCGTTTGCTCACCCAACCTCACCCAACCTTTCAGCCCCTAGAGTGTCCACCCTTATGTCTCATCCAGCTGTGGGTCTAGATATGGTCAATCCAGGTTGCATCACAGCCTCTGAACGAATTTTGTAAGAATTTCTCTCTCTTTCACTGTCTTTGTTTTACGGGTTTTTAAAAGTAATTTATTTTTATAATGGGGTTTAGCTGCTTTTCACGGCTGTGTTTATGCGGCTTTACACCCACTTGACTCACTTCCAGACAGATATCAATACATAGGTTTTAAGATTCTTACTAGTCACATATATTCTTGTGCGGTGAATAGGGGGTGTTGAATCCAGTTCACTGAGCAAGGAGTAGGTCTTGTCTATTACATATTGGGTGTATGGAACGTTATCTGAGCGAATTTGAAACCCTTGTTTTATGCATCACCCCACCTCACCTTTCCCGTTAAGCAGCCATAGTGTGTTTTCTAAACGTGTGACTCTGTTCTGTTTTGTAATTCAGTTCAAGTGTAGCGGTTTTTACATTCCCTCTATAAGTGATAGCTTATGATAAGTGTCTATTTCTATGTGACTTATTTCACTTAGAATCGTCGTACCTAAATCCACTCATCTTGCTTCTACTAGCCTTATGACATTGATTTCATGTCTGAGTGATATTCCATTGTACATAAGGACCACAACTTCTTTATCCATTTTTCTCTTTCCTGGGATATTTAAGGTGTCATGAAGTGGAGGTTCTTGTCAACAGAGCAGCCCTAAACTTTGGGGTGCCTGTGTCTTGCTGATTTTTAGTTTTCCCAATTTATACGCCCATGAGTGGACGTGCCCTATGCTCCCTAAGCTGTGTTTTTTCGATGTTTCAGGACACACCGTACACTTCTCCAGAGTGGCTGTTGGCAATTTACATCCCGCCCATCAGCGTAGCAAGGCTGCCATTTCTCCATGGCCTGTCCTGCATTTCTGGTTTTGACAATTTTTGCAGCGTGACCCTTTTGACCGATGGGAAGCGAGACTTCTTTGTAGCGCTGATTTGCCTTTCCAGGTTGCTTGGTTGGCCAAAAAGGGCGTATGCGTTTTTTCCTGAATATATTCAGGAAAAAAAGCATACGCCCTTTTTGGCCAAGGGCATCATTCTCGACGTTTTGCCACTTTTCATGTGCTTTAAAGGCGATTCGAATCTACCTCCTGAAATCTGTTTCCTGCAATTCTGCCTTGCTTTCAAATCCTCTTCGTTGCCTTCCCTCAATATATCTGTGGATGAGAGTTATCATTTATAACTCTGCGTGTTTGTGAATTGCAGTATCCCTGAGCTCCATTTTTCAACTCACTTTTTTGGGAGCTGGCCAAAAAAGCGCGGGATTGCCTCAGGCCCTATTCTGCTTCTGGGCGGCAGGCTGAGCCTGTGGTTAATTCTTCTTCCTGATGGGAAAATAGAGTGACCTGTGCCTGTCCCAAAACCTAGATCTAGTCTCTCATTTGTTGCCCCTCTTCCCGTTCATCCTTAGGACAAATTGCAACATGTAGGAAACAGGAGCTTAAAGGTGCTGATTCTCCAAGTAGGGAGATTGCTAGTAAAGTAGCTGGAAAGGCGAACCCGAGCACAAGGAGATGAGAAATGAGGTGCGTATTAGAAACCTTTCAAAATCACACGGTGTACCATCTTCTGGGTTTCTCATGCATGTTTTCGATGTAGGAAGATGCCCTTGAAACTGGAGATTTGGGACCCATGGGATGGGTACCAGGCAGTATTACTTTAAAGGGTCTGCGTTTGCTCACCCAACCTCACCCAACCTTTCAGCCCCAAGAGTGTCCACCCTTATGTCTCATCCAGCTGTGGGTCTAGATATGGTCAATCCAGGTTGCATCACAGCCTCTGAACGAATTTTGTAATAATTTCTCTCTCTTTCACTGTCTTTGTTTTACGGGTTTTTAAAAGTAATTTATTTTTATAATGGGGTTTAGCTGCTTTTCACGGCTGTGTTTATGCGGCTTTACACCCACTTGACTCACTTCCAGACAGATATCAATACATAAGTTTAAGATTCTTACTAGTCACATATATTCTTGTGCGGTGAATAGGGGGTGTTGAGTCCAGTTCACTGAGCAAGGAGTAGGTCTTGTCTATTACATATTGGGTGTACGGAACGGTATCTGAGCGAATTTGAAACCCTTGTTTTATGCATCACCCTACCTCACCTTTCCCGTTAAGCAGGCATATTATGATTTGTAAACGTGTGACTCTGTTCTGTTTTGTAAATCAGTTCAAGTGTAGCGGTTTTTACATTCCCTCTATAAGTGATAGCTTATGATAAGTGTCTTTTTCTGTGTGACTTATTTCACTTAGGATCATCGTACCTAAATCCACTCATCTTGATTCTACTAGCCTTATGACATTGATTTCATGTCTGAGTGATATTCCATTGTACATAAGGACCACAACTTCTTTATCCATTTTTCTCTTTCCTGGGATATTTAAGGTGTCATGAAGTGGAGGTTCTTGTCAACAGAGCAGCCCTAAACTTTGGGGTGCCTGTGTCTTGCTGATTTTTAGTTTTCCCAATTTATACGCCCATGAGTGGACGTGCCCTATGCTCCCTAAGCTGTGTTTTTTCGATGTTTCAGGACACACCGTACACTTCTCCAGAGTGGCTGTTGGCAATTAACATCCCGCCCATCAGCGTAGCAAGGCTGCCATTTCTCCATGGCCTGTCCTGCATTTCTGGTTTTGACACGTTTTGCAGCATGACCCTTTTGACCGATGGGAAGCGAGACTTCTTTGGAGCGTTGATTTGCCTTTGCAGGTTGCTTGGTTGGCCAAAAAGG
This sequence comes from Eschrichtius robustus, assembly GCF_028021215.1. NCBI lineage: Eukaryota > Metazoa > Chordata > Mammalia > Artiodactyla > Eschrichtiidae > Eschrichtius > Eschrichtius robustus. The sequence continues at coordinate 221,860 of NW_027175161.1, read as the reverse complement.
GCGTATGCGTTTTTTCCTGAATATATTCAGGAAAAAACGCATACGCCCTTTTTGGCCAAGGGCAGCATTCTCGACGTTTTGCCGCTTTTCATGTGCTTTAAAGGCGTTTCAAATCTACCTCCTGAAATCTGTTTCCTGCAATTCTGCCTTGCTTTCAAATCCTCTTCGTTGCCTTCCCTCAATATATCTGTGGATGAGAGTTATCATTTATAACTCTGCGGGTTTGTGAATTGCAGTGTCCCTGAGCTCCATTTTTCAACTCGCTTTTTTGGGAGCTGGCCGCAAAAGCGCGGGATTGCCTCAGGCCCTATTCTGCTTCTGGGCCACAGGCTGAGCCTGTGGTTAATTCTTCTTCCTGATGGGAAAATAGAGTGACCTGTGCCTGTCCCAACACCTAGATCTAGTCTCTCATTGGTTGCCCCTCTTCCCGTTCATCCTTAGGACAAATTGCAACCTGTAGGAAACAGGAGCTTAAAGGTGCTGATTCTCCAAGTAGGGAGATTGCTAGTAAAGTAGCTGGAAAGGCGAACCCGTGCACAAGGAGATGAGAAATGAGGTGCGTATTAGAAACCTTTCAAAATCACACGGTGTACCATCTTCTGGGTTTCTCATGCATGTTTTCGATGTAGGAAGATGCCCTTGAACCTGGAGATTTGGGACCCATGGGATGGGTACCAGGCAGTATTACTTTAAAGGGTCTGCGTTTGCTCACCCAACCTCACCCAAACTTTCAGCCCCAAGAGTGTCCACCCTTATGTCTCATGCAGCTGTGGGTCTAGATATGGTCAATCCAGGTTGCATCACAGCCTCTGAACAAATTTTGTAAGAATTTCTCTCTCTTTCACTGTCTTTGTTTTACGGGTTTTTAAAAGTAATTTATTTTTATAATGGGGTTTAGCTGCTTTTCACGGCTGTGTTTATGCGGCTTTACACCCACTTGACTCACTTCCAGACAGATATCAATACATAGGTTTTAAGATTCTTACTAGTCACATATATTCTTGTGCGGTGAATAGGGGGTGTTGAGTCCAGTTCACTGAGCAAGGAGTAGGTCTTGTCTATTACATATTGGGTGTATGGAACGGTATCTGAGCGAATTTGAAACCCTTGTTTTATGCATCACCCCACCTCACCTTTCCCGTTAAGCAGCCATAGTGTGTTTTCTAAACGTGTGACTCTGTTCTGTTTTGTAATTCAGTTCAAGTGTAGCGGTTTTTACATTCCCTCTATAAGTGATAGCTTATGATAAGTGTCTATTTCTGTGTGACTTATTTCACTTAGAATCGTCATACCTAAATCCACTCATCTTGCTTCTACTTGCCTTATGACATTGATTTCATGTCTGAGTGATATTCCATTGTACATAAGGACCACAACTTCTTTATCCATTTTTCTCTTTCCTGGGATATTTAAGGTGCCATGAAGTGGAGGTTCTTGTCAACAGAGCAGCCCTAAACTTTGGGGTGCCTGTGTCTTGCTGATTTTTAGTTTTCCCAATTTATACGCCCATGAGTGGACGTGCCCTATGCTCCCTAAGCTGTGTTTTTTCGATGTTTCAGGACACACCGTACACTTCTCCAGAGTGACTGTTGGCAATTTACATCCCGCCCATCAGCGTAGCAAGGCTGCCATTTCTCCATGACCTGTCCTGCATTTCTGGTTTTGACACTTTTTGCAGCATGACCCTTTTGACCGATGGGAAGCGAGACTTCTTTGTAGCGCTGATTTGACTTTCCAGGTTGCTTGGTTGGCCAAAAAGGGCGTATGCGTTTTTTCCTGAATATATTCAGGAAAAAACGCATACGCCCTTTTTGGCCAAGGGCATCATTCTCGACGTTTTGCCGCTTTTCATGTGCTTAAAAGGCGATTCGAATCTACCTCCTGAAATCTGTTTCCTGCAATTCTGCCTTGCTTTCAAATCCTCTTCGCTGCCTTTCCTCAATATATCTGTGGATGAGAGTTATCATTTATAACTCTGCGGGTTTGTGAATTGCAGTGTCCCTGAGCTCCATTTTTCAACTCGCTTTTTTGGGAGCTGGCCGCAAAAGCGCGGGATTGCCTCAGGCCCTATTCTGCTTCTGGTCGGCAGGCTGAGCCTGTGGCTAATTCTTCTTCCTGATGGGAAAATAGAGTGACCTGTGCCTGTCCCAACACCTAGATCTAGTCTCTCATTGGTTGCCCCTCTTCCCGTTCATCCTCAGGACAAATTGCAACCTGTAGGGAACAGGGGCTTAAAGGTGCTGATTCTCCAAGTAGGGAGATTGCTAGTAAAGTACCAGGAAAGGCGAACCCGAGCACAAGGGGATGAGAAATGAGGTGCGTTTTAGAAACCTTTCAAAATCACACAGTGTACCAACTTCTGGGTTTCTCATGCATGTTTTCGATGTAGGAAGATGCCCTTGAACCTGGAGATTTGGGACGCATGGGATGGGTACCAGGCAGTATTACTTTAAAGCGTCTGCGTTTGCTCACCCAACCTCACCCAAACTTTCAGCCCCAAGTGTGTCCACCCTTATGTCTCATCCAGCTGTGGGTCTAGATATGGTCAATCCAGGTTGCATCACAGCCTCTGAACGAATTTTGTAAGAATTTCTCTCTCTTTCACTGTCTTTGTTTTACGGGTTTTTAAAAGTAATTTATTTTTATAATGGGGTTTAGCTGCTTTTCACGGCTGTGTTTATGCGGCTTTACACCCACTTGACTAACTTCCAGACATATATCAATACATAGGTTTTAAGATTCTTACTAGTTACATATATTCTTGTGCGGTGAATAGGGGGTGTTGAGTCCAGTTCACTGAGCAAGGAGTAGGTCTTGTCTATTACATATTGGGTGTATGGAACGGTATCTGAGCGAATTTGAAACCCTTGTTTTATGCATCACCCCACCTCACCTTTCCCGTTAAGCAGCCATAGTGTGTTTTCTAAACGTGTGACTCTGTTCTGTTTTGTAATTCAGTTCAACTGTAGCGGTTTTTACATTCCCTCTATAAGTGACAGCTTATGATAAGTGTCTATTTCTGTGTGACTTATTTCACTTAGAATCGTCGTACCTAAATCCACTCATCTTGCTTCTACTAGCCTTATGACATTGATTTCATGTCTGAGTGATATTCCATTGTACATAAGGACCACAACTTCTTTATCCATTTTTCTCTTTCCTGGGATATTTAAGGTGTCATGAAGTGGAGGTTCTTGTCAACAGAGCAGCCCTAAACTTTGGGGTGCCTGTGTCTTGCTGATTTTTAATTTTCCCAATTTATACGCCCATGAGTGGACGTGCCCTATGCTCCCTAAGCTGTGTTTTTTCGATGTTTCAGGACACACCGTACACTTCTCCAGAGTGGCTGTTGGCAATTTACATCCCGCCCATCAGCGTAGCAAGGCTGCCATTTCTCCATGGCCTGTCCTGCATTTCTGGTTTTGACACATTTTGCAGCATGAACCTTTTGACCGATGGGAAGCGAGACTTCTTTGTAGCGCTGATTTGCCTTTCCAGGTTGCTTGGTTGGCCAAAAAGGGCGTATGCGTTTTTTCCTGAATATATTCAGGAAAAAACGCATACGCCCTTTTTGGCCAAGGGCATCATTCTCGACGTTTTGCCACTTTTCATGTGCTTTAAAGGCGATTCGAATCTACCTCCTGAAATCTGTTTCCTGCATTTCTGCCTTGCTTTCAAATCCTCTTCGTTGCCTTCCCTCAATATATCTGTGGATGAGAGTTATCATTTATAACTCTGCGTGTTTGTGAATTGCAGTGTCCCTGAGCTCCATTTTTCAACTCGCTTTTTTGGGAGCTGGCCGCAAAAGCGCGGGATTGCCTCAGGCCCTATTCAGGTTCCGGGGGGCAGGCTGAGCCTGTGGTTAATTCTTCTTCCTGATGGGAAAATAGAGTGACCTGTGCCTGTCCCAACACCTAGATCTAGTCTCTCATTGGTTGTCCCTCTTCCCGTTCATCCTCAGGACAAATTGCAACCTGTAGGGAACAGGAGCTTAAAGGTGCTGATTCTCCAAGTAGGGAGATTGCTTGTAAAGTAGCTGGAAAGGCGAACCCGTGCACAAGGAGATGAGAAATGAGGTGCGTATTAGAAACCTTTCAAAATCACACGGTGTACCATCTTCTGGGTTTCTCATGCATGTTTTTGATGTAGGAAGATGCCCTTGAACCTGGAGATTTGGGACCCATGGGATGGGTACCAGGCAGTATTACTTTAAAGGGTCTGCGTTTGCTCACCCAACCTCACCCAAACTTTCAGCCCCAAGAGTGTCCACCCTTATGTCTCATCCAGCTGTGGGTCTAGATATGGTCAATCCAGGTTGCATCACACCCTCTGAACGAATTTTGTAAGAATTTCTCTCTCTTTCACTGTCTTTGTTTTACGGGTTTTTAAAAGTAATTTATTTTTATAATGGGGTTTAGCTGCTTTTCACGGCTGTGTTTATGCGGCTTTACACCCACTTGACTCACTTCCAGACAGATATCAATACATAGGTTTTAAGATTCTTACTAGTCACATATATTCTTGTGCGGTGAATAGGGGGTGTTGAGTCCAGTTCACTGAGCAAGGAGTAGGTCTTGTCTATTACATATTGGGTGTATGGAACGGTATCTGAGCGAATTTGAAACCCTTGTTTTATGCATCACCCCACCTCACCTTTCCCGTTAAGCAGCCATAGTGTGTTTTCTAAACGTGTGACTCTGTTCTGTTTTGTAATTCAGTTCAAGTGTAGCGGTTTTTACATTCCCTCTATAAGTGATAGCTTATGATAAGTGTCTATTTCTGTGTGACTTATTTCACTTAGAATCGTCGTACCTAAGTCCACTCATCTTGCTTCTAATGGCCTTATGACATTGATTTCATGTCTGAGTGATATTCCTTTGTACATAAGGACCGCAACTTCTTTATCCATTTTTCTCTTTCCTGGGATATTTAAGGTGTCATGAAGTGGAGGTTCTTGTCAACAGAGCAGCCCCAAACTTTGGGGTGCCTGTGTCTTGCTGATTTTTAGTTTTCCCAATTTATACGCCCATGAGTGGACGTGCCCTATGCTCACTAAGCTGTGTTTTTTCGATGTTTCAGGACACACCGTACACTTCTCCAGAGTGGCTGTTGGCAATTTACATCCCACCCATCAGCGTAGCAAGGCTGCCATTTCTCCATGGCCTGTCCTGCATTTCTGGTTTTGACACTTTTTGCAGCATGGCCCTTTTGACCCATGGGAAGCGAGACTTCTTTTTAGCGCTGATTTGCCTTTCCAGGTTGCTTGGTTGGCCAAAAAGGGCGTATGCGTTTTTTCCTGAATATATTCAGGAAAAAACGCATACGCCCTTTTTGGCCAAGGGCATCATTGTCGACCTTTTGCCGCTTTTCATGTGCCTTAAAAGCGATTCGAATCTACCTCCTGAAATCTGTTTCCTGCAATTCTGCCTTGCTTTCAAATCCTCTTCGTTGCCTTCCCTCAATATATCTGTGGATGAGAGTTATCACTTATAACTCTGCGGGTTTGTGAATTGCAGTGTCCCTGAGCTCCATTTTTCAACTGTCTTTTTTGAGAGCTGGCCGCAAAAGCACGGGATTGCCTCAGGCCCTATTCTGGTTCCTGGCAGCAGGCTGAGCCTGTGGTTAATTCTTCTTCCTGATGGGAAAATAGAGTGACCTGTGCCTGTCCCAACAGCTAGATCTAGTCTCTCATTGGTTGCCCCTCTTCCCGTTCATCCTCAGGACAACTTGCAACCTGTAGGGAACAGGAGGTTAAAGGTGCTGATTCTCCAAGTAGGGAGATTGCTAATAAAGTGGCTGGAATGGCGAACCCGAGCACAAGGAGATGAGAAATGAGGTGCGTTTTAGAAACCTTTCAAAATCACACGGTGTACCATCTTCTGAGTTTCTCATGCATGTTTTCGATGTAGGAAGATGCCCTTGAACCTGGAGACTTGGGACCCATGGGATGGGTACCACGCAGTATTACTTTAAAGGGTCTGCGTTTGCTCACCCAACCTAACCCAACCTTTCAGCCCCAAGATTGTCCACCCTTATGTCTCATCCAGCTGTGCGTGTAGATATGGTCAATCCAGGTTGCATCACAGCCTCTGAACGAATTTTGTAAGAATTTCTCTCTCTTTCACTGTCTTTGTTTTACGGGTTTTTAAAAGTAATTTATTTTTATAATGGGGTTTAGCTGCTTTTCACGGCTGTGTTTATGCGGATTTACACCCACTTGACTCACTTCCAGACAGATATCAATACATAGGTTTTAAGATTGTTACTAGTCACATATATTCTTGTGCGGTGAATAGGGGGTGTTGAGTCCAGTTCACTGAGCAAGGAGTAGGTCTTGTCTATTACATATTGGGTGTATGGAACGTTATCTGAGCGAATTTGAAACCCTTGTTTTATGCATCACCCCACCTCACCTTTCCCGTTAAGCAGCCATAGTGTGTTTTCTAAACGTGTGATTCTGTTCTGTTCTGTAATTCAATTCAAGTGTAGCGGTTTTTACATTTCCTCTATAAGTGATAGCTTATGATAAGTGTCTTTTTCTGTGTGACTTATTTCACTTAGAATCGTCGTACCTAAGTCCACTCATCTTGCTTCTACTAGCCTTATGACATTGATTTCCTGTCTGAGTGATATTGCATTGTACATAAGGACCACAACTTCTTTATCCATTTTTCTCTTTCCTGGGATATTTAAGGTGTCATGAAGTGGAGGTTCTTGTCAACAGAGCAGCCCTAAACTTTGGGGTGCCTGTGTCTTGCTGATTTTTAGTTTTCCCAATTTATACGCCCATGAGTGGACGTGCCCTATGCTCCCTAAGCTGTGTTTTTTCGATGTTTCAGGACACACCGTACACTTCTCCAGAGTGGCTGTTGGCAATTAACATCCCGCCCATCAGCGTAGCAAGGCTGCCATTTCTCCATGGCCTGTCCTGCATTTCTGGTTTTGACACTTTTTGCAGCATGACCCTTTTGACCGATGGGAAGCGAGACTTCTTTGTAGCACTGATTTGCCTTTCCAGGTTGCTTGGTTGGCCAAAAAGGGCGTATGCGTTTTTTCCTGAATATATTCAGGAAAAAACGCATACGCCCTTTTTGGCCAAGGGCATCATTGTCGACGTTTTGCCGCTTTTCATGTGCTTTAAAGGCGATTCGAATCTACCTCCTGAAACCTGTTTCCTGCAATTCTGCCTTGCTTTCAAATCCTCTTCGTTGCCTTCCCTCAATATATTTGTGGACGAGAGTTATCATTTATAACTCAGCAGGTTTGTGAATGGCAGTCCCCCTGAGCTCCATTTTTCAACTGTCTTTTTTGGGAGCTGGCCGCAAAAGCACGAGATTGCCTCAGGCCCTATTCTGGTTCCCGGCGGCAGGCTGAGCCTGTGGTTAATTCTTCTTCCTGATGGGAAAATAGAGTGACCTGTGCCTGTCCCAACACCTAGATCTATTCTCTCATTGGTTTCCCCTCTTCCCGTTCATCCTCAGGACAAATTGCAACCTGTACAGAACAGGAGGTTAAAGGTGCTGATTCTCCAAGTAGGGAGATTGCTAGTGAAGTAGCTGGAATGGCGAACCCGAGCACAAGGAGATGAGAAATGAGGTGCGTTTTAGAAATCTTTCAAAATCACACGGTGTACCTTCTTCTGGGTTCCTCATGCAAGTTTTCGATGTAGGAAGATGCCCTTGAACCTGGAGATTTGGGACCCATGGGATGGGTACCATGCAGTATTACTTTAAAGGGTCTGCGTTTGCTCACCCAACCTCACCCAACCTCTCAGCCCCAAGAGTGTCCACCCTTATGTCTCATCCAGCTGTGGGTCTAGATATGGTCAATCCAGGTTGCATCACACCCCCTGAACGAATTTTGTAAGAATTTCTCTCTCTTTCACTGTCTTTGTTTTACGGGTTTTTAAAAGTAATTTATTTTTATAATTGGGTTTAGCTGCTTTTCACGGCTGTGTTTATGCGGCTTTATACCCACTTGACTCACTTCCAGACAGATATCAATACATAGGTTTTAAGATTGTTACTAGTCACATATATTCTTGTGCGGTGAATAGGGGGTGTTGAGTCCAGTTCACTGAGCAAGGAGTAGGTCTTGTCTATTACATATTGGGTGTATGGAACGGTATCTGTGCGAATTTGAACCCCTTGTTTTATGCATCACCCCACCTCACCTTTCCCGTTAAGCAGCCATAATGTGTTTTCTAAACGTGTGATTCTGTTCTGTTCTGTAATTCAGTTCAAGTGTAGCGGTTTTTACATTCCCTCTATAAGTGATAGCTTATGATAAGTGTCTTTTTCTGTGTGACTTATTTCACTTTGAATCGTCGTACCTAAGTCCACTCATCTTGCTTCTACTAGCCTTATGACATTGATTTCATGTCTGAGTGATATTGCATTGTACATAAGGACCACAACTTCTTTATCCATTTTTCTCTTTCCTGGAATATTTAAGGTGTCATGAAGTGGAGGTTCTTGTCAACAGAGCAGCCCTAAACTTTGGGGTGCCTGTGTCTTGCTGATTTTTACTTTTCCCAATTTATACGCCCATGAGTGGACGTGCCCTATGCTCCCTAAGCTGTGTTTTTTCGATGTTTCAGGACACACCGTACACTTCTCCTGAGTGGCTGTTGGCAACTTACATCCCGCCCATCAGCGTAGCAAGGCTGCCATTTCTCCATGGCCTGTCCTGCATTTCTGGTTTTGACACTTTTTGCAGCATGGCCCTTTTGACCGATGGGAAGCGAGACTTCTTTGTAGCGCTGATTTGCCTTTCCAGGTTGCTTGGTTGGCCAAAAAGGGCGTATGCGTTTTTTCCTGAATATAATCAGGAAAAAACGCATACGCCCTTTTTGGCCAAGGGCATCATTGTCGACGTTTTGCCGCTTTTCATGTGCTTTAAAGGCGATTCGAATCTACCTCCTGAAATCTGTTTCCTGCAATTCTGCCTTGCTTTCAAACCCTCTTCGTTGCCTTCCCTCAATATATCTGTGGATGAGAGTTATCATTTATAACTCTGCGTGTTTGTGAATTGCAGTGTCCCTGAGCTCCATTTTTCAACTCGCTTTTTTGGGAGCTGGCCGCAAAAGCGCGGGATTGCCTCAGGCCCTATTGTGCTTCTGGGCTGCAGGCTGAGCCTGTGATTAATTCTTCTTCCTGATGGGAAAATAGAGTGACCTGTGCCTGTCCCAACACCTAGATCTAGTCTCTCATTGGTTGCCCCTCTTCCCGTTCATCCTCAGGACAAATTGCAAACTGTAGGGAACAGGACCTTAAAGGTGCTGATTCTCCAATAAGTTGATTGCTAGTAAAGTAGCTGGAAAGGCGAACCCGAGCACAAGGAGATGACAAATGGGGTGTGTTTTAGAAACCTTTCAAAATCACACGGTGTACCATCTTCTGAGTTTCTCATGCATGTTTTCGATGTAGGAAGATGCCCTTGAACCTGGAGATTTGGGACCCATGGGATGGGTACCACGCAGTATTACTTTAAAGGGTCTGCGTTTGCTCACCCAACCTCTCAGCCCCAAGAGTGTCCACCCTTATGTCTCATCCCGCTGTGGGTCTAGATATGGTCAATCCAGGTTGCATCTCAGCCCCTGATCGAATTTTGTAAGAATTTCTCTCTCTTTCACTGTCTTTGTTTTACGGGTTTTTAAAAGTAATTTATTTTTATAATGGGGTTTAGCTGCTTTTCACGGCTGTGTTTATGCGGCTTTACACCCACTTGACTCACTTCCAGACAGATATCAATACATAGGTTTTAAGATTGTTTCTAGTCACATATATTCTTGTGCGGTGAATAGGGGGTGTTGAGTCCAGTTCACTGAGCAAGGAGTAGGTCTTGTCTATTACATATTGGGTGTATGGAACGGTATCTGAGCGAATTTGAACCCCTTGTTTTATGCATAACCCCACCTCACCTTTCCCGTTAAGCAGCCATAGTGTGTTTTCTAAACGTGTGACTCTGTTCTGTTTTGTAATTCAGTTCAAGTGTAGCGGTTTTTACATTCCCTCTATAAGTGATAGCTTATGATAAGTGTCTTTTTCTGTGTGACTTATTTCACTTAGAATCGTCGTACCTAAATCCACTCATCTTGCTTCTACTAGCCTTATGACATTGATTTCATGTCTGAGTGATATTCCATTGTACATAAGGACCACAACTTCTTTATCCATTTTTCTCTTTCCTGGGATATTTAAGGTGTCATGAAGTGGAGGTTCTTGTCAACAGAGCAGCCCTAAACTTTGGGGTGCCTGTGTCTTGCTGATTTTTAGTTTTCCCAATTTATACGCCCATGAGTGGACGTGCCCTATGCTCCCTAAGCTGTGTTTTTTCGATGTTTCAGGACACACCGTACACTTCTCCAGAGTGGCTTTTGGCAATTTACATCCCGCCCATCAGCGTAGCAAGGCTGCCATTTCTCCATGGCCTGTATTTCATTTCTGGTTTTGACACTTTTTGCAGCATGGCCCTTTTGACCGATGGGAAGCGAGACTTCTTTGTAGCGCTGATTTGCCTTTCCAGGTTGCTTGGTTGGCCAAAAAGTGCGTATAAGTTTTTTCCTGAATATATTCAGGAAAAAACGCATACGCCCTTTTTGGCCAAGGGCATCATTGTCGACCTTTTGCCGCTTTTCATGTGCCTTAAAAGCGATTCGAACCTACCTCCTGAAATCTGTTTCCTGCAATTCTGCCTTGCTTTCAAATCCTCTTCGTTGCCTTCCCTCAATATATCTGTGGATGAGAGTTATCACTTATAACTCTGCGGGTTTGTGAATTGCAGTGTCCCTGAGCTCCATTTTTCAACTGTCTTTTTTGAGAGCTGGCCGCAAAAGCACGGGATTGCCTCAGGCCCTATTCTGGTTCCTGGCAGCAGGCTGAGCCTGTGGTTAATTCTTCTTCCTGATGGGAAAATAGAGTGACCTGTGCCTGTCCCAACAGCTAGATCTAGTCTTTCATTGGTTGCCCCTCTTCCCGTTCATCCTCAGGACAACTTGCAACCTGTAGGGAACAGGAGGTTAAAGGTGCTGATTCTCCAAGTAGGGAGATTGCTAGTAAAGTGGCTGGAATGGCGAACCCGAGCACAAGGAGATGAGAAATGAGGTGCGTTTTAGAAACCTTTCAAAATCACACGGTGTACCATCTTCTGAGTTTCTCATGCATGTTTACGATGTAGGAAGATGCCCTTGAACCTGGAGACTTGGGACCCATGGGATGGGTACCACGCAGTATTACTTTAAAGGGTCTGCGTTTGCTCACCCAACCTAACCCAACCTTTCAGCCCCAAGACTGTCCACCCTTATGTCTCATCCAGCTGTGCGTGTAGATATGGTCAATCCAGGTTGCATCACAGCCTCTGAACGAATTTTGTAAGAATTTCTCTCTCTTTCACTGTCTTTGTTTTACGGGTTTTTAAAAGTAATTTATTTTTATAATGGGGTTTAGCTGCTTTTCACGGCTGTGTTTATGCGGATTTACACCCACTTGACTCACTTCCAGACAGATATCAATACATAGGTTTTAAGATTGTTACTAGTCACATATATTCTTGTGCGGTGAATAGGGGGTGTTGAGTCCAGTTCACTGAGCAAGGAGTAGGTCTTGTCTATTACATATTGGGTGTATGGAACGGTATCTGAGCGAATTTGAAACCCTTGTTTTATGCATCACCCCACCTCACCTTTCCCGTTAAGCAGCCATAGTGTGTTTTCTAAACGTGTGATTCTGTTCTGTTCTGTAATTCAGTTCAAGTGTAGCGGTTTTTACATTTCCTCTATAAGTGATAGCTTATGATAAGTGTCTTTTTCTGTGTGACTTATTTCACTTAGAATCGTCGTACCTAAGTCCACTCATCTTGCTTCTACTAGCCTTATGACATTGATTTCCTGTCTGAGTGATATTGCATTGTACATAAGGACCACAACTTCTTTATCCATTTTTCTCTTTCCTGGGATATTTAAGGTGTCATGAAGTGGAGGTTCTTGTCAACAGAGCAGCCCTAAACTTTGGGGTGCCTGTGTCTTGCTGATTTTTAGTTTTCCCAATTTATACGCCCATGAGTGGACGTGCCCTATGCTCCCTAAGCTGTGTTTTTTCGATGTTTCAGGACACACCGTACACTTCTCCAGAGTGGCTGTTGGCAATTAACATCCCGCCCATCAGCGTAGCAAGGCTGCCATTTCTCCATGGCCTGTCCTGCATTTCTGGTTTTGACACTTTTTGCAGCATGACCCTTTTGACCGATGGGAAGCGAGACTTCTTTGTAGCACTGATTTGCCTTTCCAGGTTGCTTGGTTGGCCAAAAAGGGCGTATGCGTTTTTTCCTGAATATATTCAGGAAAAAACGCATACGCCCTTTTTGGCCAAGGGCATCATTGTCGACGTTTTGCCGCTTTTCATGTGCTTTAAAGGCGATTCGAATCTACCTCCTGAAACCTGTTTCCTGCAATTCTGCCTTGCTTTCAAATCCTCTTCGTTGCCTTCCCTCAATATATTTGTGGACGAGAGTTATCATTTATAACTCAGCAGGTTTGTGAATGGCAGTCCCCCTGAGCTCCATTTTTCAACTGTCTTTTTTGGGAGCTGGCCGCAAAAGCACGAGATTGCCTCAGGCCCTATTCTGGTTCCCGGCGGCAGGCTGAGCCTGTGGTTAATTCTTCTTCCTGATGGGAAAATAGAGTGACCTGTGCCTGTCCCAACACCTAGATCTATTCTCTCATTGGTTTCCCCTCTTCCCGTTCATCCTCAGGACAAATTGCAACCTGTACAGAACAGGAGGTTAAAGGTGCTGATTCTCCAAGTAGGGAGATTGCTAGTGAAGTAGCTGGAATGGCGAACCCGAGCACAAGGAGATGAGAAATGAGGTGCGTTTTAGAAATCTTTCAAAATCACACGGTGTACCTTCTTCTGGGTTCCTCATGCAAGTTTTCGATGTAGGAAGATGCCCTTGAACCTGGAGATTTGGGACCCATGGGATGGGTACCATGCAGTATTACTTTAAAGGGTCTGCGTTTGCTCACCCAACCTCACCCAACCTCTCAGCCCCAAGAGTGTCCACCCTTATGTCTCATCCAGCTGTGGGTCTAGATATGGTCAATCCAGGTTGCATCACACCCCCTGAACGAATTTTGTAAGAATTTCTCTCTCTTTCACTGTCTTTGTTTTACGGGTTTTTAAAAGTAATTTATTTTTATAATTGGGTTTAGCTGCTTTTCACGGCTGTGTTTATGCGGCTTTATACCCACTTGACTCACTTCCAGACAGATATCAATACATAGGTTTTAAGATTGTTACTAGTCACATATATTCTTGTGCGGTGAATAGGGGGTGTTGAGTCCAGTTCACTGAGCAAGGAGTAGGTCTTGTCTATTACATATTGGGTGTATGGAACGGTATCTGAGCGAATTTGAACCCCTTGTTTTATGCATCACCCCACCTCACCTTTCCCGTTAAGCAGCCATAGTGTGTTTTCTAAACGTGTGATTCTGTTCTGTTCTGTAATTCAGTTCAAGTGTAGCGGTTTTTACATTCCCTCTATAAGTGATAGCTTATGATAAGTGTCTTTTTCTGTGTGACTTATTTCACTTAGAATCGTCGTACCTAAGTCCACTCATCTTGCTTCTACTAGCCTTATGATATTGATTTCATGTCTGAGTGATATTGCATTGTACATAAGGACCAAAACTTCTTTATCCATTTTTCTCTTTCCTGGGATATTTAAGGTGTCATGAAGTGGAGGTTCTTGTCAACAGAGCAGCCCTAAACTTTGGGGTGCCTGTGTCTTGCTGATTTTTAGTTTTCCCAATTTATACGCCCATGAGTGGACGTGCCCTATGCTCCCTAAGCTGTGTTTTTTCGATGTTTCAGGACACACCGTACACTTCTCCTGAGTGGCTGTTGGCAACTTACATCCCGCCCATCAGCGTAGCAAGGCTGCCATTTCTCCATGGCCTGTCCTGCATTTCTGGTTTTGACACTTTTTGCAGCATGGCCCTTTTGACCGATGGGAAGCGAGACTTCTTTGTAGCGCTGATTTGCCTTTCCAGGTTGCTTGGTTGGCCAAAAAGTGCGTATACGTTTTTTCCTAAATATATTCAGGAAAAAACGCATACGCCCTTCTTGGCCAAGGGCATCATTGTCGACGTTTTGCCGCTTTTCATGTGCTTTACAGGCGATTCGAATCTACCTCCTGAAATCTGTTTCCTGCAATTCTGCCTTGCTTTCAAATCCTCTTCGTTGCCTTCCCTCAATATATCTGTGGATGAGAGTTATCATTTATAACTCTGTGGGTTTGTGAATTGCAGTGTCCCTGAGCTCCATTTTTCAACTCGCTTTTTTGGGAGCTGGCCGCAAATGCGCGGGATTGCCTCAGGCCCTATTGTGCTTCTGGGCGGCAGGCTGAGCCTGTGATTAATTCTTCTTCCTGATGGGAAAATAGAGTGACCTGTGCCTGTCCCAACACCTAGATCTAGTCTCTCATTGGTTGCCCCTCTTCCCGTTCATCCTCAGGACAAATTGCAAACTGTAGGGAACAGGAGCTTAAAGGTGCTGATTCTCCAAGTAAGTTGATTGCTAGTAAAGTAGCTGGAAAGGCGAACCCGAGCACAAGGAGAAGACAAATGGGGTGTGTTTTAGAAACCTTTCAAAATCACACGGTGTACCATCTTCTGAGTTTCTCATGCATGTTTTCGATGTAGGAAGATGCCCTTGAACCTGGAGATTTGGGACCCATGGGATGGGTACCACGCAGTATTACTTTAAAGGGTCTGCGTTTGCTCACTCAACCTCTCAGCCCCAAGAGTGTCCACCCTTATGTCTCATCCAGCTGTGGGTCTAGATATGGTCAATCCAGGTTGCATCTCAGCCCCTGATCGAATTTTGTAAGAATTTCTCTCTCTTTCACTGTCTTTGTTTTACGGGTTTTTAAAAGTAATTTATTTTTATAATGGGGTTTAGCTGCTTTTCACGGCTGTGTTTATCCGGATTTACACCGACTTGACTCACTTCCAGACAGATATCAATACATAGGTTTTAAGATTGTTACTAGTCACATATATTCTTGTGCGGTGAATAGGGGGTGTTGAGTCCAGTTCACTGAGCAAGGAGTAGGTCTTGTCTATTACATATTGGGTGTATGGAACGGTATCTGAGCGAATTTGAAACCCTTGTTTTATGCATCACCCCACCTCACCTTTCCCGTTAAGCAGCCATAGTGTGTTTTCTAAACGTGTGATTCTGTTCTGTTCTGTAATTCAGTTCAAGTGTAGCGGTTTTTACATTCCCTCTATAAGTGATAGCTTATGATAAGTGTCTTTTTCTGTGTGACTTATTTCACTTAGAATCGTCGTACCTAAGTCCACTCATCTTGCTTCTACTAGCCTTATGACATTGATTTCATGTCTGAGTGATATTCCTTTGTACATAAGGACCACAACTTCTTTATCCATTTTTCTCTTTCCTGGGATATTTAAGGTGTCATGAAGTGGAGGTTCTTGTCAACAGAGCAGCCCTAAACTTTGGGGTGCCTGTGTCTTGCTGATTTTTAGATTTCCCAATTTATACGCCCATGAGTGGACGTGCCTATGCTCCCTAAGCTGTGTTTTTTCGATGTTTCAGGACACACCGTACACTTCTCCTGAGTGGCTGTTGGCAACTTACATCCCGCCCATTAGCGTAGCAAGGCTGCCATTTCTCCATGGCTTGTCCTGCATTTCTGGTTTTGACACTTTTTGCAGCATGGCCCTTTTGACCGATGGGAAGCGAGACTTCTTTGTAGCGCTGATTTGCCTTTCCAGGTTGCTTGGTTGGCCAAAAAGGGCGTATGCGTTTTTTCCTGAATATATTCAGGAAAAAACGCATACGCCCTTTTTGGCCAAGGGCATCATTGTCGACGTTTTGCCGCTTTTCATGTGCTTTAAAGGCGATTCGAATCTACCTCCTGAAACCTGTTTCCTGCAATTCTGCCTTGCTTTCAAATCCTCTTCGTTGCCTTCCCTCAATATATCTGTGGATGAGAGTTATCACTTATAACTCTGCGGGTTTGTGAATTGCAGTGTCCCTGAGCTCCATTTTTCAACTGTCTTTTTTGAGAACTGGCCGCAAAAGCACGGGATTGCCTCAGGCCCTATTCTGGTTCCTGGCAGCAGGCTGAGCCTGTGGTTAATTCTTCTTCCTGATGGGAAAATAGAGTGACCTGTGCCTGTCCCAACAGCTAGATCTAGTCTCTCATTGGTTGCCCCTCTTCCCGTTCATCCTCAGGACAAATTGCAACCTGTAGGGTACAGGAGGTTAAGGTGCTGATTCTCCAAGTAGGGAGATTGCTAGTAAAGTAGCTGGAATGGCGAACCCGAGCACAAGGAGATGAGAAATGAGGTGCGTTTTAGAAACCTTTCAAAATCACACGGTGTACCATCTTCTGAGTTTCTCATGCATGTTTTCGATGTAGGAAGATGCCCTTGAACCTGGAGACTTGGGACCCATGGGATGGGTACCAAGCAGTATTACTTTAAAGGGTCTGCGTTTGCTCACCCAACCTAACCCAACCTTTCAGCCCCAAGACTGTCCACCCTTATGTCTCATCCAGCTGTGCGTGTAGATATGGTCAATACAGGTTGCATCACAGCCTCTGAACGAATTTTGTAAGAATTTCTCTCTCTTTCACTGTCTTTGTTTTACGGGTTTTTAAAAGTAATTTATTTTTATAATGGTGTTTAGCTGCTTTTCACGGCTGTGTTTATGCGGATTTACACCCACTTGACTCACTTCCAGACAGATATCAATACATAGGTTTTAAGATTGTTACTAGTCACATATATTCTTGTGCGGTGAACAGGGGGTGTTGAGTCCAGTTCACTGAGCAAGGAGTAGGTCTTGTCTATTACATATTGGGTGTATGGAACGGTATCTGAGCGAATTTGAAACCCTTGTTTTATGCATCACCCCACCTCACCTTTCCCGTTAAGCAGCCATAGTGTGTTTTCTAAACGTGTGATTCTGTTCTGTTCTGTAATTCAGTTCAAGTGTAGCGGTTTTTACATTCCCTCTATAAGTGATAGCTTATGATAAGTGTCTTTTTCTGTGTGACTTATTTCACTTAGAATCGTCGTACCTAAGTCCACTCATCTTGCTTCTACTAGCCTTATGACATTGATTTCATGTCTGAGTGATATTCCATTGTACATAAGGACCACAACTTCTTTATCCATTTTTCTCTTTCCTGGGATATTTAAGGTGTCATGAAGTGGAGGTTCTTGTCAACAGAGCAGCCCTAAACTTTGGGGTGCCTGTGTCTTGCTGATTTTTAGTTTTCCCAATTTATACGCCCATGAGTGGACGTGCCCTATGCTCCCTAAGCTGTGTTTTTTCGATGTTTCAGGACACACCGTACACTTCTCCTGAGTGGCTGTTGGCAACTTACATCCCGCCCATCAGCGTAGCAAGGCTGCCATTTCTCCATGGCCTGTCCTGCATTTCTGGTTTTGACACTTTTTGCAGCATGGCCCTTTTGACCGATGGGAAGCGAGACTTCTTTGTAGCGCTGATTTGCCTTTCCAGGTTGCTTGGTTGGCCAAAAAGTGCGTATACGTTTTTTCCTAAATATATTCAGGAAAAAACGCATACGCCCTTCTTGGCCAAGGGCATCATTGTCGACGTTTTGCCGCTTTTCATGTGCTTTACAGGCGATTCGAATCTACCTCCTGAAATCTGTTTCCTGCAATTCTGCCTTGCTTTCAAATCCTCTTCGTTGCCTTCCCTCAATATATCTGTGGATGAGAGTTATCATTTATAACTCTGTGGGTTTGTGAATTGCAGTGTCCCTGAGCTCCATTTTTCAACTCGCTTTTTTGGGAGCTGGCCGCAAATGCGCGGGATTGCCTCAGGCCCTATTGTGCTTCTGGGCGGCAGGCTGAGCCTGTGATTAATTCTTCTTCCTGATGGGAAAATAGAGTGACCTGTGCCTGTCCCAACACCTAGATCTAGTCTCTCATTGGTTGCCCCTCTTCCCGTTCATCCTCAGGACAAATTGCAAACTGTAGGGAACAGGAGCTTAAAGGTGCTGATTCTCCAAGTAAGTTGATTGCTAGTAAAGTAGCTGGAAAGGCGAACCCGAGCACAAGGAGAAGACAAATGGGGTGTGTTTTAGAAACCTTTCAAAATCACACGGTGTACCATCTTCTGAGTTTCTCATGCATGTTTTCGATGTAGGAAGATGCCCTTGAACCTGGAGATTTGGGACCCATGGGATGGGTACCACGCAGTATTACTTTAAAGGGTCTGCGTTTGCTCACTCAACCTCTCAGCCCCAAGAGTGTCCACCCTTATGTCTCATCCAGCTGTGGGTCTAGATATGGTCAATCCAGGTTGCATCTCAGCCCCTGATCGAATTTTGTAAGAATTTCTCTCTCTTTCACTGTCTTTGTTTTACGGGTTTTTAAAAGTAATTTATTTTTATAATGGGGTTTAGCTGCTTTTCACGGCTGTGTTTATCCGGATTTACACCGACTTGACTCACTTCCAGACAGATATCAATACATAGGTTTTAAGATTGTTACTAGTCACATATATTCTTGTGCGGTGAATAGGGGGTGTTGAGTCCAGTTCACTGAGCAAGGAGTAGGTCTTGTCTATTACATATTGGGTGTATGGAACGGTATCTGAGCGAATTTGAAACCCTTGTTTTATGCATCACCCCACCTCACCTTTCCCGTTAAGCAGCCATAGTGTGTTTTCTAAACGTGTGATTCTGTTCTGTTCTGTAATTCAGTTCAAGTGTAGCGGTTTTTACATTCCCTCTATAAGTGATAGCTTATGATAAGTGTCTTTTTCTGTGTGACTTATTTCACTTAGAATCGTCGTACCTAAGTCCACTCATCTTGCTTCTACTAGCCTTATGACATTGATTTCATGTCTGAGTGATATTCCTTTGTACATAAGGACCACAACTTCTTTATCCATTTTTCTCTTTCCTGGGATATTTAAGGTGTCATGAAGTGGAGGTTCTTGTCAACAGAGCAGCCCTAAACTTTGGGGTGCCTGTGTCTTGCTGATTTTTAGATTTCCCAATTTATACGCCCATGAGTGGACGTGCCTATGCTCCCTAAGCTGTGTTTTTTCGATGTTTCAGGACACACCGTACACTTCTCCTGAGTGGCTGTTGGCAACTTACATCCCGCCCATTAGCGTAGCAAGGCTGCCATTTCTCCATGGCTTGTCCTGCATTTCTGGTTTTGACACTTTTTGCAGCATGGCCCTTTTGACCGATGGGAAGCGAGACTTCTTTGTAGCGCTGATTTGCCTTTCCAGGTTGCTTGGTTGGCCAAAAAGGGCGTATGCGTTTTTTCCTGAATATATTCAGGAAAAAACGCATACGCCCTTTTTGGCCAAGGGCATCATTGTCGACGTTTTGCCGCTTTTCATGTGCTTTAAAGGCGATTCGAATCTACCTCCTGAAACCTGTTTCCTGCAATTCTGCCTTGCTTTCAAATCCTCTTCGTTGCCTTCCCTCAATATATCTGTGGATGAGAGTTATCACTTATAACTCTGCGGGTTTGTGAATTGCAGTGTCCCTGAGCTCCATTTTTCAACTGTCTTTTTTGAGAACTGGCCGCAAAAGCACGGGATTGCCTCAGGCCCTATTCTGGTTCCTGGCAGCAGGCTGAGCCTGTGGTTAATTCTTCTTCCTGATGGGAAAATAGAGTGACCTGTGCCTGTCCCAACAGCTAGATCTAGTCTCTCATTGGTTGCCCCTCTTCCCGTTCATCCTCAGGACAAATTGCAACCTGTAGGGTACAGGAGGTTAAGGTGCTGATTCTCCAAGTAGGGAGATTGCTAGTAAAGTAGCTGGAATGGCGAACCCGAGCACAAGGAGATGAGAAATGAGGTGCGTTTTAGAAACCTTTCAAAATCACACGGTGTACCATCTTCTGAGTTTCTCATGCATGTTTTCGATGTAGGAAGATGCCCTTGAACCTGGAGACTTGGGACCCATGGGATGGGTACCAAGCAGTATTACTTTAAAGGGTCTGCGTTTGCTCACCCAACCTAACCCAACCTTTCAGCCCCAAGACTGTCCACCCTTATGTCTCATCCAGCTGTGCGTGTAGATATGGTCAATACAGGTTGCATCACAGCCTCTGAACGAATTTTGTAAGAATTTCTCTCTCTTTCACTGTCTTTGTTTTACGGGTTTTTAAAAGTAATTTATTTTTATAATGGTGTTTAGCTGCTTTTCACGGCTGTGTTTATGCGGATTTACACCCACTTGACTCACTTCCAGACAGATATCAATACATAGGTTTTAAGATTGTTACTAGTCACATATATTCTTGTGCGGTGAACAGGGGGTGTTGAGTCCAGTTCACTGAGCAAGGAGTAGGTCTTGTCTATTACATATTGGGTGTATGGAACGGTATCTGAGCGAATTTGAAACCCTTGTTTTATGCATCACCCCACCTCACCTTTCCCGTTAAGCAGCCATAGTGTGTTTTCTAAACGTGTGATTCTGTTCTGTTCTGTAATTCAGTTCAAGTGTAGCGGTTTTTACATTCCCTCTATAAGTGATAGCTTATGATAAGTGTCTTTTTCTGTGTGACTTATTTCACTTAGAATCGTCGTACCTAAGTCCACTCATCTTGCTTCTACTAGCCTTATGACATTGATTTCATGTCTGAGTGATATTCCATTGTACATAAGGACCACAACTTCTTTATCCATTTTTCTCTTTCCTGGGATATTTAAGGTGTCATGAAGTGGAGGTTCTTGTCAACAGAGCAGCCCTAAACTTTGGGGTGCCTGTGTCTTGCTGATTTTTAGTTTTCCCAATTTATACGCCCATGAGTGGACGTGCCCTATGCTCCCTAAGCTGTGTTTTTTCGATGTTTCAGGACACACCGTACACTTCTCCTGAGTGGCTGTTGGCAACTTACATCCCGCCCATCAGCGTAGCAAGGCTGCCATTTCTCCATGGCCTGTCCTGCATTTCTGGTTTTGACACTTTTTGCAGCATGGCCCTTTTGACCGATGGGAAGCGAGACTTCTTTGTAGTGCTGATTTGCCTTTCCAGGTTGCTTGGTTGGCCAAAAAGTGCGTATACGTTTTTTCCTGAATATATTCAGGAAAAAACGCATACGCCCTTCTTGGCCAAGGGCATCATTGTCGACGTTTTGCCGCTTTTCATGTGCTTTACAGGCGATTCGAATCTACCTCCTGAAATCTGTTTCCTGCAATTCTGCCTTGCTTTCAAATCCTCTTCGTTGCCTTCCCTCAATATATCTGTGGATGAGAGTTATCATTTATAACTCTGCGGGTTTGTGAATTGCAGTGTCCCTGAGCTCCATTTTTCAACTCGCTTTTTTGGGAGCTGGCCGCAAAAGCGCGGGATTGCCTCAGGCCCTATTGTGCTTCTGGGCGGCAGGCTGAGCCTGTGATTAATTCTTCTTCCTGATGGGAAAATAGAGTGACCTGTGCCTGTCCCAACACCTAGATCTAGTCTCTCATTGGTTGCCCCTCTTCCCGTTCATCCTCAGGACAAATTGCAAACTGTAGGGAACAGGAGCTTAAAGGTGCTGATTCTCCAAGTAAGTTGATTGCTAGTAAAGTAGCTAGAAAGGCGAACCCGAGCACAAGGAGATGACAAATGGGGTGTGTTTTAGAAACCTTTCAAAATCACACGGTGTACCATCTTCTGAGTTTCTCATGCATGTTTTCGATGTAGGAAGATGCCCTTGAACCTGGAGATTTGGGACCCATGGGATGGGTACCACGCAGTATTACTTTAAAGGGTCTGCGTTTGCTCACTCAACCTCTCAGCCCCAAGAGTGTCCACCCTTATGTCTCATCCAGCTGTGGGTCTAGATATGGTCAATCCAGGTTGCATCTCAGCCCCTGATCGAATTTTGTAAGAATTTCTCTCTCTTTCACTGTCTTTGTTTTACGGGTTTTTAAAAGTAATTTATTTTTATAATGGGGTTTAGCTGCTTTTCACGGCTGTGTTTATGCGGATTTACACCCACTTGACTCACTTCCAGACAGATATCAATACATAGGTTTTAAGATTGTTACTAGTCACATATATTCTTGTGCGGTGAATAGGGGGTGTTGAGTCCAGTTCACTGAGCAAGGAGTAGGTCTTGTCTATTACATATTGGGTGTATGGAACGGTATCTGAGCGAATTTGAACCCCTTGTTTTATGCATCACCCCACCTCACCTTTCCCGTTAAGCAGCCATAGTGTGTTTTCTAAACGTGTGATTCTGTTCTGTTCTGTAATTCAGTTCAAGTGTAGCGGTTTTTACATTCCCTCTATAAGTGATAGCTTATGATAAGTGTCTTTTTCTGTGTGACTTATTTCACTTAGAATCGTCGTACCTAAGTCCACTCATCTTGCTTCTACTAGCCTTATGACATTGATTTCATGTCTGAGTGATATTCCATTGTACATAAGGACCACAACTTCTTTATCCATTTTTCTCTTTCCTGGGATATTTAAGGTGTCATGAAGTGGAGGTTCTTGTCAACAGAGCAGCCCTAAACTTTGGGGTGCCTGTGTCTTGCTGATTTTTAGTTTTCCCAATTTATACGCCCATGAGTGGACGTGCCCTATGCTCCCTAAGCTGTGTTTTTTCGATGTTTCAGGACACACCGTACACTTCTCCAGAGTGGCTGTTGGCAATTTACATCCCGCCCATCAGCGTAGCAAGGCTGCCATTTCTCCATGGCCTGTCCTGCATTTCTGGTTTTGACACTTTTTGCAGCATGAACCTTTTGACCGATGGGAAGCGAGACTTCTTTGTAGCGCTGATTTGCCTTTCCAGGTTGCTTGGTTGGCCAAAAAGGGCGTATGCGTTTTTTCCTGAATATATTCAGGAAAAAACGCATACGCCCTTTTTGGCCAAGGGCATCATTCTCGACGTTTTGCCACTTTTCATGTGCTTTAAAGGCGATTCGAATCTACCTCCTGAAATCTGTTTCCTGCATTTCTGCCTTGCTTTCAAATCCTCTTCATTGCCTTCCCTCAATATATCTGTGGATGAGAGTTATCATTTATAACTCTGCGTGTTTGTGAATTGCAGTGTCCCTGAGCTCCATTTTTCAACTCGCTTTTTTGCGAGCTGGCCGCAAAAGCGCGGGATTGCCTCAGGCCCTATTCAGGTTCCGGGGGGCAGGCTGAGCCTGTGGTTAATTCTTCTTCCTGATGGGAAAATAGAGTGACCTGTGCCTGTCCCAACACCTAGATCTAGTCTCTCATTGGTTGCCCCTCTTCCCGTTCATCCTCAGGACAAATTGCAACCTGTAGGGAACAGGAGCTTAAAGGTACTGATTCTCCAAGTAGGGCGATTGCTAGTAAAGTAGCTGGAATGGCGAACCCGAGCACAAGGAGATGAGAAATGAGGTGCGTATTAGAAACCTTTCAAAATCACACGGTGTACCATCTTCTGGGTTTCTCATGCATGTTTTCGATGTAGGAAGATGCCCTTGAACCTGGAGATTTGGGACCCATGGGATGGGTACCAGGCAGTATTACTTTAAAGGGTCTGCGTTTGCTCACCCAACCTCACCCAACCTTTCAGCCCCAAGAGTGTCCACCCTTATGTCTCATCCAGCTGTGGGTCTAGATATGGTCAATCCAGGTTGCATCACAGCCTTTGAACGAATTTTGTAAGAATTTCTCTCTCTTTCACTGTCTTTGTTTTACGGGTTTTTAAAAGTAATTTATTTTTATAATGGGGTTTAGCTGCTTTTCACGGCTGTGTTTATGCGGCTTTACACCCACTTGACTCACTTCCAGACAGATATCAATACATAGGTTTAAGATTCTTACTAGTCACATATATTCTTGTGTGGTGAATAGGGGGTTTTGAGTCCAGTTCACTGAGCAAGGAGTAGGTCTTGTCTATTACATGTTGGGTGTACGGAACGGTATCTGAGCGAATTTGAAACCCTTGTTTTATGCATCACCCCACCTCACCTTTCCCGTTAAGCAGGCATATTGTGATTTGTAAACGTGTGACTCTGTTCTGTTTTGTAAATCAGTTCAAGTGTAGCGGTTTTTACATTCCCTCTATAAGTGATAGCTTATAAGTGTCTTTTTCTGTGTGACTTATTTCACTTAGGATCATCGTACCTAAATCCACTCATCTTGCTTCTACTAGCCTTATGACATTGATTTCATGTCTGAGTGATATTCCATTGTACATAAGGACCACAACTTCTTTATCCATTTTTCTCTTTCCTGGGATATTTTAGGTGTCATGAAGTGGAGGTTCTTGTCAACAGAGCAGCCCTAAACTTTGGGGTGCCTGTGTCTTGCTGATTTTTAGTTTTCCCAATTTATACGCCCATGAGTGGACGTGCCCTATACTCCCTAAGCTGTGTTTTTTCGATGTTTCAGGACACACCGTACACTTCTCCAGAGTGGCTGTTGGCAATTTACATCCCACCCATCAGCGTAGCAAGGCTGCCATTTCTCCATGGCCTGTCCTGCATTTCTGGTTTTGACACTTTTTGCAGCATGACCCTTTTGACCGATGGGAAGCGAGACTTCTTTGGAGCGCTGATTTGCCTTTCCAGGTTGCTTGGTTGGCCAAAAAGGGCGTATGCGTTTTTTCCTGAATATATTCAGGAAAAAACGCATACGCCCTTTTTGGCCAAGGGCATCATTGTCGACGTTTTGCCGCTTTTCATGTGTTTTAAACGCGATTTGAATATACCTCCTGAAATCTGTTTCCTGCAATTCTGCCTTGCTTTCAAATCCTCTTCGTTGCCTTCCCTCAATATATCTGTGGATGAGAGTTATCATTTATAACTCTGCGGGTTTGTGAATTGCAGTGTCCCTGAGATCCATTTTTCAACTCGCTTTTTTGGGAGCTGGCCGCAAAAGCGCGGGATTGCCTCAGGCCCTATTCTGCTTCTGGGCGGCAGGCTGAGCCTGTGGTTAATTCTTCTTCCTGATGGGAAAATAGAGTGACCTGTGCCTGTCCCAACACCTAGATCTAGTCTCTCATTGGTTGCCCCTCTTCCCGTTCATCCTTAGGACAAATTGCAACATGTAGGAAACAGGAGCTTAAAGGTGCTGATTCTCCAAGTAGGGAGATTGCTAGTGAAGTAGCTGGAATGGCGAACCTGAGCACAAGGAGATGAGAAATGAGGTGCGTATTAGAAACCTTTCAAAATCACACGGTGTACCATCTTCTGGGTTTCTCATGCATGTTTTCGATGTAGGAAGATGCCCTTGAACCTGGAGATTTGGGACCCATGGGATGGGTACCACGCAGTATTACTTTAAAGGGTCTGCGTTTGCTCACCCAACCTCACCCAAACTTTCAGCCCCAAGAGTGTCCACCCTTATGTCTCATCCAGCTGTGGGTCTAGATATGGTCAATCCAGGTTGCATCACACCCTCTGAACGAATTTTGTAAGAATTTCTCTCTCTTTCACTGTCTTTGTTTTACGGGTTTTTAAAAGTAATTTATTTTTATAATGGGGTTTAGCTGCTTTTCACGGCTGTGTTTATGCGGCTTTACACCCACTTGACTCACTTCCAGACAGATATCAATACATAGGTTTTAAGATTCTTACTAGTCACATATATTCTTGTGCGGTGAATAGGGGGTGTTGAGTCCAGTTCACTGAGCAAGGAGTAGGTCTTGTCTATTACATATTGGGTGTATGGAACGGTATCTGAGCGAATTTGAAACCCTTGTTTTATGCATCACCCCACCTCATCTTTCCCGTTAAGCAGCCATAGTGTGTTTTCTAAACGTGTGACTCTGTTCTGTTTTGTAATTCAGTTCAAGTGTAGCGGTTTTTACATTCCCTCTATAAGTGATAGCTTATGATAAGTGTCTATTTCTGTGTGACTTATTTCACTTAGAATCGTCGTACCTAAGTCCACTCATCTTGCTTCTAATGGCCTTATGACATTGATTTCATGTCTGAGTGATATTCCATTGTACATAAGGACCACAACTTTTTTATCCATTTTTCTCTTTCCTGGGATATTTAAGGTGTCATGAAGTGGAGGTTCTTGTCAACAGAGCAGCCCCAAACTTTGGGGTGCCTGTGTCTTGCTGATTTTTAATTTTCCCAATTTATACGCCCATGAGTGGACGTGCCCTATGCTCACTAAGCTGTGTTTTTTCGATGTTTCAGGACACACCGTACACTTCTCCAGAGTGGCTGTTGGCAATTTACATCCCACCCATCAGCGTAGCAAGGCTGCCATTTCTCCATGGCCTGTCCTGCATTTCTGGTTTTGACACTTTTTGCAGCATGACCCTTTTGACCGATGGGAAGCGAGACCTCTTTGTAGCGCTGATTTGCCTTTCCAGGTTGCTTGGTTGGCCAAAAAGTGCGTATGCGTTTTTTCCTGAATATATTCAGGAAACAACGCATACGCCCTTTTTGGCCAAGGGCATCATTGTCGACATTTTGCCGCTTTTCATGTGTTTTAAACGCGATTTGAATATACCTCCTGAAATCTGTTTCCTGCAATTCTGCCTTGCTTTCAAATCCTCTTTGTTGCCTTCCCTCAATATATCTGTGGATGAGAGTTATCATTTATAACTCTGCGGGTTTGTGAATTGCAGTGTCCCTGAGATCCATTTTTCAACTCGCTTTTTTGGGAGCTGGCCGCAAAAGCGCGGGATTGCCTCAGGCCCTATTCTGCTTCTGGGCGGCAGGCTGAGCCTGTGGTTAATTCTTCTTCCTGATGGGAAAATAGAGTGACCTGTGCCTGTCCCAACACCTAGATCTAGTCTCTCATTGGTTGCCCCTATTCCCGTTCATCCTTAGGACAAATTGCAACATGTAGGAAACAGGAGCTTAAAGGTGCTGATTCTCCAAGTAGGGAGATTGCTAGTAAAGTAGCTGGAAAGGCGAACCCGAGCACAAGGAGATGAGAAATGAGGTGCGTATTAGAAACCTTTCAAAATCACACGGTGTACCATCTTCTGGGTTTCTCATGCATGTTTTCGATGTAGGAAGATGCCCTTGAACCTGGAGATTTGGGACCCATGGGATGGGTACCACGCAGTATTACTTTAAAGGGTCTGCGTTTGCTCACCCAACCTCACCCAACCTTTCAGCCCCAAGAGTGTCCACCCTTATGTCTCATCCAGCTGTGGGTCTAGATATGGTCAATCCAGGTTGCATCACACCCTCTGAACGAATTTTGTAAGAATTTCTCTCTCTTTCACTGTCTTTGTTTTACGGGTTTTTAAAAGTAATTTATTTTTATAATGGGGTTTAGCTGCTTTTCACGGCTGTGTTTATGCGGCTTTACACCCACTTGACTCACTTCCAGACAGATATCAATACATAGGTTTTAAGATTCTTACTAGTCACATATATTCTTGTGCGGTGAATAGGGGGTGTTGAGTCCAGTTCACTGAGCAAGGAGTAGGTCTTGTCTATTACATATTGGGTGTATGGAACGGTATCTGAGCGAATTTGAAACCCTTGTTTTATGCATCACCCCACCTCACCTTTCCCGTTAAGCAGCCATAGTGTGTTTTCTAAACGTGTGACTCTGTTCTGTTTTGTAATTCAGTTCAAGTGTAGCGGTTTTTACATTCCCTCTATAAGTGATAGCTTATGATAAGTGTCTATTTCTGTGTGACTTATTTCACTTAGAATCGTCGTACCTAAGTCCACTCATCTTGCTTCTAATGGCCTTATGACATTGATTTCATGTCTGAGTGATATTCCATTGTACATAAGGACCACAACTTTTTTATCCATTTTTCTCTTTCCTGGGATATTTAAGGTGTCATGAAGTGGAGGTTCTTGTCAACAGAGCAGCCCCAAACTTTGGGGTGCCTGTGTCTTGCTGATTTTTAGTTTTCCCAATTTATACGCCCATGAGTGGACGTGCCCTATGCTCACTAAGCTGTGTTTTTTCGATGTTTCAGGACACACCGTACACTTCTCCAGAGTGGCTGTTGGCAATTTACATCCCACCCATCAGCGTAGCAAGGCTGCCATTTCTCCATGGCCTGTCCTGCATTTCTGGTTTTGACACTTTTTGCAGCATGGCCCTTTTGACCCATGGGAAGCGAGACTTCTTTTTAGCGCTGATTTGCCTTTCCAGGTTGCTTGGTTGGCCAAAAAGGGCGTATGCGTTTTTTCCTGAATATATTCAGGAAAAAACGCATACGCCCTTTTTGGCCAAGGGCATCATTGTCGACCTTTTGCCGCTTTTCATGTGCCTTAAAAGCGATTCGAATCTACCTCCTGAAATCTGTTTCCTGCAATTCTGCCTTGCTTTCAAATCCTCTTCGTTGCCTTCCCTCAATATATCTGTGGATGAGAGTTATCACTTATAACTCTGCGGGTTTGTGAATTGCAGTGTCCCTGAGCTCCATTTTTCAACTGTCTTTTTTGAGAGCTGGCCGCAAAAGCACGGGATTGCCTCAGGCCCTATTCTGGTTCCTGGCAGCAGGCTGAGCCTGTGGTTAATTCTTCTTCCTGATGGGAAAATAGAGTGACCTGTGCCTGTCCCAACAGCTAGATCTAGTCTCTCATTGGTTGCCCCTCTTCCCGTTCATCCTCAGGACAACTTGCAACCTGTAGGGAACAGGAGGTTAAAGGTGCTGATTCTCCAAGTAGGGAGATTGCTAGTAAAGTGGCTGGAATGGCGAACCCGAGCACAAGGAGATGAGAAATGAGGTGCGTTTTAGAAACCTTTCAAAATCACACGGTGTACCTTCTTCTGGGTTCCTCATGCAAGTTTTCGATGTAGGAAGATGCCCTTGAACCTGGAGATTTGGGACCCATGGGATGGGTACCATGCAGTATTACTTTAAATGGTCTGCGTTTGCTCACCCAACCTCACCCAACCTCCAAGCCCCAAGAGTGTCCACCCTTATGTCTCATCCAGCTGTGGGTCTAGATATGGTCAATCCAGGTTGCATCACAGCCTCTGAACGAATTTTGTAAGAATTTCTCTCTCTTTCACTGTCTTTGTTTTACGGGTTTTTAAAAGTAATTTATTTTTATAATGGGGTTTAGCTGCTTTTCACGGCTGTGTTTATGCGGCTTTACACCCACTTGAGTCACTTCCAGACAGATATCAATACATAGGTTTTAAGATTGTTACTAGTCACATATATTCTTGTGCGGTGAATAGGGGGTGTTGAGTCCAGTTCACGGAGCAAGGAGTAGGTCTTGTCTATTACATATTGGGTGTATGGAACGGTATCTGAGCGAATTTGAACCCCTTGTTTTATGCATCACCCCACCTCACCTTTCCCGTTAAGCAGCCATAGTGTGTTTTCTACACGTGTGATTCTGTTCTGTTCTGTAATTCAGTTCAAGTGTAGCGGTTTTTACATTCCCTCTATAAGTGATAGCTTATGATAAGTGTCTTTTTCTGTGTGACTTATTTCACTTAGAATCGTCGTACCTAAGTCCACTCATCTTACTTCTACTAGCCTTATGACATTGATTTCATGTCTGTGTGATATTGCATTGTACATAAGGACCACAAATTCTTTATCCATTTTTCTCTTTCCTGGGATATTTAAGGTGTCATGAAGTGGAGGTTCTTGTCAACAGAGCAGCCCTAAACTTTGGGGTGCCTGTGTCTTGCTGATTTTTAGTTTTCCCAATTTATACGCCCATGAGTGGACGTGCCCTATGCTCCCTAAGCTGTGTTTTTTCGATGTTTCAGGACACACCGTACACTTCTCCAGAGTGGCTGTTGGCAATTTACATCCCGCCCATCAGCGTAGCAAGGCTGCCATTTCTCCATGGCCTGTCCTGCATTTCTGGTTTTGACACTTTTTGCAGCATGAACCTTTTGACCGATGGGAAGCGAGACTTCTTTGTAGCGCTGATTTGCCTTTCCAGGTTGCTTGGTTGGCCAAAAAGGGCGTATGCGTTTTTTCCTGAATATATTCAGGAAAAAACGCATACGCCCTTTTTGGCCAAGGGCATCATTCTCGACGTTTTGCCACTTTTCATGTGCTTTAAAGGCGATTCGAATCTACCTCCTGAAATCTGTTTCCTGCATTTCTGCCTTGCTTTCAAATCCTCTTCGTTGCCTTCCCTCAATATATCTGTGGATGAGAGTTATCATTTATAACTCTGCGTGTTTGTGAATTGCAGTGTCCCTGAGCTCCATTTTTCAACTCGCTTTTTTGGGAGCTGGCCGCAAAAGCGCGGGATTGCCTCAGGCCCTATTCAGGTTCCGGGGGGCAGGCTGAGCCTGTGGTTAATTCTTCTTCCTGATGGGAAAATAGAGTGACCTGTGCCTGTTCCAACACCTAGATCTAGTCTCTCATTGGTTGCCCCTCTTCCCGTTCATCCTCAAGACAAATTGCAACCTGTAGGGAACAGGAGCTTAAAGGTGCTGATTCTCCAAGTAGGGCGATTGCTAGTAAAGTAGCTGGAATGGCGAACCCGAGCACAAGGAGATGAGAAATGAGGTGCGTTTTAGAAACCTTTCAAAATCACACGGTGTACCATCTTCTGGGTTTCTCATGCATGTTTTCGATGTAGGAAGATGCCCTTGAACCTGGAGATTTGGGACCCATGGGATGGGTACCAGGCAGTATTACTTTAAAGGGTCTGCGTTTGCTCACCCAACCTCACCCAACCTTTCAGCCCCAAGAGTGTCCACCCTTATGTCTCATCCAGCTGTGGGTCTAGATATGGTCAATCCAGGTTGCATCACAGCCTTTGAACGAATTTTGTAAGAATTTCTCTCTCTTTCACTGTCTTTGTTTTACGGGTTTTTAAAAGTAATTTATTTTTATAATGGGGTTTAGCTGCTTTTCACGGCTGTGATTATGCGGCTTTACACCCACTTGACTCACTTCCAGACAGATATCAATACATAGGTTTAAGATTCTTACTAGTCACATATATTCTTGTGTGGTGAATAGGGGGTTTTGAGTCCAGTTCACTGAGCAAGGAGTAGGTCTTGTCTATTACATGTTGGGTGTACGGAACGGTATCTGAGCGAATTTGAAACCCTTGTTTTATGCATCACCCCACCTCACCTTTCCCGTTAAGCAGGCATATTGTGATTTGTAAACGTGTGACTCTGTTCTGTTTTGTAAATCAGTTCAAGTGTAGCGGTTTTTACATTCCCTCTATAAGTGATAGCTTATAAGTGTCTTTTTCTGTGTGACTTATTTCACTTAGGATCATCGTACCTAAATCCACTCATCTTGCTTCTACTAGCCTTATGACATTGATTTCATGTCTGAGTGATATTCCATTGTACATAAGGACCACAACTTCTTTATCCATTTTTCTCTTTCCTGGGATATTTTAGGTGTCATGAAGTGGAGGTTCTTGTCAACAGAGCAGCCCTAAACTTTGGGGTGCCTGTGTCTTGCTGATTTTTAGTTTTCCCAATTTATACGCCCATGAGTGGACGTGCCCTATACTCCCTAAGCTGTGTTTTTTCGATGTTTCAGGACACACCGTACACTTCTCCAGAGTGGCTGTTGGCAATTTACATCCCACCCATCAGCGTAGCAAGGCTGCCATTTCTCCAAGGCCTGTCCTGCATTTCTGGTTTTGACACTTTTTGCAGCATGACCCTTTTGACCGATGGGAAGCGAGACTTCTTTGGAGCGCTGATTTGCCTTTCCAGGTTGCTTGGTTGGCCAAAAAGGGCGTATGCGTTTTTTCCTGAATATATTCAGGAAAAAACGCATACGCCCTTTTTGGCCAAGGGCATCATTGTCGACGTTTTGCCGCTTTTCATGTGTTTTAAACGCGATTTGAATATACCTCCTGAAATCTGTTTCCTGCAATTCTGCCTTGCTTTCAAATCCTCTTCGTTGCCTTCCCTCAATATATCTGTGGATGAGAGTTATCATTTATAACTCTGCGGGTTTGTGAATTGCAGTGTCCCTGAGATCCATTTTTCAACTCGCTTTTTTGGGAGCTGGCCGCAAAAGCGCGGGATTGCCTCAGGCCCTATTCTGCTTCTGGGCGGCAGGCTGAGCCTGTGGTTAATTCTTCTTCCTGATGGGAAAATAGAGTGACCTGTGCCTGTCCCAACACCTAGATCTAGTCTCTCATTGGTTGCCCCTCTTCCCGTTCATCCTTAGGACAAATTGCAACATGTAGGAAACAGGAGCTTAAAGGTGCTGATTCTCCAAGTAGGGAGATTGCTAGTAAATTAGCTGGAAAGGCGAACCTGAGCACAAGGAGATGAGAAATGAGGTGCGTATTAGAAACCTTTCAAAATCACACGGTGTACCATCTTCTGGGTTTCTCATGCATGTTTTCGATGTAGGAAGATGCCCTTGAACCTGGAGATTTGGGACCCATGGGATGGGTACCACGCAGTATTACTTTAAAGGGTCTGCGTTTGCTCACCCAACCTCACCCAACCTTTCAGCCCCAAGAGTGTCCACCCTTATGTCTCATCCAGCTGTGGGTCTAGATATGGTCAATCCAGGTTGCATCACACCCTCTGAACGAATTTTGTAAGAATTTCTCTCTCTTTCACTGTCTTTGTTTTACGGGTTTTTAAAAGTAATTTATTTTTATAATGGGGTTTAGCTGCTTTTCACGGCTGTGTTTATGCGGCTTTACACCCACTTGACTCACTTCCAGACAGATATCAATACATAGGTTTTAAGATTCTTACTAGTCACATATATTATTGTGCGGTGAATAGGGGGTGTTGAGTCCAGTTCACTGAGCAAGGAGTAGGTCTTGTCTATTACATATTGGGTGTATGGAACGGTATCTGAGCGAATTTGAAACCCTTGTTTTATGCATCACCCCACCTCACCTTTCCCGTTAAGCAGCCATAGTGTGTTTTCTAAACGTGTGACTCTGTTCTGTTTTGTAATTCAGTTCAAGTGTAGCGGTTTTTACATTCCCTCTATAAGTGATAGCTTATGATAAGTGTCTATTTCTGTGTGACTTATTTCACTTAGAATCGTCGTACCTAAGTCCACTCATCTTGCTTCTAATGGCCTTATGACATTGATTTCATGTCTGAGTGATATTCCATTGTACATAAGGACCACAACTTTTTTATCCATTTTTCTCTTTCCTGGGATATTTAAGGTGTCATGAAGTGGAGGTTCTTGTCAACAGAGCAGCCCCAAACTTTGGGGTGCCTGTGTCTTGCTGATTTTTAGTTTTCCCAATTTATACGCCCATGAGTGGACGTGCCGTATGCTCACTAAGCTGTGTTTTTTCGATGTTTCAGGACACACCGTACACTTCTCCAGAGTGGCTGTTGGCAATTTACATCCCACCCATCAGCGTAGCAAGGCTGCCATTTCTCCATGGCCTGTCCTGCATTTCTGGTTTTGACACTTTTTGCAGCATGACCCTTTTGACCGATGGGAAGCGAGACCTCTTTGTAGCGCTGATTTGCCTTTCCAGGTTGCTTGGTTGGCCAAAAAGGGCGTATGCGTTTTTTCCTGAATATATTCAGGAAACAACGCATACGCCCTTTTTGGCCAAGGGCATCATTGTCGACGTTTTGCCGCTTTTCATGTGTTTTAAACGCGATTTGAATATACCTCCTGAAATCTGTTTCCTGCAATTCTGCCTTGCTTTCAAATCCTCTTCGTTGCCTTCCCTCAATATATCTGTGGATGAGAGTTATCATTTATAACTCTGCGGGTTTGTGAATTGCAGTGTCCCTGAGATCCATTTTTCAACTCGCTTTTTTGGGAGCTGGCCGCAAAAGCGCGGGATTGCCTCAGGCCCTATTCTGCTTCTGGGCGGCAGGCTGAGCCTGTGGTTAATTCTTCTTCCTGATGGGAAAATAGAGTGACCTGTGCCTGTCCAAACACCTAGATCTAGTCTCTCATTGGTTGCCCCTCTTCCCGTTCATCCTTAGGACAAATTGCAACATGTAGGAAACAGGAGCTTAAAGGTGCTGATTCTCCAAGTAGGGAGATTGCTAGTAAAGTAGCTGGAAAGGCGAACCCGAGCACAAGGAGATGAGAAATGAGGTGCGTATTAGAAACCTTTCAAAATCACACGGTGTACCATCTTCTGGGTTTCTCATGCATGTTTTCGATGTAGGAAGATGCCCTTGAACCTGGAGATTTGGGACCCATGGGATGGGTACCACGCAGTATTACTTTAAAGGGTCTGCGTTTGCTCACCCAACCTCACCCAACCTTTCAGCCCCAAGAGTGTCCACCCTTATGTCTCATCCAGCTGTGGGTCTAGATATGGTCAATCCAGGTTGCATCACACCCTCTGAACGAATTTTGTAAGAATTTCTCTCTCTTTCACTGTCTTTGTTTTACGGGTTTTTAAAAGTAATTTATTTTTATAATGGGGTTTAGCTGCTTTTCACGGCTGTGTTTATGCGGCTTTACACCCACTTGACTCACTTCCAGACAGATATCAATACATAGGTTTTAAGATTCTTACTAGTCACATATATTCTTGTGCGGTGAATAGGGGGTGTTGAGTCCAGTTCACTGAGCAAGGAGTAGGTCTTGTCTATTACATATTGGGTGTATGGAACGGTATCTGAGCGAATTTGAACCCCTTGTTTTATGCATCACCCCACCTCACCTTTCCCGTTAAGCAGCCATAGTGTGTTTTCTAAACGTGTGACTCTGTTCTGTTTTGTAATTCAGTTCAAGTGTAGCGGTTTTTACATTCCCTCTATAAGTGATAGCTTATGATAAGTGTCTATTTCTGTGTGACTTATTTCACTTAGAATCGTCGTACCTAAGTCCACTCATCTTGCTTCTAATGGCCTTATGACATTGATTTCATGTCTGAGTGATATTCCATTGTACATAAGGACCACAACTTTTTTATCCATTTTTCTCTTTCCTGGGATATTTAAGGTGTCATGAAGTGGAGGTTCTTGTCAACAGAGCAGCCCCAAACTTTGGGGTGCCTGTGTCTTGCTGATTTTTAGTTTTCCCAATTTATACGCCCATGAGTGGACGTGCCCTATGCTCACTAAGCTGTGTTTTTTCGATGTTTCAGGACACACCGTACACTTCTCCAGAGTGGCTGTTGGCAATTTACATCCCACCCATCAGCGTAGCAAGGCTGCCATTTCTCCATGGCCTGTCCTGCATTTCTGGTTTTGACACTTTTTGCAGCATGGCCCTTTTGACCCATGGGAAGCGAGACTTCTTTTTAGCGCTGATTTGCCTTTCCAGGTTGTTTGGTTGGCCAAAAAGGGCGTATGCGTTTTTTCCTGAATATATTCAGGAAAAAAAGCATACGCCCTTTTTGGCCAAGGGCATCATTGTCGACCTTTTGCCGCTTTTCATGTGCCTTAAAAGCGATTCGAATCTACCTCCTGAAATCTGTTTCCTGCAATTCTGCCTTGCTTTCAAATCCTCTTCGTTGCCTTCCCTCAATATATCTGTGGATGAGAGTTATCACTTATAACTCTGCGGGTTTGTGAATTGCAGTGTCCCTGAGCTCCATTTTTCAACTGTCTTTTTTGAGAGCTGGCCGCAAAAGCACGGATTGCCTCAGGCCCTATTCTGGTTCCTGGCAGCAGGCTGAGCCTGTGGTTAATTCTTCTTCCTGATGGGAAAATAGAGTGACCTGTGCCTGTCCCAACAGCTAGATCTAGTCTCTCATTGGTTGCCCCTCTTCCCGTTCATCCTCAGGACAACTTGCAACCTGTAGGGAACAGGAGGTTAAAGGTGCTGATTCTCCAAGTAGGGAGATTGCTAGTAAAGTGGCTGGAATGGCGAACCCGAGCACAAGGAGATGAGAAATGAGGTGCGTTTTAGAAACCTTTCAAAATCACACGGTGTACCATCTTCTGAGTTTCTCATGCATGTTTTCGATGTAGGAAGATGCCCTTGAACCTGGAGATTTGGGACCCATGGGATGGGTACCACGCAGTATTACTTTAAAGGGTCTGCGTTTGCTCACCCAACCTCACCCAACCTTTCAGCCCCAAGACTGTCCACCCTTATGTCTCATCCAGCTGTGCGTGTAGATATGGTCAATCCAGGTTGCATCACAGCCTCTGAACGAATTTTGTAAGAATTTGTCTCTCTTTCACTGTCTTTGTTTTACGGGTTTTTAAAAGTAATTTATTTTTATAATGGGGTTTAGCTGCTTTTCACGGCTGTGTTTATGCGGATTTACACCCACTTGACTCACTTCCAGACAGATATCAATACATAGGTTTTAAGATTCTTACTAGTCACATATATTCTTGTGCGGTGAATAGGGGGTGTTGAGTCCAGTTCACTGAGCAAGGGGTAGGTCTTGTCTATTACATATTGGGTGTATGGAACGGTATCTGAGCGAATTTGAACCCCTTGTTTTATGCATCACCCCACCTCACCTTTCCCGTTAAGCAGCCATAGTGTGTTTTCTAAACGTGTGATTCTGTTCTGTTCTGTAATTCAGTTCAAGTGTACCGGTTTTTACATTCCCTCTATAAGTGATAGCTTATGATAAGTGTCTTTTTCTGTGTGACTTATTTCACTTAGAATCGTCCTACCTAAGTCCACTCATCTTGCTTCTACTAGCCTTATGACATTGATTTCATGTCTGAGTGATATTGCATTGTACATAAGGACCACAACTTCTTTATCCATTTTTCTCTTTCCTGGGATATTTAAGGTGTCATGAAGTGGAGGTTCTTGTCAACAGAGCAGCCCTAAACTTTGGGGTGCCTGTGTCTTGCTGATTTTTAGTTTTCCCAATTTATACGCCCATGAGTGGACGTGCCCTATGCTCCCTAAGCTGTGTTTTTTCGATGTTTCAGGACACACCGTACACTTCTCCAGAGTGGCTGTTGGCAATTAACATCCCGCCCATCAGCGTAGCAAGGCTGCCATTTCTCCATGGCCTGTCCTGCATTTCTGGTTTTGACACTTTTTGCAGCATGACCCTTTTGACCGATGGGAAGCGAGACTTCTTTGTAGCACTGATTTGCCTTTCCAGGTTGCTTGGTTGGCCAAAAAGGGCGTATGCGTTTTTTCCTGAATATATTCAGGAAAAAACGCATACGCCCTGTTTGGCCAAGGGCATCATTGTCGACGTTTTGCCGCTTTTCAGGTGCTTTAAAGGCGATTCAAATCTACCTCCTGAAACCTGTTTCCTGCAATTCTGCCTTGCTTTCAAATCCTCTTCGTTGCCTTCCCTCAATATATTTGTGGACGAGAGTTATCATTTATAACTCAGCAGGTTTGTGAATGGCAGTCCCCCTGAGCTCCATTTTTCAACTGTCTTTTTTGGGAGCTGGCCGCAAAAGCACGGGATTGCCTCAGGCCCTATTCTGGTTCCCGGCGGCAGGCTGAGCCTGTGGTTAATTCTTCTTCCTGATGGGAAAATAGAGTGACTTGTGCCTGTCCCAACACCTAGATCTATTCTCTCATTGGTTTCCCCTCTTCCCGTTCATCCTCAGGACAAATTGCAACCTGTACAGAACAGGAGGTTAAAGGTGCTGATTCTCCAAGTAGGGAGTTTGCTAGTGAAGTAGCTGGAATGGCGAACCCGAGCACAAGGAGATGAGAAATGAGGTGCGTTTTAGAAACCTTTCAAAATCACACGGTGTACCTTCTTCTGGGTTCCTCATGCAAGTTTTCGATGTAGGAAGATGCCCTTGAACCTGGAGATTTGGGACCCATGGGATGGGTACCATGCAGTATTACTTTAAAGGGTCTGCGTTTGCTCACCCAACCTCACCCAACCTCCAAGCCCCAAGAGTGTCCACCCTTATGTCTCATCCAGCTGTGGGTCTAGATATGGTCAATCCAGGTTGCATCACAGACTCTGAACGAATTTTGTAAGAATTTCTCTCTCTTTCACTGTCTTTGTTTTACGGGTTTTTAAAAGTAATTTATTTTTATAATGGGGTTTAGCTGCTTTTCACGGCTGTGTTTATGCGGCTTTACACCCACTTGACTCACTTCCAGACAGATATCAATACATAGGTTTTAAGATTGTTACTAGTCACATATATTCTTGTGCGGTGAATAGGGGGTGTTGAGTCCAGTTCACGGAGCAAGGAGTAGGTCTTGTCTATTACATATTGGGTGTATGGAACGGTATCTGAGCGAATTTGAACCCCTTGTTTTATGCATCACCCCAAGTCACCTTTCCCGTTAAGCAGCCATAGTGTGTTTTCTAAACGTGTGATTCTGTTCTGTTCTGTAATTCAGTTCAAGTGTAGCGGTTTTTACATTCCCTCTATAAGTGATAGCTTATGATAAGTGTCTTTTTCTGTGTGACTTATTTCACTTAGAATCGTCGTACCTAAGTCCACTCATCTTGCTTCTACTAGCCTTATGACATTGATTTCATGTCTGTGTGATATTGCATTGTACATAAGGACCACAAATTCTTTATCCATTTTTCTCTTTCCTGGGATATTTAAGGTGTCATGAAGTGGAGGTTCTTGTCAACAGAGCAGCCCTAAACTTTGGGGTGCCTTTGTCTTGCTGATTTTTAGTTTTCCCAATTTATACGCCCATGAGTGGACGTGCCCTATGCTCCCTAAGCTGTGTTTTTTCGATGTTTCAGGACACACCGTACACTTCTCCAGAGTGGCTGTTGGCAATTTACATCCCGCCCATCACCGTAGCAAGGCTGCCATTTCTCCATGGCCTGTCCTGCATTTCTGGTTTTGACACTTTTTGCAGCATGAACCTTTTGACCGATGGGAAGCGAGACTTCTTTGTAGCGCTGATTTGCCTTTGCAGGTTGCTTGGTTGGCCAAAAAGGGCGTATGCGTTTTTTCCTGAATATATTCAGGAAAAAACGCATACGCCCTTTTTGGCCAAGGGCATCATTCTCGACGTTTTGCCGCTTTTCATGTGCTTTAAAGGCGATTCGAATCTACCTCCTGAAATCTGTTTCCTGCATTTCTGCCTTGCTTTCAAATCCTCTTCGTTGCCTTCCCTCAATATATCTGTGGATGAGAGTTATCATTTATAACTCTGCGTGTTTGTGAATTGCAGTGTCCCTGAGCTCCATTTTTCAACTCGCTTTTTTGGGAGCTGGCCGCAAAAGCGCGGGATTGCCTCAGGCCCTATTCAGGTTCCGGGGGGCAGGCTGAGCCTGTGGTTAATTCTTCTTCCTGATGGGAAAATAGAGTGACCTGTGCCTGTCCCAACACCTAGATCTAGTCTCTCATTGGTTGCCCCTCTTCCCGTTCATCCTCAAGACAAATTGCAACCTGTAGGGAACAGGAGCTTAAAGGTGCTGATTCTCCAAGTAGGGCGATTGCTAGTAAAGTAGCTGGAATGGCGAACCCGAGCACAAGGAGATGAGAAATGAGGTGCGTATTAGAAACCTTTCAAAATCACACGGTGTACCATCTTCTGG
This sequence comes from Eschrichtius robustus, assembly GCF_028021215.1. Lineage (NCBI taxonomy): Eukaryota > Metazoa > Chordata > Mammalia > Artiodactyla > Eschrichtiidae > Eschrichtius > Eschrichtius robustus. Next base: position 182,591 of record NW_027175161.1, on the reverse strand, counting down.
GTTTCTCATGCATGTTTTCGATGTAGGAAGATGCCCTTGAACCTGGAGATTTGGGACCCATGGGATGGGTACCAGGCAGTATTACTTTAAAGGGTCTGCGTTTGCTCACCCAACCTCACCCAACCTTTCAGCCCCAAGAGTGTCCACCCTTATGTCTCATCCAGCTGTGGGTCTAGATATGGTCAATCCAGGTTGCATCACAGCCTTTGAACGAATTTTGTAAGAATTTCTCTCTCTTTCACTGTCTTTGTTTTACGGGTTTTTAAAAGTAATTTATTTTTATAATGGGGTTTAGCTGCTTTTCACGGCTGTGTTTATGCGGCTTTACACCCACTTGACTCACTTCCAGACAGATATCAATACATAGGTTTAAGATTCTTACTAGTCACATATATTCTTGTGTGGTGAATAGGGGGTTTTGAGTCCAGTTCACTGAGCAAGGAGTAGGTCTTGTCTATTACATGTTGGGTGTACGGAACGGTATCTGAGCGAATTTGAAACCCTTGTTTTATGCATCACCCCACCTCACCTTTCCCGTTAAGCAGGCATATTGTGATTTGTAAACGTGTGACTCTGTTCTGTTTTGTAAATCAGTTCAAGTGTAGCGGTTTTTACATTCCCTCTATAAGTGATAGCTTATAAGTGTCTTTTTCTGTGTGACTTATTTCACTTAGGATCATCGTACCTAAATCCACTCATCTTGCTTCTACTAGCCTTATGACATTGATTTCATGTCTGAGTGATATTCCATTGTACATAAGGACCACAACTTCTTTATCCATTTTTCTCTTTCCTGGGATATTTTAGGTGTCATGAAGTGGAGGTTCTTGTCAACAGAGCAGCCCTAAACTTTGGGGTGCCTGTGTGTTGCTGATTTTTAGTTTTCCCAATTTATACGCCCATGAGTGGACGTGCCCTATACTCCCTAAGCTGTGTTTTTTCGATGTTTCAGGACACACCGTACACTTCTCCAGAGTGGCTGTTGGCAATTTACATCCCACCCATCAGCGTAGCAAGGCTGCCATTTCTCCAAGGCCTGTCCTGCATTTCTGGTTTTGACACTTTTTGCAGCATGACCCTTTTGACCGATGGGAAGCGAGACTTCTTTGGAGCGCTGATTTGCCTTTCCAGGTTGCTTGGTTGGCCAAAAAGGGCGTATGCGTTTTTTCCTGAATATATTCAGGAAAAAACGCATACGCCCTTTTTGGCCAAGGGTATCATTGTCGACGTTTTGCCGCTTTTCATGTGTTTTAAACGCGATTTGAATATACCTCCTGAAATCTGTTTCCTGCAATTCTGCCTTGCTTTCAAATCCTCTTCGTTGCCTTCCCTCAATATATCTGTGGATGAGAGTTATCATTTATAATTCTGCGGGTTTGTGAATTTCAGTGTCCCTGAGATCCATTTTTCAACTCGCTTTTTTGGGAGCTGGCCGCAAAAGCGCGGGATTGCCTCAGGCCCTATTCTGCTTCTGGGCGGCAGGCTGAGCCTGTGGTTAATTCTTCTTCCTGATGGGAAAATAGAGTGACCTGTGCCTGTCCCAACACCTAGATCTAGTCTCTCATTGGTTGCCCCTCTTCCCGTTCATCCTTAGGACAAATTGCAACATGTAGGAAACAGGAGCTTAAAGGTGCTGATTCTCCAAGTAGGGAGATTGCTAGTAAAGTAGCTGGAAAGGCGAACCCGAGCACAAGGAGATGAGAAATGAGGTGCGTATTAGAAACCTTTCAAAATCACACGGTGTACCATCTTCTGGGCTTCTCATGCATGTTTTCGATGTAGGAAGATGCCCTTGAACCTGGAGATTTGGGACCCATGGGATGGGTACCACGCAGTATTACTTTAAAGGGTCTGCGTTTGCTCACCCAACCTCACCCAACCTTTCAGCCCCAAGAGTGTCCACCCTTATGTCTCATCCAGCTGTGGGTCTAGATATGGTCAATCCAGGTTGCATCACACCCTCTGAACGAATTTTGTAAGAATTTCTCTCTCTTTCACTGTCTTTGTTTTACGGGTTTTTAAAAGTAATTTATTTTTATAATGGGGTTTAGCTGCTTTTCACGGCTGTGTTTATGCGGCTTTACACCCACTTGACTCACTTCCAGACAGATATCAATACATAGGTTTTAAGATTCTTACTAGTCACATATATTCTTGTGCGGTGAATAGGGGGTGTTGAGTCCAGTTCACTGAGCAAGGAGTAGGTCTTGTCTATTACATATTGGGTGTATGGAACGGTATCTGAGCGAATTTGAAACCCTTGTTTTATGCATCACCCCACCTCACCTTTCCCGTTAAGCAGCCATAGTGTGTTTTCTAAACGTGTGACTCTGTTCTGTTTTGTAATTCAGTTCAAGTGTAGCGGTTTTTACATTCCCTCTATAAGTGATAGCTTATGATAAGTGTCTATTTCTGTGTGACTTATTTCACTTAGAATCGTCGTACCTAAGTCCACTCATCTTGCTTCTAATGGCCTTATGACATTGATTTCATGTCTGAGTGATATTCCATTGTACATAAGGACCACAACTTTTTTATCCATTTTTCTCTTTCCTGGGATATTTAAGGTGTCATGAAGTGGAGGTTCTTGTCAACAGAGCAGCCCCAAACTTTGGGGTGCCTGTGTCTTGCTGATTTTTAGTTTTCCCAATTTATACGCCCATGAGTGGACGTGCCCTATGCTCACTAAGCTGTGTTTTTTCGATGTTTCAGGACACACCGTACACTTCTCCAGAGTGGCTGTTGGCAATTTACATCCCACCCATCAGCGTAGCAAGGCTGCCATTTCTCCATGGCCTGTCCTGCATTTCTGGTTTTGACACTTTTTGCAGCATGGCCCTTTTGACCCATGGGAAGCGAGACTTCTTTTTAGCGCTGATTTGCCTTTCCAGGTTGCTTGGTTGGCCAAAAAGGGCGTATGCGTTTTTTCCTGAATATATTCAGGAAAAAACGCATACGCCCTTTTTGGCCAAGGGCATCATTGTCGACCTTTTGCCGCTTTTCATGTGCCTTAAAAGCGATTCGAATCTACCTCCTGAAATCTGTTTCCTGCAATTCTGCCTTGCTTTCAAATCCTCTTCGTTGCCTTCCCTCAATATATCTGTGGATGAGAGTTATCACTTATAACTCTGCGGGTTTGTGAATTGCAGTGTCCCTGAGCTCCATTTTTCAACTGTCTTTTTTGAGAGCTGGCCGCAAAAGCACGGGATTGCCTCAGGCCCTATTCTGGTTCCTGGCAGCAGGCTGAGCCTGTGGTTAATTCTTCTTCCTGATGGGAAAATAGAGTGACCTGTGCCTGTCCCAACAGCTAGATCTAGTCTCTCATTGGTTGCCCCTCTTCCCGTTCATCCTCAGGACAACTTGCAACCTGTAGGGAACAGGAGGTTAAAGGTGCTGATTCTCCAAGTAGGGAGATTGCTAGTAAAGTGGCTGGAATGGCGAACCCGAGCACAAGGAGATGAGAAATGAGGTGCGTTTTAGAAACCTTTCAAAATCACACGGTGTACCATCTTCTGAGTTTCTCATGCATGTTTTCGATGTAGGAAGATGCCCTTGAACCTGGAGACTTGGGACCCATGGGATGGGTACCACGCAGTATTACTTTAAAGGGTCTGCGTTTGCTCACCCAACCTAACCCAACCTCTCAGCCCCAAGACTGTCCACCCTTATGTCTCATCCAGCTGTGCGTGTAGATATGGTCAATCCAGGTTGCATCACAGCCTCTGAACGAATTTTGTAAGAATTTCTCTCTCTTTCACTGTCTTTGTTTTACGGGTTTTTAAAAGTAATTTATTTTTATAATGGGGTTTAGCTGCTTTTCACGGCTGTGTTTATGCGGATTTACACCCACTTGACTCACTTCCAGACAGATATCAATACATAGGTTTTAAGATTGTTACTAGTCACATATATTCTTGTGCGGTGAATAGGGGGTGTTGAGTCCAGTTCACTGAGCAAGGAGTAGGTCTTGTCTATTACATATTGGGTGTATGGAACGGTATCTGAGCGAATTTGAAACCCTTGTTTTATGCATCACCCCACCTCACCTTTCCCGTTAAGCAGCCATAGTGTGTTTTCTAAACGTGTGATTCTGTTCTGTTCTGTAATTCAGTTCAAGTGTACCGGTTTTTACATTCCCTCTATAAGTGATAGCTTATGATAAGTGTCTTTTTCTGTGTGACTTATTTCACTTAGAATCGTCGTACCTAAGTCCACTCATCTTGCTTCTACTAGCCTTATGACATTGATTTCATGTCTGAGTGATATTGCATTGTACATAAGGACCACAACTTCTTTATCCATTTTTCTCTTTCCTGGGATATTTAAGGTGTCATGAAGTGGAGGTTCTTGTCAACAGAGCAGCCCTAAACTTTGGGGTGCCTGTGTCTTGCTGATTTTTAGTTTTCCCAATTTATACGCCCATGAGTGGACGTGCCCTATGCTCCCTAAGCTGTGTTTTTTCGATGTTTCAGGACACACCGTACACTTCTCCAGAGTGGCTGTTGGCAATTTACATCCCGCCCATCAGCGTAGCAAGGCTGCCATTTCTCCATGGCCTGTCCTGCATTTCTGGTTTTGACACTTTTTGCAGCATGACCCTTTTGACCGATGGGAAGCGAGACTTCTTTGTAGCACTGATTTGCCTTTCCAGGTTGCTTGGTTGGCCAAAAAGGGCGTATGCGTTTTTTCCTGAAGATATTCAGGAAAAAACGCATACGCCCTTTTTGGCCAAGGGCATCATTGTCGACGTTTTGCCGCTTTTCATGTGCTTTAAAGGCGATTCAAATCTACCTCCTGAAACCTGTTTCCTGCAATTCTGCCTTGCTTTCAAATCCTCTTCGTTGCCTTCCCTCAATATATTTGTGGACGAGAGTTATCATTTATAACTCAGCAGGTTTGTGAATGGCAGTCCCCCTGAGCTCCATTTTTCAACTGTCTTTTTTGGGAGCTGGCCGCAAAAGCAAGGGATTGCCTCAGGCCCTATTCTGGTTCCCGGCGGCAGGCTGAGCCTGTGGTTAATTCTTCTTCCTGATGGGAAAATAGAGTGACTTGTGCCTGTCCCAACACCTAGATCTATTCTCTCATTGGTTTCCCCTCTTCCCGTTCATCCTCAGGACAAATTGCAACCTGTACAGAACAGGAGGTTAAAGATGCTGATTCTCCAAGTAGGGAGTTTGCTAGTGAAGTAGCTGGAATGGTGAACCCGAGCACAAGGAGATGAGAAATGAGGTGCGTTTTAGAAACCTTTCAAAATCACACGGTGTACCTTCTTCTGGGTTCCTCATGCAAGTTTTCGATGTAGGAAGATGCCCTTGAACCTGGAGATTTGGGACCCATGGGATGGGTACCATGCAGTATTACTTTAAAGGGTCTGCGTTTGCTCACCCAACCTCACCCAACCTCCAAGCCCCAAGAGTGTCCACCCTTATGTCTCATCCAGCTGTGGGTCTAGATATGGTCAATCCAGGTTGCATCACAGCCTCTGAACGAATTTTGTAAGAATTTCTCTCTCTTTCACTGTCTTTGTTTTACGGGTTTTTAAAAGTAATTTATTTTTATAATGGGGTTTAGCTGCTTTTCACGGCTGTGTTTATGCGGCTTTACACCCACTTGACTCACTTCCAGACAGATATCAATACATAGGTTTTAAGATTGTTACTAGTCACATATATTCTTGTGCGGTGAATAGGGGGTGTTGAGTCCAGTTCACGGAGCAAGGAGTAGGTCTTGTCTATTACATATTGGGTGTATGGAACGGTATCTGAGCGAATTTGAACCCCTTGTTTTATGCATCACCCCACCTCACCTTTCCCGTTAAGCAGCCATAGTGTGTTTTCTAAACGTGTGATTCTGTTCTGTTCTGTAATTCAGTTCAAGTGTAGCGGTTTTTACATTCCCTCTATAAGTGATAGCTTATGATAAGTGTCTTTTTCTGTGTGACTTATTTCACTTAGAATCGTCGTACCTAAGTCCACTCATCTTGCTTCTACTAGCCTTATGACATTGATTTCATGTCTGTGTGATATTGCATTGTACATAAGGACCACAACTTCTTTATCCATTTTTCTCTTTCCTGGGATATTTAAGGTGTCATGAAGTGGAGGTTCTTGTCAACAGAGCAGCCCTAAACTTTGGGGTGCCTGTGTCTTGCTGATTTTTAGTTTTCCCAATTTATACGCCCATGAGTGGACGTGCCCTATGCTCCCTAAGCTGTGTTTTTTCGATGTTTCAGGACACACCGTACACTTCTCCAGAGTGGCTGTTGGCAATTTACATCCCGCCCATCAGCGTAGCAAGGCTGCCATTTCTCCATGGCCTGTCCTGCATTTCTGGTTTTGACACTTTTTGCAGCATGAACCTTTTGACCGATGGGAAGCGAGACTTCTTTGTAGCGCTGATTTGCCTTTCCAGGTTGCTTGGTTGGCCAAAAAGGGCGTATGCGTTTTTTCCTGAATATATTCAGGAAAAAACGCATACGCCCTTTTTGGCCAAGGGCATCATTCTCGACGTTTTGCCGCTTTTCATGTGCTTTAAAGGCGATTCGAATCTACCTCCTGAAATCTGTTTCCTGCATTTCTGCCTTGCTTTCAAATCCTCTTCGTTGCCTTCCCTCAATATATCTGTGGATGAGAGTTATCATTTATAACTCTGCGTGTTTGTGAATTGCAGTGTCCCTGAGCTCCATTTTTCAACTCGCTTTTTTGGGAGCTGGCCGCAAAAGCGCGGGATTGCCTCAGGCCCTATTCAGGTTCCGGGGGGCAGGCTGAGCCTGTGGTTAATTCTTCTTCCTGATGGGAAAATAGAGTGACCTGTGCCTGTCCCAACACCTAGATCTAGTCTCTCATTGGTTGCCCCTCTTCCCGTTCATCCTCAAGACAAATTGCAACCTGTAGGGAACAGGAGCTTAAAGGTGCTGATTCTCCAAGTAGGGCGATTGCTAGTAAAGTAGCTGGAATGGCGAACCCGAGCACAAGGAGATGAGAAATGAGGTGCGTATTAGAAACCTTTCAAAATCACACGGTGTACCATCTTCTGGGTTTCTCATGCATGTTTTCGATGTAGGAAGATGCCCTTGAACCTGGAGATTTGGGACCCATGGGATGGGTACCAGGCAGTATTACTTTAAAGGGTCTGCGTTTGCTCACCCAACCTCACCCAACCTTTCAGCCCCAAGAGTGTCCACCCTTATGTCTCATCCAGCTGTGGGTCTAGATATGGTCAATCCAGGTTGCATCACAGCCTTTGAACGAATTTTGTAAGAATTTCTCTCTCTTTCACTGTCTTTGTTTTACGGGTTTTTAAAAGTAATTTATTTTTATAATGGGGTTTAGCTGCTTTTCACGGCTGTGTTTATGCGGCTTTACACCCACTTGACTCACTTCCAGACAGATATCAATACATAGGTTTAAGATTCTTACTAGTCACATATATTCTTGTGTGGTGAATAGGGGGTTTTGAGTCCAGTTCACTGAGCAAGGAGTAGGTCTTGTCTATTACATGTTGGGTGTACGGAACGGTATCTGAGCGAATTTGAAACCCTTGTTTTATGCATCACCCCACCTCACCTTTCCCGTTAAGCAGGCATATTGTGATTTGTAAACGTGTGACTCTGTTCTGTTTTGTAAAACAGTTCAAGTGTAGCGGTTTTTACATTCCCTCTATAAGTGATAGCTTATAAGTGTCTTTTTCTGTGTGACTTATTTCACTTAGGATCATCGTACCTAAATCCACTCATCTTGCTTCTACTAGCCTTATGACATTGATTTCATGTCTGAGTGATATTCCATTGTACATAAGGACCACAACTTCTTTATCCATTTTTCTCTTTCCTGGGATATTTTAGGTGTCATGAAGTGGAGGTTCTTGTCAACAGAGCAGCCCTAAACTTTGGGGTGCCTGTGTCTTGCTGATTTTTAGTTTTCCCAATTTATACGCCCATGAGTGGACGTGCCCTATACTCCCTAAGCTGTGTTTTTTCGATGTTTCAGGACACACCGTACACTTCTCCAGAGTGGCTGTTGGCAATTTACATCCCACCCATCAGCGTAGCAAGGCTGCCATTTCTCCAAGGCCTGTCCTGCATTTCTGGTTTTGACACTTTTTGCAGCATGACCCTTTTGACCGATGGGAAGCGAGACCTCTTTGTAGCGCTGATTTGCCTTTCCAGGTTGCTTGGTTGGCCAAAAAGGGCGTATGCGTTTTTTCCTGAATATATTCAGGAAACAACGCATACGCCCTTTTTGGCCAAGGGCATCATTGTCGACGTTTTGCCGCTTTTCATGTGTTTTAAACGCGATTTGAATATACCTCCTGAAATCTGTTTCCTGCAATTCTGCCTTGCTTTCAAATCCTCTTCGTTGCCTTCCCTCAATATATCTGTGGATGAGAGTTATCATTTATAACTCTGCGGGTTTGTGAATTGCAGTGTCCCTGAGATCCATTTTTCAACTCGCTTTTTTGGGAGCTGGCCGCAAAAGCGCGGGATTGCCTCAGGCCCTATTCTGCTTCTGGGCGGCAGGCTGAGCCTGTGGTTAATTCTTCTTCCTGATGGGAAAATAGAGTGACCTGTGCCTGTCCCAACACCTAGATCTAGTCTCTCATTGGTTGCCCCTCTTCCCGTTCATCCTTAGGACAAATTGCAACATGTAGGAAACAGGAGCTTAAAGGTGCTGATTCTCCAAGTAGGGAGATTGCTAGTAAAGTAGCTGGAAAGGCGAACCCGAGCACAAGGAGATGAGAAATGAGGTGCGTATTAGAAACCTTTCAAAATCACACGGTGTACCATCTTCTGGGTTTCTCATGCATGTTTTCGATGTAGGAAGATGCCCTTGAACCTGGAGATTTGGGACCCATGGGATGGGTACCACGCAGTATTACTTTAAAGGGTCTGCGTTTGCTCACCCAACCTCACCCAACCTTTCAGCCCCAAGAGTGTCCACCCTTATGTCTCATCCAGCTGTGGGTCTAGATATGGTCAATCCAGGTTGCATCACACCCTCTGAACGAATTTTGTAAGAATTTCTCTCTCTTTCACTGTCTTTGTTTTACGGGTTTTTAAAAGTAATTTATTTTTATAATGGGGTTTAGCTGCTTTTCACGGCTGTGTTTATGCGGATTTACACCCACTTGACTCACTTCCAGACAGATATCAATACATAGGTTTTAAGATTCTTTCTAGTCACATATATTCTTGTGCGGTGAATAGGGGGTGTTGAGTCCAGTTCACTGAGCAAGGAGTAGGTCTTGTCTATTACATATTGGGTGTATGGAACGGTATCTGAGCGAATTTGAAACCCTTGTTTTATGCATCACCCCACCTCACCTTTCCCGTTAAGCAGCCATAGTGTGTTTTCTAAACGTGTGACTCTGTTCTGTTTTGTAATTCAGTTCAAGTGTAGCGGTTTTTACATTCCCTCTATAAGTGATAGCTTATGATAAGTGTCTATTTCTGTGTGACTTATTTCACTTAGAATCGTCGTACCTAAGTCCACTCATCTTGCTTCTAATGGCCTTATGACATTGATTTCATGTCTGAGTGATATTCCATTGTACATAAGGACCACAACTTTTTTATCCATTTTTCTCTTTCCTGGGATATTTAAGGTGTCATGAAGTGGAGGTTCTTGTCAACAGAGCAGCCCCAAACTTTGGGGTGCCTGTGTCTTGCTGATTTTTAGTTTTCCCAATTTATACGCCCATGAGTGGACGTGCCCTATGCTCACTAAGCTGTGTTTTTTCGATGTTTCAGGACACACCGTACACTTCTCCAGAGTGGCTGTTGGCAATTTACATCCCACCCATCAGCGTAGCAAGGCTGCCATTTCTCCATGGCCTGTCCTGCATTTCTGGTTTTGACACTTTTTGCAGCATGGCCCTTTTGACCCATGGGAAGCGAGACTTCTTTTTAGCGCTGATTTGCCTTTCCAGGTTGCTTGGTTGGCCAAAAAGGGCGTATGCGTTTTTTCCTGAATATATTCAGGAAAAAACGCATACGCCCTTTTTGGCCAAGGGCATCATTGTCGACCTTTTGCCGCTTTTCATGTGCCTTAAAAGCGATTCGAATCTACCTCCTGAAATCTGTTTCCTGCAATTCTGCCTTGCTTTCAAATCCTCTTCGTTGCCTTCCCTCAATATATCTGTGGATGAGAGTTATCACTTATAACTCTGCGGGTTTGTGAATTGCAGTGTCCCTGAGCTCCATTTTTCAACTGTCTTTTTTGAGAGCTGGCCGCAAAAGCACGGGATTGCCTCAGGCCCTATTCTGTTTCCTGGCAGCAGGCTGAGCCTGTGGTTAATTCTTCTTCCTGATGGGAAAATAGAGTGACCTGTGCCTGTCCCAACAGCTAGATCTAGTCTCTCATTGGTTGCCCCTCTTCCCGTTCATCCTCAGGACAAATTGCAACCTGTAGGGAACAGGAGGTTAAAGGTGCTGATTCTCCAAGTAGGGACATTGCTAGTAAAGTAGCTGGAATGGCGACCCCGAGCACAAGGAGATGAGAAATGAGGTGCGTTTTAGAAACCTTTCAAAATCACACGGTGTACCATCTTCTGAGTTTCTCATGCATGTTTTCGATGTAGGAAGATGCCCTTCACCCTGGAGACTTGGGACCCATGGGATGGGTACCACGCAGTATTACTTTAAAGGGTCTGCGTTTGCTCACCCAACCTAACCCAACCTTTCAGCCCCAAGACTGTCCACCCTTATGTCTCATCCAGCTGTGCGTGTAGATATGGTCAATCCAGGTTGCATCACAGCCTCTGAACGAATTTTGTAAGAATTTCTCTCTCTTTCACTGTCTTTGTTTTACGGGTTTTTAAAAGTGATTTATTTTTATAATGGGGTTTAGCTGCTTTTCACGGCTGTGTTTATGCGGATTTACACCTACTTGACTCACTTCCAGACAGATATCAATACATAGGTTTTAAGATTGTTACTAGTCACATATATTCTTGTGCGGTGAATAGGGGGTGTTGAGTCCAGTTCACTGAGCAAGGAGTAGGTCTTGTCTATTACATATTGGGTGTATGGAACGGTATCTGAGCGAATTTGAAACCCTTGTTTTATGCATCACCCCACCTCACCTTTCCCGTTAAGCAGCCATAGTGTGTTTTCTAAACGTGTGATTCTGTTCTGTTCTGTAATTCAGTTCAAGTGTAGCGGTTTTTACATTCCCTCTATAAGTGATAGCTTATAAGTGTCTTTTTCTGTGTGACTTATTTCACTTAGGATCATCGTACCTAAATCCACTCATCTTGCTTCTACTAGCCTTATGACATTGATTTCATGTCTGAGTGATATTCCATTGTACATAAGGACCACAACTTCTTTATCCATTTTTCTCTTTCCTGGGATATTTTAGGTGTCATGAAGTGGAGGTTCTTGTCAACAGAGCAGCCCTAAACTTTGGGGTGCCTGTGTCTTGCTGATTTTTAGTTTTCCCAATTTATACGCCCATGAGTGGACGTGCCCTATACTCCCTAAGCTGTGTTTTTTCGATGTTTCAGGACACACCGTACACTTCTCCAGAGTGGCTGTTGGCAATTTACATCCCACCCATCAGCGTAGCAAGGCTGCCATTTCTCCAAGGCCTGTCCTGCATTTCTGGTTTTGACACTTTTTGCAGCATGACCCTTTTGACCGATGGGAAGCGAGACCTCTTTGTAGCGCTGATTTGCCTTTCCAGGTTGCTTGGTTGGCCAAAAAGGGCGTATGCGTTTTTTCCTGAATATATTCCGGAAACAACGCATACGCCCTTTTTGGCCAAGGGCATCATTGTCGACGTTTTGCCGCTTTTCATGTGTTTTAAACGCGATTTGAATATACCTCCTGAAATCTGTTTCCTGCAATTCTGCCTTGCTTTCAAATCCTCTTCGTTGCCTTCCCTCAATATATCTGTGGATGAGAGTTATCATTTATAACTCTGCGGGTTTTTGAATTGCAGTGTCCCTGAGATCCATTTTTCAACTCGCTTTTTTGGGAGCTGGCCGCAAAAGCGCGGGATTGCCTCAGGCCCTATTCTGCTTCTGGGCGGCAGGCTGAGCCTGTGGTTAATTCTTCTTCCTGATGGGAAAATAGAGTGACCTGTGCCTGTCCCAACACCTAGATCTAGTCTCTCATTGGTTGCCCCTCTTCCCGTTCATCCTTAGGACAAATTGCAACATGTAGGAAACAGGAGCTTAAAGGTGCTGATTCTCCAAGTAGGGAGATTGCTAGTAAAGTAGCTGGAAAGGCGAACCCGAGCACAAGGAGATGAGAAATGAGGTGCGTATTAGAAACCTTTCAAAATCACACGGTGTACCATCTTCTGGGTTTCTCATGCATGTTTTCGATGTAGGAAGATGCCCTTGAACCTGGAGATTTGGGACCCATGGGATGGGTACCACGCAGTATTACTTTAAAGGGTCTGCGTTTGCTCACCCAACCTCACCCAACCTTTCAGCCCCAAGAGTGTCCACCCTTATGTCTCATCCAGCTGTGGGTCTAGATATGGTCAATCCAGGTTGCATCACACCCTCTGAACGAATTTTGTAAGAATTTCTCTCTCTTTCACTGTCTTTGTTTTACGGGTTTTTAAAAGTAATTTATTTTTATAATGGGGTTTAGCTGCTTTTCACGGCTGTGTTTATGCGGCTTTACACCCACTTGACTCACTTCCAGACAGATATCAATACATAGGTTTTAAGATTCTTACTAGTCACATATATTCTTGTGCGGTGAATAGGGGGTGTTGAGTCCAGTTCACTGAGCAAGGAGTAGGTCTTGTCTATTACATATTGGGTGTATGGAACGGTATCTGAGCGAATTTGAAACCCTTGTTTTATGCATCACCCCACCTCACCTTTCCCGTTAAGCAGCCATAGTGTGTTTTCTAAACGTGTGACTCTGTTCTGTTTTGTAATTCAGTTCAAGTGTAGCGGTTTTTACATTCCCTCTATAAGTGATAGCTTATGATAAGTGTCTATTTCTGTGTGACTTATTTCACTTAGAATAGTCGTACCTAAGTCCACTCATCTTGCTTCTAATGGCCTTATGCCATTGATTTCATGTCTGAGTGATATTCCATTGTACATAAGGACCACAACTTTTTTATCCATTTTTCTCTTTCCTGGGATATTTAAGGTGTCATGAAGTGGAGGTTCTTGTCAACAGAGCAGCCCCAAACTTTGGGGTGCCTGTGTCTTGCTGATTTTTAGTTTTCCCAATTTATACGCCCATGAGTGGACGTGCCCTATGCTCACTAAGCTGTGTTTTTTCGATGTTTCAGGACACACCGTACACTTCTCCAGAGTGGCTGTTGGCAATTTACATCCCACCCATCAGCGTAGCAAGGCTGCCATTTCTCCATGGCCTGTCCTGCATTTCTGGTTTTGACACTTTTTGCAGCATGGCCCTTTTGACCCATGGGAAGCGAGACTTCTTTTTAGCGCTGATTTGCCTTTCCAGGTTGCTTGGTTGGCCAAAAAGGGCGTATGCGTTTTTTCCTGAATATATTCAGGAAAAAACGCATACGCCCTTTTTGGCCAAGGGCATCATTGTCGACCTTTTGCCGCTTTTCATGTGCCTTAAAAGCGATTCGAATCTACCTCCTGAAATCTGTTTCCTGCAATTCTGCCTTGCTTTCAAATCCTCTTCGTTGCCTTCCCTCAATATATCTGTGGATGAGAGTTATCACTTATAACTCTGCGGGTTTGTGAATTGCAGTGTCCCTGAGCTCCATTTTTCAACTGTCTTTTTTGAGAGCTGGCCGCAAAAGCACGGGATTGCCTCAGGCCCTATTCTGGTTCCTGGCAGCAGGCTGAGCCTGTGGTTAATTCTTCTTCCTGATGGGAAAATAGAGTGACCTGTGCCTGTCCCAACAGCTAGATCTAGTCTCTCATTGGTTGCCCCTCTTCCCGTTCATCCTCAGGACAACTTGCAACCTGTAGGGAACAGGAGGTTAAAGGTGCTGATTCTCCAAGTAGGGAGATTGCTAGTAAAGTGGCTGGAATGGCGAACCCGAGCACAAGGAGATGAGAAATGAGGTGCGTTTTAGAAACCTTTCAAAATCAGACGGTGTACCATCTTCTGAGTTTCTCATGCATGTTTTCGATGTAGGAAGATGCCCTTGAACCTGGAGACTTGGGACCCATGGGATGGGTACCACGCAGTATTACTTTAAAGGGTCTGCGTTTGCTCACCCAACCTAACCCAACCTCTCAGCCCCAAGACTGTCCACCCTTATGTCTCATCCAGCTGTGCGTGTAGATATGGTCAATCCAGGTTGCATCACAGCCTCTGAACGAATTTTGTAAGAATTTCTCTCTCTTTCACTGTCTTTGTTTTACGGGTTTTTAAAAGTAATTTATTTTTATAATGGGGTTTAGCTGCTTTTCACGGCTGTGTTTATGCGGATTTACACCCACTTGACTCACTTCCAGACAGATATCAATACATAGGTTTTAAGATTGTTACTAGTCACATATATTCTTGTGCGGTGAATAGGGGGTGTTGAGTCCAGTTCACTGAGCAAGGAGTAGGTCTTGTCTATTACATATTGGGTGTATGGAACGGTATCTGAGCGAATTTGAACCCCTTGTTTTATGCATCACCCCACCTCACCTTTCCCGTTAAGCAGCCATAGTGTGTTTTCTAAACGTGTGATTCTGTTCTGTTCTGTAATTCAGTTCAAGTGTACCGGTTTTTACATTCCCTCTATAAGTGATAGCTTATGATAAGTGTCTTTTTCTGTGTGACTTATTTCACTTAGAATCGTCGTACCTAAGTCCACTCATCTTGCTTCTACTAGCCTTATGACATTGATTTCATGTCTGAGTGATATTGCATTGTACATAAGGACCACAACTTCTTTATCCATTTTTCTCTTTCCTGGGATATTTAAGGTGTCATGAAGTGGAGGTTCTTGTCAACAGAGCAGCCCTAAACTTTGGGGTGCCTGTGTCTTGCTGATTTTTAGTTTTCCCAATTTATACGCCCATGAGTGGACGTGCCCTATGCTCCCTAAGCTGTGTTTTTTCGATGTTTCAGGACACACCGTACACTTCTCCAGAGTGGCTGTTGGCAATTAACATCCCGCCCATCAGCGTAGCAAGGCTGCCATTTCTCCATGGCCTGTCCTGCATTTCTGGTTTTGACACTTTTTGCAGCATGACCCTTTTGACCGATGGGAAGCGAGACTTCTTTGTAGCACTGATTTGCCTTTCCAGGTTGCTTGGTTGGCCAAAAAGGGCGTATGCGTTTTTTCCTGAAGATATTCAGGAAAAAACGCATACGCACTTTTTGGCCAAGGGCATCATTGTCGACGTTTTGCCGCTTTTCATGTGCTTTAAAGGCGATTCAAATCTACCTCCTGAAACCTGTTTCCTGCAATTCTGCCTTGCTTTCAAATCCTCTTCGTTGCCTTCCCTCAATATATTTGTGGACGAGAGTTATCATTTATAACTCAGCAGGTTTGTGAATGGCAGTCCCCCTGAGCTCCATTTTTCAACTGTCTTTTTTGGGAGCTGGCCGCAAAAGCAAGGGATTGCCTCAGGCCCTATTCTGGTTCCCGGCGGCAGGCTGAGCCTGTGGTTAATTCTTCTTCCTGATGGGAAAATAGAGTGACTTGTGCCTGTCCCAACACCTAGATCTATTCTCTCATTGGTTTCCCCTCTTCCCGTTCATCCTCAGGACAAATTGCAACCTGTACAGAACAGGAGGTTAAAGGTGCTGATTCTCCAAGTAGGGAGTTTGCTAGTGAAGTAGCTGGAATGGCGAACCCGAGCACAAGGAGATGAGAAATGAGGTGCGTTTTAGAAACCTTTCAAAATCACACGGTGTACCTTCTTCTGGGTTCCTCATGCAAGTTTTCTATGTAGGAAGATGCCCTTGAACCTGGAGATTTGGGACCCATGGGATGGGTAGCATGCAGTATTACTTTAAAGGGTCTGCGTTTGCTCACCCAACCTCACCCAACCTCCAAGCCCCAAGAGTGTCCACCCTTATGTCTCATCCAGCTGTGGGTCTAGATATGGTCAATCCAGGTTGCATCACAGCCTCTGAACGAATTTTGTAAGAATTTCTCTCTCTTTCACTGTCTTTGTTTTACGGGTTTTTAAAAGTAATTTATTTTTATAATGGGGTTTAGCTGCTTTTCACGGCTGTGTTTATGCGGCTTTACACCCACTTGACTCACTTCCAGACAGATATCAATACATAGGTTTTAAGATTGTTACTAGTCACATATATTCTTGTGCGGTGAATAGGGGGTGTTGAGTCCAGTTCACGGAGCAAGGAGTAGGTCTTGTCTATTACATATTGGGTGTATGGAACGGTATCTGAGCGAATTTGAACCCCTTGTTTTATGCATCACCCCACCTCACCTTTCCCGTTAAGCAGGCATATTGTGATTTGTAAACGTGTGACTCTGTTCTGTTTTGTAAATCAGTTCAAGTGTAGCGGTTTTTACATTCCCTCTATAAGTGATAGCTTATAAGTGTCTTTTTCTGTGTGACTTATTTCACTTAGGATCATCGTACCTAAATCCACTCATCTTGCTTCTACTAGCCTTATGACATTGATTTCATGTCTGAGTGATATTCCATTGTACATAAGGACCACAACTTCTTTATCCATTTTTCTCTTTCCTGGGATATTTTAGGTGTCATGAAGTGGAGGTTCTTGTCAACAGAGCAGCCCTAAACTTTGGGGTGCCTGTGTCTTGCTGATTTTTAGTTTTCCCAATTTATACGCCCATGAGTGGACGTGCCCTATACTCCCTAAGCTGTGTTTTTTCGATGTTTCAGGACACACCGTACACTTCTCCAGAGTGGCTGTTGGCAATTTACATCCCACCCATCAGCGTAGCAAGGCTGCCATTTCTCCAAGGCCTGTCCTGCATTTCTGGTTTTGACACTTTTTGCAGCATGACCCTTTTGACCGATGGGAAGCGAGACTTCTTTGGAGCGCTGATTTGCCTTTCCAGGTTGCTTGGTTGGCCAAAAAGGGCGTATGCGTTTTTTCCTGAATATATTCAGGAAAAAACGCATACGCCCTTTTTGGCCAAGGGCATCATTGTCGACGTTTTGCCGCTTTTCATGTGTTTTAAACGCGATTTGAATATACCTCCTGAAATCTGTTTCCTGCAATTCTGCCTTGCTTTCAAATCCTCTTCGTTGCCTTCCCTCAATATATCTGTGGATGAGAGTTATCATTTATAACTCTGCGGGTTTGTGAATTGCAGTGTCCCTGAGATCCATTTTTCAACTCGCTTTTTTGGGAGCTGGCCGCAAAAGCGCGGGATTGCCTCAGGCCCTATTCTGCTTCTGGGCGGCAGGCTGAGCCTGTGGTTAATTCTTCTTCCTGATGGGAAAATAGAGTGACCTGTGCCTGTCCCAACACCTAGATCTAGTCTCTCATTGGTTGCCCCTCTTCCCGTTCATCCTTAGGACAAATTGCAACATGTAGGAAACAGGAGCTTAAAGGTGCTGATTCTCCAAGTAGGGAGATTGCTAGTAAAGTAGCTGGAAAGGCGAACCCGAGCACAAGGAGATGAGAAATGAGGTGCGTATTAGAAACCTTTCAAAATCACACGGTGTACCATCTTCTGGGTTTCTCATGCATGTTTTCGATGTAGGAAGATGCCCTTGAACCTGGAGATTTGGGACCCAGGGGATGGGTACCACGCAGTATTACTTTAAAGGGTCTGCGTTTGCTCACCCAACCTCACCCAACCTTTCAGCCCCAAGAGTGTCCACCCTTATGTCTCATCCAGCTGTGGGTCTAGATATGGTCAATCCAGGTTGCATCACACCCTCTGAACGAATTTTGTAAGAATTTCTCTCTCTTTCACTGTCTTTGTTTTACGGGTTTTTAAAAGTAATTTATTTTTATAATGGGGTTTAGCTGCTTTTCACGGCTGTGTTTATGCGGCTTTACACCCACTTGACTCACTTCCAGACAGATATCAATACATAGGTTTTAAGATTCTTACTAGTCACATATATTCTTGTGCGGTGAATAGGGGGTGTTGAGTCCAGTTCACTGAGCAAGGAGTAGGTCTTGTCTATTACATATTGGGTGTATGGAACGGTATCTGAGCGAATTTGAAACCCTTGTTTTATGCATCACCCCACCTCACCTTTCCCGTTAAGCAGCCATAGTGTGTTTTCTAAACGTGTGACTCTGTTCTGTTTTGTAATTCAGTTCAAGTGTAGCGGTTTTTACATTCCCTCTATAAGTGATAGCTTATGATAAGTGTCTATTTCTGTGTGACTTATTTCACTTAGAATCGTCGTACCTAAGTCCACTCATCTTGCTTCTAATGGCCTTATGACATTGATTTCATGTCTGAGTGATATTCCATTGTACATAAGGACCACAACTTTTTTATCCATTTTTCTCTTTCCTGGGATATTTAAGGTGTCATGAAGTGGAGGTTCTTGTCAACAGAGCAGCCCCAAACTTTGGGGTGCCTGTGTCTTGCTGATTTTTAGTTTTCCCAATTTATACGCCCATGAGTGGACGTGCCCTATGCTCACTAAGCTGTGTTTTTTCGATGTTTCAGGACACACCGTACACTTCTCCAGAGTGGCTGTTGGCAATTTACATCCCACCCATCAGCGTAGCAAGGCTGCCATTTCTCCATGGCCTGTCCTGCATTTCTGGTTTTGACACTTTTTGCAGCATGGCCCTTTTGACCCATGGGAAGCGAGACTTCTTTTTAGCGCTGATTTGCCTTTCCAGGTTGCTTGGTTGGCCAAAAAGGGCGTATGCGTTTTTTCCTGAATATATTCAGGAAAAAACGCATACGCCCTTTTTGGCCAAGGGCATCATTGTCGACGTTTTGCCGCTTTTCATGTGCTTTAAAGGCGATTCGAATCTACCTCCTGAAACCTGTTTCCTGCAATTCTGCCTTGCTTTCAAATCCTCTTCGTTGCCTTCCCTCAATATATCTGTGGATGAGAGTTATCACTTATAACTCTGCGGGTTTGTGAATTGCAGTGTCCCTGAGCTCCATTTTTCAAATGTCTTTTTTGAGAGCTGGCCGCAAAAGCACGGGATTGCCTCAGGCCCTATTCTGGTTCCTGGCAGCAGGCTGAGCCTGTGGTTAATTCTTCTTCCTGATGGGAAAATAGAGTGACCTGTGCCTGTCCCAACAGCTAGATCTAGTCTCTCATTGGTTGCCCCTCTTCCCGTTCATCCTCAGGACAACTTGCAACCTGTAGGGAACAGGAGGTTAAAGGTGCTGATTCTCCAAGTAGGGAGATTGCTAGTAAAGTGGCTGGAATGGCGAACCCGAGCACAAGGAGATGAGAAATGAGGTGCGTTTTAGAAACCTTTCAAAATCACACGGTGTACCATCTTCTGAGTTTCTCATGCATGTTTTCGATGTAGGAAGATGCCCTTGAACCTGGAGACTTGGGACCCATGGGATGGGTACCACGCAGTATTACTTTAAAGGGTCTGCGTTTGCTCACCCAACCTAACCCAACCTCTCAGCCCCAAGACTGTCCACCCTTATGTCTCATCCAGCTGTGCGTGTAGATATGGTCAATCCAGGTTGCATCACAGCCTCTGAACGAATTTTGTAAGAATTTCTCTCTCTTTCACTGTCTTTGTTTTACGGGTTTTTAAAAGTAATTTATTTTTATAATGGGGTTTAGCTGCTTTTCACGGCTGTGTTTATGCGGATTTACACTCACTTGACTCACTTCCAGACAGATATCAATACATAGGTTTTAAGATTGTTACTAGTCACATATATTCTTGTGCGGTGAATAGGGGGTGTTGAGTCCAGTTCACTGAGCAAGGAGTAGGTCTTGTCTATTACATATTGGGTGTATGGAACGGTATCTGAGCGAATTTGAACCCCTTGTTTTATGCATCACCCCACCTCACCTTTCCCGTTAAGCAGCCATAGTGTGTTTTCTAAACGTGTGATTCTGTTCTGTTCTGTAATTCAGTTCAAGTGTAGCGGTTTTTACATTCCCTCTATAAGTGATAGCTTATGATAAGTGTCTTTTTCTGTGTGACTTATTTCACTTAGAATCGTCGTACCTAAGTCCACTCATCTTGCTTCTACTAGCCTTATGACATTGATTTCATGTCTGAGTGATATTCCATTGTACATAAGGACCACAACTTCTTTATCCATTTTTCTCTTTCCTGGGATATTTAAGGTGTCATGAAGTGGAGGTTCTTGTCAACAGAGCAGCCCTAAACTTTGGGGTGCCTGTGTCTTGCTGATTTTTAGTTTTCCCAATTTATACGCCCATGAGTGGAGGTGCCCTATGCTCCCTAAGCTGTGTTTTTTCGATGTTTCAGGACACACCGTACACATCTCCTGAGTGGCTGTTGGCAACTTACATCCCGCCCATCAGCGTAGCAAGGCTGCCATTTCTCCATGGCCTGTCCTGCATTTCTTGTTTTGACACTTTTTGCAGCATGGCCCTTTTGACCGATGGGAAGCGAGACTTCTTTGTAGCGCTGATTTGCCTTTCCAGGTTGCTTGGTTGGCCAAAAAGTGCGTATGCGTTTTTTCCTGAATATATTCAGGAAAAAACGCATACGCCCTTCTTGGCCAAGGGCATCATTGTCGACGTTTTGCCGCTTTTCATGTGCTTTACAGGCGATTCGAATCTACCTCCTGAAATCTGTTTCCTGCAATTCTGCCTTGCTTTCAAATCCTCTTCGTTGCCTTCCCTCAATATATCTGTGGATGAGAGTTATCATTTATAACTCTGTGGGTTTGTGAATTGCAGTGTCCCTGAGATCCATTTTTCAACTCGCTTTTTTGGGAGCTGGCCGCAAAAGCGCGGGATTGCCTCAGGCCCTATTCTGCTTCTGGGCGGCAGGCTGAGCCTGTGGTTAATTCTTCTTCCTGATGGGAAAATAGAGTGACCTGTGCCTGTCCCAACACCTAGATCTAGTCTCTCATTGGTTGCCCCTCTTCCCGTTCATCCTTAGGACAAATTGCAACATGTAGGAAACAGGAGCTTAAAGGTGCTGATTCTCCAAGTAGGGAGATTGCTAGTAAAGTAGCTGGAAAGGCGAACCCGAGCACAAGGAGATGAGAAATGAGGTGCGTATTAGAAACCTTTCAAAATCACACGGTGTACCATCTTCTGGGTTTCTCATGCATGTCTTCGATGTAGGAAGATGCCCTTGAACCTGGAGATTTGGGACCCAGGGGATGGGTACCACGCAGTATTACTTTAAAGGGTCTGCGTTTGCTCACCCAACCTCACCCAACCTTTCAGCCCCAAGAGTGTCCACCCTTATGTCTCATCCAGCTGTGGGTCTAGATATGGTCAATCCAGGTTGCATCACACCCTCTGAACGAATTTTGTAAGAATTTCTCTCTCTTTCACTGTCTTTGTTTTACGGGTTTTTAAAAGTAATTTATTTTTATAATGGGGTTTAGCTGCTTTTCACGGCTGTGTTTATGCGGCTTTACACCCACTTGACTCACTTCCAGACAGATATCAATACATAGGTTTTAAGATTCTTACTAGTCACATATATTCTTGTGCGGTGAATAGGGGGTGTTGAGTCCAGTTCACTGAGCAAGGAGTAGGTCTTGTCTATTACATATTGGGTGTATGGAACGGTATCTGAGCGAATTTGAAACCCTTGTTTTATGCATCACCCCACCTCACCTTTCCCGTTAAGCAGCCATAGTGTGTTTTCTAAACGTGTGACTCTGTTCTGTTTTGTAATTCAGTTCAAGTGTAGCGGTTTTTACATTCCCTCTATAAGTGATAGCTTATGATAAGTGTCTATTTCTGTGTGACTTATTTCACTTAGAATAGTCGTACCTAAGTCCACTCATCTTGCTTCTAATGGCCTTATGCCATTGATTTCATGTCTGAGTGATATTCCATTGTACATAAGGACCACAACTTTTTTATCCATTTTTCTCTTTCCTGGGATATTTAAGGTGTCATGAAGTGGAGGTTCTTGTCAACAGAGCAGCCCCAAACTTTGGGGTGCCTGTGTCTTGCTGATTTTTAGTTTTCCCAATTTATACGCCCATGAGTGGACGTGCCCTATGCTCACTAAGCTGTGTTTTTTCGATGTTTCAGGACACACCGTACACTTCTCCAGAGTGGCTGTTGGCAATTTACATCCCACCCATCAGCGTAGCAAGGCTGCCATTTCTCCATGGCCTGTCCTGCATTTCTGGTTTTGACACTTTTTGCAGCATGGCCCTTTTGACCCATGGGAAGCGAGACTTCTTTTTAGCGCTGATTTGCCTTTCCAGGTTGCTTGGTTGGCCAAAAAGGGCGTATGCGTTTTTTCCTGAATATATTCAGGAAAAAACGCATACGCCCTTTTTGGCCAAGGGCATCATTGTCGACCTTTTGCCGCTTTTCATGTGCCTTAAAAGCGATTCGAATCTACCTCCTGAAATCTGTTTCCTGCAATTCTGCCTTGCTTTCAAATCCTCTTCGTTGCCTTCCCTCAATATATCTGTGGATGAGAGTTATCACTTATAACTCTGCGGGTTTGTGAATTGCAGTGTCCCTGAGCTCCATTTTTCAACTGTCTTTTTTGAGAGCTGGCCGCAAAAGCACGGGATTGCCTCAGGCCCTATTCTGGTTCCTGGCAGCAGGCTGAGCCTGTGGTTAATTCTTCTTCCTGATGGGAAAATAGAGTGACCTGTGCCTGTCCCAACAGCTAGATCTAGTCTCTCATTGGTTGCCCCTCTTCCCGTTCATCCTCAGGACAACTTGCAACCTGTAGGGAACAGGAGGTTAAAGGTGCTGATTCTCCAAGTAGGGAGATTGCTAGTAAAGTGGCTGGAATGGCGAACCCGAGCACAAGGAGATGAGAAATGAGGTGCGTTTTAGAAACCTTTCAAAATCACACGGTGTACCATCTTCTGAGTTTCTCATGCATGTTTTCGATGTAGGAAGATGCCCTTGAACCTGGAGACTTGGGACCCATGGGATGGGTACCACGCAGTATTACTTTAAAGGGTCTGCGTTTGCTCACCCAACCTAACCCAACCTCTCAGCCCCAAGACTGTCCACCCTTATGTCTCATCCAGCTGTGCGTGTAGATATGGTCAATCCAGGTTGCATCACAGCCTCTGAACGAATTTTGTAAGAATTTCTCTCTCTTTCACTGTCTTTGTTTTACGGGTTTTTAAAAGTAATTTATTTTTATAATGGGGTTTAGCTGCTTTTCACGGCTGTGTTTATGCGGATTTACACCCACTTGACTCACTTCCAGACAGATATCAATACATAGGTTTTAAGATTGTTACTAGTCACATATATTCTTGTGCGGTGAATAGGGGGTGTTGAGTCCAGTTCACTGAGCAAGGAGTAGGTCTTGTCTATTACATATTGGGTGTATGGAACGGTATCTGAGCGAATTTGAACCCCTTGTTTTATGCATCACCCCACCTCACCTTTCCCGTTAAGCAGCCATAGTGTGTTTTCTAAACGTGTGATTCTGTTCTGTTCTGTAATTCAGTTCAAGTGTACCGGTTTTTACATTCCCTCTATAAGTGATAGCTTATGATAAGTGTCTTTTTCTGTGTGACTTATTTCACTTAGAATCGTCGTACCTAAGTCCACTCATCTTGCTTCTACTAGCCTTATGACATTGATTTCATGTCTGAGTGATATTGCATTGTACATAAGGACCACAACTTCTTTATCCATTTTTCTCTTTCCTGGGATATTTAAGGTGTCATGAAGTGGAGGTTCTTGTCAACAGAGCAGCCCTAAACTTTGGGGTGCCTGTGTCTTGCTGATTTTTAGTTTTCCCAATTTATACGCCCATGAGTGGACGTGCCCTATGCTCCCTAAGCTGTGTTTTTTCGATGTTTCAGGACACACCGTACACTTCTCCAGAGTGGCTGTTGGCAATTAACATCCCGCCCATCAGCGTAGCAAGGCTGCCATTTCTCCATGGCCTGTCCTGCATTTCTGGTTTTGACACTTTTTGCAGCATGACCCTTTTGACCGATGGGAAGCGAGACTTCTTTGTAGCACTGATTTGCCTTTCCAGGTTGCTTGGTTGGCCAAAAAGGGCGTATGCGTTTTTTCCTGAAGATATTCAGGAAAAAACGCATACGCACTTTTTGGCCAAGGGCATCATTGTCGACGTTTTGCCGCTTTTCATGTGCTTTAAAGGCGATTCAAATCTACCTCCTGAAACCTGTTTCCTGCAATTCTGCCTTGCTTTCAAATCCTCTTCGTTGCCTTCCCTCAATATATTTGTGGACGAGAGTTATCATTTATAACTCAGCAGGTTTGTGAATGGCAGTCCCCCTGAGCTCCATTTTTCAACTGTCTTTTTTGGGAGCTGGCCGCAAAAGCAAGGGATTGCCTCAGGCCCTATTCTGGTTCCCGGCGGCAGGCTGAGCCTGTGGTTAATTCTTCTTCCTGATGGGAAAATAGAGTGACCTGTGCCTGTCCCAACACCTAGATCTATTCTCTCATTGGTTTCCCCTCTTCCCGTTCATCCTCAGGACAAATTGCAACCTGTACAGAACAGGAGGTTAAAGGTGCTGATTCTCCAAGTAGGGAGTTTGCTAGTGAAGTAGCTGGAATGGCGAACCCGAGCACAAGGAGATGAGAAATGAGGTGCGTTTTAGAAACCTTTCAAAATCACACGGTGTACCTTCTTCTGGGTTCCTCATGCAAGTTTTCTATGTAGGAAGATGCCCTTGAACCTGGAGATTTGGGACCCATGGGATGGGTAGCATGCAGTATTACTTTAAAGGGTCTGCGTTTGCTCACCCAACCTCACCCAACCTCCAAGCCCCAAGAGTGTCCACCCTTATGTCTCATCCAGCTGTGGGTCTAGATATGGTCAATCCAGGTTGCATCACAGCCTCTGAACGAATTTTGTAAGAATTTCTCTCTCTTTCACTGTCTTTGTTTTACGGGTTTTTAAAAGTAATTTATTTTTATAATGGGGTTTAGCTGCTTTTCACGGCTGTGTTTATGCGGCTTTACACCCACTTGACTCACTTCCAGACAGATATCAATACATAGGTTTTAAGATTGTTACTAGTCACATATATTCTTGTGCGGTGAATAGGGGGTGTTGAGTCCAGTTCACGGAGCAAGGAGTAGGTCTTGTCTATTACATATTGGGTGTATGGAACGGTATCTGAGCGAATTTGAACCCCTTGTTTTATGCATCACCCCACCTCACCTTTCCCGTTAAGCAGCCATAGTGTGTTTTCTAAACGTGTGATTCTGTTCTGTTCTGTAATTCAGTTCAAGTGTAGCGGTTTTTACATTCCCTCTATAAGTGATAGCTTATGATAAGTGTCTTTTTCTGTGTGACATATTTCACTTAGAATCGTCGTACCTAAGTCCACTCATCTTGCTTCTACTAGCCTTATGACATTGATTTCATGTCTGTGTGATATTGCATTGTACATAAGGACCACAAATTCTTTATCCATTTTTCTCTTTCCTGGGATATTTAAGGTGTCATGAAGTGGAGGTTCTTGTCAACAGAGCAGCCCTAAACTTTGGGGTGCCTGTGTCTTGCTGATTTTTAGTTTTCCCAATTTATACGCCCATGAGTGGACGTGCCCTATGCTCCCTAAGCTGTGTTTTTTCGATGTTTCAGGACACACCGTACACTTCTCCAGAGTGGCTGTTGGCAATTTACATCCCGCCCATCAGCGTAGCAAGGCTGCCATTTCTCCATGGCCTGTCCTGCATTTCTGGTTTTGACACTTTTTGCAGCATGAACCTTTTGACCGATGGGAAGCGAGACTTCTTTGTAGCGCTGATTTGCCTTTCCAGGTTGCTTGGTTGGCCAAAAAGGGCGTATGCGTTTTTTCCTGAATATATTCAGGAAAAAACGCATACGCCCTTTTTGGCCAAGGGCATCATTCTCGACGTTTTGCCACTTTTCATGTGCTTTAAAGGCGATTCGAATCTACCTCCTGAAATCTGTTTCCTGCATTTCTGCCTTGCTTTCAAATCCTCTTCGTTGCCTTCCCTCAATATATCTGTGGATGAGAGTTATCATTTATAACTCTGCGTGTTTGTGAATTGCAGTGTCCCTGAGCTCCATTTTTCAACTCGCTTTTTTGGGAGCTGGCCGCAAAAGCGCGGGATTGCCTCAGGCCCTATTCAGGTTCCGGGGGGCAGGCTGAGCCTGTGGTTAATTCTTCTTCCTGATGGGAAAATAGAGTGACCTGTGCCTGTCCCAACACCTAGATCTAGTCTCTCATTGGTTGCCCCTCTTCCCGTTCATCCTCAAGACAAATTGCAACCTGTAGGGAACAGGAGCTTAAAGGTGCTGATTCTCCAAGTAGGGCGATTGCTAGTAAAGTAGCTGGAATGGCGAACCCGAGCACAAGGAGATGAGAAATGAGGTGCGTATTAGAAACCTTTCAAAATCACACGGTGTACCATCTTCTGGGTTTCTCATGCATGTTTTCGATGTAGGAAGATGCCCTTGAACCTGGAGATTTGGGACCCATGGGATGGGTACCAGGCAGTATTACTTTAAAGGGTCTGCGTTTGCTCACCCAACCTCACCCAACCTTTCAGCCCCAAGAGTGTCCACCCTTATGTCTCATCCAGCTGTGGGTCTAGATATGGTCAATCCAGGTTGCATCACAGCCTTTGAACGAATTTTGTAAGAATTTCTCTCTCTTTCACTGTCTTTGTTTTACGGGTTTTTAAAAGTAATTTATTTTTATAATGGGGTTTAGCTGCTTTTCACGGGTGTGTTTATGCGGCTTTACACCCACTTGACTCACTTCCAGACAGATATCAATACATAGGTTTAAGATTCTTACTAGTCACATATATTCTTGTGTGGTGAATAGGGGGTTTTGAGTCCAGTTCACTGAGCAAGGAGTAGGTCTTTTCTATTACATGTTGGGTGTACGGAACGGTATCTGAGCGAATTTGAAACCCTTGTTTTATGCATCACCCCACCTCACCTTTCCCGTTAAGCAGGCATATTGTGATTTGTAAACGTGTGACTCTGTTCTGTTTTGTAAATCAGTTCAAGTGTAGCGGTTTTTACATTCCCTCTATAAGTGATAGCTTATAAGTGTCTTTTTCTGTGTGACTTATTTCACTTAGGATCATCGTACCTAAATCCACTCATCTTGCTTCTACTAGCCTTATGACATTGATTTCATGTCTGAGTGATATTCCATTGTACATAAGGACCACAACTTCTTTATCCATTTTTCTCTTTCCTGGGATATTTTAGGTGTCATGAAGTGGAGGTTCTTGTCAACAGAGCAGCCCTAAACTTTGTGGTGCCTGTGTCTTGCTGATTTTTAGTTTTCCCAATTTATACGCCCATGAGTGGACGTGCCCTATACTCCCTAAGCTGTGTTTTTTCGATGTTTCAGGACACACCGTACACTTCTCCAGAGTGGCTGTTGGCAATTTACATCCCACCCATCAGCGTAGCAAGGCTGCCATTTCTCCAAGGCCTGTCCTGCATTTCTGGTTTTGACACTTTTTGCAGCATGACCCTTTTGACCGATGGGAAGCGAGACTTCTTTGGAGCGCTGATTTGCCTTTCCAGGTTGCTTGGTTGGCCAAAAAGGGCGTATGCGTTTTTTCCTGAATATATTCAGGAAAAAACGCATACGCCCTTTTTGGCCAAGGGCATCATTGTCGACGTTTTGCCGCTTTTCATGTGCTTTAAAGGCGATTCAAATCTACCTCCTGAAACCTGTTTCCTGCAATTCTGCCTTGCTTTCAAATCCTCTTCGTTGCCTTCCCTCAATATATTTGTGGACGAGAGTTATCATTTATAACTCAGCAGGTTTGTGAATGGCAGTCCCCCTGAGCTCCATTTTTCAACTGTCTTTTTTGGGAGCTGGCCGCAAAAGCAAGGGATTGCCTCAGGCCCTATTCTGGTTCCCGGCGGCAGGCTGAGCCTGTGGTTAATTCTTCTTCCTGATGGGAAAATAGAGTGACTTGTGCCTGTCCCAACACCTAGATCTAGTCTCTCATTGGTTGCCCCTCTTCCCGTTCATCCTTAGGACAAATTGCAACATGTAGGAAACAGGAGCTTAAAGGTGCTGATTCTCCAAGTAGGGAGATTGCTAGTAAAGTAGCTGGAAAGGCGAACCCGAGCACAAGGAGATGAGAAATGAGGTGCGTATTAGAAACCTTTCAAAATCACACGGTGTACCATCTTCTGGGTTTCTCATGCATGTTTTCGATGTAGGAAGATGCCCTTGAACCTGGAGATTTGGGACCCAGGGGATGGGTACCACGCAGTATTACTTTAAAGGGTCTGCGTTTGCTCACCCAACCTCACCCAACCTTTCAGCCCCAAGAGTGTCCACCCTTATGTCTCATCCAGCTGTGGGTCTAGATATGGTCAATCCAGGTTGCATCACACCCTCTGAACGAATTTTGTAAGAATTTCTCTCTCTTTCACTGTCTTTGTTTTACGGGTTTTTAAAAGTAATTTATTTTTATAATGGGGTTTAGCTGCTTTTCACGGCTGTGTTTATGCGGCTTTACACCCACTTGACTCACTTCCAGACAGATATCAATACATAGGTTTTAAGATTCTTACTAGTCACATATATTCTTGTGCGGTGAATAGGGGGTGTTGAGTCCAGTTCACTGAGCAAGGAGTAGGTCTTGTCTATTACATATTGGGTGTATGGAACGGTATCTGAGCGAATTTGAAACCCTTGTTTTATGCATCACCCCACCTCACCTTTCCCGTTAAGCAGCCATAGTGTGTTTTCTAAACGTGTGACTCTGTTCTGTTTTGTAATTCAGTTCAAGTGTAGCGGTTTTTACATTCCCTCTATAAGTGATAGCTTATGATAAGTGTCTATTTCTGTGTGACTTATTTCACTTAGAATCGTCGTACCTAAGTCCACTCATCTTGCTTCTAATGGCCTTATGACATTGATTTCATGTCTGAGTGATATTCCATTGTACATAAGGACCACAACTTTTTTATCCATTTTTCTCTTTCCTGGGATATTTAAGGTGTCATGAAGTGGAGGTTCTTGTCAACAGAGCAGCCCCAAACTTTGGGGTGCCTGTGTCTTGCTGATTTTTAGTTTTCCCAATTTATACGCCCATGAGTGGACGTGCCCTATGCTCACTAAGCTGTGTTTTTTCGATGTTTCAGGACACACCGTACACTTCTCCAGAGTGGCTGTTGGCAATTTACATCCCACCCATCAGCGTAGCAAGGCTGCCATTTCTCCATGGCCTGTCCTGCATTTCTGGTTTTGACACTTTTTGCAGCATGGCCCTTTTGACCCATGGGAAGCGAGACTTCTTTTTAGCGCTGATTTGCCTTTCCAGGTTGCTTGGTTGGCCAAAAAGGGCGTATGCGTTTTTTCCTGAATATATTCAGGAAAAAACGCATACGCCCTTTTTGGCCAAGGGCATCATT
Source organism: Eschrichtius robustus (assembly GCF_028021215.1). Lineage (NCBI taxonomy): Eukaryota > Metazoa > Chordata > Mammalia > Artiodactyla > Eschrichtiidae > Eschrichtius > Eschrichtius robustus. Next base: position 153,223 of record NW_027175161.1, on the reverse strand, counting down.
GTCGACGTTTTGCCGCTTTTCATGTGCTTTAAAGGCGATTCGAATCTACCTCCTGAAACCTGTTTCCTGCAATTCTGCCTTGCTTTCAAATCCTCTTCGTTGCCTTCCCTCAATATATCTGTGGATGAGAGTTATCACTTATAACTCTGCGGGTTTGTGAATTGCAGTGTCCCTGAGCTCCATTTTTCAAATGTCTTTTTTGAGAGCTGGCCGCAAAAGCACGGGATTGCCTCAGGCCCTATTCTGGTTCCTGGCAGCAGGCTGAGCCTGTGGTTAATTCTTCTTCCTGATGGGAAAATAGAGTGACCTGTGCCTGTCCCAACAGCTAGATCTAGTCTCTTATTGGTTGCCCCTCTTCCCGTTCATCCTCAGGACAACTTGCAACCTGTAGGGAACAGGAGGTTAAAGGTGCTGATTCTCCAAGTAGGGAGATTGCTAGTAAAGTGGCTGGAATGGCGAACCCGAGCACAAGGAGATGAGAAATGAGGTGCGTTTTAGAAACCTTTCAAAATCACACGGTGTACCATCTTCTGAGTTTCTCATGCATGTTTTCGATGTAGGAAGATGCCCTTGAACCTGGAGACTTGGGACCCATGGGATGGGTACCACGCAGTATTACTTTAAAGGGTCTGCGTTTGCTCACCCAACCTAACCCAACCTCTCAGCCCCAAGACTGTCCACCCTTATGTCTCATCCAGCTGTGCGTGTAGATATGGTCAATCCAGGTTGCATCACAGCCTCTGAACGAATTTTGTAAGAATTTCTCTCTCTTTCACTGTCTTTGTTTTACGGGTTTTTAAAAGTAATTTATTTTTATAATGGGGTTTAGCTGCTTTTCACGGCTGTGTTTATGCGGCTTTACACCCACTTGACTCACTTCCAGACAGATATCAATACATAGGTTTTAAGATTGTTACTAGTCACATATATTCTTGTGCGGTGAATAGGGGGTGTTGAGTCCAGTTCACTGAGCAAGGAGTAGGTCTTGTCTATTACATATTGGGTGTATGGAACGGTATCTGAGCGAATTTGAACCCCTTGTTTTATGCATCACCCCACCTCACCTTTCCCGTTAAGCAGCCATAGTGTGTTTTCTAAACGTGTGATTCTGTTCTGTTCTGTAATTCAGTTCAAGTGTAGCGGTTTTTACATTCCCTCTATAAGTGATAGCTTATGATAAGTGTCTTTTTCTGTGTGACTTATTTCACTTAGAATCTTCGTACCTAAGTCCACTCATCTTGCTTCTACTAGCCTTATGACATTGATTTCATGTCTGAGTGATATTCCATTGTACATAAGGACCACAACTTCTTTATCCATTTTTCTCTTTCCTGGGATATTTAAGGTGTCATGAAGTGGAGGTTCTTGTCAACAGAGCAGCCCTAAACTTTGGGGTGCCTGTGTCTTGCTGATTTTTAGTTTTCCCAATTTATACGCCCATGAGTGGAGGTGCCCTATGCTCCCTAAGCTGTGTTTTTTCGATGTTTCAGGACACACCGTACACATCTCCTGAGTGGCTGTTGGCAACTTACATCCCGCCCATCAGCGTAGCAAGGCTGCCATTTCTCCATGGCCTGTCCTGCATTTCTTGTTTTGACACTTTTTGCAGCATGGCCCTTTTGACCGATGGGAAGCGAGACTTCTTTGTAGCGCTGATTTGCCTTTCCAGGTTGCTTGGTTGGCCAAAAAGTGCGTATGCGTTTTTTCCTGAATATATTCAGGAAAAAACGCATACGCCCTTCTTGGCCAAGGGCATCATTGTCGACGTTTTGCCGCTTTTCATGTGCTTTACAGGCGATTCGAATCTACCTCCTGAAATCTGTTTCCTGCAATTCTGCCTTGCTTTCAAATCCTCTTCGTTGCCTTCCCTCAATATATCTGTGGATGAGAGTTATCATTTATAACTCTGTGGGTTTGTGAATTGCAGTGTCCCTGAGATCCATTTTTCAACTCGCTTTTTTGGGAGCTGGCCGCAAAAGCGCGGGATTGCCTCAGGCCCTATTCTGCTTCTGGGCGGCAGGCTGAGCCTGTGGTTAATTCTTCTTCCTGATGGGAAAATAGAGTGACCTGTGCCTGTCCCAACACCTAGATCTAGTCTCTCATTGGTTGCCCCTCTTCCCGTTCATCCTTAGGACAAATTGCAACATGTAGGAAACAGGAGCTTAAAGGTGCTGATTCTCCAAGTAGGGAGATTGCTAGTAAAGTAGCTGGAAAGGCGAACCCGAGCACAAGGAGATGAGAAATGAGGTGCGTATTAGAAACCTTTCAAAATCACACGGTGTACCATCTTCTGGGTTTCTCATGCATGTTTTCGATGTAGGAAGATGCCCTTGAACCTGGAGATTTGGGACCCAGGGGATGGGTACCACGCAGTATTACTTTAAAGGGTCTGCGTTTGCTCACCCAACCTCACCCAACCTTTCAGCCCCAAGAGTGTCCACCCTTATGTCTCATCCAGCTGTGGGTCTAGATATGGTCAATCCAGGTTGCATCACACCCTCTGAACGAATTTTGTAAGAATTTCTCTCTCTTTCACTGTCTTTGTTTTACGGGTTTTTAAAAGTAATTTATTTTTATAATGGGGTTTAGCTGCTTTTCACGGCTGTGTTTATGCGGCTTTACACCCACTTGACTCACTTCCAGACAGATATCAATACATAGGTTTTAAGATTCTTACTAGTCACATATATTCTTGTGCGGTGAATAGGGGGTGTTGAGTCCAGTTCACTGAGCAAGGAGTAGGTCTTGTCTATTACATATTGGGTGTATGGAACGGTATCTGAGCGAATTTGAAACCCTTGTTTTATGCATCACCCCACCTCACCTTTCCCGTTAAGCAGCCATAGTGTGTTTTCTAAACGTGTGACTCTGTTCTGTTTTGTAATTCAGTTCAAGTGTAGCGGTTTTTACATTCCCTCTATAAGTGATAGCTTATGATAAGTGTCTATTTCTGTGTGACTTATTTCACTTAGAATCGTCGTACCTAAGTCCACTCATCTTGCTTCTAATGGCCTTATGACATTGATTTCATGTCTGAGTGATATTCCATTGTACATAAGGACCACAACTTTTTTATCCATTTTTCTCTTTCCTGGGATATTTAAGGTGTCATGAAGTGGAGGTTCTTGTCAACAGAGCAGCCCCAAACTTTGGGGTGCCTGTGTCTTGCTGATTTTTAGTTTTCCCAATTTATACGCCCATGAGTGGACGTGCCCTATGCTCACTAAGCTGTGTTTTTTCGATGTTTCAGGACACACCGTACACTTCTCCAGAGTGGCTGTTGGCAATTTACATCCCACCCATCAGCGTAGCAAGGCTGCCATTTCTCCATGGCCTGTCCTGCATTTCTGGTTTTGACACTTTTTGCAGCATGGCCCTTTTGACCCATGGGAAGCGAGACTTCTTTTTAGCGCTGATTTGCCTTTCCAGGTTGCTTGGTTGGCCAAAAAGGGCGTATGCGTTTTTTCCTGAATATATTCAGGAAAAAACGCATACGCCCTTTTTGGCCAAGGGCATCATTGTCGACGTTTTGCCGCTTTTCATGTGCTTTAAAGGCGATTCGAATCTACCTCCTGAAACCTGTTTCCTGCAATTCTGCCTTGCTTTCAAATCCTCTTCGTTGCCTTCCCTCAATATATCTGTGGACGAGAGTTATCACTTATAACTCTGCGGGTTTGTGAATGGCAGTGCCCCTGAGCTCCATTTTTCAACTGTCTTTTTTGAGAGCTGGCCGCAAAAGCGCGGGAATGCCTCAGGCCCTATTCTGGTTCCGGGTGGCAGGCTGAGCCGGTGGTTAATTCTTCTTCCTGATGGGAAAATAGAGTGACCTGTGCCTGTCCCAACACCTAGATCTAGTCTCTCATTGGTTGCCCCTCTTCCCGTTCATCCTCAGGACAAATTGCAACCTGTACGGAACTGGAGGTTAAAGGTGCTGATTCTCCAAGTAGGGAGATTGCTAGTAAATTAGCTGGAATGGCGTACCCGAGCACAAGGAGATGAGAAATGAGGTGCGTTTTAGAAACCTTTCAAAATCACATGCTGTACCATCTTCTGGGTTCCTCATGCAAGTTTTCGATGTAGGAAGATGCCCTTGAACCTGGAGATTTGGGACCCATGGGATGGGTACCACACAGTATTACTTTAAAGGGTCTGCGTTTGCTCACCCAACCTCACCAAACCTCTCAGCCCCAAGAGTGTCCACCCTTATGTCTCATCCAGCTGTGGGTGTAGATATGGTCAATCCAGGTTGCATCACAGCCCCTGAATGAATTTTGTAAGAATTTCTCTCTCTTTCACTTTCTTTGTTTCATGCGTTTTTAAAACTAATTTATTTTTATAATGGGGTTTAGCTGCTTTTCACGGCTGTGTTTATGCGGATTTACAGCCACTTGACTCACTTCCTGAGAGATATCAATACATAGGTTTTAAGATTCTCACTAGTCAGATATATTCTTGTGCGGTGAATAGGGGGTGTTGAGTCCAGTTCACTGAGCAAGGAGTAGGTCTTGTCTATTACATATTGGGTGTATGGAACAGTATCTGAGCGAATTTGAAACCCTTGTTTTATGCATCACCCCACCTCACCTTTCCCGTTAAGCAGCCATAGTGTGTTTTCAAAATGGGTGACTCTGTTCTGATTTGTAATTCAGTTCAAGTGTAGCGGTTTTTACATTCCCTCTATAAGTGATAGCTTTTGATATGTGTCTTTTTCTGTGTGACTTATTTCACTTAGAGTCGTCGTACCTAAAACCAATCATCATGCTGCTACTAGCCTTATGACATTGATTTCATGGCTGAGTGATATTCCATTGTACATAAGGACCACAACTTCTTTATCCATTTTTCTCTTTCCTGGGATATTTAAGGTGTCGTGAAGTGGAGGTTCTTGTCAACAGAGCAGCCCTAAACTTTGGGGTGCCTGTGTCTTGCTGATTTTAGTTTTCCCAATTTATACGCCCATGAGTGGACGTGCCCTATGCTCCCTAAGCTGTGTTTTTTCGATGTTTCAGGACACACCGTACACTTCTCCAGAGTGGCTGTTGGCAATTTACATCCCGCCCATCAGCGTAGCAAGGCTCCTATTTCTCCATGGCCTGTCCTGCATTTGTGGTTTTGACACTTTTTTCAGCATGGCCCTTTGGACCGATGGGAAGCGAGACTTCTTTGTAGCGCTGATTTGCCTTTCCAGGTTGCTTGGTTGGCCAAAAAGGGCGTATGCGTTTTTTCCTGAATATATTCAGGAAAAAACGCATACGCCCTTTTTGGCCAAGGGCATCATTGTCGACGTTTTGCCGCTTTTCATGTGCTTTAAAGGCGATTCGAATCTACCTCCTGAAACCTGTTTCCTGCAACTCTGCCTTGCTTTCAAATCCTCTTCGTTGCCTTCCCTTAATATATTTGTGGACGAGAGTTATCATTTATAACTCTGCAGGTTTGTGAATTGCAGTGCCCATGTGCTCCATTTTTCAACTTGCTTTTTTGGGAGCTGGCCGCAGAAGTGCGGGATTGCCTCAGGCCCTATTCTGGTTCTGGGCGGCAGGCTGAGCCTGTGGTTAATTCTTCTTCCTGATGGGAAAATAGAAAGACCTGTGCCTGTCCCAACACCTAGATCTAGTCTCTCATTCGTTGCCCCTCTTCCCATTCAACCTTATGACAAATTGCAACCTGTATGGAACAGGAGGTTAAATGTGCTGATTCTCCAAGTAGGGAGATTGCTAGTAAAGTAGCTGGAATGGCGAACCCGAGCACACAAAGTTGAGAAATGAGGTGCGTTTTAGAAACTTTCCCAATCACACGGTGTACCATCTTCTGGGTTTCTCATGCATGTTTTCGATGTAGGAAGATGCCCTTGAACCTGGAGATTGGGGACAAATGGGATGGGTACCACGCAGTATTACTTTAAAGGGTCTGCATTTGCTCACCCAACCACACCAAAACTCTCAGCCCCAAGAGTGTCCACCCTTATGTCTCATCCAGCTGTGGGTCTAGATATGGTCAATCCAGGTTGCGTCACAGCCCCTGAATGAATTTTGTAAGAATTTCTCTCTCTTTCACTGTCTTTGTTTCATGGGTTTTTAAAACTAATTTATTTTTATAATGGGGTTTAGCTGCTTTTCATGGCTGTGTTTATGCGGATTTACACCCACTTGACTCACTTCCAGAGAGATATCAATACATAAGTTTTAAGATTCTCACTAGTCAGATATATTCTTGTGTGGTGAATAGGGGGTGTTGAGTCCAGTTCACTGAGCAAGGAGTAGGTCTTGTCTATTACATATTGGGTGTATGGAACGGTATCTGAGCTAATTTGAAACCCTTGTTTTATGCATCACCCCACGTCACCTTTCCCGTTAAGCAGCCATAGTGTGTTTTCTAAATGTGTGACTCTGTTGTGATTTGTAATTCAGTTCAATTGTAGCGGTTTTTACATTCCCTTTATAAGTGATAGCTTTTGATAAGTGTATTTTTCTGTGTGACTTATTTCACTTAGTGTTGTCGTACCTAAATCCACTCATCATGCTGCTACTACTCTTATGACATTGATTTCATGGCTGAGTGATATTCCATTGTACATAAGGATCACAATTTCTTTATCCATTTTTCTCCTTCCTGGGATATTTAAGGTTTCGTGAAGTGGAGGTTCTTGTCAACAGAGCAGCCCTAAACTTTGGGGTGCCTGAGTGTTGCTGATTTTTAGTTTTCCCAATTTATACGCCCATGAGTGGAAGTGCCCTATGCTCCATAAACTTTGTTTTTTCGATGTTTCAGGCCACACCGTACACTTCTCCAGAGTGGCTGTTGGCAATTTACATCCCTCCCATCAGCGTGGCAAGGCTCCCATTTCTCCATGGCCTGTCCTGCATTTGTGGTTTTGACACTTTTTTCAGCATGGCCCTTTTGACCCATGGGAAGCGAGACTTCTTTGTAGCGCTGATTTGCCTTTCCAGGTTGCTTGGTTGGCCAAAAAGGGCCTATGCGTTTTTTCCTGAATATATTCAGGAAAAAACGCATACGCCCTTTTTGGCCAAGGGCATCATTTTCCACGTTTTGCCGCTTTTCATGTGCTTGAAAGGCTATTCGAATCTACCTCCTGAAACCTGTTTCATGCAACTCTGCCTTGCTTTCAAATCCTCTTCGTTGCCTTCCCTCAATATATTTGTGGACGAGTGTTATCATTTATAACTCTGCAGGTTTGTGAATTGCAGTGCCCCTGATCTCCATTTTTCAACTCGCTTTTTTGGTAGCTGGCCGCAAAAGCGCGGGATTGCCTCAGGCCCTATTCTGGTTCCGGGCGGCAGGCTGAGCCTGTGGTTAATTCTTCTTCCTGATGGGAAAATAGAGTGACCTGTGCCTGTCCCAACACCTAGATCTAGTCTCTCATTGGTTGCTCCTCTTCCCGTTCATCCTCAGGACAAATTGCAACCTGTACAGAACAGGAGGTTAAAGGTGCTGATTCTCCAAAAAGGGAGATTGCTAGTAAAGTAGCTGGAATGGCGAACCCGAGCACAAGGAGGTGAGAAATGAGGTGCGTTTTAGAAACCTTTCCCGATCACACGGTGTACCATCTTCTGGGTTTCTCATGCATGTTTTCGATGCAGGAAGATGCCCTTGAACCTGGAGATTTGGGACCCATGGGATGGGTACCACGCAGTATTACTTTAAAGGGTCTGCGTTTGCTCACCCAACCTCACCCAACCTTTCAGCCCCAAGAGTGTCCACCCTTAAGTCTCATCCACCTGTTGGTCTAGAATTGGTCAATCCAGGTTGCATCACGGCCCCTTAACGAACTGTGTAAGAACTTCTCTCTCTTTCACTGTCTTTGTTTTACGGGTTTTTACAAGTAATTTATTTTTATAATGGGGTTTAGCTGCTTTTCACGACTGTGTTTATGCGGCTTTACACCCACTTGACACACTTCCAGAGAAATATCAATACATAGGTTTTAAGATTCTTACTAGTCAGATATATACTTGTGTGGTGAATAGGGGATGTTGAGTCCAGTTCACTGAGCAAGGAGTAGGTCTTGGCTATTACATATTGGGTGTATGGAACGGTATCTGTGCTAATTTGAAACCCTTGTTTTATGCATCACCCCACATCACCTTTCCCGTTAAGCAGCCATAGCGTGTTTTCTAAACGTGTGACTCTGTTCTCTTTTGTAATTCAGTTCAAGTGTAGCGGTTTTTACATTCCCGCTATAAGTGATAGCTTACGATAAGTGTCTTTTTCTGTGTGACTTATTTCACTTAGAGTCGTCGTACCTAAATCCACTCATCATGCTGCTACTAGCCTTATGACATTGATTTCATGTCTGAGTGATATTCCATTGTACATAAGGACCACAACTTCTTTATCCATTTTTCTCTTTCCTGGGATATTTAAGGTGTCATGAAGTGGAGGTTCTTGTCAACAGAGCAGCCCTAAACTTTGGGGTGCCTGTGTCTTGTGATTTTTAGTTTTCCCAATTTATACGCCCATGAGTGGAAGAGCCCTATGCTCCCTAAGCTGTGTTTTTTCGATGTTTCAGTACACACCGTACACTTCTCCAGAGTGGCTGTTGGCAATTTACATACCGCCCATCAGCGTGGCAAGGCTCCCATTTCTCCTTGGCCTGTCCTGCATTTGTGGTTTTGACACTTTTTTCAGCATGGTCCTTTTGACGGATGGACAGCGAGACTTCTTTGTAGCGCTGATTTGCCTTTCCAGGTTGCTTGGTTGGCCAAAAAGGGCGTATGCGTTTTTTCCTGAATATATTCAGGAAAAAACGCATACGCCCTTTTTGGCCAAGGGCATCATTGTCGACGTTTTGCCGCTTTTCATGTGCTTTAAAGGCGATTCGAATCTACCTCCTGAAATGTGTTTCCTGCAGTTCTGCCTTGCTTTCAAATCCTCTTCGTTCCCTTCCCTCAATATATTTGTAGACGAGAGTTATCATTTATAACTCTGCAGGTTTGTGAATTGCAGTGCCCATGTGCTCCATTTTTCAACTGGCTTTTTTGGGAGCTGGCCGCAGAAGTTCGGGATTGCCTCAGGCCCTATTCTGGTTCCGGGCGGCAGGCTGAGCCTGTGGTTATTTCTTCTTCCTGATGGGAAAATAGAGTGACCTGTGCCTGTCCCAACACCTAGATCTAGTCTCTCATTGGTTGCCCCTCTTCCCGTTCATCCTCAGGACAAATTGCAACCTGTATGGAACAGGAGCTTAAAGGTGCTGTTTCTCCATGTAGGGAGATTACTAGTTAAGAAGCTGGAATGGCGAACCCGAGCACAAGGAGATGAGAAATGAGGTGCGTTTCAGAAACCTTTCCCGATCAGACAGTGTACCATGATCTGGGTTACTCATGCATGTTTTCGATGTAGGAAGATGCCCTTGAACCTGGAGATTTGGGACCCATGGGATGGGGACCACGCAGTATTACTTTAAAGGGTCTGCGTTTGCTCACCCAACCTCACCAAAACTCTCAGCCCCAAGAGTGTCCACCCTTATGTCTCATCCAGCTGTGGGTCTAGATATGGTCAATCCAGGTTGCATCACGGCCCCTGAACGAATTTTGTAAGAATTACTCTCTCTTACACTGTCTTTGTTTTACGGGTTTTTAAAAGTAATTTATTTTTAAAATGGGTTTTAGCTGCTTTTCACGGCTGTGTTTATGCCGCTTTACACTCACTTGACTCTCTTCCAGAGAGAGATCAATACATAGGTTTTCAGATTCTTACTACTCAGATATATTCTTGTGCGCTGAATAGGGGGTGTTGAGTCTAGTTCACTGAGCAAGGAGTAGGTCTTGTCTACTACATATTGGGTTTATGGAACGGTATCTGAGCTAATTTGAAACCCTTGTTTTATGCATCACCCCACCTCACCTTTCCCGTTAAGCAGCCATAGTGTGTTTTTAAAATGGGTGACTCTGTTCTGTTTTGTAATTCAGTTTAAGGCTAACGGTTTTTACATTCCCTCTATAAGTGATATCTTATGATAAGTGTCTTTTTCTGTGTGACTTATTTCACTTAGAATCGTCGTACCTAAATCCACTCATCATGCTGCTACTAGCCTTATGATATTGATTTCATGGCTGAGTGATATTCCATTGTACATAAGTACCACAACTTCTTTACCATTTTTCTCATCCCTGGGATATTTAAGATGTACACAAGTGGAGGTTCTTGTAACCAGAGCAGCCCTAAACTTTGGGGTGCCTGTGTCTTGTTGATTTTAATTTTTCCAATTTATACGCCCATGAATGGATGTGCCCCTTTCTCTCTAGCTGTGTTTTTTAGATGTTTTAGGAAACACCGTACCGTTCTCCAGAGTCGCCATTGGCAATTTACATCCCGACCATCAGTGTAACAATGCTCCCTTTCCTCCCTGGCCTCTCCTGTATTTTTTTTACACTTTTTTAGGAAGGCCCTTTTGACCGATGGGAAGTGAGACTTCTTTGTAGTGCTGCATTGCATTTCCGGCTTGCTTGGTTGGCCAAAAAGGGCCTATGAGTTTTTTCCTGAATTTATTCAGAAAAAAAACACATATGCTCTTTTTGGCCATGTGCATCGTTGTCGACTTTTGGCCGCTTTTCATGTGCTTTAGGGGCTATTCGAATCTAACTCCTGAAATCTGTTTCCTGCAATTCTGCCTTGCTTTCCAATCCTGTTCGTTGACTTCCCTCAATATAGTTTTTGACGATAGTTATAATTTATAACTTTGCAGGTTTGTGAATTGCAGTGCCCCTGAGCTCCATTTTTCAACTCGCTTTTTTGGGAGCTGTCCGCAGAACCGCTGCTTTGCTTCTGGCCCTACTCTGGTTCCCGGTGGCAGGCTAAGCCTTTGCTTAATTCTTCTTCCTGATTGGAAATTAGAGTGACATGTGCCTGTCCGAACATCTAGGGCTTGGCTCTCCTTGTTTCTCCTCCTTCCCCTTCTTCCTTTCGAAAAATTCCAAATTTTGTGCAACTGGATGTTGAAGGTGCTGATATCCTCAGGTGGGGAGATTTTAAGGAAAAAGGCTGGAGGTGTGACCCCAACAACCAGGAAATTAGGAGTTTTGGTGCCTTTTCCAAAATCTCCCTGATCCAACCGTGTTCCATCTTCTGGGTGTCACAGGCATGTTTTAGCTGTAGGAAAGGTCCCGTGTATGTAAGGAGAACACCAGGGATTTTTCCAAATCAGTGTCTCCCCGAACTCCAATCTGGGGAATTTTTAAGCTACTGGTACATGTGTGTTCATTAAGGGACTTGGGCCGTAGGCAGAGTCCGAACTTTAGATGATTGAAGTCTTCAGGTTCAGAAACGCTCACCATTGGCCTCCTTTAGTTTCCATTTTATCTGTAGTTGATAGATGATGTCGATATAGATATCTATTGTTTTTCAGATTATTTCCCCTTAGGGGTCATTACAAAATATTGAGTATAGTTCCCTGTGTTATACAGTAGTTCCTTGTTGATGATATATTTTATACATAGCAGTGTGTATATGTTAATCTGAAACTGTTAATTTATCCCTCCTCCCACCTTTCCCCTTTGGTAATAAAAAAATATAAGATTTTATACTTCTCAGAAATCTAGGAGCTGAAAGAGAGGTATCATTTTCAATGGAAAATCAGTCAAAACAAGGTTGAAACTTCAACCAAGATTATTAGATGTCCATCCTTGGAAAGAAATCACTGCATTTCTCTACTGTTGACCTGACAAATAAGACAAACCCCTCCACTGAACTTGCTTATAATAAAGTGATGGAAATATCAAATGGAAGTGTTAGAAACATCTTATTTTACACGAGCCTTATACACTGCTCTATGTTAATTACAGTTTGGCTCGCACATCGGTTCTTTGAAGTTACAATGTTCTCAAATTCTGTTACTGATCCTGCAGAGTGGGCCCCAACAAGGGTCTCCCTGCCTAGTGTCATTGGAGCCAACAGATCGAGACTGACTTTGGTTCAGAAGCAAAGGAAAACTTTATATTGTGATCAGAGAATGGAGAGGTGAGAGTGTGTGCTTCCCTGCGGGTTGTGGGCCGGGCTGCTGTGTAGAGATCCTGGCACCGTCAGCGGGAGGGAGGGGGCGGAGCTCTCGAGGGCCGGGTTGGCTGGAGCTCAGGCTCTATGTCGCAAAGTCTGCACGGGGCCCCACGAGCTGAGGTGTCGGCCCAGCCATTTTGCACTAGGAAATCGGGTCTGAAGTGTCGGGTGTGGGACCTCTGCATGTGGAAACCTAGGAGCAAGTGAAATTAGACAAAGCACAAAGGAAAAAATGGTTAGACTTTATTTTATTGCCCAGATTCTATTTTCATCTCCCAGGAATTTTTCATGGGCTTTGCCAGTGACAAAGCCCTCCTCTGCCTTTTGTCCCATTCCTCATTCTTGGGGTGCTGAGGGTGCAGACACCTCTTCTGTAAATGCTTCGTGCTGAGTTGGGTGTCCTCATACCCGGGGCGAGGGGGAGGACTTCTCCCAAGCAGCCTCCAGGTGAGGTTGATTGTCCCCAGGCCTCCTCCCTCACTGCTCGTCTGCCTGAGCACCAGCATTGGAAGTTTTATAGATTCTAATGATCTTTAAGGGTCCAGGAAAGAGATGTGCAGAGACGCTGGGGGGGGGGTGGGCCGTTTTACCCTGCTCCACATTGGTTCGGCCCCCTTAGGCTGACAGTTCCTGCTAGCCTAGATGCTCTGACCAGTACTCTGCGCTTTCTTCAGTTAGGCCACTGAATTAACGTACAAACAACACCAGGTGTCAGAGCCCTGCTTGCTCAACTCCCAGACAGTCCAGGGCCGGTGGTGATCCAGGACCTTGACGGCCACTCAGTCAACGGCCTTTTGAAGTAGCCAGGAGTACAGCCGGTCTCATTGGCCGCCGTCACCGCGGTGTCTGTAGGCTTTTCTATGGTGGCAGCGTTATTTACGGTTCCCCTGCCAAGTTTATTAGCTCCGCTCTGGGTGCAGTAAGTCCTGTAAGCAATAGTCTGCTCTTTTGGGACACACTCTTGTTGTTTTCTGAGAGAAGCTCCAGGTCAAGTGATGGTCACACGAGTCGTCATGGGGGCCCATTGCTCCAGGTTTTCTCTCTGGAGGTTGGTGTTGGAGGGCCTCCTCACTCGAGGTCATTGTGCCCACGGAGCAATCCCTGCAACTTCAGGGCATGGTGGGTGGTTAGGATCACCAAGTGGCGTCCTTTTCCCTTAGGAGGGAGCTGGCCTTGCGGGCTGCTGATTTCCAGGTTTTTAGATACCCCCAGTATCCTGGTCGGATGGGGTGGCTGGCCAATGCCTGGAGGGCATTCTTGCATTGTTCCATTTCAAGTGGTCCCAGTTTTTGCACTAATACTCCAAGGGCGATTCGCCTTGGACCAGGAATGTAAAGGTCAAAGGGTTTAGCTAACTTAGGTGAGGTCCAGGGCAAGGATCTGAACTGACTGCTCTTTCCATTCTTGAAAGGCCGCTTCTGGATTCTATTCAAAAGGATCATCATCTTTTCCTTTCAGTGTTTCATATAGAGGCCCAGCTATTAGACTGTAGTTAGGGATCCAGATGCAGCAAACCCCGGTCTCCCCAGGAACCCCTAAGCTGTCTTCTAGTTTCAGGAAGGGTGAGGCTGCAAATGGCTTCTTCCCTTTCCTGGGGTGGGCTTCTCCGACATTCTGAGCGAATGAAGCCCAGGAAGGTCACTTTAGTTTGTGATATTTGAGCCTTTTTCTTGGACACCTTCTATCTTTTATTGGCTAGGTAGTTTAGAGGCCTCCTTAGTCGGGCTGGTGATCAGAATGTCATCTGCATATTGAAGGAGGGTTCCCTTCTCCAGAGGTAGATTTTTTAGGTCTTTAGCTAACGTTTCCCTAAAGATGGTGTGGGAATTTTTGAACCCCTGGGGCAGGACGGCCCAGCAGTATTGTTTTTGTTGTATGTTGAGTCCTGCCACTCACAGCCAAAATTTCTTGTGACTCTGGGACGAATGGAATACAGAAGAAGGCATCATTGAAGTCTAATACAGAATACCATGTCCTGGTGGATGGTAGAATGACCAGCAGGGTGTAGGAATTAGGAACTACTAGATGTATATCCTCTGTGGCTTCACTGACTGTCCTGGCGTCCTCTACCAGGTCCCCAGCAGCTCACGGGGCTCTTGTGGTCAGGTCCCTCCCAGGATATGGAGCTCACCTGGGCAGGTACACAGCAGCCCACGGGGCTGTGGTGGTTAGGCCCCTCCCAGGATATGGAGCTCACCTGGGCAGGTACCCAGCAGCCCATGGGGCCATCATGGTCAGGCCCCTCCCAGGATATGGAGCTCACCTGGGCAGGTACGCAGCAGCCCACGGGGCTCTCGTGGGCATGCCCCTCCCTGGATATGGAGCTCCCGTGGACAGGTACCCCGACAGGGCTGGGCACACAGGAACTGTGCATATAGCCCTCATTGCAGAGCACCCCCAGCACACCTGTCACTCAGAGCTGACACAGAGCACCTCAGAGCAGAGCTTGAACTAATAAACAGCAGCTCCAACAGGCCTGTGACCCTAGGCTTCACTCTGTGCGGCCTCCCTCTGCCTGGTCTTCTAGGGGCTTCCACAGCAGCCGGGGCACCAGGCCTCTGTCTCCACCCACCACCCCTCCTCTCCCTGACTCCTGGGTTCCTCTCATTAGCAGAGGGTCTTCTTGAAGTTGTCTCCCACTCCTGGACCAGATAAAATGATTAGAAAACAAGCCAGGGCTGCCGCCCCTTATCTATCCTGACTCTCGGGACCCTACACCTGTTCCTTGGATCTGGCCGGTGCAGCAAGGCCCATTTTCTGCAAATCTGAGCCCCTGAGGGGCGAGGATTGGCTGACCTGGGCAGCCTGACCCGGCCGGCCAGCCCTTCCCAGGTGTGCCTGGGTTGAGGTCAATATAAACACCCCTCCAGGCAGCAAAAGCCTCTGCAGCTGTGCCTGACGCCATATTCTCTGCCCCGTCAGCAGTCTCGGGGTTGGGCTGGTGGGAGGCAGTAGGGCCCACGGCTCTATGAGTGGCCCGTTGTGACTGGGGCTCTACTGGACTTTCTGCAGGAGTTGCCGGGCTGCCACCTGCTAAAGAAGAGGATGTGTCACCCATACTTGCTGCTGGAATTTCTCCCCGGGCAGAGGTAAGGAAGGAAAAAAGCAGTGGGGGCCGGGACAGGAGGGGTACCTCAGGCAGGGAAATGGAAAGTTTCCAGACGAGCGCCCGGGGCCAGGACCATCCTGGCTGGCCTGCAGGCACCAAGTCGGCCTGCGTGCTGTCGCTGGTGTGACTCCAAGCCCCTTCCTCTAGTTTTTAGTCTTTGCACACATTCAGGTGTTTTACCTGGGAACGGTGGGAAAAGTTCAGCAGCAGGTGGCCTGGGGCTCAGCTCACGTTTAGTCAGAGACGCCTCCTCACGGTCCCCCAGCTTTGCAATGAGGACGCTCCTTGTGTGGGGGCTGCTGGCTGCATGGGAGATGATTCCCCACCTGTGACCAACTTAAGAATTGTTTACCACTGGAGCAAGTGCGCTGATAGGGTTTTCCTCTGTATGACCAGTGGGTTAAGTTTTTTTTTTTTCTTTTTTGGTTCAAGGTAAGTTTTATTCCTCTTTTTGTATTTATGGATATAAGCATGGAAATCATTCATTCATATAAATATGTCTATGGGAAGGACAGAACTATTTTTTCTGTTTTATTTTCTTAAGTATTATTTATTTTTTAATTTTTGAATTTATTTTATTCATTTTTTTATACAGCAGGCTCTTATTGGTTATCTATTTTATACATATAAGTGTATATATGTCAATCCCAGGGTCGCAATTCATCCCACCACCACCACCCTGCCACTTTCCCCCCTTGGTGTCCATACATTTGTTCTCTACATCTGTGTCTCTATTTCTGCCTTGCAAACCAGTTCATCTTTACCATTTTTCTAGGTTCTACATGTATGCGTTAATATACGATATTTGTTTTTCTCTTTCTGACTTACTTCACTCTGTATGACAGTCTCTAGATCTATCCACGTCTCTACAAATGACCCAATTTCATTCCTTTTTATGGCTGAGTAATATTCCATTTTATATATGTAGCACATCTTTTCCGTTCGTCTGTCTATGGGCATTTAGGTTGCTTCCATGACCTGGCTATTGTAAATAGTGCTGCAATGAATATTGTGGTGAATATGTCTTTTTGAATTATGGTTTTCTCTGGGTATATGGCCAGTAGTGGGATTGCTGGGTCATATGGTAATTCTATTTTTAGTTTTTTAAGGAACCTCCATACTGTTCTCCATAGTGACTGTATCAATTTACATTCCCACAAATAGTGTAAGAGGGTTCCCTTTTCTCCACACCCTCTCCAGCATTTGTTGTTTGTAGATTTTCTGATGATGCCCATTCTAACTCGTGTGAGGTGATACCTCATTGTAGTTTTGGTTTATATTTCTCTAATAATTAGTGATGTTGAGTAGCTTTTCATGTGTTTCTTGGTCATCTGTATGTCTTCTTGGGACAAATGTCTATTTACGTCATCTGCCCATTTTTGGATTGGTTTGTTCGTTTTTTTACTGTTGAGCTGCATGAGCTGTTTATATACATTGGAGATTAATCCTTTGTCCATTGATTCGTTTGCAAATATTTTCTCCCATTCTGAGGGTTGTCTTTTCGTCTTGTTTGTAGTTTCCTTTGCTTTGCAAAAGCTTTTAGGTTTCATTTGCTCCCATTTGTTTTTTTTTTTTTTTTTTTTTTTTTATTCCATTACTCTAGGAGGTGGATCAAAAAATATCTTGCTGTGATTTATGTCAAAGAGTATTCTTCCTATGTTTTCCTCTAAGAGTTTTATAGTGTCCGGTCTTACATTTCGGTCTCTAATCCATTTGGAGTTTATTTTTTGTGTATGGTGTTAGGGAGTGTTCTAATTTCATTCTTTTACATGTAGCTGTCCATTTTTCCCAGCACCACTTATTGAAGAGACTGTCTTTTCTCCATTTTATACCCTTGCCTCCTTTGTCATAGATTAGTGGGCCATAGGTGTGTAGGTTTATCTCTGGGCTTTCTTTCTTTTTTTTTTTTTTTTCTTTTACATCTTTATTGGAGTATAATTGCTTTACAATTGTGTGTTAGTTTCTGCTGTATAAAAAAGTGAATCAGCTATGCGTATACATATAACACCATATCCCCTCCCTCTTGCACCTCCCTCTCACTCCCTTATCCCACCCTTTTAGGTGGTCACAAAGCACAGAGCTGATCTCCCTGTGCTATGTGGCTGCTTCCCAGTAGCTATCAATTTTACATTTGGTAGTGTATATATGTCCATACCACTCTCTCACTTTGTCCCAGCTTACCCTTCCCTCTCCCCATGTCCTCAAGTCCTTTCTCTACGTCTGTGTCCTTAATCCTTTCCTGCCCCTAGGTTCTTCATAAACTTTTTTTTTTTAGATTCCATATATATGTGTTAGCATACGGTATTTGTTTTTCTCTTTCTGACTTACTTCACTCTGTAGGACAGACTCTAGATCCGTCCACCTCACTAAAAATAACTCAATTTCGTTTCTTTTTATGGCTGAATAATGTTCCATCGTATATATGTGCCACATCTTCTTTTTCCATTTATCTGTTGATGGACACTTAGGTTGCTTCCATGTCCTGGCTATTGTAAATAGAGCTACAGTGAACATTGTGGTACATGACTCTTTTTGAATTATGGTTTTTTCAGGGTAAATGTCCAGGAGTGGGTTTGCTGGGTTGTATGGTAGTTCTATTTTTAGTTTTTAAGGAAGCCCCATACCGTTCTCCCTAGTGGCTATATCAATTTACATTCCCACCTACAGTGCAAGAGGGTTCCCTTTTCTCCAATAAATGCCTCTCCAGCATTTACTGTTGGTAGATTTTTTGATGATGGCCATTCTGACTGGTGTGAGGTGATACCTCACTGTAGTTTTGATTTGCATTTCTCTAATGATTAGTGATGCTCAGCATCCTTTCATGTGTTTGTTGGCAACCTGTATATCTTCTTTGGAGAAATTTCTATTTAGGTCTTCTGCCCATTTTTGGATTGGGTTGTTTGGTTTTGTGATATTGAGCTACATGAGCTGCTTTTTGTAGATTAATCCTTTGCCATTTGCTTCATTTGAAAATATTTTCTCCCATTCTGATGGTTGTCTTTTCATCTTGCTTAAGTTTTCCTTTGCTGTGCAAAAGAATTTATGTTTCATTCGGTCCCATTTTTTAATTTTTGTTTTTATTTCCATTTCTCTAGGAGGTGGGTCAAAAAGGATCTTGCTGTGATTTATGTCATAGACTGTTCTGCTTATGTTTTCTTCTAAGAGTTTTATAGTGGCGGGTCTTATATTTAGGTCTCTAATCCATTTTGAGTTACTTTTGTGTATGGTGTTAGGGAGTGTACTAATTTCATTCTTTTACATGTAGCTGTCCAGTTTTCCCAGCACCACTTACTGAAGACACTGTCTTTTCTCCATTGTATACCCTTGCCTCCTTTGTCATAGATTAGTTAACCATAGGTACGTGGGTTTATCTCTGTGCTTTCTATCCTTTTCTATTGACCTATATTTCTGTGTTTGTGTCAGTACCATATTATCTTGATTACTGTAGCTTTGTAATATAGTCTGAAGTCTGGAAGTCTGATTCCTCCAGCTCTTTTTTTTCCCCCTCAAGACTGCTTTGGCTATCCAGGGTCTTTTGTGTCTCCCTACAAATTTTAAGATTTTTTTTCTTGTTCTGTAGAAAATGCCAAAGGTATTTTGATCGGGATTGCATTGAATCTGTAGATTGCTTTGGGTAGTATAGTCATTTTCACAATATTGATTCTTCTAATCCAAGGACATGGTATATGTCTCCATCTGTTTATATCATCTTTGATTTCTTTCATCAGTGTCTTATAGTTTTCTGAGTACAGGTCTTTTACTTCCTTAGGTAGGTTTATTCCTAGGTATTTTATTCTTTTTGTTGCAGTGGTAATGGGATTGTTTCCTTAATTTCTCTTTCTGATCTTTCATTGTTAGTGTATAGGAATGCAAGCAATTTCTGTGCATTAATTTTGTATCCTGCAACTTTACCAAATTCATTGATTAGCTCCAGTGGTTTTCTGGTGGCATCTTTAAGATTCTCTATCTATGATATCATGTCATCTGCAAACAGTGACAATTTTACTTCTTCTTTTCCGTTTTGTATTCCTTTTATTTCTTTTTCTTCTCTGATTGCCATGGCTAGGACTTCCAAAACTATGTTGAATAGCAGTGGTGAGAGTGGACATCCTCGTCTTGTTCCTGATCTTAGAGGAAACGCTTTCAGTTTTTCACCATTGAGAATGCTGTTTGCTGTGGGTTTGCCATATATGGCCTTTATTATGTTGAGGTAGTTTCCGTCTATGCCCACACTCTGCAGAGTTTTTATCGTAAATGAGTGTTGAATTTTCTCAAAATCTTTTCCTTCATCTATTGAGATGACCATATGGTTTTATTCTACAATTTGTTAATATGGTGTATCACATTGATTTGTGTATATTGAAGAATCCTTGCATCCCTGGGATAAACCCCACTTGATCATGGTGTATGATCCTTTTAATGTGTTGTTCGATTCTGTTTGCTAGTATTTTGTTGAGGATTTTTGCATCTATATTCATCAGGGATATTGGTCTATAATTTTCTTTCCTTGTAGTATCTCTGTCTGATTTTGGTATCAGGGTGATGGTGGTCTCATAGAATGAGTTTGGGAGTGTTCCTTCCCCTGCAATTGTTTTGAAGAATTTGAGAAGGTTGGGTGTTAGCTCTTCTCTAAATGTTTGATAGAATTCACCTGTAATGCCATCTGGTTCTGGACTTTTGTTTGTTGGAAGATTTTTAATCACAGTTTCAATTTCATTGCTTGTGATAGGTTTGTTCATATTTTCTATTTCTTCCTGGTTCAGTCTTAGAAGGTTATACCTTTCTAAGAATTTGTCCATTTCTTCCAGATTGTCCATTTTATTGGCACAGAGTTGCTTGTAGTAGTCTCTTAGGATGCTTTGTATTCCTGTGGTGTCTGTTGTAACTTCTCCTTTTTCACTTCTAATTTTGTTGATTTGCGTCCTCTCCCTCTTTTTCTTGAGTGTGGCTAAAGGTTGATCATTTTTGCTTATCTTCTCAAAGAACCAGCTTTTAGTTTTGATGATCTTTGCTTCCGTTTTCTTTGTTTCTATTTCATTTATTTCTGCTCTGATCTTTAGGATTTCTTTCCTTCTACTAACTTTGGGTTTTGTTCTTCTTTCTCTAGTTCCTCTAGGTGTAAGGTTAGATTGTTTATTTGAGATTTTTCTTGTTTCTTGAGGTAGGCTTGTATTGCTATAAACTTCCCTCTTAGAACTCCTTTTGCTGCATCCCATAGGTTTTGGATCATCGTGTTTTTGTTGTCATTTGTCTCTAGGTAGTTTTTGATTTCCCCTTTGATTTCTTCAGTGATCTCTTGGTTATTTAGTAACGTATTGTTTAGCCTCCATGTGTTTGTGTTTTTTACAGTTTTTTCCGTGTAATTGATTTCTAATCTCATAGCATTGTGGTCGGAACAGCTGCTTGATATGATTTCAGTTTTCTTAAATTTACTGAGGCTTTATCTGTGACCCAAGATGTGATCTATCCTGGAGAATGTTCCGTGTGCAGTTGAGAAGAACGTGTAATCTGCTGTTTTTGGATGGAATGTCCTATAAATATCAATGAACTCTATCTGGTCTATTGTGTCATTTAAAGCTTGTGTTTCCTTATTAATTTTCTGTCTGGCTGATCTCCACTGGTGTAAGTGAGCTGTTAAAGTCCCCCGCTATTATTGTGTTACTGTCGATTTCCTCTTTTATAGCTGTTAGCAGTTGCCTTATACATTGAGGTGCTCCTATGTTGGGTACATATATATTTATAATTGTTATATCTTCTTCTTGGATTGATCCCTTGACCATTATGTAGTGTCTTTCCTTGTCTCTTGTAACATTCTTTATTTTAAAGTCTATTTTATCTGATATGAGTATTGCTACTCCAGCTTTCTTTTGATTTTCATTAGCATAGAATATATTTTTCCATCACCTCACTTTCAGTCTGTATGTGTCCCTAGGTCTGAAATGGGTCTCTTGTAGACAGCATATATATGGGTCTTGTTTTTGTATCCATTCAGCCAGTCTATGTCTTTTGGTTGGAACATTTAGTGCATTCACGTTTAAGGTAATTATCAATATGTATGTTCCTACTACTATTTTCTTAATTGTTATGGGTTTGTCTTGGTGGGTCCTTTTCTTCTCTTGTGTTTCCCACTTAGAGAAGTTCTTTTAGCATTTGGTGTAGAGCTGGTTGCATGGTGCTGAATTCTCTTAGCTTTT
Organism: Eschrichtius robustus; assembly: GCF_028021215.1. Lineage (NCBI taxonomy): Eukaryota > Metazoa > Chordata > Mammalia > Artiodactyla > Eschrichtiidae > Eschrichtius > Eschrichtius robustus. Next base: position 131,911 of record NW_027175161.1, on the reverse strand, counting down.
GCTTGTCTGTAAGGCTTTTGATTTCTCCATCAAATCTGAATGAGCTCTTTGCAGGGTGCAGTACCCTTGGTTGTAGGTTCTTCCCTTTCATCACTTTCAATTTATCATGCCACTTCCTTCTGGCTTGTAGATTTTCTGCTGAAAAATCAGCTGTTATCCTTATGGGATTTCCCTTGTATGTTATTTGTCATTTTTCCCTTGCTGCTTTCAATAATTTTTCTTTGTCGTTAATTTTTGTCAATTTGATTACTATGTGTCTTGTCATTTTTCTCCTTTGGTTTCTCCTGCCTGGGACACTCTGTGCTTCTGGACTTGGGTGGCTATTTCTTTTCCCATGCTAGGGAAGTTTTTGACCATAATCTCTTCAAATATATTCTCGGGTCCTTTCTCTCTCTCTTCTCCTTCTGGGACCCCTATAATGCGAATGTTGTTGCGTTTAATGTTGTCCCAGAGGACTCTTGGGGTGTCTTCATTTATTTTCATTCTTTTTCTTTATTCTGTTCCATGGCAGTGATTTCCACCTTTCTGTCTTCCAGGCCACTTATCCGTTCTTCTGCCACAGTTATTCTGCTACTGATTCCTTCTAGTGTATTTTTCATTTCAGTTATTACATTGTTCACCTCTGTTTGTTTGTTCTTTAATTCTTCTAGGTGTTTGTTCCTTAATTCTTCTAGGTCTTTGTTAAGCATTTCTTGTGTCTTCTCGATCTTTGCCTCCTTTCTTTTTCTAAGGTCTTGGCTCAACTTCACTATCATTATTCTGAATTCTTTTTCTGGAAGGTTCCCTATCTCCACCTCATTCCGTTTTTTTTCTGGGGTTTTATCTTGTTCCTTGATCTGGTATAAAGTCCTCTGCCTTTTCATTTTGTCTATCTTTCTGTGAATGTGGTTTTCCTTCCACAGGCTGCAGAATTGTAGTTCTTCTTGCTTCTGCTGTCTGCTCTCTGGTGGATGAGTCTATCTTAGAGGCTTGTGCAAGCTTCCTGATGGGAGGGACTGGTGGTGGGTAGAGCTGGGTGTTGCTTTGGTGGGCAGAGCTTTAATCCGCTTGTCTACGGATTAAATAAAACTTTAATAAAAAGTTGAATCTGCTTGTCTGCTGATGCATGGGGCTGGGTTCCCTCCCTGTTGGTTGTTTGGCCTGAGGCGACCCAGCACTGGAGCCTACCTTGCTCTTGGTGGGGCTAATGGCGGACTCTGGGAGGGCTCACACCAAGGAGTATTTCCCAGAACTTCTGCTGCCAGTGTTGTTGTCCTCACGGTGAGCCACAGCCACAGCCACCAGCTGCCTCTGCAGGAGACCCTCTAAAAGTAGCAGGTAGTTCTGGTCATTCTCCTACGGGGTCACTGCTCCTTCCCCTGGGTCCTGATGTGCACACTACTTTGTGTGTGCCCTCCAAGAGTGGAGTATCTGAGTGGAGTTGAGACTCTGAGACTCTGTGTGGAGTCGCACAGACTCTGGGTCCTGTGAAGCTTCGATGTTTTGTGATTCTAGAAATCCTATAGGAGACGGTCCACAGCAGGTGAAGCTAATGTTGTCAGTAGAGGTGTTGAAGCCAAAGATCTGCAGTTCCGGCTAGAGGTGCCGATGTACATACAGGACAAAATCATCTCGTGTGAATGTAGTTCAGGCATGTTTAAGATGAATGCAGTCATGTTAATGCCTACCATATTCTATCTTGGGCCTCTCCTCAGGGACCTCCTCCTCAGTTCCTGAGGCTCCTGTAAGTCATGTACAGGGGACTGGAGAGTGGGCTCTGTCCAGTCTGAGCCCTGAGTTACCCTGTGTGTATCTTAGGATACTTTGTATTTCTGTGGTGTCTGTTGTAACATCATCTCTTTCATTTCAGATTTATTTGGGCCCTCTCTTTTTTAACAAAACATACTACTGTTGTCTTTTATTCTTTACAGAAGTTTAATCAGTGTTTGATCTACTATCCTTACCCTATGTATACTTTTTGCAGTGAGATTTTTACTTTTCTTTGTTTCCTTGTTACTATCAATAATTAGTGAGACTTCTTTTAAGCTACCTTCAACATTGCTTATAAAGCTGCTTTATTAGTGATGACAGAGCCTTAATGGAAGTCATGTTCTGGTTGTAAATTAGAATGCAATGTGCCAGCACAAAGCCCCTTAAGTTTATGTCTCATTACTTCTTGTTCTTTTTTTAATTTAATTTTTATTTTTTGTCAGAGCAAATTTGATTAAAATGTTTTGTTTCTTCTAGGTGTGCAAGATGTGGTTCTTTTAAACATATACATATATCTATTCTTCTTTGGATCATTTTCCCATGTAGGTTATGACACCATGTTGAGTAGTCTTGTCTTGGTATTACGTAGGTCTTTGGTGATTACATATTTCACATGTGTTTCTATATCTATCTTAACCCCAATATCCTAATGTATCCAATCCTCACACCTTTCCATTTGGTGAACCCTAAGTTTGTTTAATGAATCTGTGATTGCATTTCTCTGTGGAAATATCTTCATTGGTATCAATTTTTAGCTAAGACCTATAAGTGATATTATAGGATATGTGTCTTTTGCTTTCTGACTTAGTACAATTTGCCTGATTAACTCAAGAATCATACACAGTGCTGCAAATGGCATTGTTTTGTTTTTTTCCCTGGCTAATATTCCATCTGTACGTGTACCAGTTATTCTTTGGCCACGCACCTCTTGATGGACTGTTTGGTTGCCTCCATGTCTTGGTTATTGTAATACTGCTGCAATGCACATTTGCTTGCCTGTGTCTTTCCAGTTCTATCTCCTTATGTTATAGGCCAAGGAGTGGGCTTGCTGTATCATATGGTAGCTCAGTGTGTACGTTTTAAAGGCACCACCATTCAGTTCTCATTAGTGGCTCTTTCCAGGTTATGTCCCACTTAAAATTGAGGGTATGCATTTCTCCAAAACACCTTCAATATTTATTGTTTGTAGTTTGCTTGCTGCTGGTTATTCTAACAGGTGCGAGCTGATACCTCTGTGTGGCTGAATTTGCATGTGTCCCATAATCTGTTGAAATTGATCTTTAAAGCATGCTCTTTTTATTTATCAAACTGTGATTACAGCTTAGTTATTCAAATTGTTTTCTTAAAGTAAGTGTCACATTTTGAAAAGTTTTGGCCACTACCTCCCTCAAGACATTTTGAGGGCAGGTTTCATTTACAGCCCTGAAGTACTTGTTCATATGAAGTGACCATTAACACAGATTTTAAAGCTGCATTTGCAGGTAACGGCCAGAGGGCGGCAGCCTATTTACGTTCCCCAATCTGGTAACTAGGGAAAGAGTCCTTCAGCTGCAAGAGTGTCCAGCTTTATTTCTCATCCAGCTGTGGGTCTAGATATGATCAAACAAGGTTGCATCACAGCCCAGGAACGAATTATGTAAAATTTCCTCTCTCTATCACTGTCTTATTTTTTTGGGTTTTTTAAAGTTATTTAATTTAAAATGGGGATTCGCTACTTTTCACTGCTGTGTTTATGCCGCTTTACACCCACTTGACTCACTTCCAGACAGATATCAATACATAGGTTTTAAGATTCTTACTAGTCACATATATTCTTGTGCGGTGAATAGGGGGTGTTGAGTCCGTTTCACTGAGCAAGGAGTAGGTCTTGTCTATTACATATTGGGTGTATGGAACGGTATCTGAGCGAATTTGAAACCCTTGTTTTATGCATCACCCCACCTCACCTTTCCCGTTAAGCAGCCATAGTGTGTTTTCTAAACGTGTGACTCTGTTCTGTTTTGTAATTCAGTTCAAGTGTAGCGGTTTTTACATTCCCTCTATAAGTGATAGCTTATGATAAGTGTCTTTTTCTGTGTGACTTATTTCACTTAGAATTGTCATACCTAAATCCACTCATCTTGCTTCTACTAGCCTTATGATATTGATTTCATGTCTGAGTGATATTCCTTTGTACATAAGGACCACAACTTCTTTATCCATTTTTCTCTTTCCTGGGATATTTAAGGTGTCATGAAGTGGAGGTTCTTGTCAACAGAGCAGCCCTAAACTTTGGGGTGCCTGTGTCTTGCTGATTTTTAGTTTTCCCAATTTATACGCCCATGAGTGGACGTGCCCTATGCTCCCTAAGCTGTGTTTCTTCGATGTTTCAGGACACACCGTACACTTCTTCAGAGTGGCTGTTGGCAATTTACATCCCGCCCATCAGCGTAGCAAGGCTGCCATTTCTCCATGGCCTGTCCTGCATTTCTGGTTTTGACACTTTATGCAACATGGCCCTTTTGACCGATGGGAAGCGAGACTTCATTGTAGCGCTGATTTGCCTTTCTAGGTTGCTTGGTTGGCAAAAAAGGGTGTATGCGTTTTTTCCTGAATATATTCAGGAAAAAACACATACGCCCTTTTTGGCCAAGGGCATCATTGTCGAAGATTTGCCACTTTTCATGTGCTTTAAAGGCGATTCGAATCTACCTCCTGAAACCTGTTTCCTGCAATTCTGCCTTGCTTTCAAATCCTCTTCGTTGCCTTCCCTCAATATATTTGTGGATGAGAGTTATCATTTATAACTCTGCGGGTTTGTGAACTGCAGTGTGCCTGAGTTCCATTTTTCAACTCGCTTTTTTGGGAGCTGGCCGCAAAAGCGCGGTATTGCCTCAGGCCCTATTCTGCTTCTGGGGGGCAAGGTGAGCCTGTGGTTAATTCTTCTTCCTGATGGGAAAATAGAGTGTCCTCTGCCGGTCCCAACACCAAGATCTAGTCTCTCATTGGTTGCCCCTCTTCCCGTTCATCCTCAGGACAAATTGCAACCTGTACGGAACAGGAGGTTAAAGGTGCTGATTCTCAAAGTAGGGAGATTGCTAGTAAAGTAGCTGGAATGGCGAACCCGAACACAAGGAGATGAGAAATGAGGTGCGTTTTAGAAACCATTCAAAATCACACGGTGTACCATCTTCTGGGTTTCTCATGCATGTTTTCGATGTAGGAAAATGCCCTTGAATCTGGAGATTTGGGACCCATGGGATGGGTACCACGCAGTATTACTTTAAAGGGTCTGTGTTTGCTCACCCAACCTCACCCAAACTCTCAACCCGAAGAGTGTCCACCCTTATGTCTCATCCAGCTGTGGGTCTAGATATGGTCAATCCAGGTTGCATCACAGCCCCTGAACGAATTTTGTAAGAATTTCTCTCTCTTTCACTGTCTTTGTTTTACGGGTTTTTAAAAGTAATTTATTTTTATAATGGGGTTTAGCTGCTTTTCACGGCTGTGTTTATGCGGCTTTACACCCACTTGGCTCACTTCCAGACAGATATCAATACATAGGTTTTAAGATTCTTACTACTCACATATATTCTTGTGCGGTGAATAGGGGGTGTTGAGTCCAGTTCACTGAGCAAGGAGTAGGTCTTGTCTATTACATATTGGGTGTATGGAACAGTATCTGAGCGAATTTGAAACCCTTGTTTTATGCATCACCCCACCTCACCTTTCCCGTTAAGCAGCCATAGTGTGTTTTCTAAACGTGTGACTCTGTTCTGTTTTGTAATTCAGTTCAAGTGTAGCGGTTTTTACATTCCCTCTATAAGTGATAGCTTATGATAAGTGTCTTTTTCTGTGTGACTTATTTCACTTAGAATCGTCATACCTAAATCCACTCATCTTGCTTCTACTAGCCTTAAGACATTGATTTCATGTCTGAGTGATATTCCATTGTACATAAGAACCACAACTTCTTTATCCATTTTTCTCTTTCCTAGGATATTTAAGGTTTCATGAAGTGGAGGTTCTTGTCAACAGAGCAGCCCTAAACTTTGGGGTGCCTGTGTCTTGCTGATTTTTAGTTTTCCCAATTTATACGCCCATGAGTGGACGTGCCCTATGCTCCCTAAGCTGTGTTTTTTCGATGTTTCAGGACACACCGTACACTTCTCCAGAGTGGCTGTTGGCAATTTACATCCCGCCCATCAGTGTAGCAAGGCTGCCATTTCTCCATGGCCTGTCCTGCATTTCTGGTTTTGACACTTTTTGCAGCATGACCCTTTTGACCGATGGGAAGTGAAACTTCTTTGAAGCGCTGATTTGCCTTTCCAGGTTGCTTGGTTGGCCAAAAAGGGCGTATGCGTTTTTTCCTGAATATATTCAGGAAAAAACGCATACGCCCTTTTTGGCCAAGGGCATCATTGTCGAAGTTTTGCCGCTTTTCATGTGCTTTAAAGGCGATTCGAATCTACCTCCTGAAATCTGTTTCCTGCAATTCTGCCTTGCTTTCAAATCCTCTTCGTTGCCTTCCCTCAATATATCTGTGGATGAGAGTTATCATTTATAACTCTGCGGGTTTGTGAATTGCAGTGTCCCTTACTCCATTTTTCAACTCGCTTTTTTGGGAGCTGGCCGCAAGAGCGCGGGATTGCCTCAGGCCCTATTCTGGTTCCTGGCGGCAGGCTGAGCCTGTGGTTAATTCTTCTTCCTGATGGGAAAATAGAGTGACCTGGGCCTGTCCCAACACCTAGATCTAGTCTCTCATTGGTTGCCCCTATTCCCGTTCATCCTCAGGACAAATTGCAACCTGTAGGGAACAGGAGCTTAAAGGTGCTGATTCTCCAAGTAGAGAGATTGCTAGTAAAGTAGCTGGAAAGGCGAACCCGAGTACAAGGAGATGAGAAATTGGGTGCGTTTTAGAAACCTTTCAAAATCACACGGTGTACCATCTTCTGGGTTTCTCATGCATGTTTTCGATGTAGGAAGATGCCCTTGAACTTGGAGATTTGGGACCCATGGGATGGGTACCACACAGTATTACTTTAAAGGGTGTGCGTTTGCTCACCCAACCTCACCCAACCTCTAAGACCCAAGAGTGTCCACCCTTATGTCTCATCCAGCTGTGGGTCTAGATATGGTCAATCCAGGTTGCATCACAGCCTCTGAACGAATTTTGTAAGAATTTCTCTCTCTTTCACTGTCTTTGTTTTACGGGTTTTTAAAAGTAATTTATTTTTATAATGGGGTTTAGCTGCTTTTCACGGCTGTGTTTATGCGGCTTTACACCCACTTGACTCACTTCCAGACAGATATCAATACATAGGTTTTAAGATTCTTACTAGTCAGATATATTCTTGTGCGGTGAATAGGGGGTGTTGAGTCCAGTTCACTGAGCAAGGAGTAGGTCTTGTCTATTACATATTGGGTGTATGGAACGGTATCTGAGCGAATTTGAAACCCTTGTTTTATGCATCACCCCACCTCACCTTTCCCGTTAAGCAGCCATAGTGTGTTTTCTAAACGTGTGACTCTGTTCTGTTTTGTAATTCAGTTCAAGTGTAGCGGTTTTTACATTCCCTCTATAAGTGATAGCTTATGATAAGTGTCTTTTTCTGTGTGACTTATTTCATTTAGAATCGTCGTACCTAAGTCCACTCATCTTGCTTCTACTAGCCTTATGACATTGATTTCATGTCTGAGTGATATTCCATTGTACATAAGGACCACAACTTCTTTATCCATTTTTCTATTTCCTGGGATATTTAAGGTGCCATGAAGTGGAGGTTCTTGTCAACAGAGCAGCCCTAAACTTTGGGGTGCCTGTGTCTTGCTGATTTTTAGTTTTCCCAATTTATACGCCCATGAGTGGACGTGCCCTATGCTCCCTAAGCTGTGTTTTTTCGATGTTTCAGGACACACCGTACACTACTCCAGAGTGGCTGTTGGCAATTTACATCCCGCCCATCAGCGTAGCAAGGCTGCCATTTCTCCATGGCCTGTCCTGCATTTCTGGTTTTGACACTTTTTGCAGCATGGCCCTTTTGACCGATGGGAAGCGAAACTTCTTTGTAGCGCTGATTTGCCTTTCCAGGTTGCTTGGTTGGCCAAAAAGGGCGTATGCGTTTTTTCCTGAATATATTTAGGAAAAAACGCATACGCCCTTTTTGGCCAAGGGCATCACTGTCGACGTTTTGCCACTTTTCATGTGCTTTAAATGCGATTCGAATCTACCTCCTGAAACCTGTTTCCTGCAATTCTGCCTTGCTTTCAAATCCTCTTCGTTGCCTTCCCTCAATATATTTGTGGACGAGAGTTATCATTTATAACTCAGCAGGTTTATGAATTGCAGTGCCCCTGAGCTCCATTTTTCAACTGTCTTTTTTGGGAGCTGGCCGCAAAAGCACGGGATTGCCTCAGGCCCTATTCTGTTTCCCGGCGGCAGGCTGAGCCTGTGTTTAATTCTTCTTCCTGATGGGAAAATAGAGTGACCTGGGCCTGTCCCAACACCTAGATCTAGTCTCTCATTGGTTGCCCCTATTCCCGTTCATCCTCAGGACAAATTGCAACCTGTAGGGAACAGGAGCTTAAAGGTGCTGATTCTCCAAGTAGGGAGATTGCTAGTAAAGTAGCTGGAAAGGCGAACCCGAGCACAAGGAGATGAGAAATTGGGTGCGTTTTAGAAACCTTTCAAAATCACACGGTGTACCATCTTCTGGGTTTCTCATGCATGTTTTCGATGTAGGAAGATGCCTTTGAACCTGGAGATTTGGGACCCATGGGATGGGTACCACGCAGTATTACTTTAAAGGGTCTGAGTTTGCTCACCCAACCTCACCCAAACTCTCAGCCCCAAAAGTGTCCACCCTTATGTCTCATCCAGCTGTGGGTCTACATATGGTCAATCCAAGTTGCATCACAGCCCCTGAACGAATTTTGTAAGAATTTCTCTCTCTTTCACTGTCTTTGTTTTACGGGTTTTTAAAAGTAATTTATTTTTATAATGGGGTTTAGCTGCTTTTCACGGCTGTGTTTATGCGGCTTTACACCCACTTGGCTCACTTCCAGAGAGATATCAATACATAGGTTTTACGATTCTTACTAGTCAGATATATTCTTGTGCGGTGAATAGGGGGTGTTGAGTCCGTTTCACTGAGCAAGGAGTAGGTCTTGTCTATTACATATTGGGTGTATGGAACAGTATCTGAGCGAATTTGAAACCCTTGTTTTATGCATCACCCCACCTCACCTTTCCCGTTAAGCAGCCATAGTGTGTTTTCTAAACGTGTGACTCTGTTCTGTTTTGTAATTCAGTTCAAGTGTAGCGGTTTTTACATTCCCTCTATAAGTGATAGCTTATGATAAGTGTCTTTTTCTGTGTGACTTATTTCACTTAGAATCGTCGTACCTAAATCCACTCATCTTGCTTCTACTAGCCTTATGACATTGATTTCATATCTGAGTGATATTCCATTGTATATAAGGACCACAACTTCTTTATCCATTTTTCTCTTTCCTGGGATATTTAAGGTGCCATGAAGTGGAGGTTCTTGTCAACAGAGCAGCCCTAAACTTTGGGGTGCCTGTGTCTTGCTAATTTTTAGTTTTCCCAATTTATACGCCCATGAGTGGACGTGCCCTATGCTCCCTAAGCTCTGTTTTTTCGATGTTTCAGGACACACCGTACACTTCCCCAGAGTGGCTGTTGGCAATTTACATCCCTCCCATCAGCGTAGCAAGGCTGCCATTTCTCCATGGCCTGTCCTGCATTTCTGGTTTTGACACTTTTTGCAGCATGGCCCTTTTGACCGATGGGAAGCGAGACTTCTTTGTAGCGCTGATTTGCCTTTCCAGGTTGCTTGGTTGGCCAAAAAGGGCGTATGCGTTTTTTCCTGAATATAATCAGGAAAAAACGCATACGCCCTTTTTGGCCAAGGGCATCATTGTCGACGTTTTGCCGCTTTTCATGTGCTTTAAAGGCGATTCGAATCTACCTCCTGAAATCTCTTATCTGCAATTCTGCCTTGCTTTCAAATCCTCTTCGTTGCCTTCCCTCAATATATCTGTGGATGAGAGTTATCATTTATAACTCTGTGGGTTTGTGAATTGCAGTGTCCCTGAGCTCCATTTTTCAACTCGCTTTTTTGGGAGCTGGCCGCAAAAGCGCGGGATTGCCTCAGGCCCTATTCTGGTTCCTGGCGGCAGGCTGAGCCTGTGGTTAATTCTTCTTCCTGATGGGAAAATAGAGTGACCTGGGCCTGTCCCAACACCTAGATCTAGTCTCTCATTCGTTGCCCCTCTTCCCGTTCATCCTCAGGACAAATTGCAACCTGTAGGGAACAGGAGCTTAAAGGTGCTGATTCTCCAAGTAGGGAGATTGCTAGTAAAATAGCTGGAAAGGCGAACCCGAGCACAAGAAAGTGAGAAATGGGGTGCGTTTTAGAAACCTTTCAAAATCACACGGTGTACCATCTTCTGGGTTTCTCATGCATGTTTTCGATGTAGGAAGATGCCCTTGAACCTGGAGATTTGGGACCCATGGGATGGGTACCACACAGTATTACTTTAAAGGGTGTGCGTTTGCTCACCCAACCTCACCCAACCTCTCAGCCCCAAGAGTGTCCACCCTTATGTCTCATCCAGGTGTGGGTCTAGATATGGTCAATCCAGGTTGCATCACAGCCCCTGAACGAATTTTGTAAGAATTTCTCTCTCTTTCACTGTCTTTGTTTTACGGGTTTTTAAAAGTAATTTATTTTTATAATGGGGTTTAGCTGCTTTTCACGGCTGTGTTTATGCGGCTTTACACCCACTTGGCTCACTTCCAGAGAGATATCAATACATAGGTTTTACGATTCTTACTAGTCAGATATATTCTTGTGCGGTGAATAGGGGGTGTTGAGTCCAGTTCACTGAGCAAGGAGTAGGTCTTGTCTATTACATATTTGGTGTATGGAACAGTATCTGAGCGAATTTGAAACCCTTGTTTTATGCATCACCCCACCTCACCTTTCCCGTTAAGCAGCCATAGTGTGTTTTCTAAACGTGTGACTCTGTTCTGTTTTGTAATTCAGTTCAAGTGTAGCGGTTTTTACATTCCCTCTATAAGTGATAGCTCATGATAAGTGTCTTTTTCTGTGTGACTTATTTCACTTAGAATCGTCATACCTAAATCCACTCATCTTGCTTCTACTAGCCTTATGACATTGATTTCATGTCTGAGGGATATTAATTTGTACATAAGGACCACAACTTCTTTATCCATTTTTCTCTTTCCTGGGATATTTAAGGTGTCATGAAGTGGAGGTTCTTGTCAACATAGCAGCCCTAAACATTGGGGTGCCTGTGTCTTGCTGATTTTTAGTTTTCCCAATTTATACGCCCATGAGTGGACGTGCCCTATGCTCCCTAAGCTGTGTTTTTTCGATGTTTCAGGACACAGCGTACACTTCTCCAGAGTGGCTGTTGGCAATTTACATCCCGCCCATCAGCGTAGCAAGGCTGCCATTTCTCCATGGCCTGTCCTGCATTTCTGGTTTTGACACATTTTGCAGCATGACCCTTTTGACCGATGGGAAGTGAAACTTCTTTGAAGCGCTGATTTGCCTTTCCAGGTTGCTTGGTTGGCCAAAAAGGGCGTATGCGTTTTTTCCTGAATATATTCAGGAAAAAACGCATACGCCCTTTTTGGCCAAGGGCATCATTGTCGAAGTTTTGTCGCTTTTCATGTGCTTTAAAGGCGATTCGAATCTACCTCCTGAAATCTGTTTCCTGCAATTCTGCCTTGCTTTCAAATCCTCTTCGTTGCCTTCCCTCAATATATCTGTGGATGAGAGTTATCATTTATAACTCTGCGGGTTTGTGAATTGCAGTGTCCCTTACTCCATTTTTCAACTCGCTTTTTTGGGAGCTGGACGCAAAAGCGCGGGATTGCCTCAGGCCCTATTCTGGTTCCTGGCGGCAGGCTGAGCCTGTGGTTAATTCTTCTTCCTGATGGGAAAATAGAGTGACCTGGGCCTGTCCCAACACCTAGATCTAGTCTCTCATTGGTTGCCCCTATTCCCGTTCATCCTCAGGACAAATTGCAACCTGTAGGGAACAGGAGCTTAAAGGTGCTGATTCTCCAAGTAGAGAGATTGCTAGTAAAGTAGCTGGAAAGGCGAACCCGAGTACAAGGAGATGAGAAATTGGGTGCGTTTTAGAAACCTTTCAAAATCACACGGTGTACCATCTTCTGGGTTTCTCATGCATGTTTTCGATGTAGGAAGATGCCCTTGAACTTGGAGATTTGGGACCCATGGGATGGGTACCACACAGTATTACTTTAAAGGGTGTGTGTTTGCTCACCCAACCTCACCCAACCTCTAAGCCCCAAGAGTGTCCACCCTTATGTCTCATCCAGCTGTGGGTCTAGATATGGTCAATCCAGGTTGCATCACAGCCTCTGAACGAATTTTGTAAGAATTTCTCTCTCTTTCACTGTCTTTGTTTTACGGGTTTTTAAAAGTAATTTATTTTTATAATGGGGTTTAGCTGCTTTTCACGGCTGTGTTTATGCGGCTTTACACCCACTTGACTCACTTCCAGACAGATATCAATACATAGGTTTTAAGATTCTTACTAGTCAGATATATTCTTGTGCGGTGAATAGGGGGTGTTGAGTCCAGTTCACTGAGCAAGGAGTAGGTCTTGTCTATTACATATTGGGTGTATGGAACAGTATCTGAGCGAATTTGAAACCCTTGTTTTATGCATCACCCCACCTCACCTTTCCCGTTAAGCAGCCATAGTGTGTTTTCTAAACGTGTGACTCTGTTCTGTTTTGTAATTCAGTTCAAGTGTAGCGGCTTTTACATTCCCTCTATAAGTGATAGCTAATGATAAGTGTCTTTTTCTGTGTGACTTATTTCACTTAGAATCGTCGTACCTAAGTCCACTCATCTTGCTTCTACTAGCCTTATGACATTGATTTCATGTCTGTGTGATATTGCATTGTACATAAGGACCACAACTTCTTTATCCATTTTTCTCTTTCCTGGGATATTTAAGGTGTCATGAAGTGGAGGTTCTTGTCAACATAGCAGCCCTAAACATTGGGGTGCCTGTGTCTTGCTGATTTTTAGTTTTCCCAATTTATACGCCCATGAGTGGACGTGCCCTATGCTCCCTAAGCTGTGTTTTTTCGATGTTTCAGGACACACCGTACACTTCTCCAGAGTGGCTTTTGGCAATTTACATCCCGCCCATCAGCGTAGCAAGGCTGCCATTTCTCCATGGCCTGTACTGCATTTCTGGTTTTGACACTTTTTGCAGCATGGCCCTTTTGACCGATGGGAAGCGAGACCTCTTTGTAGCGCTGATTTGCCTTTCCAGGTTGCTTGGTTGGCCAAAACGGGCGTATGCGTTTTTTCCTGAATATATTCAGGAAAAAACGCATACGCCCTTTTTGGCCAAGGGCATCACTGTCGACGTTTTGCCACTTTTCATGTGCTTTAAAGGCGATTCGAATCTACCTCCTGAAACCTGTTTCCTGCAATTCTGCCTTGCTTTCAAATCCTCTTCGTTGCCTTCCCTCAATATAGCTGTGGATGAGAGTTATCATTTATAACTCTGCGGGTTTGTGAATTGCAGTGTCCCTGAGCTCCATTTTTCAACTCGCTTTTTTGGGAGCTGGCCGCAAAAGCGCGGGATTGCCTCAGGCCCTATTCTGGTTCCTGGCAGAAGGCTGAGCCTGTGGTTAATTCTTCTTCCTGATGGGAAAATAGAGTGACCTGGGCCTGTCCCAACACCTAGATCTAGTCTCTCATTGGTTGCCCCTCTTCCCGTTCAACCTCAGGACAAATTGCAACCTGTAGGGAACAGGAGCTTAAAGGTGCTGATTCTCCAAGTAGGGAGATTGCTAGTAAAGTAGCTGGAAAGGCGAACCCTAGCACAACGAGATGAGAAATTGGGTGCGTTTTAGAAACCTTTCAAAATCACACGGTGTACCATCTTCTGGGTTTCTCATGCATGTTTTCGATGTAGGAAGATGCCCTTGAACCTGGAGATTTGGGACCCATGGGATGGGTACCACGCAGTATTACTTTAAAGGGTCTGAGTTTGCTCACCCAACCTCACCCAACCTCTAAGCCCCAAGAGTGTCCACCCTTATGTCTCATCCAGGTGTGGGTCTAGATATGGTCAATCCAGGTTGCATCACAGCCCCTGAACGAATTGTGTAAGAATTTCTCTCTCTTTCACTGTCTTTGTTTTACGGGTTTTTAAAAGTAATTTATTTTTATAATGGGGTTTAGCTGCTTTTCACGGCTGTGTTTATGCGGCTTTACACCCACTTGACTCACTTCCAGACAGATATCAATACATAGGTTTTAAGATTCTTACTAGTCACATATATTCTTGTGCGGTGAATAGGGGGTGTTGAGTCCAGTTCACTGAGCAAGGAGTAGGTCTTGTCTATTACATATTGGGTGTATGGAACGGTATCTGAGCGAATTTGAAACCCTTGTTTTATGCATCACCCCACCTCACCTTTCCCGTTAAGCAGCCATAGTGTGTTTTCTAAACGTGTGACTCTGTTCTGTTTTGTAATTCAGTTCAAGTGTAGCGGCTTTTACATTCCCTCTATAAGTGATAGCTAATGATAAGTGTCTTTTTCTGTGTGACTTATTTCACTTAGAATCGTCGTACCTAAGTCCACTCATCTTGCTTCTACTAGACTTATGACATTGTTTTCATGTCTGAGTGATATTCCATTGTACATAAGGACCACAACTTCTTTATCCATTTTTCTATTTCCTGGGATATTTAAGGTGTCATGAAGTGGAGGTTCTTGTCAACAGAGCAGCCCTAAACTTTGGGGTACCTGTGTCTTGCTGATTTTTAGTTTTCCCAATTTATACGCCCATGAGTGGACGTGCCCTATGCTCCCTAAGCTGTGTTTTTTCGATGTTTCAGGACACACCGTACACTTCTCCAGAGTGGCTTTTGGCAATTTACATCCCGCCCATCAGCGTAGCAAGGCTGCCATTTCTCCATGGCCTGTACTGCATTTCTGGTTTTGACACTTTTTGCAGCATGGCCCTTTTGACCGATGGGAAGCGAGACCTCTTTGTAGCGCTGATTTGCCTTTCCAGGTTGCTTGGTTGGCCAAAACGGGCGTATGCGTTTTTTCCTGAATATATTCAGGAAAAAACGCATACGCCCTTTTTGGCCAAGGGCATCACTGTCGACGTTTTGCCACTTTTCATGTGCTTTAAAGGCGATTCGAATCTACCTCCTGAAACCTGTTTCCTGCAATTCTGCCTTGCTTTCAAATCCTCTTCGTTGCCTTCCCTCAATATAGCTGTGGATGAGAGTTATCATTTATAACTCTGCGGGTTTGTGAATTGCAGTGTCCCTGAGCTCCATTTTTCAACTCGCTTTTTTGGGAGCTGGCCGCAAAAGCGCGGGATTGCCTCAGGCCCTATTCTGGTTCCTGGCAGAAGGCTGAGCCTGTGGTTAATTCTTCTTCCTGATGGGAAAATAGAGTGACCTGGGCCTGTCCCAACACCTAGATCTAGTCTCTCATTGGTTGCCCCTCTTCCCGTTCAACCTCAGGACAAATTGCAACCTGTAGGGAACAGGAGCTTAAAGGTGCTGATTCTCCAAGTAGGGAGATTGCTAGTAAAGTAGCTGGAAAGGCGAACCCTAGCACAACGAGATGAGAAATTGGGTGCGTTTTAGAAACCTTTCAAAATCACACGGTGTACCATCTTCTGGGTTTCTCATGCATGTTTTCGATGTAGGAAGATGCCCTTGAACCTGGAGATTTGGGACCCATGGGATGGGTACCACGCAGTATTACTTTAAAGGGTCTGAGTTTGCTCACCCAACCTCACCCAACCTCTAAGCCCCAAGAGTGTCCACCCTTATGTCTCATCCAGGTGTGGGTCTAGATATGGTCAATCCAGGTTGCATCACAGCCCCTGAACGAATTGTGTAAGAATTTCTCTCTCTTTCACTGTCTTTGTTTTACGGGTTTTTAAAAGTAATTTATTTTTATAATGGGGTTTAGCTGCTTTTCACGGCTGTGTTTATGCGGCTTTACACCCACTTGACTCACTTCCAGACAGATATCAATACATAGGTTTTAAGATTCTTACTAGTCACATATATTCTTGTGCGGTGAATAGGGGGTGTTGAGTCCAGTTCACTGAGCAAGGAGTAGGTCTTGTCTATTACATATTGGGTGTATGGAACGGTATCTGAGCGAATTTGAAACCCTTGTTTTATGCATCACCCCACCTCACCTTTCCCGTTAAGCAGCCATAGTGTGTTTTCTAAACGTGTGACTCTGTTCTGTTTTGTAATTCAGTTCAAGTGTAGCGGCTTTTACATTCCCTCTATAAGTGATAGCTAATGATAAGTGTCTTTTTCTGTGTGACTTATTTCACTTAGAATCGTCGTACCTAAGTCCACTCATCTTGCTTCTACTAGACTTATGACATTGTTTTCATGTCTGAGTGATATTCCATTGTACATAAGGACCACAACTTCTTTATCCATTTTTCTATTTCCTGGGATATTTAAGGTGTCATGAAGTGGAGGTTCTTGTCAACAGAGCAGCCCTAAACTTTGGGGTACCTGTGTCTTGCTGATTTTTAGTTTTCCCAATTTATACGCCCATGAGTGGACGTGCCCTATGCTCCCTAAGCTGTGTTTTTTCGATGTTTCAGGACACACCGTACACTTCTCCAGAGTGGCTGTTGGCAATTTACATCCCGCCCATCAGCGTAGCAAGGCTGCCATTTCTCCATGGCCTGTCCTGCATTTCTGGTTTTGACACTTTTTGCAGCATGGCCCTTTTGACCGATGGGAAGCGAAACTTCTTTGTAGCGCTGATTTGCCTTTCCAGGTTGCTTGGTTGGCCAAAAAGTGCGTATGCGATTATTCCTGAATATATTCAGGAAAAAACGCATACGCCCTTTTTGGCCAAGGGCATCACTGTCGACGTTTTGCCACTTTTCATGTGCTTTAAAGGCGATTCGAATCTACCTCCTGAAACCTGTTTCCTGCAATTCTGACTTGCTTTCAAATCCTCTTCGTTGCCTTCCCTCAATATATTTGTGGACGAGAGTTATCATTTATAACTCAGCAGGTTTGTGAATTGCAGTGCCCCTGAGCTCCATTTTTCAACTGTCTTTTTTGGGAGCTGGCCGCAAAAGCACGGGATTGCCTCAGGCCCTATTCTGTTTCCCGGCGGCAGGCTGAGCCTGTTTTTAATTTTTCTTCCTGATGGGAAAATAGAGTGACCTGGGCCTGTCCCAACACCTAGATCTAGTCTCTCATTGGTTGCCCCACTTCCCGTTCATCCTCAGGACAAATTGCAACCTGTAGGGAACAGGAGCTTAAAGGTGCTGATTCTCCAAGTAGGGAGATTGCTAGTAAAGTAGCTGGAAAGGCGAACCCGAGCACAAGGAGATGAGAAATTGGGTGCGTTTTAGAAACCTTTCAAAATCACACGGTGTACCATCTTCTGGGTTTCTCATGCATGTTTTCGATGTAGGAAGATGCCCTTGAACCTGGAGATTTGGGACCCATGGGATGGGTACCACACAGTATTACTTTAAAGGGTCTGCGTTTGCTCACCCAACCTCACCCAACCTCGAAGCCCCAAGAGTGACCACCCTTATGTCTCATCCAGCTGTGGGTCTAGATATGGTCAATCCAGGTTGCATCACAGCCTCTGAACGAATTTTGTAAGAATTTCTCTCTCTTTCACTGTCTTTGTTTTACGGGTTTTTAAAAGTAATTTATTTTTATAATGGCGTTTAGCTGCTTTTCACGGCTGTGTTTATGCGGCTTTACACCCACTTGACTCACTTCCAGACAGATATCAATACATAGGTTTTAAGATTCTTACTAGTCAGATATATTCTTGTGCGGTGAATAGGGGGTGTTGAGTCCAGTTCACTGAGCAAGGAGTAGGTCTTGTCTATTACATATTGGGTGTATGGAACGGTATCTGAGCGAATTTGAAGCCCTTGTTTTATGCATCACCCCAGCTCACCTTTCCCGTTAAGCAGCAATAGTGTGTTTTCTAAACGTGTGACTCTGTTCTGTTTTGTAATTCAGTTCAGGTGTAGCGGTTTTTACATTCCCTCTATAAGTGATAGCTTATGATAAGTGTCTTTTTCTGTGTGACTTATTTCACTTAGAATCGTCATACCTAAATCCACTCATCTTGCTTCTACTAGCCTTATGACATTGATTTCATGTCTGAGTGATATTCCTTTGTACATAAGGACCACAACTTCTTTATCCATTTTTCTCTTTCCTGGGATATTTAAGGTGTCATGAAGTGGAGGTTCTTGTCAACATAGCAGCCCTAAACATTGGGGTGCCTGTGTCTTGCTGATTTTTAGTTTTCCCAATTTATACGCCCATGAGTGGACGTGCCCTATGCTCCCTAAGCTGTGTTTTTTCGATGTTTCAGGACACACCGTACACTTCTCCAGAGTGGCTTTTGGCAATTTACATCCCGCCCATCAGCGTAGCAAGGCTGCCATTTCTCCATGGCCTGTACTGCATTTCTGGTTTTGACACTTTTTGCAGCATGGCCCTTTTGACCGATGGGAAGCGAGACCTCTTTGTAGCGCTGATTTGCCTTTCCAGGTTGCTTGGTTGGCCAAAACGGGCGTATGCGTTTTTTCCTGAATATATTCAGGAAAAAACGCATACGCCCTTTTTGGCCAAGGGCATCACTGTCGACGTTTTGCCACTTTTCATGTGCTTTAAAGGCGATTCGAATCTACCTCCTGAAACCTGTTTCCTGCAATTCTGCCTTGCTTTCAAATCCTCTTCGTTGCCTTCCCTCAATATAGCTGTGGATGAGAGTTATCATTTATAACTCTGCGGGTTTGTGAATTGCAGTGTCCCTGAGCTCCATTTTTCAACTCGCTTTTTTGGGAGCTGGCCGCAAAAGCGCGGGATTGCCTCAGGCCCTATTCTGGTTCCTGGCAGAAGGCTGAGCCTGTGGTTAATTCTTCTTCCTGATGGGAAAATAGAGTGACCTGGGCCTGTCCCAACACCTAGATCTAGTCTCTCATTGGTTGCCCCTCTTCCCGTTCAACCTCAGGACAAATTGCAACCTGTAGGGAACAGGAGCTTAAAGGTGCTGATTCTCCAAGTAGGGAGATTGCTAGTAAAGTAGCTGGAAAGGCGAACCCTAGCACAACGAGATGAGAAATTGGGTGCGTTTTAGAAACCTTTCAAAATCACACGGTGTACCATCTTCTGGGTTTCTCATGCATGTTTTCGATGTAGGAAGATGCCCTTGAACCTGGAGATTTGGGACCCATGGGATGGGTACCACGCAGTATTACTTTAAAGGGTCTGAGTTTGCTCACCCAACCTCACCCAACCTCTAAGCCCCAAGAGTGTCCACCCTTATGTCTCATCCAGGTGTGGGTCTAGATATGGTCAATCCAGGTTGCATCACAGCCCCTGAACGAATTGTGTAAGAATTTCTCTCTCTTTCACTGTCTTTGTTTTACGGGTTTTTAAAAGTAATTTATTTTTATAATGGGGTTTAGCTGCTTTTCACGGCTGTGTTTATGCGGCTTTACACCCACTTGACTCACTTCCAGACAGATATCAATACATAGGTTTTAAGATTCTTACTAGTCACATATATTCTTGTGCGGTGAATAGGGGGTGTTGAGTCCAGTTCACTGAGCAAGGAGTAGGTCTTGTCTATTACATATTGGGTGTATGGAACGGTATCTGAGCGAATTTGAAACCCTTGTTTTATGCATCACCCCACCTCACCTTTCCCGTTAAGCAGCCATAGTGTGTTTTCTAAACGTGTGACTCTGTTCTGTTTTGTAATTCAGTTCAAGTGTAGCGGTTTTTACATTCCCTCTATAAGTGATAGCTTATGATAAGTGTCTTTTTCTGTGTGACTTATTTCACTTAGAATCGTCGTACCTAAATCCACTCATCTTGCTTCTACTAGCCTTA
Organism: Eschrichtius robustus; assembly: GCF_028021215.1. Lineage (NCBI taxonomy): Eukaryota > Metazoa > Chordata > Mammalia > Artiodactyla > Eschrichtiidae > Eschrichtius > Eschrichtius robustus. The sequence goes on along the minus strand of NW_027175161.1, from coordinate 112,186 downwards.
TGACATTGATTTCATGTCTGAGTGATATTCCATTGTACCTAAGGACCACAACTTCTTTATCCATTTTTCTCTTTCCTGGGATATTTAAGGTGTCATGAAGTGGTGGTTCTTGTCATCAGAGCAGCCCTAAACTTTGGGGTGCCTGTGTCTTGCTGATTTTTAGTTTTCCCAATTTATACGCCCATGAGTGGACGTGCCCTATGCTCCCTAAGCTGTGTTTTTTCGATGTTTCAGGACACACCGTACACTTCTCCAGAGTGGCTGTTGGCAATTTACATCCCGCCCATCAGCGTAGCAAGGCTGCCATTTCTTCATGGCCTGTCCTGCATTTCTGATTTTGACACTTTTTGCAGCATGACCCTTTTGACCGATGGGAAGCGAAACTTCTTTGTAGTGCTGATTTGCCTTTCCAGGTTGCTTGGTTGGCCAAAATGGGCGTATGCTTTTTTTCCTGAATATATTCAGGAAAAAACGCTTACGCCCTTTTTGGCCAAGGGTATCACTGTCTACGTTTTGCCACTTTTCATGTGCTTTAAAGGCGATTCGAATCTACCTCCTGAAACCTGTTTCCTGCAATTCTGCCTTGCTTTCAAATCCTCTTCGTTGCCTTCCCTCAATATAGCTGTGGATGAGAGTTATCATTTATAACTCTGCGGGTTTGTGAATTGCAGTGTCCCTGAGCTCCATTTTTCAACTCGCTTTTTTGGGAGCTGGCCGCAAAAGCGCGGGATTGCCTCAGGCCCTATTCTGGTTCCTGGCAGCAGGCTGAGCCTGTGGTTATTTCTTCTTCCTGATGGGAAAATAGAGTGACCTGGGCCTGTCCCAACACCTAGATCTAGTCTCTCATTGGTTGCCCCTCTTCCCGTTCAACCTCAGGACAAATTGCAACCTGTAGGGAACAGGAGCTTAAAGGTGCTGATTCTCCAAGTAGGGAGATTGCTAGTAAAGTAGCTGGAAAGGCGAACCCTAGCACAAGGAGATGAGAAATTGGGTGCGTTTTAGAAACCTTTCAAAATCACACGGTGTACCATCTTCTGGGTTTCTCATGCATGTTTTCGATGTAGGAAGATGCCCTTGAACCTGGAGATTTGGGACCCATGGGATGGGTACCACGCAGTATTACTTTAAAGGGTCTGAGTTTGCTCACCCAACCTCACGCAACCTCTAAGCCCCAAGAGTGTCCACCCTTATGTCTCATCCAGGTGTGGGTCTAGATATGGTCAATCCAGGTTGCATCACAGCCCCTGAACGAATTTTGTAAGAATTTCTCTCTCTTTCACTGTCTTTGTTTTACGGGTTTTTAAAAGTAATTTATTTTTATAATGGGGTTTAGCTGTTTTTCACGGCTGTGTTTATGCGGGTTTACACCCACTTGGCTCACTTCCAGAGAGATATCAATACATAGGTTTTACGATTCTTACTAGTCACATATATTCTTGTGCGGTGAATAGGGGGTGTTGAGTCCAGTTCACTGAGCAAGGAGTAGGTCTTGTCTATTACATATTGGGTGTATGGAACAGTATCTGAGCGAATTTGAAACCCTTGTTTTATGCATCACCCCACCTCACCTTTCCCGTTAAGCAGCCATAGTGTGTTTTCTAAACGTGTGACTCTGTTCTGTTTTGTAATTCAGTTCAAGTGTAGCGGTTTTTACATTCCCTCTATAAGTGATAGCTTATGATAAGTGTCTTTTTCTGTGTCACTTATTTCACTTAGAATCGTCATACCTAAATCCACTCATCTTGCTTCTACTAGACTTATGACATTGATTTCATGTCTGAGGGATATTCCTTTGTACATAAGGACCACAACTTCTTTATCCATTTTTCTCTTTCCTGGGATATTTAAGGTGTCATGAAGTGGAGGTTCTTGTCAACATAGCAGCCCTAAACATTGGGGTGCCTGTGTCTTGCTGATTTTTAGTTTTCCCAATTTATACGCCCATGAGTGGACGTGCCCTATGCTCCCTAAGCTGTGTTTTTTCGATGTTTCAGGACACACCGTACACTTCTCCAGAGTGGCTGTTGGCAATTTACATCCCGCCCATCAGCGAAGCAAGGCTGCCATTTCTCCATGGCCTGTCCTGCATTTCTGGTTTTGACACTTTTTGCAGCATGGCCCTTTTGACCGATGGGAAGCGAGACCTCTTTGTAGCACTGATTTTCCTTTCCAGGTTGCTTGGTTGGCCAAAAAGGGCGTATGCGTTTTTTCCTGAATATATTCAGGAAAAAACGCATACGCCCTTTTTGGCCAAGGGCATCATTGTCGATGTTTTGCCACTTTTCATGTGCTTTAAAGGCGATTCGAATCTACCTGCTGAAATCTGTTTCCTGCAATTCTGCCTTGCTTTCAAATCCTCTTCGTTGCCTTCCCTCAATATATCTGTGGATGAGAGTTATCATTTATAACTCTGCGGGTTTGTGAATTGCAGTGTCCCTGAGCTCCATTTTTCAACTCGCTTTTTTGGGAGCTGGTCGCAAAAGCGCGGGTTTGCCTCAGGCCCTATTCTGGTTCCTGGCGGCAGGCTGAGCCTGTGGTTAATTCTTCTTCCTGATGGGAAAATAGAGTGACCTGTGCCTGTCCCAACACCTAGATCTTGTCTCTCATTGGTTGCCCCTCTTCCCGTTCATCCTCAGGACAAATTGCAACCTGTAGGGAACAGGAGCTTAAAGGTGCTGATTCTCCAAGTAGGGAGATTGCTAGTAAAGTAGCTGGAAAGGTGAACCCGAGCACAAGGAGATGAGAAATTGGGTGCGTTTTAGAAACCTTTCAAAATCACACGGTGTACCATCTTCTGGGTTTCTCATGCATGTTTTCGATGTAGGAAGATGCCCTTGAACCTGGAGATTTGGGACCCATGGGATGGGTACCACACAGTATTACTTTAAAGGGTCTGCGTTTGCTCACCCAACCTCACCCAACCTCTAAGCCCCAAGAGTGTCCACCCTTATGTCTCATCCTGCTGTGGATATAGATATGGTCAATCCAGGTTGCATCACAGCCTCTGAACGAATTTTGTAATAATTTCTCTCTATTTCACTGTCTTTGTTTTACGGGTTTTTAAAAGTAATTTATTTTTATAATGGGGTTTAGCTGCTTTTCACGGCTTTGTTTATGCGGCTTTACACCCACTTGACTCACTTCCAGACAGATATCAATATATAGGTTTTAAGATTCTTACTAGTCACATATATTCTTGTGCGGTGAATAGGGGGTGTTGAGTCCAGTTCACTGAGCAAGGAGTAGGTCTTGTCTATTACATATTGGGTGTATGGAACGGTATCTGAGCGAATTTGAAACCCTTGTTTTATGCATCACCCCACCTCACCTTTCCCGTTAAGCAGCCATAGTGTGTTTTCTAAACGTGTGACTCTGTTCTGTTTTGTATTTCAGTTCAGGTGTAGCGGTTTTTACATTCCCTCTATAAGTGATAGCTTATGATAAGTGTCTTTTTCTGTGTCACTTATTTCACTTAGAATCGTCATACCTAAATCCACTCATCTTGCTTCTACTAGCCTTATGACATTGATTTCATGTCTGAGTGATATTCCTTTGTACATAAGGACCACAACTTCTTTATCCATTTTTCTCTTTCCTGGGATATTTAAGGTGTCATGAAATGGAGGTTCTTGTCAACATAGCAGCCCTAAACTTTGGGGGGCCTGTGTCTTGCTGATTTTTAGTTTTCCCAATTTATACGCCCATGAGTGGATGTGCCCTATGCTCCCTTAGCTGTGTTTTTTCGATGTTTCAGGACACACCGTACACTTCTCCAGAGTGGCTTTTGGCAATTTACATCCCGCCCATCAGCGTAGCAAGGCTGCCATTTCTCCATGGCCTCTACTGCATTTCTGGTTTTGACAATTTTTGCAGCATGGCCCTTTTGACCGATGGGAAGCGAGACTTCTTTGTAGCGCTGATTTGCCTTTCCAGGTTGCTTGGTTGGCCAAAAAGGGCGTATGCGTTTTTTCCTGAATATATTCAGGAAAAAACGCATACGCCCTTTTTGGCCAAGGGCATCACTGTCGACGTTTTGCCACTTTTCATGTGCTTTAAAGGCGATTCGAATCTACCTCCTGAAATCTGCTTCCTGCAATTCTGCCTTGCTTTCAAATCCTCTTCGTTGCCTTCCCTCAATATATCTGTGGATGAGAGTTATCATTTATAACTCTGCGGGTTTGTGAATTGCAGTGTCCCTGAGCTCCATTTTTCAACTCGCTTTTTTGGGAGCTGGCCACAAAAGCGCGAGATTGCCTCAGGCCTTATTCTGGTTCCTGGCGGCAGGCTGAGCCTGTGGTTAATTCTTCTTCCTGATGGGAAAATAGAGTGACCTGTGCCTCTAGCAACACCTAGATCTAGTCTCTCATTGGTTGCCCCTCTTCCCGTTCATCCTCAGGACAAATTGCAACCTGTAGGGAACAGGAGCTTAAAGGTGCTGATTCTCCAAGTAGGGAGATTGCTAGTAAAGTAGCTGGAAAGGCGAACCCTAGCACAAGGAGATGAGAAATGGGGTGCGTTTTAGAAACCTTTCAAAATCACACGGTGTACCATCTTCTGGGTTTCTCATGCATGTTTTCGATGTAGGAAGATGCCCTTGAACCTGGAGATTTGGGACCCATGGGATGGGTACCACGCAGTATTACTTTAAAGGGTCTGAGTTTGCTCACCCAACCTCACCCAACCTCTCAGCCCCAAGAGTGTCCACCCTTATGTCTCATCCAGGTGTGGGTCTAGATATGGTCCATCCAGGTTGCATCACAGCCCCTGAACGAATTTTGTAGGAATTTCTCTCTCTTTCACTGTCTTTGTTTTACGGGTTTTTAAAAGTAATTTATTTTTATAATGGGGTTTAGCTGCTTTTCACGGCTGTGTTTATGCGGCTTTACACCCACTTGACTCACTTCCAGACAGATATCAATACATAGGTTTTAGGATTCTTACTAGTCACATATATTCTTGTGCGGTGAATAGGGGGTGTTGAGTCCAGTTCACTGAGCAAGGAGTAGGCCTTGTCTATTACATATTGGGTGTATGGAACGGTATCTGAGCGAATTTGAATCCCTTGTTTTATGCATCACCGCACCTCACCTTTCCCGTTAAGCAGCCATAGTGTGTTTTCTAAACGTGTGACTCTGTTCTGTTTTGTAATTCAGTTCTAGTGTAGCGGTTTTTACATTCCCTCTATAAGTGATAGCTTATGATTAGTGTCTTTTTCTGTGTGACTTATTTCACTTAGAATCGTCATACCTAAATCCACTCATCTTGCTTCTACTAGCCTTATGACATTGATTTCATGTCTGAGTGATATTCCATTGTACATAAGGACCTCAACTTCTTTATCCATTTTTCTCTTTCCTGGGATATTTAAGGTGTCATGAAGTGGAGGTTCATGTCAACATAGCAGCCCTAAACATTGGGGTGCCTGTGTCTTGCTGATTTTTAGTTTTCCCAATTTATATGCCCATGAGTGGACGTGCCCTATGCTCCCTAAGCTGTGTTTTTTCAATGTTTCAGGACACACCGTACACTTCTCCAGAGTGGCTGTTGGCAATTTACATCCCGCCCATCAGCGTAGCAAGGCTGCCATTTCTCCATGGCCTGTCCTGCATTTCTGGTTTTGACACTTTTTGCAGCATGGCCCTTTTGACCGATGGGAAGCGAGACCTCTTTGTAGCGCTGATTTGCCTTTCCAGGTTGCTTGGTTGGCCAAAAAGGGCGTATGCGTTTTTTCCTGAATATATTCAGGAAAAAACGCATACGCCCTTTTTGGCCAAGGGCATCATTGTCGATGTTTTGCCGCTTTTCATGTGCTTTAAAGGCGATTCGAATCTACCTCCTGAAATCTGTTTCCTGCAATTCTGCCTTGCTTTCAAATCCTCTTCGTTGCCTTCCCTAAATATATCTGTGGATGAGAGTTATCATTTATAACTCTGCGGGTTTGTGAATTGCAGTGTCCCTGAGCTCCATTTTTCACCTCGCTTTTTTGGAGCTGGCCACAAAAGCGCGGAATTGCCTCAGGCCCTTTTCTGGTTCCTGGCGGCAGGCTGAGCCTGTGGTTAATTCTTCTTCCTGATGGGAAAATAGATTGACCTGGGCCTGTCCCAACACCTAGATCTAGTCTCTCATTGGTTGCCCCTCTTCCCGTTCATCCTCAGGACAAATTGCAACCTGTAGGGAACAGGAGCTTAAAGGTGCTGATTCTCCAAGTAGGGAGATTGCTAGTAAAGTAGCTGGAAAGGCGAACCCGAGCACAAGGAGATGAGAAATTGGGTGCGTTTTAGAAACCTTTCAAAATCACACGGTGTACCATCTTCTGGGTTTCTCATGCATGTTTTCGATGTAGGAAGATGACCTTGAACCTGGAGATTTGGGACCCATGGGATGGGTACCACACAGTATTACTTTAAAGGGTCTGCGTTTGCTCACCCAACCTCACCCAAACTCTAAGCCCGAAGAGTGTCCACCCTTATGTCTCATCCAGCTGTGGGTCTAGATATGGTCAATCCAGGTTGCATCACAGCCTCTGAACGAATTTTGTAAGAATTTCTCTCTCTTTCACTGTCTTTGTTTTACGGGTTTTTAAAAGTAATTTATTTTATAATGGGGTTTAGCTGCTTTTCACGGCTGTGTTTATGCGGCTTTACACCCACTTGACTCACTTCCAGACAGATATCAATACATAGGTTTTAAGATTCTTACTAGTCACATATATTCTTGTGCGGTGAATAGGGGGTGTTGAGTCCAGTTCACTGAGCAAGGAGTAGGTCTTGTCTATTACATATTGGGTGTATGGAACGGTATCTGAGCGAATTTGAAGCCCTTGTTTTATGCATCACCCCACCTCACCTTTCCCGTTAAGCAGCCATAGTGTGTTTTCTAAACGTGTGACTCTGTTCTGTTTTGTAATTCAGTTCAGGTGTAGCGGTTTTTACATTCCCTCTATAAGTGATAGCTTATGATAAGTGTCTTTTTCTGTGTCACTTATTTCACTTAGAATCGTCATACCTAAATCCACTCATCTTGCTTCTACTAGCCTTATGACATTGATTTCATGTCTGAGTGATATTCCTTTGTACATAAGGACCACAACTTCTTTATCCATTTTTCTCTTTCCTGGGATATTTAAGGTGTCATGAAGTGGAGGTTCTTGTCAACATAGCAGCCCTAAACATTGGGGTGCTTGTGTCTTGCTGATTTTTAGTTTTCCCAATTTATACGCCCATGAGTGGACGTGCCCCATGCTCCCTAAGCTGTGTTTTTTCGATGTTTCAGGACACACCGTACACTTCTCCAGAGTGGCTTTTGGCAATTTACATCCCGCCCATCAGCGTAGCAAGGCTGCCATTTCTCCATGGCCTGTACTGCATTTCTGGTTTTGACACTTTTTGCAGCATGGCCCTTTTGACCGATGGGAAGCGAGACTTATTTGTAGCGCTGATTTGCCTTTCCAGGTTGCTTGGTTGGCATAAAAGGGCGTATGCGTTTTTTCCTGAATATATTCAGGAAAAAACGCATACGCCCTTTTTGGCCAAGGGCATCATTGTCGACGTTTTGCCGCTTTTCATGTGCTTTAAAGGCGATTCGAATCTACCTCCTGAAATCTCTTTCCTGCAATTCTGCCTTGCTTTCAAATCCTCTTCGTTGCCTTCCCTCAATATATCTGTGGATGAGAGTTATCATTTATAACTCTGCGGGTTTGTGAATTGCAGTGTCCCTGAGCTCCATTTTTCAACTCGCTTTTTTGGGAGCTGGCCGCAAAAGCGCGGGATTGCCTCAGGCCCTATTCTGGTTCCTGGAGGCAGGCTGAGCCTGTGGTTAATTCTTCTTCCTGATGGGAAAATAGAGTGACCTGTGCCTGTCCCAACACCTAGATCTATTCTCTCATTGGTTGCCCCTCTTCCCGTTCATCTTCAGGACAAATTGCAACCTGTAGGGAACAGGAGCTTAAAGGTGCTGATTCTCCAAGTAGGGAGATTGCTAGTAAAGTAGCTGGAAAGGCGAACCCTAGCACAAGGAGATGAGAAATGGGGTGCGTTTTAGAAACCTTTCAAAATCACACGGTGTACCATCTTCTGGGTTTCTCATGCATGTTTTCGATGTAGGAAGATGCCCTTGAACCTGGAGATTTGGGACCCATGGGATGGGTACCACGCAGTACTACTTTAAAGGGTCTGAGTTTGCTCACCCAACCTCACCCAACCTCTCAGTCCCAAGAGTGTCCACCCTTATGTCTCATCCAGGTGTGGGTCTAGATATGGTCAATCCAGGTTGCATCACATCCCCTGAACGAATTTTGTAAGAATTTCTCTCTCTTTCACTGTCTTTGTTTTACGGGTTTTTAAAAGAAATTTATTTTTATAATGGGGTTTAGCTGCTTTTCACGGCTGTGTTTATGCAGCTTTACACCCACTTGACACACTTCCAGAGAGATATCAATACATAGGTTTTACGATTCTTACTAGTCTCATATATTCTTGTGCGGTGAATAGAGGGTGTTGAGTCCAGTTCACTGAGCAAGGAGTAGGTCTTGTCTATTACATATTGGGTGTATGGAACAGTATCTGAGCAAATATGAAACCCTTGTTTTATGCATCACCCCACCTCACCTTTCCCGTTAAGCAGCCATAGTGTGTTTTCTAAACGTGTGACTCTGTTCTGTTTTGTAATTCAGTTCAAGTGTAGCGGTTTTTACATTCCCTCTATAAGTGATAGCTTATGATAAGTGTCTTTTTCTGTGTGACTTATTTCACTTAGAATCGTCATACCTAAATCCACTCATCTTGCTTCTACTAGCCTTATGACATTGATTTCATGTCTGAGTGATATTCCTTTGTACATAAGGACCACAACTTCTTTATCCATTTTTCTCTTTCCTGGGATATTTAAGGTGTCATGAAGTGGAGGTTCTTGTCAACATAGCAGCCCTAAACATTGGGGTGCCTGTGTCTTGCTGATTTTTAGTTTTCCCAATTTATACGCCCATGAGTGGACGTGCCCTATGCTCCCTAAGCTGTGTTTTTTCGATGTTTCAGGACACACCGTACACTTCTCCAGAGTGGCTTTTGGCAATTTACATCCCGCCCATCAGCGTAGCAAGGCTGCCATTTCTCCATGGCCTGTACTGCATTTCTGGATTTGACACTTTTTGCAGCATGGCCCTTTTGACCGATGGGAAGCGAGACTTCTTTGTAGCGCTGATTTGCCTTTCCAGGTTGCTTGGTTGGCCAAAAAGGGCGTATGCGTTTTTTCCTGAATATAATCAGGAAAAAACGCATACGCCCTTTTTGGCCAAGGGCATCATTGTCGACGTTTTGCCGCTTTTCATGTGCTTTAAAGGCGATTCGAATCTACCTCCTGAAATCTCTTTCCTGCAATTCTGCCTTGCTTTCAAATCCTCTTCGTTGCCTTCCCTCAATATATCTGTGGATGAGAGTTATCATTTATAACTCTGCGGGTTTGTGAATTGCAGTGTCCCTGAACTCCATTTTTCAACTCGCTTTTTTGGGAGCTGGCCGCAAAAGCGCGGGATTGCCTCAGGCCCTATTCTGCTTCTGGGCGGCAGGCTGAGCCTGTGGTTAATTCTTCTTCCTGATGGGAAAATAGAGTGACCTGTGCCTGTCCCAACACCTAGATCTAGTCTCTCATTGGTTGCCCCTCTTCCCGTTCATCCTCAGGACAAATTGCAACCTGTAGGGAACAGGAGCTTAAAGGTGCTGATTCTCCAAGTAGGGAGATTGCTAGTAAAGTAGCTGGAAAGGCGAACCCGAGCACAAGGAGATGAGAAATGAGGTGCGTATTAGAAACCTTTCAAAATCACACGGTGTACCATCTTCTGGGTTACTCATGCATGTTTTCAATGTAGGAAGATGCCCTTGAACCTGGAGATTTGGGACCCATGGGATGGGTACCAGGCAGTATTACTTTAAAGGGTCTGCGTTTGCTCACCCAACCTCACCCAACCTTTCAGCCCCAAGAGTGTCCACCCTTATGTCTCATCCAGCTGTGGGTCTAGATATGGTCAATCCAGGTTGCATCACAGCCTCTGAACGAATTTTGTAAGAATTTCTCTCTCTTTCACTGTCTTTGTTTTACGGGTTTTTAAAAGTAGTTTATTTTTATAATGGGGTTTAGCTGCTTTTCACGGCTGTGTTTATGCGGCTTTACACCCACTTGACTCACTTCCAGACAGATATCAATACATAGGTTTTAAGATTCTTACTAGTCACATATATTCTTGTGCGGTGAATAGGGGGTGTTGAGTCCAGTTCACTGAGCAAGGAGTAGGTCTTGTCTATTACATATTGGGTGTATGGAACAGTATCTGAGCGAATTTGAAACCCTTGTTTTATGCATCACCCCACCTCACCTTTCCCGTTAAGCAGCCATAGTGTGTTTTCTAAACGTGTGACTCTGTTCTGTTTTGTAATTCAGTTCAAGTGTAGCGGTTTTTACATTCCCTCTATAAGTGATAGCTTATGATAAGTGTCTTTTTCTGTGTGACTTATTTCACTTAGAATCGTCGTATCTAAATCCACTCATCTTGCTTCTACCAGCCTTATGACATTGATTTCATGTCTGAGTGATATTCCATTGTACATAAGGACCACAACTTCTTTATCCATTTTTCTCTTTCCTGGGATATTTAAGGTGCCATGAAGTGGAGGTTCTTGTCAACAGAGCAGCCCTAAACTTTGGGGTGCCTGTGTCTTGCTGATTTTTAATTTTCCCAATTTATACGCCCATGAGTGGACGTGCCCTATGCTCCCTAAGCTGTGTTTTTTCGATGTTTCAGGACACACCGTACACTTCTCCAGAGTGGCTGTTGGCAATTTACATCCCGCCCATCAGCGTAGCAAGGCTGCCATTTCTTCATGGCCTGTCCTGCATTTCTGGTTTTGACACTTTTTGCAGCATGACCCTTTTGACCGATGGGAAGCGAAACTTCTTTGTAGCGCTGATTTGCCTTTCCAGGTTGCTTGGTTGGCCAAAAAGGGCGTATGCTTTTTTTCCTGAGTATATTCAGGAAAAAACGCATACGCCCTTTTTGGCCAAGGGCATCATTGTCGACGTTTTGCCGCTTTTCATGTGCTTTAAAGGCGATTCGAATCTACCTCCTGAAATCTGTTTCCTGCAATTCTGCCTTGCTTTCAAATCCTCTTCGTTGCCTTCCCTCAATATATTTGTGGACGAGAGTTATCATTTATAACTCAGCAGGTTTGTGAATTGCAGTGCCCCTGAGCTCCATTTTTCAACTGTCTTTTTTGGGAGCTGGCCGCAAAAGCACGGGATTGCCTCAGGCCCTATTCTGGTTCCCAGCGGCAGGCTGAGCCTGTGTTTAATTCTTCTTCCTGATGGGGAAATAGAGTGACCTGTGCCTGTCCCAACACCTAGATCTAGTCTCTCATTGGTTGCCCCTCTTCCCATTCATCCTCAGGACAAATTGCAACCTGTAGGGAAGAGGAGCTTAAAGGTTCTGATTCTCCAAGGAGGGAGATTGCTAGTAAAGTAGCTGGAAAGGCGAACCCGAGCACAAGGAGATGAGAAATGGGGTGCGTTTTAGAAACCTTTCAAAATCACACGGTGTACCATCTTCTGGGTTTCTCATGCATGTTTTCGATGTAGGAAGATGCCCTTGAACCTAGAGATTTGGGACCAATGGGATGGGTACCACACACTATTACTTTAAAGGGTCTGTGTTTGATCACCCAACCTCACCCAACCTCTAAGCCCAAAGAGTGTCCACCCTTATGTCTCATCCAGGTGTGGGTCTAGATATGGTCCATCCAGGTTGCATCACAGCCCCTGAACGAATTTTGTAGGAATTTCTCTATCTTTCACTGTCTTTGTTTTACGGGTTTTTAAAAGTAATTTATTTTTATAATGGGGTTTAGCTGCTTTTCACGGCTGTGTTTATGCGGCTTTACACCCACTTGGCTCACTTCCAGAGAGATATCAATACATAGGTTTTACGATTCTTACTAGTCAGATATATTCTTGTGCGGTGAATAGGGGGTGTTGAGTCCACTTCACTGAGCAAGGAGTAGGTCTTGTCTATTACATATTGTGTGTATGGAACGGTATCTGAGCGAATTTGAAACCCTTGTTTTATGCATCACCCCACCTCACCTTTCCCGTTAAGCAGCTATAGAGTGTTTTCTAAACGTGTGACTCTGTTCTGTTTTGTAATTCAGTTCTAGTGTAGCGGTTTTTACATTCCCTCTATAAGTGATAGCTTATGATTAGTGTCTTTTTCTGTGTGACTTATTTCACTTAGAATCGTCATACCTAAATCCACTCATCTTGCTTCTACTAGCCTTATGACATTGATTTCATGTCTGAGTGATCTTCCATTGTACATAAGGACCACAACTTCTTTATCCATTTTTCTCTTTCCTGGGATATTTAAGGTGTCATGAAGTGGAGGTTCTTGTCAACAGAGCAGCCCTAAACTTTGGGGTGCCTGTGTCTTGCTGATTTTTAGTTTTCCCAATTTCTACGCCCATGAGTGAACGTGCCCTATGCTCCCTAAGCTGTGTTTTTTCGATGCTTCAGGACACACCGTACACTTCTCCAGTGTGGCTGTTGGCAATTTACATCCCGCCCATCAGCGTAGCAAGGCTGTCATTTCTCCATGGCCTGTCCTGCATTTCTGGTTTTGACACATTTTGCAGCATGACCCTTTTGACCGATGGGAAGTGAAACTTCTTTGTAGCGCTGATTTGCCTTTCCAGGTTGCTTGGTTGGCCAAAAAGGGCGTATGCGTTTTTTCCTGAATATATTCAGGAAAAAACGCATACGCCCTTTTTGGCCAAGGGCATCATTGTCGACGTTTTGCCGCTTTTCATGTGCTTTAAAGGCGATTCGGATCTACCTCCTGAAATCTGTTTCCTGCAATTCTGCCTTGCTTTGAATTCCTCTTCGTTGCCTTCCCTCAATATATCTGTGGATGACAGTTATCATTTATAAGTCTGCGGGTTTGTGAATTGCAGTGTCCCTGAGCTCCATTTTTCAACTCGCTTTTTTGGGAGCTGGCCGCAAATGCGCGGGATTGCCTCAGGCCCTATTCTGGTTCCTGGAGGCAGGCTGAGCCTGTGGTTAATTCTTCTTCCTGATGGGAAAATAGAGTGACCTGTGCCTGTCCCAACACCTAGATCTAGTCTCTCATTGGTTGCCCCTCTTCCCGTTCATCTTCAGGACAAATTGCAACCTGTAGGGAACAGGAGCTTAAAGGTGCTGATTCTCCAAGTAGGGAGATTGCTAGTAAAGTAACTGGAAAGGCGAACCCTAGCACAAGGAGATGAGAAATGGGGTGCGTTTTAGAAACCTTTCAAAATCACACGGTGTACCATCTTCTGGGTTTCTCATGCATGTTTTCGATGTAGGAAGATGCCCTTGAACCTGGAGATTTGGGACCCATGGGATGGGTACCACGCAGTACTACTTTAAAGGGTCTGAGTTTGCTCACCCAACCTCACCCAACCTCTCAGCCCCAAGATTGTCCACCCTTATGTCTCATCCAGGTGTGGGTCTAGATATGGTCAATCCAGGTTGCATCACATCCCCTGAACGAATTTTGTAAGAATTTCTCTCTCTTTCACTGTCTTTGTTTTACGGGTTTTTAAAAGTAATTTATTTTTATAATGGGGTTTAGCTGCTTTTCACGGCTGTGTTTATGCAGCTTTACACCCACTTGACACACTTCCTGAGAGATATCAATACATAGGTTTTACGATTCTTACTAGTCACATATATTCTTGTGCGGTGAATAGGGGGTGTTGAGTCCAGTTCACTGAGCAAGGAGTAGGTCTTGTCTATTACATATTGGGTGTATGGAACAGTATCTGAGCGAATTTGAAACCCTTGTTTTATGCATCACCCCACCTCACCTTTCCCGTTAAGCAGCCATAGTGTGTTTTCTAAACGTGTGACTCTGTTCTGTTTTGTAATTCAGTTCAAGTGTAGCGGTTTTTACATTCCCTCTATAAGTGATATCTTATGATAAGTGTCTTTTTCTGTGTGACTCATTTCACTTAGAATCGTCATACCTAAATCCACTCATCTTACTTCTACTAGCCTTATGACATTGATTTCATGTCTGAGTGATATTCCTTTGTACATAAGGACCACAACTTCTTTATCCATTTTTCTCTTTCCTGGGATATTTAAGGTGTCATGAAGTGGAGGTTCTTGTCAACATAGCAGCCCTAAACATTGGGGTGCCTGTGTCTTGCTGATTTTTAGTTTTCCCAATTTATATGCCCATGAGTGGACGTGCCCTATGCTCCCTAAGCTGTTTTTATTTCGATGTTTCAGGACACACCGTACACTTCTCCAGAGTGGCTGTTGGCAATTTACATCCCGCCCATCAGCGTAGCAAGGCTGCCATTTCTCCATGGCCTGTCCTGCATTTCTGGTTTTGACACTTTTTGCAGCATGGCCCTTTTGACCGATGGGAAGCGAGACCTCTTTGTAGCGCTGATTTGCCTTTCCAGGTTGCTTGGTTGGCCAAAAAGGGCGTATGCGTTTTTTCCTGAATATATTCAGGAAAAAACGCATACGCCCTTTTTGGCCAAGGGCATCATTGTCGATGTTTTGCCGCTTTTCATGTGCTTTAAAGGCGATTCGAATCTACCTCCTGAAATCTGTTACCTGCAATTCTGCCTTGCTTTCAAATCCTCTTCGTTGCCTTCCCTAAATATATCTGTGGATGAGAGTTATCATTTATAGTTCTGCGGGTTTGTGAATTGCAGTGTCCCTGAGCTCCATTTTTCACCTCGCTTTTTTGGGAGCTGGCCGCAAAAGCGCGGAATTGCCTCAGGCCCTTTTCTGGTTCCTGGCGGCAGGCTGAGCCTGTGGTTAATTCTTCTTCCTGATGGGAAAATAGATTGACCTGGGCCTGTCCCAACACCTAGATCTAGTCTCTCATTGGTTGCCCCTCTTCCCGTTCATCCTCAGGACAAATTGCAACCTGTAGGGAACAGGAGCTTAAAGGTGCTGATTCTCCAAGTAGGGAGATTGCTAGTAAAGTAGCTGGAAAGGCGAACCCGAGCACAAGGAGATGAGAAATTGGGTGCGTTTTAGAAACCTTTCAAAATCACACGGTGTACCATCTTCTGGGTTTCTCATGCATGTTTTCGATGTAGGAAGATGCCCTTGAACCTGGAGATTTGGGACCCATGTGATGGGTACCACACAGTATTACTTTAAAGGGTCTGCGTTTGCTCACCCAACCTCACCCAACCTCTAAGCCCCAAGAGTGTCCACCCTTATGTCTCATCCAGCTGTGGGTCTAGATATGGTCAATCCAGGTTGCATCACAGCCTCTGAACGAATTTTGTAAGAATTTCTCTCTCTTTCACTGTCTTTGTTTTACGGGTTTTTAAAAGTAATTTATTTTATAATGGGGTTTAGCTGCTTTTCACGGCTGTGTTTATGCGGCTTTACACCCACTTGACTCACTTCCAGACAGATATCAATACATAGGTTTTAAGATTCTTACTAGTCACATATATTCTTGTGCGGTGAATAGGGGGTGTTGAGTCCAGTTCACTGAGCAAGGAGTAGGTCTTGTCTATTACATATTGGGTGTATGGAACGGTATCTGAGCGAATTTGAAGCCCTTGTTTTATGCATCACCCCACCTCACCTTTCCCGTTAAGCAGCCATAGTGTGTTTTCTAAACGTGTGACTCTGTTCTGTTTTGTAATTCAGTTCAGGTGTTGCGGTTTTTACATTCCCTCTATAAGTGATAGCTTATGATAAGTGTCTTTTTCTGTGTCACTTATTTCACTTAGAATCGTCATACCTAAATCCACTCATCTTGCTTCTACTAGCCTTATGACATTGATTTCATGTCTGAGTGATATTCCTTTGTACATAAGGACCACAACTTCTTTATCCATTTTTCTCTTTCCTGGGATATTTAAGGTGTCATGAAGTGGAGGTTCTTGTCAACATAGCAGCCCTAAACATTGGGGTGCCTGTGTCTTGCTGATTTTTAGTTTTCCCAATTTATACGCCCATGAGTGGACGTGCCCTATGCTCCCTAAGCTGTGTTTTTTCGATGTTTCAGGACACACCGTACACTTCTCCAGAGTGGCTTTTGGCAATTTACATCCCGCCCATCAGCGTAGCAAGGCTGCCATTTCTCCATGGCCTGTACTGCATTTCTGGTTTTGACACTATTTGCAGCATGGCCCTTTTGACCGATGGGAAGCGAGACTTATTTGTAGTGCTGATTTGCCTTTCCAGGTTGCTTGGTTGGCATAAAAGGGCGTATGCGTTTTTTCCTGAATATATTCAGGAAAAAACGCATACGCCCTTTTTGGCCAAGGGCATCATTGTCGACGTTTTGCCGCTTTTCATGTGCTTTAAAGGCGATTCGAATCTACCTCCTGAAATCTCTTTCCTGCAATTCTGCCTTGCTTTCAAATCCTCTTCGTTGCCTTCCCTCAATATATCTGTGGATGAGAGTTATCATTTATAACTCTGCGGGTTTGTGAATTGCAGTGTCCCTGAGCTCCATTTTTCAACTCGCTTTTTTGGGAGCTGGCCGCAAAAGCGCGGGATTGCCTCAGGCCCTATTCTGGTTCCTGGAGGCAGGCTGAGCCTGTGGTTAATTCTTCTTCCTGATGGGAAAATAGAGTGACCTGTGCCTGTCCCAACACCTAGATCTATTCTCTCATTGGTTGCCCCTCTTCCCGTTCATCTTCAGGACAAATTGCAACCTGTAGGGAACAGGAGCTTAAAGGTGCTGATTCTCCAAGTAGGGAGATTGCTAGTAAAGTAGCTGGAAAGGCGAACCCTAGCACAAGGAGATGAGAAATGGGGTGCGTTTTAGAAACCTTTCAAAATCACACGGTGTACCATCTTCTGGGTTTCTCATGCATGTTTTCGATGTAGGAAGATGCCCTTGAACCTGGAGATTTGGGACCCATGGGATGGGTACCACGCAGTACTACTTTAAAGGGTCTGAGTTTGCTCACCCAACCTCACCCAACCCCTCAGTCCCAAGATTGTCCACCCTTATGTCTCATCCAGGTGTGGGTCTAGATATGGTCAATCCAGGTTGCATCACATCCCCTGAACGAATTTTGTAAGAATTTCTCTCTCTTTCACTGTCTTTGTTTTACGGGTTTTTAAAAGAAATTTATTTTTATAATGGGGTTTAGCTGCTTTTCACGGCTGTGTTTATGCAGCTTTACACCCACTTGACACACTTCCAGAGAGATATTTATACATAGGTTTTACGATTCTTACTAGTCTCATATATTCTTGTGCGGTGAATAGAGGGTGTTGAGTCCAGTTCACTGAGCAAGGAGTAAGTCTTGTCTATTACATATTGGGTGTATGGAACAGTATCTGAGCGAATTTGAAACCCTTGTTTTATGCATCACCCCACCTCACCTTTCCCGTTAAGCAGCCATAGTGTGTTTTCTAAACGTGTGACTCTGTTCTGTTTTGTAATTCAGTTCAAGTGTAGCGGTTTTTACATTCCCTCTATAAGTGATATCTTATGATAAGTGTCTTTTTCTGTGTGACTTATTTCACTTAGAATCGTCATACCTAAATCCACTCATCTTGCTTCTACTAGCCTTATGACATTGATTTCATGTCTGAGTGATATTCAATTGTACATAAGGACCTCAACTTCTTTATCCATTTTTCTCTTTCCTGGGATATTTAAGGTGTCATGAAGTGGAGGTTCTTGTCAACAGAGCAGCCCTAAACTTTGGGGTGCCTGTGTCTTGCTCATTTTTAGTTTTCCCAATTTATACGCCCATGAGTGGACGTGCCCTATGCTCCCTAAGCTGTGTTTTTTCGATGTTTCAGGACACACCGTACACTTCTCCAGAGTGGCTGTTGGCAATTTACATCCCGCCCATCAGCGTAGCAAGGCTGCCATTTCTCCATGGCCTGTCCTGCATTTCTGGTTTTGACACTTTTTGCAGCATGGCCCTTTTGACCGATGGGAAGCGAGACCTCTTTGTAGCGCTGATTTGCCTTTCCAGGTTGCTTGGTTGGCCAAAAAGGGCGTATGCGTTTTTTCCTGAATATATTCAGGAAAAAACGCATACGCCCTTTTTGGCCAAGGGCATCACTGTCGACGTTTTGCCACTTTTCATGTGCTTTAAAGGCGATTCGAATCTACCTCCTGAAATCTGCTTCCTGCAATTCTGCCTTGCTTTCAAATCCTCTTCGTTGCCTTCCCTCAATATATCTGTGGATGAGAGTTATCATTTATAACTCTGCGGGTTTGTGAATTGCAGTGTCCCTGAGCTCCATTTTTCAACTCGCTTTTTTGGGAGCTGGCCACAAAAGCGCGAGATTGCCTCAGGCCTTATTCTGGTTCCTGGCGGCAGGCTGAGCCTGTGGTTAATTCTTCTTCCTGATGGGAAAATAGAGTGACCTGTGCCTCTAGCAACACCTAGATCTAGTCTCTCATTGGTTGCCCCTCTTCCCGTTCATCCTCAGGACAAATTGCAACCTGTAGGGAACAGGAGCTTAAAGGTGCTGATTCTCCAAGTAGGGAGATTGCTAGTAAAGTAGCTGGAAAGGCGAACCCTAGCACAAGGAGATGAGAAATGGGGTGCGTTTTAGAAACCTTTCAAAATCACACGGTGTACCATCTTCTGGGTTTCTCATGCATGTTTTCGATGTAGGAAGATGCCCTTGAACCTGTAGATTTGGGACCCATGGGATGGGTACCACGCAGTATTACTTTAAAGGGTCTGAGTTTGCTCACCCAACCTCACCCAACCTCTCAGCCCCAAGAGTGTCCACCCTTATGTCTCATCCAGGTGTGGATCTAGATATGGTCAATCCAGGTTGCATCACAGCCCCTGAACGAATTTTGTAAGAATTTCTCTCTCTTTCACTGTCTTTGTTTTACGGGTTTTTAAAAGTAATTTATTTTTATAATGGGGTTTAGCTGCTATTCACGGCTGTGTTTATGCGGCTTTACACCCACTTGGCTCACTTCCAGACAGATATCAATACATAGGTTTTAAGATTCTTACTAGTCACATATATTCTTGTGCGGTGAATAGGGGGTGTTGAGTCCAGTTAACTGAGCAAGGAGTAGGTCTTGTCTATTACATATTGGGTGTATGGAACGGTATCTGAGCGAATTTGAAGCCCTTGTTTTATGCATCACCCCACCTCACCTTTCCCGTTAAGCAGCCATAGTGTGTTTTCTAAACGTGTGACTCTGTTCTGTTTTGTAATTCAGTTCAGGTGTAGCGGTTTTTACATTCCCTCTATAAGTGATAGCTTATGATAAGTGTATTTTTCTGTGTCACTTATTTCACTTAGAATCGTCATACCTAAATCCACTCATCTTGCTTCTACTAGCCTTATGACATTGATTTCATGTCTGAGTGATATTCCTTTGTACATAAGGACCACAACTTCTTTATCCATTTTTCTCTTTCCTGGGATATTTACCGTGTCATGAAGTGGAGGTTCTAGTCAACATAGCAGCCCTAAACATTGGGGTGCCTGTGTCTTTCTGATTTTTAGTTTTCCCAATTTATACGCCCATGAGTGGACGTGCCCTATGCTCCCTAAGCTGTGTTTTTTCGATGTTTCAGGACACACAGTACACTTCTCCAGAGTGGCTTTTGGCAATGTACATCCCGCCCATCAGCGTAGCAAGGCTGCCATTTCTCCATGGCCTGTACTGCATTTCTGGTTTTGACACTTTTTGCAGCATGGCCCTTTTGACCGATGGGAAGCGAGACTTCTTTGTAGCGCTGATTTGCCTTTCCAGGTTGCTTGGTTGGCCAAAAAGGGCGTATGCGTTTTTTCCTGAATATATTCAGGAAAAAACGCATACGCCCTTTTTGGCCAAGGGCATCATTGTCGACGTTTTGCCGCTTTTCATGTGCTTTAAAGGCGATTCGAATCTACCTCCTGAAATCTGCTTCCTGCAATTCTGCCTTGCTTTCAAATCCTCTTCGTTGCCTTCCCTCAATATATCTGTGGATGAGAGTTATCATTTATAACTCTGCGGGTTTGTGAATTGCAGTGTCCCTGAGCTCCATTTTTCTACTCGCTTTTTTGGGAGCTGGCCGCAAATGCGCGGGATTGCCTCAGGCCCTATTCTGGTTCCTGGTGGCAGGCTGAGCCTGTGGTTAATTCTTCTTCCTGATGGGAAAATAGAGTGACCTGTGCCTGTCCCAACACCTAGATCTAGTCTCTCATTGGTTGCCCCTCTTCCCGTTCAAACTCAGGACAAATTGCAACCTGTAGGGAACAGGAGCTTAAAGGTGCTGATTCTCCAAGTAGGGAGATTGCTAGTAAAGTAGCTGGAAAGGCAAACCCGTGCACAAGGAGATGAGAAATGGGGTGCATTTTAGAAACCTTTCAAAATCACACGGTGTACCATCTTCTGGGTTTCTCATGCATGTTTTCGATGTAGGAAGATGCCCATGAACCTGGAGATTTGGGACCCATGGGATGGGTACCACGCAGTATTACTTTAAAGGGTCTGAGTTTGCTCACCCAACCTCACCCAACCTCTAAGCCCCAAGAGTGTCCACCCTTATGTCTCATCCAGGTGTGGGTCTAGATATGGTCCATCCAGGTTGCATCACAGCCCCTGAACGAATTTTGTAGGAATTTCTCTCTCTTTCACTGTCTTTGTTTTACGGGTTTTTAAAAGTAATTTATTTTTATAATGGGGTTTAGCTGCTTTTCACGGCTGTGTTTATGCGGCTTTACACCCACTTGACTCACTTCCAGACAGATATCAATACATAGGTTTTAGGATTCTTACTAGTCACATATATTCTTGTGCGGTGAATAGGGGGTGTTGAGTCCAGTTCACTGAGCAAGGAGTAGGCCTTGTCTATTACATATTGGGTGTATGGAACGGTATCTGAGCGAATTTGAATCCCTTGTTTTATGCATCACCCCACCTCACCTTTCCCGTTAAGCAGCCATAGTGTGTTTTCTAAACGTGTGACTCTGTTCTGTTTTGTAATTCAGTTCAAGTGTAGCGGTTTTTACATTCCCTCTATAAGTGATAGCATATGATAAGTGTCTTTTTCTGTGTGACTTATTTCACTTAGAATCGTCGTACCTAAATCCACTCATCTTGCTTCTACTAGCCTTATGACATTGATTTCATGTCTGAGTGATATTCCATTGTACCTAAGGACCACAACTTCTTTATCCATTTTTCTCTTTCCTGGGATATTTAAGGTGTCATGAAGTGGAGGTTCTTGTCAACAGAGCAGCCCTAAACTTTGGGGTGCCTGTGTCTTGCTGATTTTTAGTTTTCCCAATTTATACGCCCATGAGTGGACGTGCCCTATGCTCCCTAAGCTGTGTTTTTTCGATGTTTCAGGACACACCGTACCCTTCTCCAGAGTGGCTGTTGGCAATTTACATCCCGCCCATTAGCGTAGCAAGGCTGCCATTTCTCAATGGCCTGTCCTGCATTTCGGGTTTTGACACTTTTTGCAGAATGGCCCTTTTGACCGATGGGAAGCGAGACTTCTTTGTAGCGCTGATTTGCCTTTCCAAGTTGCTTGATTGGCGAAAAAGGGCGTATGATTTTTTTCCCGAATATATTCAGGAAAAAACGCATACGCCCTTTTTGGCCAAGGGCATCACTGTCGACGTTTTGCCACTTTTCATGTGCTTTAAATGCGATTCGAATCTACCTCCTGAGACCTGTTTCCTGCAATTCTGACTTGCTTTCAAATCCTCTTCGTTGCCTTCCCTCAATATATTTGTGGACGAGAGTTATCATTTATAACTCAGCAGGTTTGTGAATTGCAGTGCCCCTGAGCTCCATTTTTCAACTGTCTTTTTTGGGAGTTGGCCGCAAAAGCACGGGATTGCCTCAGGCCCTATTCTGGTTCCCGGCGGAAGGCTGAGCCTGTGTTTAATTCTTCTTCCTGATGGGGAAATAGAGTGACCTGTGCCTGTCCCAACACCTAGATCTAGTCTCTCATTGGTTGCCCCTCTTCCCATTCATCCTCAGGACAAATTGCAACCTGTAGGGAAGAGGAGCTTAAAGGTTCTGATTCTCCAACTAGGGAGATTGCTAGTAAAGTAGCTGGAAAGGCGAACCCGAGCACAAGGAGATGAGAAATGGGGTGCGTTTTAGAAACCTTTCAAAATCACACGGTGTACCATCTTCTGGGTTTCTCATGCATGTTTTCGATGTAGGAAGATGCCCTTGAACCTAGAGATTTGGGACCCATGGGATGGGTACCACACACTATTACTTTAAAGGGTCTGTGTTTGCTCACCCAACCTCACCCAACCTCTAAGCCCAAAGAGTGTCCACCCTTATGTCTCATCCAGGTGTGGGTCTAGATATGGTCCATCCAGGTTGCATCACAGCCCCTGAACGAATTTTGTAGGAATTTCTCTCTCTTTCACTGTCTTTGTTTTACGGGTTTTTAAAAGTAATTTATTTTTATAATGGGGTTTAGCTGCTTTTCACGGCTGTGTTTATGCGGCTTTACACCCACTTGGCTCACTTCCAGAGAGATATCAATACATAGGTTTTACGATTCTTACTAGTCAGATATATTCTTGTGCGGTGAATAGGGGGTGTTGAGTCCACTTCACTGAGCAAGGAGTAGGTCTTGTCTATTACATATTGTGTGTATGGAACGGTATCTGAGCGAATTTGAAACCCTTGTTTTATGCATCACCCCACCTCACCTTTCCCGTTAAGCAGCTATAGTGTGTTTTCTAAACGTGTGACTCTGTTCTGTTTTGTAATTCAGTTCTAGTGTAGCGGTTTTTACATTCCCTCTATAAGTGATAGCTTATGATTAGTGTCTTTTTCTGTGTGACTTATTTCACTTAGAATCGTCATACCTAAATCCACTCATCTTGCTTCTACTAGCCTTATGACATTGATTTCATGTCTGAGTGATATTCCATTGTACATAAGGACCTCAACTTCTTTATCCATTTTTCTCTTTCCTGGGATATTTAAGGTGTCATGAAGTGGAGGTTCTTGTCAACATAGCAGCCCTAAACATTGGGGTGCCTGTGTCTTGCTGATTTTTAGTTTTCCCAATTTATATGCCCATGAGTGGACGTGCCCTATGCTCCCTAAGCTGTGTTTTTTCGATGTTTCAGGACACACCGTACACTTCTCCAGAGTGGCTGTTGGCAATTTACATCCCGCCCATCAGCGTAGCAAGGCTGCCATTTCTCCATGGCCTGTCCTGCATTTCTGGTTTTGACACTTTTTGCAGCATGGCCCTTTTGACCGATGGGAAGCGAGACCTCTTTGTAGCGCTGATTTGCCTTTCCAGGTTGCTTGGTTGGCCAAACAGGGCGTATGCGTTTTTTCCTGAATATATTCAGGAAAAAACGCATACGCCCTTTTTGGCCAAGGGCATCATTGTCGATGTTTTGCCGCTTTTCATGTGCTTTAAAGGCGATTCGAATCTACCTCCTGAAATCTGTTTCCTGCAATTCTGCCTTGCTTTCAAATCCTCTTCGTTGCCTTCCCTAAATATATCTGTGGATGAGAGTTATCATTTATAACTCTGCGGGTTTGTGAATTGCAGTGTCCCTGAGCTCCATTTTTCACCTCGCTTTTTTGGGAGCTGGCCACAAAAGCGCGGAATTGCCTCAGGCCCTTTTCTGGTTCCTGGCGGCAGGCTGAGCCTGTGGTTAATTCTTCTTCCTGATGGGAAAATAGATTGACCTGGGCCTGTCCCAACACCTAGATCTAGTCTCTCATTGGTTGCCCCTCTTCCCGTTCATCCTCAGGACAAATTGCAACCTGTAGGGAACAGGAGGTTAAAGGTGCTGATTCTCCAAGTAGGGAGATTGCTAGTAAAGTAGCTGGAAAGGCGAACCCGAGCACAAGGAGATGAGAAATTGGGTGCGTTTTAGAAACCTTTCAAAATCACACGGTGTACCATCTTCTGGGTTTCTCATGCATGTTTTCGATGTAGGAAGATGACCTTGAACCTGGAGATTTGGGACCCATGGGATGGGTACCACACAGTATTACTTTAAAGGGTCTGCGTTTGCTCACCCAACCTCACCCAAACTCTAAGCCCGAAGAGTGTCCACCCTTATGTCTCATCCAGCTGTGGGTCTAGATATGGTCAATCCAGGTTGCATCACAGCCTCTGAACGAATTTTGTAAGAATTTCTCTCTCTTTCACTGTCTTTGTTTTACGGGTTTTTAAAAGTAATTTATTTTATAATGGGGTTTAGCTGCTTTTCACGGCTGTGTTTATGCGGCTTTACACCCACTTGACTCACTTCCAGACAGATATCAATACATAGGTTTTAAGATTCTTACTAGTCACATATATTCTTGTGCGGTGAATAGGGGGTGTTGAGTCCAGTTCACTGAGCAAGGAGTAGGTCTTGTCTATTACATATTGGGTGTATGGAACGGTATCTGAGCGAATTTGAAGCCCTTGTTTTACGCATCACCCCACCTCACCTTTCCCGTTAAGCAGCCATAGTGTGTTTTCTAAACGTGTGACTCTGTTCTGTTTTGTAATTCAGTTCAGGTGTAGCGGTTTTTACATTCCCTCTATAAGTGATAGCTTATGATAAGTGTCTTTTTCTGTGTCACTTATTTCACTTAGAATCGTCATACCTAAATCCACTCATCTTGCTTCTACTAGCCTTATGACATTGATTTCATGTCTGAGTGATATTCCTTTGTACATAAGGACCACAACTTCTTTATCCATTTTTCTCTTTCCTGGGATATTTAAGGTGTCATGAAGTGGAGGTTCTTGTCAACATAGCAGCCCTAAACATTGGGGTGCTTGTGTCTTGCTGATTTTTAGTTTTCCCAATTTATACGCCCATGAGTGGACGTGCCCCATGCTCCCTAAGCTGTGTTTTTTCGATGTTTCAGGACACACCGTACACTTCTCCAGAGTGGCTTTTGGCAATTTACATCCCGCCCATCAGCGTAGCAAGGCTGCCATTTCTCCATGGCCTGTACTGCATTTCTGGTTTTGACACTTTTTGCAGCATGGCCCTTTTGACCGATGGGAAGCGAGACTTATTTGTAGCGCTGATTTGCCTTTCCAGGTTGCTTGGTTGGCATAAAAGGGCGTATGCGTTTTTTCCTGAATATATTCAGGAAAAAACGCATACGCCCTTTTTGGCCAAGGGCATCATTGTCGACGTTTTGCCGCTTTTCATGTGCTTTAAAGGCGATTCGAATCTACCTCCTGAAATCTCTTTCCTGCAATTCTGCCTTGCTTTCAAATCCTCTTCGTTGCCTTCCCTCAATATATCTGTGGATGAGAGTTATCATTTATAACTCTGCGGGTTTGTGAATTGCAGTGTCCCTGAGCTCCATTTTTCAACTCGCTTTTTTGGGAGCTGGCCGCAAAAGCGCGGGATTGCCTCAGGCCCTATTCTGGTTCCTGGAGGCAGGCTGAGCCTGTGGTTAATTCTTCTTCCTGATGGGAAAATAGAGTGACCTGTGCCTGTCCCAACACCTAGATCTATTCTCTCATTGGTTGCCCCTCTTCCCGTTCATCTTCAGGACAAATTGCAACATGTAGGGAACAGGAGCTTAAAGGTGCTGATTCTCCAAGTAGGGAGATTGCTAGTAAAGTAGCTGGAAAGGCGAACCCTAGCACAAGGAGATGAGAAATGGGGTGCGTTTTAGAAACCTTTCAAAATCACACGGTGTACCATCTTCTGGGTTTCTCATGCATGTTTTCGATGTAGGAAGATGCCCTTGAACCTGGAGATTTGGGACCCATGGGATGGGTACCGCGCAGTACTACTTTAAAGGGTCTGAGTTTGCTCACCCAACCTCACCCAACCTCTCAGTCCCAAGAGTGTCCACCCTTATGTCTCATCCAGGTGTGGGTCTAGATATGGTCAATCCAGGTTGCATCACATCCCCTGAACGAATTTTGTAGGAATTTCTCTCTCTTTCACTGTCTTTGTTTTACGGGTTTTTAAAAGTAATTTATTTTTATAATGGGGTTTAGCTGCTTTTCACGGCTGTGTTTATGCGGCTTTACACCCACTTGGCTCACTTCCAGAGAGATATCAATACATAGGTTTTACGATTCTTACTAGTCAGATATATTCTTGTGCGGTGAATAGGGGGTGTTGAGTCCACTTCACTGAGCAAGGAGTAGGTCTTGTCTATTACATATTGTGTGTATGGAATGGTATCTGAGCGAATTTGAAACCCTTGTTTTATGCATCACCCCACCTCACCTTTCCCGTTAAGCAGCTATAGTGTGTTTTCTAAACGTGTGACTCTGTTCTGTTTTGTAATTCAGTTCTAGTGTAGCGGTTTTTACATTCCCTCTATAAGTGATAGCTTATGATTAGTGTCTTTTTCTGTGTGACTTATTTCACTTAGAATCGTCATACCTAAATCCACTCATCTTGCTTCTACTAGCCTTATGACATTGATTTCATGTCTGAGTGATATTCCATTGTACATAAGGACCTCAACTTCTTTATCCATTTTTCTCTTTCCTGGGATATTTAAGGTGTCATGAAGTGGAGGTTCTTGTCAACATAGCAGCCCTAAACATTGGGGTGCCTGTGTCTTGCTGATTTTTAGTTTTCCCAATTTATATGCCCATGAGTGGACGTGCCCTATGCTCCCTAAGCTGTGTTTTTTCGATGTTTCAGGACACACCGTACACTTCTCCAGAGTGGCTGTTGGCAATTTACATCCCGCCCATCAGCGTAGCAAGGCTGCCATTTCTCCATGGCCTGTCCTGCATTTCTGGTTTTGACACTTTTTGCAGCATGGCCCTTTTGACCGATGGGAAGCGAGACCTCTTTGTAGCGCTGATTTGCCTTTCCAGGTTGCTTGGTTGGCCAAACAGGGCGTATGCGTTTTTTCCTGAATATATTCAGGAAAAAACGCATACGCCCTTTTTGGCCAAGGGCATCATTGTCGATGTTTTGCCGCTTTTCATGTGCTTTAAAGGCGATTCGAATCTACCTCCTGAAATCTGTTTCCTGCAATTCTGCCTTGCTTTCAAATCCTCTTCGTTGCCTTCCCTAAATATATCTGTGGATGAGAGTTATCATTTATAACTCTGCGGGTTTGTGAATTGCAGTGTCCCTGAGCTCCATTTTTCACCTCGCTTTTTTGGGAGCTGGCCACAAAAGCGCGGAATTGCCTCAGGCCCTTTTCTGGTTCCTGGCGGCAGGCTGAGCCTGTGGTTAATTCTTCTTCCTGATGGGAAAATAGATTGACCTGGGCCTGTCCCAACACCTAGATCTAGTCTCTCATTGGTTGCCCCTCTTCCCGTTCATCCTCAGGACAAATTGCAACCTGTAGGGAACAGGAGGTTAAAGGTGCTGATTCTCCAAGTAGGGAGATTGCTAGTAAAGTAGCTGGAAAGGCGAACCCGAGCACAAGGAGATGAGAAATTGGGTGCGTTTTAGAAACCTTTCAAAATCACACGGTGTACCATCTTCTGGGTTTCTCATGCATGTTTTCGATGTAGGAAGATGACCTTGAACCTGGAGATTTGGGACCCATGGGATGGGTACCACACAGTATTACTTTAAAGGGTCTGCGTTTGCTCACCCAACCTCACCCAAACTCTAAGCCCGAAGAGTGTCCACCCTTATGTCTCATCCAGCTGTGGGTCTAGATATGGTCAATCCAGGTTGCATCACAGCCTCTGAACGAATTTTGTAAGAATTTCTCTCTCTTTCACTGTCTTTGTTTTACGGGTTTTTAAAAGTAATTTATTTTATAATGGGGTTTAGCTGCTTTTCACGGCTGTGTTTATGCGGCTTTACACCCACTTGACTCACTTCCAGACAGATATCAATACATAGGTTTTAAGATTCTTACTAGTCACATATATTCTTGTGCGGTGAATAGGGGGTGTTGAGTCCAGTTCACTGAGCAAGGAGTAGGTCTTGTCTATTACATATTGGGTGTATGGAACGGTATCTGAGCGAATTTGAAGCCCTTGTTTTACGCATCACCCCACCTCACCTTTCCCGTTAAGCAGCCATAGTGTGTTTTCTAAACGTGTGACTCTGTTCTGTTTTGTAATTCAGTTCAGGTGTAGCGGTTTTTACATTCCCTCTATAAGTGATAGCTTATGATAAGTGTCTTTTTCTGTGTCACTTATTTCACTTAGAATCGTCATACCTAAATCCACTCATCTTGCTTCTACTAGCCTTATGACATTGATTTCATGTCTGAGTGATATTCCTTTGTACATAAGGACCACAACTTCTTTATCCATTTTTCTCTTTCCTGGGATATTTAAGGTGTCATGAAGTGGAGGTTCTTGTCAACATAGCAGCCCTAAACATTGGGGTGCTTGTGTCTTGCTGATTTTTAGTTTTCCCAATTTATACGCCCATGAGTGGACGTGCCCCATGCTCCCTAAGCTGTGTTTTTTCGATGTTTCAGGACACACCGTACACTTCTCCAGAGTGGCTTTTGGCAATTTACATCCCGCCCATCAGCGTAGCAAGGCTGCCATTTCTCCATGGCCTGTACTGCATTTCTGGTTTTGACACTTTTTGCAGCATGGCCCTTTTGACCGATGGGAAGCGAGACTTATTTGTAGCGCTGATTTGCCTTTCCAGGTTGCTTGGTTGGCATAAAAGGGCGTATGCGTTTTTTCCTGAATATATTCAGGAAAAAACGCATACGCCCTTTTTGGCCAAGGGCATCATTGTCGACGTTTTGCCGCTTTTCATGTGCTTTAAAGGCGATTCGAATCTACCTCCTGAAATCTCTTTCCTGCAATTCTGCCTTGCTTTCAAATCCTCTTCGTTGCCTTCCCTCAATATATCTGTGGATGAGAGTTATCATTTATAACTCTGCGGGTTTGTGAATTGCAGTGTCCCTGAGCTCCATTTTTCAACTCGCTTTTTTGGGAGCTGGCCGCAAAAGCGCGGGATTGCCTCAGGCCCTATTCTGGTTCCTGGAGGCAGGCTGAGCCTGTGGTTAATTCTTCTTCCTGATGGGAAAATAGAGTGACCTGTGCCTGTCCCAACACCTAGATCTATTCTCTCATTGGTTGCCCCTCTTCCCGTTCATCTTCAGGACAAATTGCAACCTGTAGGGAACAGGAGCTTAAAGGTGCTGATTCTCCAAGTAGGGAGATTGCTAGTAAAGTAGCTGGAAAGGCGAACCCTAGCACAAGGAGATGAGAAATGGGGTGCGTTTTAGAAACCTTTCAAAATCACACGGTGTACCATCTTCTGGGTTTCTCATGCATGTTTTCGATGTAGGAAGATGCCCTTGAACCTGGAGATTTGGGACCCATGGGATGGGTACCGCGCAGTACTACTTTAAAGGGTCTGAGTTTGCTCACCCAACCTCACCCAACCTCTCAGTCCCAAGAGTGTCCACCCTTATGTCTCATCCAGGTGTGGGTCTAGATATGGTCAATCCAGGTTGCATCACATCCCCTGAACGAATTTTGTAGGAATTTCTCTCTCTTTCACTGTCTTTGTTTTACGGGTTTTTAAAAGTAATTTATTTTTATAATGGGGTTTAGCTGCTTTTCACGGCTGTGTTTATGCGGCTTTACACCCACTTGGCTCACTTCCAGAGAGATATCAATACATAGGTTTTACGATTCTTACTAGTCAGATATATTCTTGTGCGGTGAATAGGGGGTGTTGAGTCCACTTCACTGAGCAAGGAGTAGGTCTTGTCTATTACATATTGTGTGTATGGAATGGTATCTGAGCGAATTTGAAACCCTTGTTTTATGCATCACCCCACCTCACCTTTCCCGTTAAGCAGCTATAGTGTGTTTTCTAAACGTGTGACTCTGTTCTGTTTTGTAATTCAGTTCTAGTGTAGCGGTTTTTACATTCCCTCTATAAGTGATAGCTTATGATTAGTGTCTTTTTCTGTGTGACTTATTTCACTTAGAATCGTCATACCTAAATCCACTCATCTTGCTTCTACTAGCCTTATGACATTGATTTCATGTCTGAGTGATATTCCATTGTACATAAGGACCTCAACTTCTTTATCCATTTTTCTCTTTCCTGGGATATTTAAGGTGTCATGAAGTGGAGGTTCTTGTCAACATAGCAGCCCTAAACATTGGGGTGCCTGTGTCTTGCTGATTTTTAGTTTTCCCAATTTATATGCCCATGAGTGGACGTGCCCTATGCTCCCTAAGCTGTGTTTTTTCGATGTTTCAGGACACACCGTACACTTCTGCAGAGTGGCTGTTGGCAATTTACATCCCGCCCATCAGCGTAGCAAGGCTGCCATTTCTCCATGGCCTGTCCTGCATTTCTGGTTTTGACACTTTTTGCAGCATGGCCCTTTTGACCGATGGGAAGCGAGACCTCTTTGTAGCGCTGATTTGCCTTTCCAGGTTGCTTGGTTGGCCAAACAGGGCGTATGCGTTTTTTCCTGAATATATTCAGGAAAAAACGCATACGCCCTTTTTGGCCAAGGGCATCATTGTCGATGTTTTGCCGCTTTTCATGTGCTTTAAAGGCGATTCGAATCTACCTCCTGAAATCTGTTTCCTGCAATTCTGCCTTGCTTTCAAATCCTCTTCGTTGCCTTCCCTAAATATATCTGTGGATGAGAGTTATCATTTATAACTCTGCGGGTTTGTGAATTGCAGTGTCCCTGAGCTCCATTTTTCACCTCGCTTTTTTGGGAGCTGGCCACAAAAGCGCGGAATTGCCTCAGGCCCTTTTCTGGTTCCTGGCGGCAGGCTGAGCCTGTGGTTAATTCTTCTTCCTAATGGGAAAATAGATTGACCTGGGCCTGTCCCAACACCTAGATCTAGTCTCTCATTGGTTGCCCCTCTTCCCGTTCATCCTCAGGACAAATTGCAACCTGTAGGGAACAGGAGGTTAAAGGTGCTGATTCTCCAAGTAGGGAGATTGCTAGTAAAGTAGCTGGAAAGGCGAACCCGAGCACAAGGAGATGAGAAATTGGGTGCGTTTTAGAAACCTTTCAAAATCACACGGTGTACCATCTTCTGGGTTTCTCATGCATGTTTTCGATGTAGGAAGATGACCTTGAACCTGGAGATTTGGGACCCATGGGATGGGTACCACACAGTATTACTTTAAAGGGTCTGCGTTTGCTCACCCAACCTCACCCAAACTCTAAGCCCGAAGAGTGTCCACCCTTATGTCTCATCCAGCTGTGGGTCTAGATATGGTCAATCCAGGTTGCATCACAGCCTCTGAACGAATTTTGTAAGAATTTCTCTCTCTTTCACTGTCTTTGTTTTACGGGTTTTTAAAAGTAATTTATTTTATAATGGGGTTTAGCTGCTTTTCACGGCTGTGTTTATGCGGCTTTACACCCACTTGACTCACTTCCAGACAGATATCAATACATAGGTTTTAAGATTCTTACTAGTCACATATATTCTTGTGCGGTGAATAGGGGGTGTTGAGTCCAGTTCACTGAGCAAGGAGTAGGTCTTGTCTATTACATATTGGGTGTATGGAACGGTATCTGAGCGAATTTGAAGCCCTTGTTTTACGCATCACCCCACCTCACCTTTCCCGTTAAGCAGCCATAGTGTGTTTTCTAAACGTGTGACTCTGTTCTGTTTTGTAATTCAGTTCAGGTGTAGCGGTTTTTACATTCCCTCTATAAGTGATAGCTTATGATAAGTGTCTTTTTCTGTGTCACTTATTTCACTTAGAATCGTCATACCTAAATCCACTCATCTTGCTTCTACTAGCCTTATGACATTGATTTCATGTCTGAGTGATATTCCTTTGTACATAAGGACCACAACTTCTTTATCCATTTTTCTCTTTCCTGGGATATTTAAGGTGTCATGAAGTGGAGGTTCTTGTCAACATAGCAGCCCTAAACATTGGGGTGCTTGTGTCTTGCTGATTTTTAGTTTTCCCAATTTATACGCCCATGAGTGGACGTGCCCCATGCTCCCTAAGCTGTGTTTTTTCGATGTTTCAGGACACACCGTACACTTCTCCAGAGTGGCTTTTGGCAATTTACATCCCGCCCATCAGCGTAGCAAGGCTGCCATTTCTCCATGGCCTGTACTGCATTTCTGGTTTTGACACTTTTTGCAGCATGGCCCTTTTGACCGATGGGAAGCGAGACTTATTTGTAGCGCTGATTTGCCTTTCCAGGTTGCTTGGTTGGCATAAAAGGGCGTATGCGTTTTTTCCTGAATATATTCAGGAAAAAACGCATACGCCCTTTTTGGCCAAGGGCATCATTGTCGACGTTTTGCCGCTTTTCATGTGCTTTAAAGGCGATTCGAATCTACCTCCTGAAATCTCTTTCCTGCAATTCTGCCTTGCTTTCAAATCCTCTTCGTTGCCTTCCCTCAATATATCTGTGGATGAGAGTTATCATTTATAACTCTGCGGGTTTGTGAATTGCAGTGTCCCTGAGCTCCATTTTTCAACTCGCTTTTTTGGGAGCTGGCCTCAAAAGCGCGGGATTGCCTCAGGCACTATTCTGGTTCCTGGAGGCAGGCTGAGCCTGTGGTTAATTCTTCTTCCTGATGGGAAAATAGAGTGACCTGTGCCTGTCCCAACACCTAGATCTATTCTCTCATTGGTTGCCCCTCTTCCCGTTCATCTTCAGGACAAATTGCAACCTGTAGGGAACAGGAGCTTAAAGGTGCTGATTCTCCAAGTAGGGAGATTGCTAGTAAAGTAGCTGGAAAGGCGAACCCTAGCACAAGAGATGAGAAATGGGGTGCGTTTTAGAAACCTTTCAAAATCACACGGTGTACCATCTTCTGGGTTTCTCATGCATGTTTTCGATGTAGGAAGATGCCCTTGAACCTAGAGATTTGGGACCCATGGGATGGGTACCAGGCAGTATTACTTTAAAGGGTCTGCGTTTGCTCACCCAACCTCACCCAAACTTTCAGCCCCAAGAGTGTCCACCCTTATGTCTCATCCAGCTGTGGGTCTAGATATGGTCAATCCAGGTTGCATCACAGCCTCTGAACGAATTTTGTAAAAATTTCTCTCTCTTTCACTGTCTTTGTTTTACGGGTTTTTAAAAGAAATTTATTTTTATAATGGGGTTTAGCTGCTTTTCACGGCTGTGTTTATGCAGCTTTACACCCACTTGACACACTTCCAGAGAGATATCAATATATAGGTTTTACGATTCTTACTAGTCACATATATTCTTGTGCGGTGAATAGGGGGTGTTGAGTCCAGTTCACTGAGCAAGGAGTAGGTCTTGTCTATTACATATTGGGTGTATGGAACGGTATCTGAGCAAATATGAAACCCTTGTTTTATGCATCACCCCACCTCACCTTTCCCGTTAAGCAGCCATAGTGTGTTTTCTAAACGTGTGACTCTGTTCTGTTTTGTAATTCAGTTCAAGTGTAGCGGTTTTTACATTCCCTCTATAAGTGATAGCTTATGATAAGTGTCTTTTTCTGTGTCACTTATTTCACTTAGAATCGTCATACCTAAATCCACTCATCTTGCTTCTACTAGCCTTATGACATTGATTTCATGTCTGAGTGATATTCCTTTGTACATAAGGACCACAACTTCTTTATCCATTTTTCTCTTTCCTGGGATATTTAAGGTGTCATGAAGTGGAGGTTCTTGTCAACATAGCAGCCCTAAACATTGGGGTGCCTGTGTCTTGCTGATTTTTAGTTTTCCCAATTTATACGCCCATGAGTGGACGTGCCCTATGCTCCCTAAGCTGTGTTTTTTCGATGTTTCAGGACACACCGTACACTTCTCCAGAGTGGCTTTTGGCAATTTACATCCCGCCCATCAGCGTAGCAAGGCTGCCATTTCTCCATGGCCTGTATTTCATTTCTGGTTTTGACACTTTTTGCAGCATGGCCCTTTTGACCGATGGGAAGCGAGACTTCTTTGTAGCGCTGATTTGCCTTTCCAGGTTGCTTGGTTGGCCAAAAAGGGCGTATGCGTTTTTTCCTGAATATAATCAGGAAAAAACGCATACGCCCTTTTTGGCCAAGGGCATCATTGTCGACGTTTTGCCGCTTTTCATGTGCTTTAAAGGCGATTCGAATCTACCTCCTGAAATCTGCTTCCTGCAATTCTGCCTTGCTTTCAAATCCTCTTCGTTGCCTTCCCTCAATATATCTGTGGATGAGAGTTATCATTTATAACTCTGCGGGTTTGTGAATTGCAGTGTCCCTGAGCTCCATTTTTCAACTCGCTTTTTTGGGAGCTGGCCACAAAAGCGCTGTATTGCCTCAGGCCCTATTCTGGTTCCTGGCGGCAGGCTGAGCCTGTGGTTAATTCTTCTTCCTGATGGGAAAATAGAGTGACCTGTGCCTGTCCCAACACCTAGATCTAGTCTCTCATTGGTTGGCCCTCTTCCCGTTCATCCTCAGGACAAATTGCAACCTGTAGGGAACAGGAGCTTAAAGGTGCTGATTCTCGAAGTAGGGAGATTGCTAGTAAAGTAGCTGGAAAGGCGAACCCTAGCACAAGGAGATGAGAAATGGGGTGCGTTTTAGAAACCTTTCAAAATCACACGGTGTACCATCTTCTGGGTTTCTCATGCATGTTTTCGATGTAGGAAGATGCCCTTGAACCTGGAGATTTGGGACCCATGGGATGGGTACCACGCAGTATTACTTTAAAGGGTCTGAGTTTGCTCACCCAACCTCACCCAACCTCTCAGCCCCAAGAGTGTCCACCCTTATGTCTCATCCAGGTGTGGGTCTAGATATGGTCAATCCAGGTTGCATAACAGCCCCTGAACGAATTTTGTAAGAATTTCTCTCTCTTTCACTGTCTTTGTTTTACGGGTTTTTAAAAGCAATTTATTTTTATAATGGGGTTTAGCTGCTTTTCACGGCTGTGTTTATGCGGCTTTACACCCACTTGACTCACTTCCAGAGAGATATCAATACATAGGTTTTACGATTCTTACTAGTCAGATATATTCTTGTGCGGTGAATAGGGGGTGTTGAGTCCAGTTCACTGAGCAAGGAGTAGGTCTTGTCTATTACATATTGGGTGTATGGAACAGTATCTGAGCGAATTTGAAACCCTTGTTTTATGCATCACCCCACCTCACCTTTCCCGTTAAGCAGCCATAGTGTGTTTTCTAAACGTGTGACTCTGTTCTGTTTTGTAATTCAGTTCAAGTGTAGCGGTTTTTACATCCCCTCTATAACTGATAGCTTATGATAAGTGTCTTTTTCTGTGTGACTTATTTCACTTAGAATCGTCGTACCTAAATCCACTCATCTTGCTTCTACTAGCCTTATGACATTGATTTCATGTCTGAGTGATATTCCATTGTACCTAAGGACCACAACTTCTTTATCCATTTTTCTCTTTCCTGGGATATTTAAGGTGTCATGAAGTGGCGGTTCTTGTCAACAGAGCAGCCCTAAACTTTGGGGTGCCTGTGTCTTGCTCATTTTTAGTTTTCCCAATTTATACGCCCATGAGTGGACGTGCCCTATGCTCCCTAAGCTGTGTTTTTTCGATGTTTCAGGACACACCGTACACTTCTCCAGAGTGGCTGTTGGCAATTTACATCCCGCCCATCAGCGTAGCAAGGCTGCCATTTCTTCATGGCCTGTCCTGCATTTCTGGTTTTGACACTTTTTGCAGCATGACCCTTTTGACCGATGGGAAGCGAAACTTCTTTGTAGCGCTGATTTGCCTTTCCAGTTTGCTTGGTTGGCCAAAAAGGGCGTATGCTTTTTTTCCTGAATATATTCAGGAAAAAACGCATACGCCCTTTTTGGCCAAGGGCATCATTGTCGACGTTTTGCCGCTTTTCATGTGCTTTAAAGGCGATTCGAATCTACCTCCTGAAATCTGTTTCCTGCAATTCTGCCTTGCTTTCAAATCCTCTTCGTTGCCTTCCCTCAATATATTTGTGGACGAGAGTTATCATTTATAACTCAGCAGGTTTGTGAATTGCAGTGCCCCTGAGCTCCATTTTTCAACTGTCTTTTTTGGGAGCTGGCCGCAAAAGCACGGGATTGCCTCAGGCCCTATTCTGGTTCCCAGCGGCAGGCTGAGCCTGTGTTTAATTCTTCTTCCTGATGGGGAAATAGAGTGACCTGTGCCTGTCCCAACACCTAGATCTAGTCTCTCATTGGTTGCCCCTCTTCCCATTCATCCTCAGGACAAATTGCAAACTGTAGGGAAGAGGAGCTTAAAGGTTCTGATTCTCCAAGGAGGGAGATTGCTAGTAAAGTAGCTGGAAAGGCGAACCCGAGCACAAGGAGATGAGAAAAGGGGTGCGTTTTAGAAACCTTTCAAAATCACACGGTGTACCATCTTCTGGGTTTCTCATGCATGTTTTCGATGTAGGAAGATGCCCTTGAACCTAGAGATTTGGGACCAATGGGATGGGTACCACACACTATTACTTTAAAGGGTCTGTGTTTGCTCACCCAACCTCACCCAACCTCTAAGCCCAAAGA
Source organism: Eschrichtius robustus (assembly GCF_028021215.1). NCBI lineage: Eukaryota > Metazoa > Chordata > Mammalia > Artiodactyla > Eschrichtiidae > Eschrichtius > Eschrichtius robustus. The sequence continues at coordinate 75,815 of NW_027175161.1, read as the reverse complement.
GTGTCCACCCTTATGTCTCATCCAGGTGTCGGTCTAGATATGGTCCATCCAGGTTGCATCACAGCCCCTGAACGAATTTTGTAGGAATTTCTCTCTCTTTCACTGTCTTTGTTTTACGGGTTTTTAAAAGTAATTTATTTTTATAATGGGGTTTAGCTGCTTTTCACGGCTGTGTTTATGCGGCTTTACACCCACTTGGCTCACTTCCAGAGAGATATCAATACATAGGTTTTACGATTCTTACTAGTCAGATATATTCTTGTGCGGTGAATAGGGGGTGTTGAGTCCACTTCACTGAGCAAGGAGTAGGTCTTGTCTATTACATATTGTGTGTATGGAACGGTATCTGAGCGAATTTGAAACCCTTGTTTTATGCATCACCCCACCTCACCTTTCCCGTTAAGCAGCTATAGAGTGTTTTCTAAACGTGTGACTCTGTTCTGTTTTGTAATTCAGTTCTATTGTAGCGGTTTTTACATTCCCTCTATAAGTGATAGCTTATGATTAGTGTCTTTTTCTGTGTGACTTATTTCACTTAGAATCGTCATACCTAAATCCACTCATCTTGCTTCTACTAGCCTTATGACATTGATTTCATGTCTGAGTGATTTTCCATTGTACATAAGGACCACAACTTCTTTATCCATTTTTCTCTTTCCTGGGATATTTAAGGTGTCATGAAGTGGAGGTTCTTGTCAACAGAGCAGCCCTAAACTTTGGGGTGCCTGTGTCTTGCTGATTTTTAGTTTTCCCAATTTCTACGCCCATGAGTGAACGTGCCCTATGCTCCCTAAGCTGTGTTTTTTCGATGCTTCAGGACACACCGTACACTTCTCCAGTGTGGCTGTTGGCAATTTACATCCCGCCCATCAGCGTAGCAAGGCTGCCATTTCTCCATGGCCTGTCCTGCATTTCTGGTTTTGACACATTTTGCAGCATGACCCTTTTGACCGATGGGAAGTGAAACTTCTTTGTAGCGCTGATTTGCCTTTCCAGGTTGCTTGGTTGGCCAAAAAGGGCGTATGCGTTTTTTCCTGAATATATTCAGGAAAAAACGCATACGCCCTTTTTGGCCAAGGGCATCATTGTGGACGTTTTGCCGCTTTTCATGTGCTTTAAAGGCGATTCGGATCTACCTCCTGAAATCTGTTTCCTGCAATTCTGCCTTGCTTTGAATTCCTCTTCGTTGCCTTCCCTCAATATATCTGTGGATGACAGTTATCATTTATAAGTCTGCGGGTTTGTGAATTGCAGTGTCCCTGAGCTCCATTTTTCAACTGGCTTTTTTGGGAGCTGGCCGCAAAAGCGCGGGATTGCCTCAGGCCCTATTCTGCTTCTGGGCGGCAGGCTGAGCCTGTGGTTAATTCTTCTTCCTGATGGGAAAATAGAGTGACCTGTGCCTGTCCCAACACCTAGATCTAATCTCTCATTGGTTGCCCCTCTTCCCGTTCATCCTCAGGACAAATTGCAACCTGTAGGGAACAGGAGCTTAAAGGTGCTGATTCTCCAAGTAGGGAGATTGCTAGTAAAGTAGCTGGAAAGGCGAACCCGAGCACAAGGAGATGAGAAATGAGGTGCGTATTAGAAACCTTTCAAAATCACACGGTGTACCATCTTCTGGGTTACTCATGCATGTTTTCAATGTAGGAAGATGCCCTTGAACCTGGAGATTTGGGACCCATGGGATGGGTACCACACAGTATTACTTTAAAGGGTCTGCGTTTGCTCACCCAACCTCACCCAACCTCTAAGCCCCAAGAGTGTCCACCCTTATGTCTCATCCAGCTGTGGGTCTAGATATGGTCAATCCAGGTTGCATCACAGCCTCTGAACGAATTTTGTAAGAATTTCTCTCTCTTTCACTGTCTTTGTTTTACGGGTTTTTAAAAGTAATTTATTTTATAATGGGGTTTAGCTGCTTTTCACGGCTGTGTTTATGCGGCTTTACACCCACTTGACTCACTTCCAGACAGATATCAATACATAGGTTTTAAGATTCTTACTAGTCACATATATTCTTGTGCGGTGAATAGGGGGTGTTGAGTCCAGTTCACTGAGCAAGGAGTAGGTCTTGTCTATTACATATTGGGTGTATGGAACGGTATCTGAGCGAATTTGAAGCCCTTGTTTTATGCATCACCCCACCTCACCTTTCCCGTTAAGCAGCCATAGTGTGTTTTCTAAACGTGTGACTCTGTTCTGTTTTGTAATTCAGTTCAGGTGTTGCGGTTTTTACATTCCCTCTATAAGTGATAGCTTATGATAAGTGTCTTTTTCTGTGTCACTTATTTCACTTAGAATCGTCATACCTAAATCCACTCATCTTGCTTCTACTAGCCTTATGACATTGATTTCATGTCTGAGTGATATTCCTTTGTACATAAGGACCACAACTTCTTTATCCATTTTTCTCTTTCCTGGGATATTTAAGGTGTCATGAAGTGGAGGTTCTTGTCAACATAGCAGCCCTAAACATTGGGGTGCCTGTGTCTTGCTGATTTTTAGTTTTCCCAATTTATACGCCCATGAGTGGACGTGCCCTATGCTCCCTAAGCTGTGTTTTTTCGATGTTTCAGGACACACCGTACACTTCTCCAGAGTGGCTTTTGGCAATTTACATCCCGCCCATCAGCGTAGCAAGGCTGCCATTTCTCCATGGCCTGTACTGCATTTCTGGTTTTGACACTTTTTGCAGCATGGCCCTTTTGACCGATGGGAAGCGAGACTTATTTGTAGCGCTGATTTGCCTTTCCAGGTTGCTTGGTTGGCATAAAAGGGCGTATGCGTTTTTTCCTGAATATATTCAGGAAAAAACGCATACGCCCTATTTGGCCAAGGGCATCATTGTCGACGTTTTGCCGCTTTTCATGTGCTTTAAAGGCGATTCGAATCTACCTCCTGAAATCTCTTTCCTGCAATTCTGCCTTGCTTTCAAATCCTCTTCGTTGCCTTCCCTCAATATATCTGTGGAAGAGAGTTATCATTTATAACTCTGCGGGTTTGTGAATTGCAGTGTCCCTGAGCTCCATTTTTCAACTCGCTTTTTTGGGAGCTGGCCGCAAAAGCGCGGGATTGCCTCAGGCCCTATTCTGGTTCCTGGAGGCAGGCTGAGCCTGTGGTTAATTCTTCTTCCTGATGGGAAAATAGAGTGACCTGTGCCTGTCCCAACACCTAGATCTATTCTCTCATTGGTTGCCCCTCTTCCCGTTCATCTTCAGGACAAATTGCAACCTGTAGGGAACAGGAGCTTAAAGGTGCTGATTCTCCAAGTAGGGAGATTGCTAGTAAAGTAGCTGGAAAGGCGAACCCTAGCACAAGGAGATGAGAAATGGGGTGCGTTTTAGAAACCTTTCAAAATCACACGGTGTACCATCTTCTGGGTTTCTCATGCATGTTTTCGATGTAGGAAGATGCCCTTGAACCTGGAGATTTGGGACCCATGGGATGGGTACCACGCAGTACTACTTTAAAGGGTCTGAGTTTGCTCACCCAACCTCACCCAACCCCTCAGTCCCAAGATTGTCCACCCTTATGTCTCATCCAGGTGTGGGTCTAGATATGGTCAATCCAGGTTGCATCACATCCCCTGAACGAATTTTGTAAGAATTTCTCTCTCTTTCACTGTCTTTGTTTTACGGGTTTTTAAAAGTAATTTATTTTTATAATGGGGTTTAGCTGCTTTTCACGGCTGTGTTTATGCAGCTTTACACCCACTTGACACACTTCCAGAGAGATATTTATACATAGGTTTTACGATTCTTACTAGTCTCATATATTCTTGTGCGGTGAATAGAGGGTGTTGAGTCCAGTTCACTGAGCAAGGAGTAAGTCTTGTCTATTACATATTGGGTGTATGGAACAGTATCTGAGCGAATTTGAAACCCTTGTTTTATGCATCACCCCACCTCACCTTTCCCGTTAAGCAGCCATAGTGTGTTTTCTAAACGTGTGACTCTGTTCTGTTTTGTAATTCAGTTCAAGTGTAGCGGTTTTTACATTCCCTCTATAAGTGATATCTTATGATAAGTGTCTTTTTCTGTGTGACTTATTTCACTTAGAATCGTCATACCTAAATCCACTCATCTTGCTTCTACTAGCCTTATGACATTGATTTCATGTCTGAGTGATATTCCTTTGTACATAAGGACCACAACTTCTTTATCCATTTTTCTCTTTCCTGGGATATTTAAGGTGTCATGAAGTGGAGGTTCTTGTCAACATAGCAGCCCTAAACATTGGGGTGCCTGTGTCTTGCTGATTTTTAGTTTTCCCAATTGATACGCCCATGAGTGGACGTGCCCTATGCTCCCTAAGCTGTGTTTTTTCGATGTTTCAGGACACACCGTACACTTCTCCAGAGTGGCTTTTGGCAATTTACATCCCGCCCATCAGCGTAGCAAGGCTGCCATTTCTCCATGGCCTGTACTGCATTTCTGGTTTTGACACTTTTTGCAGCATGGCCCTTTTGACCGATGGGAAGCGAGACTTCTTTGTAGCGCTGATTTGCCTTTCCAGGTTGCTTGGTTGGCCAAAAAGGGCGTATGCGTTTTTTCCTGAATATAATCAGGAAAAAACGCATACGCCCTTTTTGGCCAAGGGCATCATTGTCGACGTTTTGCCGCTTTTCATGTGCTTTAAAGGCGATTCGAATCTACCTCCTGAAATCTCTTTCCTGCAATTCTGCCTTGCTTTCAAATCCTCTTCGTTGCCTTCCCTCAATATATCTGTGGATGAGAGTTATCATTTATAACTCTGCGGGTTTGTGAATTGCAGTGTCCCTGAGCTCCATTTTTCAACTCGCTTTTTTGGGAGCTGGCCACAAAAGCGCGGGATTGCCTCAGGCCCTATTCTGGTTCCTGGAGGCAGGCTGAGCCTGTGGTTAATTCTTCTTCCTGATGGGAAAATAGAGTGACCTGTGCCTGTCCCAACACCTAGATCTAGTCTCTCATTGGTTGCCCCTCTTCCCGTTCATCTTCAGGACAAATTGCAACCTGTAGGGAACAGGAGCTTAAAGGTGCTGATTCTCCAAGTAGGGAGATTGCTAGTAAAGTAGCTGGAAAGGCGAACCCTAGCACAAGGAGATGAGAAATGGGGTGCGTTTTAGAAACCTTTCAAAATCACACGGTGTACCATCTTCTGGGTTTCTCATGCATGTTTTCGATGTAGGAAGAAGCCCTTGAACCTGGAGATTTGGGACCCATGGGATGGGTACCACGCAGTATTGCTTTAAAGGGTCTGAGTTTGCTCACCCAACCTCACCCAACCTCTCAGCCCCAAGAGTGTCCACCCTTATGTCTCATCCAGGTGTGGGTCTAGATATGGTCAATCCAGGTTGCATCACAGCCCCTGAACGAATTTTGTAAGAATTTCTCTCTCTTTCACTGTCTTTGTTTTACGGGTTTTTAAAAGTAATTTATTTTATAATGGGGTTTAGCTGCTTGTCATGGCTCTGTTTATGCGGCTTTACACCCACTTGACTCACTTCCAGACAGATATCAATACATAGGTTTTACGATTCTTACTAGTCAGATATATTCTTGTGCGGTGAATAGGGGGTGTTGAGTCCAGTTCACTGAGCAAGGAGTAGGTCTTGTCTATTACATATTGGGTGTATGGAACAGTATCTGAGCGAATTTGAAACCCTTGTTTTATGCATCACCCCACTTCACCTTTCCCGTTAAGCAGCCATAGTGTGTTTTCTAAACGTGTGACTCTGTTGTGTTTTGTAATTCAGTTCAAGTGTAGCGGTTTTTACATTCCCTCTATAAGTGATAGCTTATGATAAGTGTCTTTTTCTGTGTGACTTATTTCACTTAGAATCGTCGTACCTTAATCCACTCATCTTGCTTCTACTACCCTTATGACATTGATTTCATGTCTGAGTGATATTCCATTGTACCTAAGGACAACAACTTCTTTATCCATTTTTCTCTTTCCTGGGATATTTAAGGTGTCATGAAGTGGCGGTTCTTGTCAACAGAGCAGCCCTAAACTTTGGGGTGCCTGTGTCTTGCTGATTTTTAGTTTTCCCAATTTATACGCCCATGAGTGGACGTGCCCTATGCTCCCTAAGCTGTGTTTTTTCGATGTTTCAGGACACACCGTACACTTCTCCAGAGTGGCTGTTGGCAATTTACATCCCGCCCATCAGCGTAGCAAGGCTGCCATTTCTTCATGGCCTGTCCTGCATTTCTGGTTTTGACACTTTTTGCAGCATGACCCTTTTGACCGATGGGAAGCGAGACTTCTTTGTAGCGCTGATTAGCCTTTCCAGGTTGCTTGGTTGGCCAAACAGGGCGTATGCGTTTTTTCCTGAATATATTCAGGAAAAAACGCATACGCCCTGTTTGCCAAGGGCATCATTGTCGACGTTTTGCAGCTTTTCATGTGCTTTAAATATGATTCAAATCTACCTCCTGAAATCTGTTTCCTGCAATTCTACCTTGCTTTCAAATCCTCTTCGTTGCCTTCCCTCAATATATCTGTGGATGAGAGTTATCATTTATAACTCTGCGGGTTTGTGAATTGCAGTGTCCCTGAGCTCCATTTTTCAACTGGCTTTTTTGGGAGCTGGCCGCAAAAGCGCGGGATTGCCTCAGGCCCTATTCTGCTTCTGGGCGGCAGGCTGAGCCTGTGGTTAATTCTTCTTCCTGATGGGAAAATAGAGTGACCTGTGCCTGTCCCAACACCTAGATCTAGTCTCTCATTGGTTGCCCCTCTTCCCGTTCATCCTCAGGACAAATTGCAACCTGTAGGGAACAGGAGCTTAAAGGTGCTGATTCTCCAAGTAGGGAGATTGCTAGTAAAGTAGCTGGAAAGGCGAACCCGAGCACAAGGAGATGAGAAATGAGGTGCGTATTAGAAACCTTTCAAAATCACACGGTGTACCATCTTCTGGGTTACTCATGCATGTTTTCAATGTAGGAAGATGCCCTTGAACCTGGAGATTTGGGACCCATGGGATGGGTACCACACAGTATTACTTTAAAGGGTCTGCGTTTGCTCACCCAACCTCACCCAACCTCTAAGCCCCAAGAGTGTCCACCCTTATGTCTCATCCAGCTGTGGGTCTAGATATGGTCAATCCAGGTTGCATCACAGCCTCTGAACGAATTTTGTAAGAATTTCTCTCTCTTTCACTGTCTTTGTTTTACGGGTTTTTAAAAGTAATTTATTTTATAATGGGGTTTAGCTGCTTTTCACGGCTGTGTTTATGCGGCTTTACACCCACTTGACTCACTTCCAGACAGATATCAATACATAGGTTTTAAGATTCTTACTAGTCACATATATTCTTGTGCGGTGAATAGGGGGTGTTGAGTCCAGTTCACTGAGCAAGGAGTAGGTCTTGTCTATTACATATTGGGTGTATGGAACGGTATCTGAGCGAATTTGAAGCCCTTGTTTTATGCATCACCCCACCTCACCTTTCCCGTTAAGCAGCCATAGTGTGTTTTCTAAACGTGTGACTCTGTTCTGTTTTGTAATTCAGTTCAGGTGTTGCGGTTTTTACATTCCCTCTATAAGTGATAGCTTATGATAAGTGTCTTTTTCTGTGTCACTTATTTCACTTAGAATCGTCATACCTAAATCCACTCATCTTGCTTCTACTAGCCTTATGACATTGATTTCATGTCTGAGTGATATTCCTTTGTACATAAGGACCACAACTTCTTTATCCATTTTTCTCTTTCCTGGGATATTTAAGGTGTCATGAAGTGGAGGTTCTTGTCAACATAGCAGCCCTAAACATTGGGGTGCCTGTGTCTTGCTGATTTTTAGTTTTCCCAATTTATACGCCCATGAGTGGACGTGCCCTATGCTCCCTAAGCTGTGTTTTTTCGATGTTTCAGGACACACCGTACACTTCTCCAGAGTGGCTTTTGGCAATTTACATCCCGCCCATCAGCGTAGCAAGGCTGCCATTTCTCCATGGCCTGTACTGCATTTCTGGTTTTGACACTTTTTGCAGCATGGCCCTTTTGACCGATGGGAAGCGAGACTTATTTGTAGCGCTGATTTGCCTTTCCAGGTTGCTTGGTTGGCATAAAAGGGCGTATGCGTTTTTTCCTGAATATATTCAGGAAAAAACGCATACGCCCTTTTTGGCCAAGGGCATCATTGTCGACGTTTTGCCGCTTTTCATGTGCTTTAAAGGCGATTCGAATCTACCTCCTGAAATCTCTTTCCTGCAATTCTGCCTTGCTTTCAAATCCTCTTCGTTGCCTTCCCTCAATATATCTGTGGAAGAGAGTTATCATTTATAACTCTGCGGGTTTGTGAATTGCAGTGTCCCTGAGCTCCATTTTTCAACTCGCTTTTTTGGGAGCTGGCCGCAAAAGCGCGGGATTGCCTCAGGCCCTATTCTGGTTCCTGGAGGCAGGCTGAGCCTGTGGTTAATTCTTCTTCCTGATGGGAAAATAGAGTGACCTGTGCCTGTCCCAACACCTAGATCTATTCTCTCATTGGTTGCCCCTCTTCCCGTTCATCTTCAGGACAAATTGCAACCTGTAGGGAACAGGAGCTTAAAGGTGCTGATTCTCCAAGTAGGGAGATTGCTAGTAAAGTAGCTGGAAAGGCGAACCCTAGCACAAGGAGATGAGAAATGGGGTGCGTTTTAGAAACCTTTCAAAATCACACGGTGTACCATCTTCTGGGTTTCTCATGCATGTTTTCGATGTAGGAAGATGCCCTTGAACCTGGAGATTTGGGACCCATGGGATGGGTACCACGCAGTACTACTTTAAAGGGTCTGAGTTTGCTCACCCAACCTCACCCAACCCCTCAGTCCCAAGATTGTCCACCCTTATGTCTCATCCAGGTGTGGGTCTAGATATGGTCAATCCAGGTTGCATCACATCCCCTGAACGAATTTTGTAAGAATTTCTCTCTCTTTCACTGTCTTTGTTTTACGGGTTTTTAAAAGAAATTTATTTTTATAATGGGGTTTAGCTGCTTTTCACGGCTGTGTTTATGCAGCTTTACACCCACTTGACACACTTCCAGAGAGATATTTATACATAGGTTTTACGATTCTTACTAGTCTCATATATTCTTGTGCGGTGAATAGAGGGTGTTGAGTCCAGTTCACTGAGCAAGGAGTAAGTCTTGTCTATTACATATTGGGTGTATGGAACAGTATCTGAGCGAATTTGAAACCCTTGTTTTATGCATCACCCCACCTCACCTTTCCCGTTAAGCAGCCATAGTGTGTTTTCTAAACGTGTGACTCTGTTCTGTTTTGTAATTCAGTTCAAGTGTAGCGGTTTTTACATTCCCTCTATAAGTGATATCTTATGATAAGTGTCTTTTTCTGTGTGACTTATTTCACTTAGAATCGTCATACCTAAATCCACTCATCTTGCTTCTACTAGCCTTATGACATTGATTTCATGTCTGAGTGATATTCCTTTGTACATAAGGACCACAACTTCTTTATCCATTTTTCTCTTTCCTGGGATATTTAAGGTGTCATGAAGTGGAGGTTCTTGTCAACATAGCAGCCCTAAACATTGGGGTGCCTGTGTCTTGCTGATTTTTAGTTTTCCCAATTGATACGCCCATGAGTGGACGTGCCCTATGCTCCCTAAGCTGTGTTTTTTCGATGTTTCAGGACACACCGTACACTTCTCCAGAGTGGCTTTTGGCAATTTACATCCCGCCCATCAGCGTAGCAAGGCTGCCATTTCTCCATGGCCTGTACTGCATTTCTGGTTTTGACACTTTTTGCAGCATGGCCCTTTTGACCGATGGGAAGCGAGACTTCTTTGTAGCGCTGATTTGCCTTTCCAGGTTGCTTGGTTGGCCAAAAAGGGCGTATGCGTTTTTTCCTGAATATAATCAGGAAAAAACGCATACGCCCTTTTTGGCCAAGGGCATCATTGTCGACGTTTTGCCGCTTTTCATGTGCTTTAAAGGCGATTCGAATCTACCTCCTGAAATCTCTTTCCTGCAATTCTGCCTTGCTTTCAAATCCTCTTCGTTGCCTTCCCTCAATATATCTGTGGATGAGAGTTATCATTTATAACTCTGCGGGTTTGTGAATTGCAGTGTCCCTGAGCTCCATTTTTCAACTCGCTTTTTTAGGAGCTGGCCACAAAAGCGCGGGATTGCCTCAGGCCCTATTCTGGTTCCTGGAGGCAGGCTGAGCCTGTGGTTAATTCTTCTTCCTGATGGGAAAATAGAGTGACCTGTGCCTGTCCCAACACCTAGATCTAGTCTCTCATTGGTTGCCCCTCTTCCCGTTCATCTTCAGGACAAATTGCAACCTGTAGGGAACAGGAGCTTAAAGGTGCTGATTCTCCAAGTAGGGAGATTGCTAGTAAAGTAGCTGGAAAGGCGAACCCTAGCACAAGGAGATGAGAAATGGGGTGCGTTTTAGAAACCTTTCAAAATCACACGGTGTACCATCTTCTGGGTTTCTCATGCATGTTTTCGATGTAGGAAGAAGCCCTTGAACCTGGAGATTTGGGACCCATGGGATGGGTACCACGCAGTATTGCTTTAAAGGGTCTGAGTTTGCTCACCCAACCTCACCCAACCTCTCAGCCCCAAGAGTGTCCACCCTTATGTCTCATCCAGGTGTGGGTCTAGATATGGTCAATCCAGGTTGCATCACAGCCCCTGAACGAATTTTGTAAGAATTTCTCTCTCTTTCACTGTCTTTGTTTTACGGGTTTTTAAAAGTAATTTATTTTATAATGGGGTTTAGCTGCTTGTCATGGCTCTGTTTATGCGGCTTTACACCCACTTGACTCACTTCCAGACAGATATCAATACATAGGTTTTACGATTCTTACTAGTCAGATATATTCTTGTGCGGTGAATAGGGGGTGTTGAGTCCAGTTCACTGAGCAAGGAGTAGGTCTTGTCTATTACATATTGGGTGTATGGAACAGTATCTGAGCGAATTTGAAACCCTTGTTTTATGCATCACCCCACTTCACCTTTCCCGTTAAGCAGCCATAGTGTGTTTTCTAAACGTGTGACTCTGTTGTGTTTTGTAATTCAGTTCAAGTGTAGCGGTTTTTACATTCCCTCTATAAGTGATAGCTTATGATAAGTGTCTTTTTCTGTGTGACTTATTTCACTTAGAATCGTCGTACCTTAATCCACTCATCTTGCTTCTACTACCCTTATGACATTGATTTCATGTCTGAGTGATATTCCATTGTACCTAAGGACAACAACTTCTTTATCCATTTTTCTCTTTCCTGGGATATTTAAGGTGTCATGAAGTGGCGGTTCTTGTCAACAGAGCAGCCCTAAACTTTGGGGTGCCTGTGTCTTGCTGATTTTTAGTTTTCCCAATTTATACGCCCATGAGTGGACGTGCCCTATGCTCCCTAAGCTGTGTTTTTTCGATGTTTCAGGACACACCGTACACTTCTCCAGAGTGGCTGTTGGCAATTTACATCCCGCCCATCAGCGTAGCAAGGCTGCCATTTCTTCATGGCCTGTCCTGCATTTCTGGTTTTGACACTTTTTGCAGCATGACCCTTTTGACCGATGGGAAGCGAGACTTCTTTGTAGCGCTGATTAGCCTTTCCAGGTTGCTTGGTTGGCCAAACAGGGCGTATGCGTTTTTTCCTGAATATATTCAGGAAAAAACGCATACGCCCTGTTTGCCAAGGGCATCATTGTCGACGTTTTGCAGCTTTTCATGTGCTTTAAATATGATTCAAATCTACCTCCTGAAATCTGTTTCCTGCAATTCTACCTTGCTTTCAAATCCTCTTCGTTGCCTTCCCTCAATATATCTGTGGATGAGAGTTATCATTTATAACTCTGCGGGTTTGTGAATTGCAGTGTCCCTGAGCTCCATTTTTCAACTGGCTTTTTTGGGAGCTGGCCGCAAAAGCGCGGGATTGCCTCAGGCCCTATTCTGCTTCTGGGCGGCAGGCTGAGCCTGTGGTTAATTCTTCTTCCTGATGGGAAAATAGAGTGACCTGTGCCTGTCCCAACACCTAGATCTAGTCTCTCATTGGTTGCCCCTCTTCCCGTTCATCCTCAGGACAAATTGCAACCTGTAGGGAACAGGAGCTTAAAGGTGCTGATTCTCCAAGTAGGGAGATTGCTAGTAAAGTAGCTGGAAAGGCGAACCCGAGCACAAGGAGATGAGAAATGAGGTGCGTATTAGAAACCTTTCAAAATCACACGGTGTACCATCTTCTGGGTTACTCATGCATGTTTTCAATGTAGGAAGATGCCCTTGAACCTGGAGATTTGGGACCCATGGGATGGGTACCACACAGTATTACTTTAAAGGGTCTGCGTTTGCTCACCCAACCTCACCCAACCTCTAAGCCCCAAGAGTGTCCACCCTTATGTCTCATCCAGCTGTGGGTCTAGATATGGTCAATCCAGGTTGCATCACAGCCTCTGAACGAATTTTGTAAGAATTTCTCTCTCTTTCACTGTCTTTGTTTTACGGGTTTTTAAAAGTAATTTATTTTATAATGGGGTTTAGCTGCTTTTCACGGCTGTGTTTATGCGGCTTTACACCCACTTGACTCACTTCCAGACAGATATCAATACATAGGTTTTAAGATTCTTACTAGTCACATATATTCTTGTGCGGTGAATAGGGGGTGTTGAGTCCAGTTCACTGAGCAAGGAGTAGGTCTTGTCTATTACATATTGGGTGTATGGAACGGTATCTGAGCGAATTTGAAGCCCTTGTTTTATGCATCACCCCACCTCACCTTTCCCGTTAAGCAGCCATAGTGTGTTTTCTAAACGTGTGACTCTGTTCTGTTTTGTAATTCAGTTCAGGTGTTGCGGTTTTTACATTCCCTCTATAAGTGATAGCTTATGATAAGTGTCTTTTTCTGTGTCACTTATTTCACTTAGAATCGTCATACCTAAATCCACTCATCTTGCTTCTACTAGCCTTATGACATTGATTTCATGTCTGAGTGATATTCCTTTGTACATAAGGACCACAACTTCTTCATCCATTTTTCTCTTTCCTGTGATATTTAAGGTTTCGTGAAGTGGAGGTTCTTGTCAACAGAGCAGCCCTGAACTTTGGGGTGCCTGTGTCTTGCTGATTTTTAGTTTTCCCAATTTATACGCCCATGAGTGGACGTGCCCTATGCTCCCTAAGCTGTGTTTTTTCGATGTTTCAGGACACACCGTACACTTCTCCAGAGTGGCTTTTGGCAATTTACATCCCGCCCATCAGCGTAGCAAGGCTGCCATTTCTCCATGGCCTGTACTGCATTTCTGGTTTTGACACTTTTTGCAGCATGGCCCTTTTGACCGATGGGAAGCGAGACTACTTTGTAGCGCTTATTAGCCTTTCCAGGTTGCTTGGTTGGCCAAACAGGGCGTATGCGTTTTTTCCTGAATATATTCAGGAAAAAACGCATACGCCCTGTTTGGCCAAGGGCATCATTGTCGACGTTTTGCCGCTTTTCATGTGCTTTAAATGCGATTCAAATTTACCTTCTGAAATCTGTTTCCTGCAATTCTGCCTTGCTTTCAAATCCTCTGCGTTGCCTTCCCTCAATATATTTGTGGACGAGAGTTATCATTTATAACTCAGCAGCTTTGTGAATGGCAGTGCCCTTGAGCTCCATTTTTCAACTGTCTTTTTTGGGAGCTGGCCGCAAAAGCACGGGATTGCCTCAGGCCCTATTCTGGTTCCTGGCAGCAGGCTGAGCCTTTGGATAATTCTTCTTCCTGATGGGAAAATAGAGGGACCTCTGCCTGTCCCAAAACCTAGATCTAGTCTCTCATTGGTTGCCCCTCTTCCCGTTCATCCTCAGGACAAATTGCAACCTGTAGGGAACAGGAGCTTAAAGGTGCTGATTCTCCAAGTAGGGAGATTGCTAGTAAAGTAGATGGAATGGCGAACCCGAGCACAAGGAGATGAGAAATGAGGTGCGTATTAGAAACCTTTCAAAATCACACGGTGTACCATCTTCTGGGTTTCTCATGCATGTTTTCGATGTAGGAAGATGCCCTTGAACCTAGAGATTTGGGACCCATGTGATGGGTACCAGGCAGTATTACTTTAAAGGGTCTGCGTTTGCTCACCCAACCTCACCCAAACTTTCAGCCCCAAGAGTGTTCACCCTTATGTCTCATCCAGCTGTGGGTCTAGATATGGTCAATCCAGGTTGCATCTCAGCCTCTGAACGAATTTTGTAAGAATTTCTCTCTCTTTCACTGTCTTTGTTTTACGGGTTTTTAAAAGTAATTTATTTTATAATGGGGTTTAGCTGCTTGTCACGGCTCTGTTTATGCGGCTTTACACCCACTTGACTCACTTCCAGACAGATATCAATACATAGGTTTTAAGATTCTTACTAGTCACATATATTCTTGTGCGGTGAATAGGGGGTGTTGAGTCCAGTTCACTGAGCAAGGAGTAGGTCTTGTCTATTACATATTGGGTGTATGGAACGGTATCTGAGCGAATTTGAAGCCCTTGTTTTATGCATCACCCCACCTCACCTTTCCCGTTACGCAGCCATAGTGTGTTTTCTAAACGTGTGACTCTGTTCTGTTTTGTAATTCAGTTCAGGTGTAGCGGTTTTTACATTCCCTCTATAAGTGATAGCTTATGATAAGTGTCTTTTTCTGTGTCACTTATTTCACTTAGAATCGTCATACCTAAATCCACTCATCTTGCTTCTACTAGCCTTATGACATTGATTTCATGTCTGAGTGATATTCCTTTGTACATAAGGACCACAACTTCTTTATCCATTTTTCTCTTTCCTGGGATATTTAAGGTGTCATGAAGTGGAGGTTCTTGTCAACATAGCAGCCCTAAACATTGGGGTGCCTGTGTCTTGCTGATTTTTAGTTTTCCCAATTTATACGCCCATGAGTTGACGTGCCCTATGCTCCCTAAGCTGTGTTTTTTCGATGTTTCAGGACACACCGTACACTTCTCCAGAGTGGCTTTTGGCAATTTACATCCCGCCCATCAGCGTAGCAAGGCTGCCATTTCTCCATGGCCTGTACTGCATTTCTGGTTTTGACACTTTTTGCAGCATGGCCCTTTTGACCGATGGGAAGCGAGACTTCTTTGTAGCGCTGATTTGCCTTTCCAGGTTGCTTGGTTCGCCAAAAAGGGCGTATGCGTTTTTTCCTGAATATAATCAGGAAAAAACGCATACGCCCTTTTTGGCCAAGGGCATCATTGTCGACGTTTTGCCGCTTTTCATGTGCTTTAAAGGCGATTCGAATCTACCTCCTGAAATCTCTTTCCTGCAATTCTGCCTTGCTTTCAAATCCTCTTCGTTGCCTTCCCTCAATATATCTGTGGATGAGAGTTATCATTTATAACTCTGCGGGTTTGTGAATTGCAGTGTCCCTGAGCTCCATTTTTCAACTCGCTTTTTTGGGAGCTGGCCACAAAAGCGCGGGATTGCCTCAGGCCCTATTCTGGTTCCTGGAGGCAGGCTGAGCCTGTGGTTAATTCTTCTTCCTGATGGGAAAATAGAGTGACCTGTGCCTGTCCCAACACCTAGATCTAGTCTCTCATTGGTTGCCCCTCTTCCCGTTCATCTTCAGGACAAATTGCAACCTGTAGGGAACAGGAGCTTAAAGGTGCTGATTCTCCAAGTAGGGAGATTGCTAGTAAAGTAGCTGGAAAGGCGAACCCTAGCACAAGGAGATGAGAAATGGGGTGCGTTTTAGAAACCTTTCAAAATCACACGGTGTACCATCTTCTGGGTTTCTCATGCATGTTTTTGATGTAGGAAGAAGCCCTTGAACCTGGAGATTTGGGACCCATGGGATGGGTACCACGCAGTATTACTTTAAAGGGTCTGAGTTTGCTCACCCAACCTCACCCAACCTCTCAGCCCCAAGAGTGTCCACCCTTATGTCTCATCCAGGTGTGGGTCTAGATATGGTCAATCCAGGTTGCATCACAGCCCCTGAACGAATTTTGTAAGAATTTCTCTCTCTTTCACTGTCTTTGTTTTACGGGTTTTTAAAAGTAATTTATTTTATAATGGGGTTTAGCTGCTTGTCATGGCTCTGTTTATGCGGCTTTACACCCACTTGACTCACTTCCAGACAGATATCAATACATAGGTTTTACGATTCTTACTAGTCAGATATATTCTTGTGCGGTGAATAGGGGGTGTTGAGTCCAGTTCACTGAGCAAGGAGTAGGTCTTGTCTATTACATATTGGGTGTATGGAACAGTATCTGAGCGAATTTGAAACCCTTGTTTTATGCATCACCCCACTTCACCTTTCCCGTTAAGCAGCCATAGTGTGTTTTCTAAACGTGTGACTCTGTTGTGTTTTGTAATTCAGTTCAAGTGTAGCCGTTTTTACATTCCCTCTATAAGTGATAGCTTATGATAAGTGTCTTTTTCTGTGTGACTTATTTCACTTAGAATCGTCGTAACTTAATCCACTCATCTTGCTTCTACTACCCTTATGACATTGATTTCATGTCCGAGTGATATTCCATTGTACCTAAGGACCACAACTTCTTTATCCATTTTTCTCTTTCCTGGGATATTTAAGGTGTCATGAAGTGGCGGTTCTTGTCAACAGAGCAGCCCTAAACTTTGGGGTGCCTGTGTCTTGCTGATTTTTAGTTTTCCCAATTTATACGCCCATGAGTGGACGTGCCCTATGCTCCATAAGCTGTGTTTTTTCGATGTTTCAGGACACACCGTACACTTCTCCAGAGTGGCTGTTGGCAATTTACATCCCGCCCATCAGCGTAGCAAGGCTGCCATTTCTTCATGGCCTGTCCTGCATTTCTGGTTTTGACACTTTTTGCAGCATGACCCTTTTGACCGATGGGAAGCGAGTCTTCTTTGTAGCGCTGATTAGCCTTTCCAGGTTGCTTGGTTGGCCAAACAGGGCGTATGCGTTTTTTCCTGAATATATTCAGGAAAAAACGCATACGCCCTGTTTGCCAAGGGCATCATTGTCGACGTTTTGCAGCTTTTCATGTGCTTTAAATATGATTCAAATCTACCTCCTGAAATCTGTTTCCTGCAATTCTACCTTGCTTTCAAATCCTCTTCGTTGCCTTCCCTCAATATATCTGTGGATGAGAGTTATCATTTATAACTCTGCGGGTTTGTGAATTGCAGTGTCCCTGAGCTCCATTTTTCAACTCGCTTTTTTGGGAGCTGGCCGCAAAAGCGCGGGATTGCCTCAGGCCCTATTCTGCTTCTGGGCGGCAGGCTGAGCCTGTGGTTAATTCTTCTTCCTGATGGGAAAATAGAGTGACCTGTGCCTGTCCCAACACCTAGATCTAGTCTCTCATTGGTTGCCCCTCTTCCCGTTCATCCTCAGGACAAATTGCAACCTGTAGGGAACAGGAGCTTAAAGGTGCTGATTCTCCAAGTAGGGAGATTGCTAGTAAAGTAGCTGGAAAGGCGAACCCGAGCACAAGGAGATGAGAAATGAGGTGCGTATTAGAAACCTTTCAAAATCACACGGTGTACCATCTTCTGGGTTTCTCATGCATGTTTTCAATGTAGGAAGATGCCCTTGAACCTGGAGATTTGGGACCCATGGGATGGGTACCACGCAGTATTACTTTAAAGGGTCTGCGTTTGCTCACCCAACCTCACCCAACCTTTCAGCCCCAAGAGTGTCCACCCTTATGTCTCATCCAGCTGTGGGTCTAGATATGGTCAATCCAGGTTGCATCACAGCCTCTGAACGAATTTTGTAAGAATTTCTCTCTCTTTCACTGTCTTTGTTTTACGGGTTTTTAAAAGTGGTTTATTTTTATAATGGGGTTTAGCTGCTTTTCACGGCTGTGTTTATGCGGCTTTACACCCACTTGACTCACTTCCAGACAGATATCAATACATAGGTTTTAAGATTCTTACTAGTCACATATATTCTTGTGCGGTGAATAGGGGGTGTTGAGTCCAGTTCACTGAGCAAGGAGTAGGTCTTGTCTATTACATATTGGGTGTATGGAACGGTATCTGAGCGAATTTGAAACCCTTGTTTTATGCATCACCCCACCTCACCTTTCCCGTTAAGCAGCCATAGTGTGTTTTCTAAACGTGTGACTCTGTTCTGTTTTGTAATTCAGTTCAAGTGTAGCGGTTTTTACATTCCCTCTATAAGTGATAGCTTATGATAAGTGTCTTTTTCTGTGTGACTTATTTCACTTAGAATCGTCGTATCTAAATCCACTCATCTTGCTTCTACTAGCCTTATGACATTGATTTCATGTCTGAGTGATATTCCATTGTACATAAGGACCACAACTTCTTTATCCATTTTTTTCTTTCCTTGGATATTTAAGGTGCCATGAAGTGGAGGTTCTTGTCAACAGAGCAGCCCTAAACTTTGGGGTGCCTGTGTCTTGCTGATTTTTAGTTTTCCCAATTTATACGCCCATGAGTGGACGTGCCCTATGCTCCCTAAGCTGTGTTTTTTCGATGTTTCAGGACACACCGTACACTTCTCCAGAGTGGCTGTTGGCAATTTACATCCCGCCCATCAGCGTAGCAAGGCTGCCATTTCTCCATGGCCTGTCCTGCATTTCTGGTTTTGACACTTTTTGCAGCATGGCCCTTTTGACCGATGGGAAGCGAGACTACTTTGTAGCGCTTATTAGCCTTTCCAGGTTGCTTGGTTGGCCAAACAGGGCGTATGAGTTTTTTCCTGAATATATTCAGGAAAAAACGCATACGCCCTGTTTGGCCAAGGGCATCATTGTCGACGTTTTGCCGCTTTTCATGTGCTTTAAATGCGATTCAAATTTACCTTCTGAAATCTGTTTCCTGCAATTCTGCCTTGCTTTCAAATCCTCTGCGTTGCCTTCCCTCAATATATTTGTGGACGAGAGTTATCATTTATAACTCAGCAGCTTTGTGAATGGCAGTGCCCTTGAGCTCCATTTTTCAACTGTCTTTTTTGGGAGCTGGCCGCAAAAGCACGGGATTGCCTCAGGCCCTATTCTGGTTCCTGGCAGCAGGCTGAGCCTTTGGATAATTCTTCTTCCTGATGGGAAAATAGAGGGACCTGTGCCTGTCCCAAAACCTAGATCTAGTCTCTCATTGGTTGCCCCTCTTCCCGTTCATCCTCAGGACAAATTGCAACCTGTAGGGAACAGGAGCTTAAAGGTGCTGATTCTCCAAGTAGGGAGATTGCTAGTAAAGTAGCTGGAATGGCGAAACCGAGCACAAGGAGATGAGAAATGAGGTGCGTATTAGAAACCTTTCAAAATCACACGGTGTACCATCTTCTGGGTTTCTCATGCATGTTTTCGATGTAGGAAGATGCCCTTGAACCT
The DNA here is from genome assembly GCF_028021215.1 of Eschrichtius robustus. NCBI lineage: Eukaryota > Metazoa > Chordata > Mammalia > Artiodactyla > Eschrichtiidae > Eschrichtius > Eschrichtius robustus. The sequence goes on along the minus strand of NW_027175161.1, from coordinate 56,560 downwards.
AGAGATTTGGGACCCATGGGATGGGTACCAGGCAGTATTACTTTAAAGGGTCTGCGTTTGCTCACCCAACCTCACCCAAACTTTCAGCCCCAAGAGTGTTCACCCTTATGTCTCATCCAGCTGTGGGTCTAGAAATGGTCAATCCAGGTTGCATCACAGCCTCTGAAAGAATTTTGTAAGAATTTCTCTCTGTTTCACTGTCTTTGTTTTACGGGTTTTTAAAAGTAATTTATTTTATAATGGGGTTTAGCTGCTTGTCATGGCTCTGTTTATGTGGCTTTACACCCACTTGACTCACTTCCAGACAGATATCAATACATAGGTTTTAAGATTCTTACTAGTCACATATATTCTTGTGCGGTGAATAGGGGGTGTTGAGTCCAGTTCACTGAGCAAGGAGTAGGTCTTGTCTATTACATATTGGGTGTATGGAACGGTATCTGAGCGAATTTGAAGCCCTTGTTTTATGCATCACCCCACCTCACCTTTCCCGTTACGCAGCCATAGTGTGTTTTCTAAACGTGTGACTCTGTTCTGTTTTGTAATTCAGTTCAGGTGTAGCGGTTTTTACATTCCCTCTATAAGTGATAGCTTATGATAAGTGTCTTTTTCTGTGTCACTTATTTCACTTAGAATCGTCATACCTAAATCCACTCATCTTGCTTCTACTAGCCTTATGACATTGATTTCATGTCTGAGTGATATTCCTTTGTACATAAGGACCACAACTTCTTTATCCATTTTTCTCTTTCCTGGGATATTTAAGGTGTCATGAAGTGGAGGTTCTTGTCAACATAGCAGCCCTAAACATTGGGGTGCCTGTGTCTTGCTGATTTTTAGTTTTCCCAATTTATACGCCCATGAGTGGACGTGCCCTATGCTCCCTAAGCTGTGTTTTTTCGATGTTTCAGGACACACCGTACACTTCTCCAGAGTGGCTTTTGGCAATTTACATCCCGCCCATCAGCGTAGCAAGGCTGCCATTTCTCCATGGCCTGTATTGCATTTCTGGTTTTGACACTTTTTGCAGCATGGCCCTTTTGACCGATGGGAAGCGAGACTTCTTTGTAGCGCTGATTTGCCTTTCCAGGTTGCTTGGTTGGCCAAAAAGGGCGTATGCGTTTTTTCCTGAATATATTCAGGAAAAAACGCATACGCCCTTTTTGGCCAAGGGCATCATTGTCGACGTTTTGCCGCTTTTCATGTGCTTTAAAGGCGATTCGAATCTACCTCCTGAAATCTGTTTCCTGCAATTCTGCCTTGCTTTCAAATCCTCTTCGTTGCCTTCCCTCAATATATCTGTGGATGAGAGTTATCATTTATAACTCTGTGGGTTTGTGAATTGCAGTGTCCCTGAGCTCCATTTTTCAACTCGCTTTTTTGGGAGCTGGCCGCAAAAGCGCGGGATTGCCTCAGGCCCTATTCTGGTTCCCAGCGGCAGGCTGAGCCTGTGGTTAATTCTTCTTCCTGATGGGAAAATAGAGTGACCTGTGCCTGTCCCAACACCTAGATCTATTCTCTCATTGGTTGCCCCTCTTCCCGTTCAACTTCAGGACAAATTGCAACCTGTAGGGAACAGGAGCTTAAAGGTGCTGATTCTCCAAGTAGGGAGATTGCTAGTAAAGTAGCTGGAAAGGCGAACCCTAGCACAAGGAGATGAGAAATGGGGTGCATTTTAGAAACCTTTCAAAATCACATGGTGTACCATCTTCTGGGTTTCTCATGCATGTTTTCGATGTAGGAAGATGCCCTTGAACCTGGAGATTTGGGACCCATGGGATGGGTACCACGCAGTACTACTTTAAAGGGTCTGAGTTTGCTCACCCAACCTCACCCAAACTCTCAGTCCCAAGATTGTCCACCCTTATGTCTCATCCAGGTGTGGGTCTAGATATGGTCAATCCAGGTTGCATCACATCCCCTGAACGAATTTTGTAAGAATTTCTCTCTCTTTCACTGTCTTTGTTTTACGGGTTTTTAAAAGAAATTTATTTTTATAATGGGGTTTAGCTGCTTTTCACGGCTGTGTTTATGCAGCTTTACACCCACTTGACACACTTCCAGAGAGATATCAATACATAGGTTTTACGATTCTTACTAGTCTCATATATTCTTGTGCGGTGAATAGAGGGTGTTGAGTCCAGTTCACTGAGCAAGGAGTAGGTCTTGTCTATTACATATTGGGTGTATGGAACAGTATCTGAGCGAATTTGAAACCCTTGTTTTATGCATCACCCCACCTCACCTTTCCCGTTAAGCAGCCATAGTGTGTTTTCTAAACGTGTGACTCTGTTCTGTTTTGTAATTCAGTTCAAGTGTAGCGGTTTTTACATTCCCTCTATAAGTGATATCTTATGATAAGTGTCTTTTTCTGTGTGACTTATTTCACTTAGAATCGTCATACCTAAATCCACTCATCTTGCTTCTACTAGCCTTATGACATTGATTTCATGTCTGAGTGATATTCCTTTGTACATAAGGACCACAACTTCTTTATCCATTTTTCTCTTTCCTGGGATATTTAAGGTGTCATGAAGTGGAGGTTCTTGTCAACATAGCAGCCCTAAACATTGGGGTGCCTGTGTCTTGCTGATTTTTAGTTTTCCCAATTTATACGCCCATGAGTGGACGTGCCCTATGCTCCCTAAGCTGTGTTTTTTCGATGTTTCAGGACACACCGTACACTTCTCCAGAGTGGCTGTTGGCAATTTACATCCCGGCCATCAGCGTAGCAAGGCTGCCATTTCTCCATGGCCTGTCCTGCATTTCTGGTTTTGACACTTTTTGCAGCATGGCACTTTTGACCGATGGGAAGCGAGACTTCTTTGTAGCGCTGATTAGCCTTTCCAGGTTGCTTGGTTGGGCAATAAGGGCGTATGCGTTTTTTCCTGAATATATTCAGGAAAAAACGCATACGCCCTGTTTGGCCAAGTGCATCATTGTTGACGTTTTGCCGCTTTTCATGTGCTTTAAAGGCGATTCGAATCTAGCTCCTGAAATCTGTTTCCTGCAATTCTACCTTGCTTTCAAATCCTCTTCGTTGCCTTCCCTCAATATATCTGTGGACGAGAGTTATCATTTATAACTCTGCGGGTTTGTGAATTGCAGTGTCCCTGAGCTCCATTTTTCAACTCGCTTTTTTGCGAGCTGGCCGCAAAAGCGCGGGATTGCCTCAGGCCCTATTCTGCTTCTGGGCGGCAGGCTGAGCCTGTGGTTAATTCTTCTTCCTGATGGGAATATAGAGTGACCTGTGCCTGTCCAAATACCTAGATCTAGTCTCTCATCGGTTGCCCCTCTTCCCGTTCATCCTCAGGACAAATTGCAACCTGTAGGGAACAGGCGCTTAAAGGTGCTGATTCTCAAAGTAGGGAGATTGCTAGTAAAGTAGCTGGAAAGGCGAACCCGAGGACAAGGAGATGAGAAATGAGGTGCGTATTAGAAACCTTTCAAAATCACACGGTGTACCATCTTCTGGGTTTCTCATGCATGTTTTCAATGTAGGAAGATGCCCTTGAACCTGGAGATTTGGGACCCATGGGATGGGTACCACGCAGAATTACTTTAAAGGGTCTGAGTTTGCTCACCCAACCTCACCCAACCTTTCAGCCCAAGAGTGTCCACCCTTATGTCTCATCCAGCTGTGGGTCTAGATATGGTCAATCCAGGTTGCATCGCAGCCTCTGAACGAATTTTGTAAGAATTTCTCTCTCTTTCACTGTCTTTGTTTTACGGGTTTTTAAAAGTAGTTTATTTTTATAATGGGGTTTAGCTGCTTTTCACGGCTGTGTTTATGCGGCTTTACACCCACTTGACTCACTTCCAGACAGATATCAATACATAGGTTTTAAGATTCTTACTAGTCACATATATTCTTGTGCGGTGAATAGGGGGTGTTGAGTCCAGTTCACTGAGCAAGGAGTAGGTCTTGTCTATTACATATTGGGTGTATGGAACGGTATCTGAGCGAATTTGAAACCCTTGTTTTATGCATCACCCCACCTCACCTTTCCCGTTAAGCAGCCATAGTGTGTTTTCTAAACGTGTGACTCTGTTCTGTTTTGTAATTCAGTTCAAGTGTAGCGGGTTTTACATCCCCTCTATAAGTGATAGCTTATGATAAGTGTCTTTTTCTGTGTGACTTATTTCACTTAGAATCGTCGTACCTAAATCCACTCATCTTCCTTCTACTAGCCTTATGACATTGATTTCATGTCTGAGTGATATTCCATTGTACATAAGGACCACAACTTCTTTATCCATTTTTCTCTTTCCTGGGATATTTAAGGTGCCATGAAGTGGAGGTTCTTGTCAACAGAGCAGCCCTAAACTTTGGGGTGCCTGTGTCTTGCTGATTTTTAGTTTTCCCAATTTATACGCCCATGAGTGGACGTGCCCTATGCTCCCTAAGCTGTGTTTTTTCGATGTTTCAGGACACACCGTACACTTCTCCAGAGTGGCTGTTGGCAATTTACATCCCGGCCATCAGCGTAGCAAGGCTGCCATTTCTCCATGGCCTATCCTGCATTTCTGGATTTGACACTTTTTGCAGCATGGCCCTTTTGACCGATGGGAAGCGAGACTTCTTTGTAGCGCTGATTAGCCTTTCCAGGTTGCTTGGTTGGCCAAACAGGGCGTATGCGTTTTTTCCTGAATATATTCAGGAAAAAACGCATACGCCCTGTTTCCCCAAGGGCATCATTTTCGACGTTTTGCCGCTTTTCATGTGCTTTAAATGCGATTCAAATCTACCTCCTGAAATCTGTTTCCTGCAATTCTACCTTGCTTTCAAATCCTCTTCGTTGCCTTCCCTCAATATATCTGTGGATGAGAGTTATCATTTATAACTCTGCGGGTTTGTGAATTGCAGTGTCCCTGAGCTCCATTTTTCAACTCGCTTTTTTGGGAGCTGGCCGCAAAAGCGCGGGATTGCCTCAGGCCCTATTCTGCTTCTGGGCGGCAGGCTGAGCCTGTGGTTAATTCTTCTTCCTGATGGGAAAATAGAGTGACCTGTGCCTGTCCCAACACCTAGATCTAGTCTCTCATTGGTTGCCCCTCTTCCCGTTCATCCTCAGGACAAATTGCAACCTGTAGGGAACAGGAGCTTAAAGGTGCTGATTCTCCAAGTAGGGAGATTGCTAGTAAAGTAGCTGGAAAGGCGAACCCGAGCACAAGGAGATGAGAAATGAGGTGCGTATTAGAAACCTTTCAAAATCACACGGTGTACCATCTTCTGGGTTTCTCATGCATGTTTTCAATGTAGGAAGATGCCCTTGAACCTGGAGATTTGGGACCCATGGGATGGGTACCACGCAGTATTACTTTAAAGGGTCTGCGTTTGCTCACCCAACCTCACCCAAACTTTCAGCCCCAAGAGTGTCCACCCTTATGTCTCATCCAGCTGTGGGTCTAGATATGGTCAATCCAGGTTGCATCACAGCCTCTGAACGAATTTTGTAAGAATTTCTCTCTCTTTCACTGTCTTTGTTTTACGGGTTTTTAAAAGTAATTTATTTTTATAATGTGGTTTAGCTGCTTTTCACGGCTGTGTTTATGCGGCTTTACACCCACTTGACTCACTTCCAGACAGATATCAGTACATAGGTTTTAAGATTCTTACTAGTCACATATATTCTTGTGCGGTGAATAGGGGGTGTTGAGTCCAGTTCACTGAGCAAGGAGTAGGTCTTGTCTATTACATATTGGGTGTATGGAACGGTATCTGAGCGAATTTGAAACCCTTGTTTTATGCATCACCCCACCTCACCTTTCCCGTTAAGCAGCCATAGTGTGTTTTCTAAACGTGTGACTCTGTTCTGTTTTGTAATTCAGTTCAAGTGTAGCGGGTTTTACATCCCCTCTATAAGTGATAGCTTATGATAAGTGTCTTTTTCTGTGTGACTTATTTCATTTAGAATCGTCGTAACTAAATCCACTCATCTTGCTTCTACTAGCCTTATGACATTGATTTCATGTCTGAGTGATATTCCATTGTACATAAGGACCACAACTTCTTTATCCATTTTTCTCTTTCCTGGGATATTTAAGGTGCCATGAAGTGGAGGTTCTTGTCAACATAGCAGCCCTAAACATTGGGGTGCCTGTGTCTTGCTGATTTTTAGTTTTCCCAATTTATACGCCCATGAGTGGACGTGCCCTATGCTCCCTAAGCTGTGTTTTTTCGATGTTTCAGGACACACCGTACACTTCTCCAGAGTGGCTTTTGGCAATTTACATCCCGCCCATCAGCGTAGCAAGGCTGCCATTTCTCCATGGCCTGTATTGCATTTCTGGTTTTGACACTTTTTGCAGCATGGCCCTTTTGACCGATGGGAAGCGAGACTTCTTTGTAGCACTGATTTGCCTTTCCAGGTTGCTTGGTTGGCCAAAAAGGGCGTATGCGTTTTTTCCTGAATATATTCAGGAAAAAACGCATACGCCCTTTTTGGCCAAGGGCATCATTGTCGACGTTTTGCCGCTTTTCATGTGCTTTAAAGGCGATTCGAATCTACCTCCTGAAATCTGTTTCCTGCAATTCTGCCTTGCTTTCAAATCCTCTTCGTTGCCTTCCCTCAATATATCTGTGGATGAGAGTTATCATTTATAACTCTGTGGGTTTGTGAATTGCAGTGTCCCTGAGCTCCATTTTTCAACTCGCTTTTTTGGGAGCTGGCCGCAAAAGCGCGGGATTGCCTCAGGCCCTATTCTGGTTCCCAGCGGCAGGCTGAGCCTGTGGTTAATTCTTCTTCCTGATGGGAAAATAGAGTGACCTGTGCCTGTCCCAACACCTAGATCTATTCTCTCATTGGTTGCCCCTCTTCCCGTTCAACTTCAGGACAAATTGCAACCTGTAGGGAACAGGAGCTTAAAGGTGCTGATTCTCCAAGTAGGGAGATTGCTAGTAAAGTAGCTGGAAAGGCGAACCCTAGCACAAGGAGATGAGAAATGGGGTGCGTTTTAGAAACCTTTCAAAATCACACGGTGTACCATCTTCTGGGTTTCTCATGCATGTTTTCGATGTAGGAAGATGCCCTTGAACCTGGAGATTTGGGACCCATGGGATGGGTACCACGCAGTACTACTTTAAAGGGTCTGAGTTTGCTCACCCAACCTCACCCAAACTCTCAGTCCCAAGATTGTCCACCCTTATGTCTCATCCAGGTGTGGGTCTAGATATGGTCAATCCAGGTTGCATCACATCCCCTGAACGAATTTTGTAAGAATTTCTCTCTCTTTCACTGTCTTTGTTTTACGGGTTTTTAAAAGAAATTTATTTTTATAATGGGGTTTAGCTGCTTTTCACGGCTGTGTTTATGCAGCTTTACACCCACTTGACACACTTCCAGAGAGATATCAATACATAGGTTTTACGATTCTTACTAGTCTCATATATTCTTGTGCGGTGAATAGAGGGTGTTGAGTCCAGTTCACTGAGCAAGGAGTAGGTCTTGTCTATTACATATTGGGTGTATGGAACAGTATCTGAGCGAATTTGAAACCCTTGTTTTATGCATCACCCCACCTCACCTTTCCCGTTAAGCAGCCATAGTGTGTTTTCTAAACGTGTGACTCTGTTCTGTTTTGTAATTCAGTTCAAGTGTAGCGGTTTTTACATTCCCTCTATAAGTGATATCTTATGATAAGTGTCTTTTTCTGTGTGACTTATTTCACTTAGAATCGTCATACCTAAATCCACTCATCTTGCTTCTACTAGCCTTATGACATTGATTTCATGTCTGAGTGATATTCCTTTGTACATAAGGACCACAACTTCTTTATCCATTTTTCTCTTTCCTGGGATATTTAAGGTGTCATGAAGTGGAGGTTCTTGTCAACATAGCAGCCCTAAACATTGGGGTGCCTGTGTCTTGCTGATTTTTAGTTTTCCCAATTTATACGCCCATGAGTGGACGTGCCCTATGCTCCCTAAGCTGTGTTTTTTCGATGTTTCAGGACACACCGTACACTTCTCCAGAGTGGCTGTTGGCAATTTACATCCCGCCCATCAGCGTAGCAAGGCTGCCATTTCTTCATGGCCTGTCCTGCATTTCTGGTTTTGACACTTTTTGCAGCATGACCCTTTTGACCGATGGGAAGCGAGTCTTCTTTGTAGCGCTGATTAGCCTTTCCAGGTTGCTTGGTTGGCCAAACAGGGCGTATGCGTTTTTTCCTGAATATATTCAGGAAAAAACGCATACGCCCTGTTTGCCAAGGGCATCATTGTCGACGTTTTGCAGCTTTTCATGTGCTTTAAATATGATTCAAATCTACCTCCTGAAATCTGTTTCCTGCAATTCTACCTTGCTTTCAAATCCTCTTCGTTGCCTTCCCTCAATATATCTGTGGATGAGAGTTATCATTTATAACTCTGCGGGTTTGTGAATTGCAGTGTCCCTGAGCTCCATTTTTCAACTCGCTTTTTTGGGAGCTGGCCGCAAAAGCGCGGGATTGCCTCAGGCCCTATTCTGCTTCTGGGCGGCAGGCTGAGCCTGTGGTTAATTCTTCTTCCTGATGGGAAAATAGAGTGACCTGTGCCTGTCCCAACACCTAGATCTAGTCTCTCATTGGTTGCCCCTCTTCCCGTTCATCCTCAGGACAAATTGCAACCTGTAGGGAACAGGAGCTTAAAGGTGCTGATTCTCCAAGTAGGGAGATTGCTAGTAAAGTAGCTGGAAAGGCGAACCCGAGCACAAGGAGATGAGAAATGAGGTGCGTATTAGAAACCTTTCAAAATCACACGGTGTACCATCTTCTGGGTTTCTCATGCATGTTTTCAATGTAGGAAGATGCCCTTGAACCTGGAGATTTGGGACCCATGGGATGGGTACCACGCAGTATTACTTTAAAGGGTCTGCGTTTGCTCACCCAACCTCACCCAACCTTTCAGCCCCAAGAGTGTCCACCCTTATGTCTCATCCAGCTGTGGGTCTAGATATGGTCAATCCAGGTTGCATCACAGCCTCTGAACGAATTTTGTAAGAATTTCTCTCTCTTTCACTGTCTTTGTTTTACGGGTTTTTAAAAGTGGTTTATTTTTATAATGGGGTTTAGCTGCTTTTCACGGCTGTGTTTATGCGGCTTTACACCCACTTGACTCACTTCCAGACAGATATCAATACATAGGTTTTAAGATTCTTACTAGTCACATATATTCTTGTGCGGTGAATAGGGGGTGTTGAGTCCAGTTCACTGAGCAAGGAGTAGGTCTTGTCTATTACATATTGGGTGTATGGAACGGTATCTGAGCGAATTTGAAACCCTTGTTTTATGCATCACCCCACCTCACCTTTCCCGTTAAGCAGCCATAGTGTGTTTTCTAAACGTGTGACTCTGTTCTGTTTTGTAATTCAGTTCAAGTGTAGCGGTTTTTACATTCCCTCTATAAGTGATAGCTTATGATAAGTGTCTTTTTCTGTGTGACTTATTTCACTTAGAATCGTCGTATCTAAATCCACTCATCTTGCTTCTACTAGCCTTATGACATTGATTTCATGTCTGAGTGATATTCCATTGTACATAAGGACCACAACTTCTTTATCCATTTTTTTCTTTCCTTGGATATTTAAGGTGCCATGAAGTGGAGGTTCTTGTCAACAGAGCAGCCCTAAACTTTGGGGTGCCTGTGTCTTGCTGATTTTTAGTTTTCCCAATTTATACGCCCATGAGTGGACGTGCCCTATGCTCCCTAAGCTGTGTTTTTTCGATGTTTCAGGACACACCGTACACTTCTCCAGAGTGGCTGTTGGCAATTTACATCCCGCCCATCAGCGTAGCAAGGCTGCCATTTCTCCATGGCCTGTCCTGCATTTCTGGTTTTGACACTTTTTGCAGCATGGCCCTTTTGACCGATGGGAAGCGAGACTACTTTGTAGCGCTTATTAGCCTTTCCAGGTTGCTTGGTTGGCCAAACAGGGCGTATGAGTTTTTTCCTGAATATATTCAGGAAAAAACGCATACGCCCTGTTTGGCCAAGGGCATCATTGTCGACGTTTTGCCGCTTTTCCTGTGCTTTAAATGCGATTCAAATTTACCTTCTGAAATCTGTTTCCTGCAATTCTGCCTTGCTTTCAAATCCTCTGCGTTGCCTTCCCTCAATATATTTGTGGACGAGAGTTATCATTTATAACTCAGCAGCTTTGTGAATGGCAGTGCCCTTGAGCTCCATTTTTCAACTGTCTTTTTTGGGAGCTGGCCGCAAAAGCACGGGATTGCCTCAGGCCCTATTCTGGTTCCTGGCAGCAGGCTGAGCCTTTGGATAATTCTTCTTCCTGATGGGAAAATAGAGGGACCTGTGCCTGTCCCAAAACCTAGATCTAGTCTCTCATTGGTTGCCCCTCTTCCCGTTCATCCTCAGGACAAATTGCAACCTGTAGGGAACAGGAGCTTAAAGGTGCTGATTCTCCAAGTAGGGAGATTGCTAGTAAAGTAGCTGGAATGGCGAAACCGAGCACAAGGAGATGAGAAATGAGGTGCGTATTAGAAACCTTTCAAAATCACTCGGTGTACCATCTTCTGGGTTTCTCATGCATGTTTTCGATGTAGGAAGATGCCCTTGAACCTAGAGATTTGGGACCCATGGGATGGGTACCAGGCAGTATTACTTTAAAGGGTCTGCGTTTGCTCACCCAACCTCACCCAAACTTTCAGCCCCAAGAGTGTTCACCCTTATGTCTCATCCAGCTGTGGGTCTAGAAATGGTCAATCCAGGTTGCATCACAGCCTCTGAAAGAATTTTGTAAGAATTTCTCTCTGTTTCACTGTCTTTGTTTTACGGGTTTTTAAAAGTAATTTATTTTATAATGGGGTTTAGCTGCTTGTCATGGCTCTGTTTATGTGGCTTTACACCCACTTGACTCACTTCCAGACAGATATCAATACATAGGTTTTAAGATTCTTACTAGTCACATATATTCTTGTGCGGTGAATAGGGGGTGTTGAGTCCAGTTCACTGAGCAAGGAGTAGGTCTTGTCTATTACATATTGGGTGTATGGAACGGTATCTGAGCGAATTTGAAGCCCTTGTTTTATGCATCACCCCACCTCACCTTTCCCGTTACGCAGCCATAGTGTGTTTTCTAAACGTGTGACTCTGTTCTGTTTTGTAATTCAGTTCAGGTGTAGCGGTTTTTACATTCCCTCTATAAGTGATAGCTTATGATAAGTGTCTTTTTCTGTGTCACTTATTTCACTTAGAATCGTCATACCTAAATCCACTCATCTTGCTTCTACTAGCCTTATGACATTGATTTCATGTCTGAGTGATATTCCTTTGTACATAAGGACCACAACTTCTTTATCCATTTTTCTCTTTCCTGGGATATTTAAGGTGTCATGAAGTGGAGGTTCTTGTCAACATAGCAGCCCTAAACATTGGGGTGCCTGTGTCTTGCTGATTTTTAGTTTTCCCAATTTATACGCCCATGAGTGGACGTGCCCTATGCTCCCTAAGCTGTGTTTTTTCGATGTTTCAGGACACACCGTACACTTCTCCAGAGTGGCTTTTGGCAATTTACATCCCGCCCATCAGCGTAGCAAGGCTGCCATTTCTCCATGGCCTGTATTGCATTTCTGGTTTTGACACTTTTTGCAGCATGGCCCTTTTGACCGATGGGAAGCGAGACTTCTTTTTAGCGCTGATTTGACTTTCCAGGTTGCTTGGTTGGCCAAAAAGGGCGTATGCGTTTTTTCCTGAATATATTCAGGAAAAAACGCATACGCCCTTTTTGGCCAAGGGCATCATTGTCGACGTTTTGCCGCTTTTCATGTGATTTAAAGGCGATTCGAATCTACCTCCTGAAATCTGTTTCCTGCAATTCTGCCTTGCTTTCAAATCCTCTTCGTTGCCTTCCCTCAATATATCTGTGGATGAGAGTTATCATTTATAACTCTGTGGGTTTGTGAATTGCAGTGTCCCTGAGCTCCATTTTTCAACTCGCTTTTTTGGGAGCTGGCCGCAAAAGCGCGGGATTGCCTCAGGCCCTATTCTGGTTCCCAGCGGCAGGCTGAGCCTGTGGTTAATTCTTCTTCCTGATGGGAATATAGAGTGACCTGTGCCTGTCCAAATACCTAGATCTATTCTCTCATTGGTTGCCCCTCTTCCCGTTCAACTTCAGGACAAATTGCAACCTGTAGGGAACAGGAGCTTAAAGGTGCTGATTCTCCAAGTAGGGAGATTGCTAGTAAAGTAGCTGGAAAGGCGAACCCTAGCACAAGGAGATGAGAAATGGGGTGCGTTTTAGAAACCTTTCAAAATCACACGGTGTACCATCTTCTGGGTTTCTCATGCATGTTTTCGATGTAGGAAGATGCCCTTGAACCTGGAGATTTGGGACCCATGGGATGGGTACCACGCAGTACTACTTTAAAGGGTCTGAGTTTGCTCACCCAACCTCACCCAAACTCTCAGTCCCAAGATTGTCCACCCTTATGTCTCATCCAGGTGTGGGTCTAGATATGGTCAATCCAGGTTGCATCACATCCCCTGAACGAATTTTGTAAGAATTTCTCTCTCTTTCACTGTCTTTGTTTTACGGGTTTTTAAAAGAAATTTATTTTTATAATGGGGTTTAGCTGCTTTTCACGGCTGTGTTTATGCAGCTTTACACCCACTTGACACACTTCCAGAGAGATATCAATACATAGGTTTTACGATTCTTACTAGTCTCATATATTCTTGTGCGGTGAATAGAGGGTGTTGAGTCCAGTTCACTGAGCAAGGAGTAGGTCTTGTCTATTACATATTGGGTGTATGGAACAGTATCTGAGCGAATTTGAAACCCTTGTTTTATGCATCACCCCACCTCACCTTTCCCGTTAAGCAGCCATAGTGTGTTTTCTAAACGTGTGACTCTGTTCTGTTTTGTAATTCAGTTCAAGTGTAGTGGTTTTTACATTCCCTCTATAAGTGATATCTTATGATAAGTGTCTTTTTCTGTGTGACTTATTTCACTTAGAATCGTCATACCTAAATCCACTCATCTTGCTTCTACTAGCCTTATGACATTGATTTCATGTCTGAGTGATATTCCTTTGTACATAAGGACCACAACTTCTTTATCCATTTTTCTCTTTCCTGGGATATTTAAGGTGTCATGAAGTGGAGGTTCTTGTCAACATAGCAGCCCTAAACATTGGGGTGCCTGTGTCTTGCTGATTTTTAGTTTTCCCAATTTATACGCCCATGAGTGGACGTGCCCTATGCTCCCTAAGCTGTGTTTTTTCGATGTTTCAGGACACACCGTACACTTCTCCAGAGTGGCTGTTGGCAATTTATATCCCGGCCATCAGCGTAGCAAGGCTGCCATTTCTCCATGGCCTGTCCTGCATTTCTGGTTTTGACACTTTTTGCAGCATGGCACTTTTGACCGATGGGAAGCGAGACTTCTTTGTAGCGCTGATTAGCCTTTCCAGGTTGCTTGGTTGGGCAATAAGGGCGTATGCGTTTTTTCCTGAATATATTCAGGAAAAAACGCATACGCCCTGTTTGGCCAAGTGCATCATTGTTGACGTTTTGCCGCTTTTCATGTGCTTTAAAGGCGATTCGAATCTAGCTCCTGAAATCTGTTTCCTGCAATTCTACCTTGCTTTCAAATCCTCTTCGTTGCCTTCCCTCAATATATCTGTGGACGAGAGTTATCATTTATAACTCTGCGGGTTTGTGAATTGCAGTGTCCCTGAGCTCCATTTTTCAACTCGCTTTTTTGCGAGCTGGCCGCAAAAGCGCGGGATTGCCTCAGGCCCTATTCTGCTTCTGGGCGGCAGGCTGAGCCTGTGGTTAATTCTTCTTCCTGATGGGAAAATAGAGTGACCTGTGCCTGTCCAAATACCTAGATCTAGTCTCTCATCGGTTGCCCCTCTTCCCGTTCATCCTCAGGACAAATTGCAACCTGTAGGGAACAGGCGCTTAAAGGTGCTGATTCTCAAAGTAGGGAGATTGCTAGTAAAGTAGCTGGAAAGGCGAACCCGAGGACAAGGAGATGAGAAATGAGGTGCGTATTAGAAACCTTTCAAAATCACACGGTGTACCATCTTCTGGGTTTCTCATGCATGTTTTCAATGTAGGAAGATGCCCTTGAACCTGGAGATTTGGGACCCATGGGATGGGTACCACGCAGAATTACTTTAAAGGGTCTGAGTTTGCTCACCCAACCTCACCCAACCTTTCAGCCCAAGAGTGTCCACCCTTATGTCTCATCCAGCTGTGGGTCTAGATATGGTCAATCCAGGTTGCATCGCAGCCTCTGAACGAATTTTGTAAGAATTTCTCTCTCTTTCACTGTCTTTGTTTTACGGGTTTTTAAAAGTAATTTATTTTTATAATGGGGTTTAGCTGCTTTTCACGGCTGTGTTTATGCGGCTTTACACCCACTTCACTCACTTCCAAACAGATATCAATACATAGGTTTTAAGATTCTTACTATTTACATATATTCTTGTGCGGTGAATAGGGGGTGTTGAGTCCAGTTCACTGAGCAAGGAGTAGGTCTTGTCTATTACATATTGGGTGTATGGAACGGTATCTGAGCGAATTTGAAACCCTTGTTTTATGCATCACCCCACCTCACCTTTCCCGTTAAGCAGCCATAGTGTGTTTTCTAAACGTGTGACTCTGTTCTGTTTTGTAATTCAGTTCAAGTGTAGCGGGTTTTACATCCCCTCTATAAGTGATAGCTTATGATAAGTGTCTTTTTCTGTGTGACTTATTTCACTTAGAATCGTCGTACCTAAATCCACTCATCTTCCTTCTACTAGCCTTATGACATTGATTTCATGTCTGAGTGATATTCCATTGTACATAAGGACCACAACTTCTTTATCCATTTTTCTCTTTCCTGGGATATTTAAGGTTCCATGAAGTGGAGGTTCTTGTCAACAGAGCAGCCCTAAACTTTGGGGTGCCTGTGTCTTGCTGATTTTTAGTTTTCCCAATTTATACGCCCATGAGTGGACGTGCCCTATGCTCCCTAAGCTGTGTTTTTTCGATGTTTCAGGACACACCGTACACTTCTCCAGAGTGGCTGTTGGCAATTTACATCCCGGCCATCAGCGTAGCAAGGCTGCCATTTCTCCATGGCCTATCCTGCATTTCTGGATTTGACACTTTTTGCAGCATGGCCCTTTTGACCGATGGGAAGCGAGACTTCTTTGTAGCGCTGATTAGCCTTTCCAGGTTGCTTGGTTGGCCAAACAGGGCGTATGCGTTTTTTCCTGAATATATTCAGGAAAAAACGCATACGCCCTGTTTCGCCAAGGGCATCATTTTCGACGTTTTGCCGCTTTTCATGTGCTTTAAATGCGATTCAAATCTACCTCCTGAAATCTGTTTCCTGCAATTCTACCTTGCTTTCAAATCCTCTTCGTTGCCTTCCCTCAATATATCTGTGGATGAGAGTTATCATTTATAACTCTGCGGGTTTGTGAATTGCAGTGTCCCTGAGCTCCATTTTTCAACTCGCTTTTTTGGGATCTGGCCGCAAAAGCGCGGGATTGCCTCAGGCCCTATTCTGCTTCTGGGCGGCAGGCTGAGCCTGTGGTTAATTCTTCTTCCTGATGGGAAAATAGAGTGACCTGTGCCTGTCCCAACACCTAGATCTAGTCTCTCATTGGTTGCCCCTCTTCCCGTTCATCCTCAGGACAAATTGCAACCTGTAGGGAACAGGAGCTTAAAGGTGCTGATTCTCCAAGTAGGGAGATTGCTAGTAAAGTAGCTGGAAAGGCGAACCCGAGCACAAGGAGATGAGAAATGAGGTGCGTATTAGAAACCTTTCAAAATCACACGGTGTACCATCTTCTGGGTTTCTCATGCATGTTTTCAATGTAGGAAGATGCCCTTGAACCTGGAGATTTGGGACCCATGGGATGGGTACCACGCAGTATTACTTTAAAGGGTCTGCGTTTGCTCACCCAACCTCACCCAAACTTTCAGCCCCAAGAGTGTCCACCCTTATGTCTCATCCAGCTGTGGGTCTAGATATGGTCAATCCAGGTTGCATCACAGCCTCTGAACGAATTTTGTAAGAATTTCTCTCTCTTTCACTGTCTTTGTTTTACGGGTTTTTAAAAGTAATTTATTTTTATAATGGGGTTTAGCTGCTTTTCACGGCTGTGTTTATGCGGCTTTACACCCACTTGACTCACTTCCAGACAGATATCAATACATAGGTTTTAAGATTCTTACTAGTCACATATATTCTTGTGCGGTGAATAGGGGGTGTTGAGTCCAGTTCACTGAGCAAGGAGTAGGTCTTGTCTATTACATATTGGGTGTATGGAACGGTATCTGAGCGAATTTGAAACCCTTGTTTTATGCATCACCCCACCTCACCTTTCCCGTTAAGCAGCCATAGTGTGTTTTCTAAACGTGTGACTCTGTTCTGTTTTGTAATTCAGTTCAAGTGTAGCGGGTTTTACATCCCCTCTATAAGTGATAGCTTATGATAAGTGTCTTTTTCTGTGTGACTTATTTCATTTAGAATCGTCGTAACTAAATCCACTCATCTTGCTTCTACTAGCCTTATGACATTGATTTCATGTCTGAGTGATATTCCATTGTACATAAGGACCACAACTTCTTTATCCATTTTTCTCTTTCCTGGGATATTTAAGGTGCCATGAAGTGGAGGTTCTTGTCAACATAGCAGCCCTAAACATTGGGGTGCCTGTGTCTTGCTGATTTTTAGTTTTCCCAATTTATACGCCCATGAGTGGACGTGCCCTATGCTCCCTAAGCTGTGTTTTTTCGATGTTTCAGGACACACCGTACACTTCTCCAGAGTGGCTTTTGGCAATTTACATCCCGCCCATCAGCGTAGCAAGGCTGCCATTTCTCCATGGCCTGTATTGCATTTCTGGTTTTGACACTTTTTGCAGCATGGCCCTTTTGACCGATGGGAAGCGAGACTTCTTTGTAGCACTGATTTGCCTTTCCAGGTTGCTTGGTTGGCCAAAAAGGGCGTATGCGTTTTTTCCTGAATATATTCAGGAAAAAACGCATACGCCCTTTTTGGCCAAGGGCATCATTGTCGACGTTTTGCCGCTTTTCATGTGCTTTAAAGGCGATTCGAATCTACCTCCTGAAATCTGTTTCCTGCAATTCTGCCTTGCTTTCAAATCCTCTTCGTTGCCTTCCCTCAATATATCTGTGGATGAGAGTTATCATTTATAACTCTGTGGGTTTGTGAATTGCAGTGTCCCTGAGCTCCATTTTTCAACTCGCTTTTTTGGGAGCTGGCCGCAAAAGCGCGGGATTGCCTCAGGCCCTATTCTGGTTCCCAGCGGCAGGCTGAGCCTGTGGTTAATTCTTCTTCCTGATGGGAAAATAGAGTGACCTGTGCCTGTCCCAACACCTAGATCTATTCTCTCATTGGTTGCCCCTCTTCCCGTTCAACTTCAGGACAAATTGCAACCTGTAGGGAACAGGAGCTTAAAGGTGCTGATTCTCCAAGTAGGGAGATTGCTAGTAAAGTAGCTGGAAAGGCGAACCCTAGCACAAGGAGATGAGAAATGGGGTGCGTTTTAGAAACCTTTCAAAATCACACGGTGTACCATCTTCTGGGTTTCTCATGCATGTTTTCGATGTAGGAAGATGCCCTTGAACCTGGAGATTTGGGACCCATGGGATGGGTACCACGCAGTACTACTTTAAAGGGTCTGAGTTTGCTCACCCAACCTCACCCAAACTCTCAGTCCCAAGATTGTCCACCCTTATGTCTCATCCAGGTGTGGGTCTAGATATGGTCAATCCAGGTTGCATCACATCCCCTGAACGAATTTTGTAAGAATTTCTCTCTCTTTCACTGTCTTTGTTTTACGGGTTTTTAAAAGAAATTTATTTTTATAATGGGGTTTAGCTGCTTTTCACGGCTGTGTTTATGCAGCTTTACACCCACTTGACACACTTCCAGAGAGATATCAATACATAGGTTTTACGATTCTTACTAGTCTCATATATTCTTGTGCGGTGAATAGAGGGTGTTGAGTCCAGTTCACTGAGCAAGGAGTAGGTCTTGTCTATTACATATTGGGTGTATGGAACAGTATCTGAGCGAATTTGAAACCCTTGTTTTATGCATCACCCCACCTCACCTTTCCCGTTAAGCAGCCATAGTGTGTTTTCTAAACGTGTGACTCTGTTCTGTTTTGTAATTCAGTTCAAGTGTAGCGGTTTTTACATTCCCTCTATAAGTGATATCTTATGATAAGTGTCTTTTTCTGTGTGACTTATTTCACTTAGAATCGTCATACCTAAATCCACTCATCTTGCTTCTACTAGCCTTATGACATTGATTTCATGTCTGAGTGATATTCCTTTGTACATAAGGACCACAACTTCTTTATCCATTTTTCTCTTTCCTGGGATATTTAAGGTGTCATGAAGTGGAGGTTCTTGTCAACATAGCAGCCCTAAACATTGGGGTGCCTGTGTCTTGCTGATTTTTAGTTTTCCCAATTTATACGCCCATGAGTGGACGTGCCCTATGCTCCCTAAGCTGTGTTTTTTCGATGTTTCAGGACACACCGTACACTTCTCCAGAGTGGCTGTTGGCAATTTACATCCCGCCCATCAGCGTAGCAAGGCTGCCATTTCTTCATGGCCTGTCCTGCATTTCTGGTTTTGACACTTTTTGCAGCATGACCCTTTTGACCGATGGGAAGCGAGTCTTCTTTGTAGCGCTGATTAGCCTTTCCAGGTTGCTTGGTTGGCCAAACAGGGCGTATGCGTTTTTTCCTGAATATATTCAGGAAAAAACGCATACGCCCTGTTTGCCAAGGGCATCATTGTCGACGTTTTGCAGCTTTTCATGTGCTTTAAATATGATTCAAATCTACCTCCTGAAATCTGTTTCCTGCAATTCTACCTTGCTTTCAAATCCTCTTCGTTGCCTTCCCTCAATATATCTGTGGATGAGAGTTATCATTTATAACTCTGCGGGTTTGTGAATTGCAGTGTCCCTGAGCTCCATTTTTCAACTCGCTTTTTTGGGAGCTGGCCGCAAAAGCGCGGGATTGCCTCAGGCCCTATTCTGCTTCTGGGCGGCAGGCTGAGCCTGTGGTTAATTCTTCTTCCTGATGGGAAAATAGAGTGACCTGTGCCTGTCCCAACACCTAGATCTAGTCTCTCATTGGTTGCCCCTCTTCCCGTTCATCCTCAGGACAAATTGCAACCTGTAGGGAACAGGAGCTTAAAGGTGCTGATTCTCCAAGTAGGGAGATTGCTAGTAAAGTAGCTGGAAAGGCGAACCCGAGCACAAGGAGATGAGAAATGAGGTGCGTATTAGAAACCTTTCAAAATCACACGGTGTACCATCTTCTGGGTTTCTCATGCATGTTTTCAATGTAGGAAGATGCCCTTGAACCTGGAGATTTGGGACCCATGGGATGGGTACCACGCAGTATTACTTTAAAGGGTCTGCGTTTGCTCACCCAACCTCACCCAACCTTTCAGCCCCAAGAGTGTCCACCCTTATGTCTCATCCAGCTGTGGGTCTAGATATGGTCAATCCAGGTTGCATCACAGCCTCTGAACGAATTTTGTAAGAATTTCTCTCTCTTTCACTGTCTTTGTTTTACGGGTTTTTAAAAGTGGTTTATTTTTATAATGGGGTTTAGCTGCTTTTCACGGCTGTGTTTATGCGGCTTTACACCCACTTGACTCACTTCCAGACAGATATCAATACATAGGTTTTAAGATTCTTACTAGTCACATATATTCTTGTGCGGTGAATAGGGGGTGTTGAGTCCAGTTCACTGAGCAAGGAGTAGGTCTTGTCTATTACATATTGGGTGTATGGAACGGTATCTGAGCGAATTTGAAACCCTTGTTTTATGCATCACCCCACCTCACCTTTCCCGTTAAGCAGCCATAGTGTGTTTTCTAAACGTGTGACTCTGTTCTGTTTTGTAATTCAGTTCAAGTGTAGCGGTTTTTACATTCCCTCTATAAGTGATAGCTTATGATAAGTGTCTTTTTCTGTGTGACTTATTTCACTTAGAATCGTCGTATCTAAATCCACTCATCTTGCTTCTACTAGCCTTATGACATTGATTTCATGTCTGAGTGATATTCCATTGTACATAAGGACCACAACTTCTTTATCCATTTTTTTCTTTCCTTGGATATTTAAGGTGCCATGAAGTGGAGGTTCTTGTCAACAGAGCAGCCCTAAACTTTGGGGTGCCTGTGTCTTGCTGATTTTTAGTTTTCCCAATTTATACGCCCATGAGTGGACGTGCCCTATGCTCCCTAAGCTGTGTTTTTTCGATGTTTCAGGACACACCGTACACTTCTCCAGAGTGGCTGTTGGCAATTTACATCCCGCCCATCAGCGTAGCAAGGCTGCCATTTCTCCATGGCCTGTCCTGCATTTCTGGTTTTGACACTTTTTGCAGCATGGCCCTTTTGACCGATGGGAAGCGAGACTACTTTGTAGCGCTTATTAGCCTTTCCAGGTTGCTTGGTTGGCCAAACAGGGCGTATGAGTTTTTTCCTGAATATATTCAGGAAAAAACGCATACGCCCTGTTTGGCCAAGGGCATCATTGTCGACGTTTTGCCGCTTTTCCTGTGCTTTAAATGCGATTCAAATTTACCTTCTGAAATCTGTTTCCTGCAATTCTGCCTTGCTTTCAAATCCTCTGCGTTGCCTTCCCTCAATATATTTGTGGACGAGAGTTATCATTTATAACTCAGCAGCTTTGTGAATGGCAGTGCCCTTGAGCTCCATTTTTCAACTGTCTTTTTTGGGAGCTGGCCGCAAAAGCACGGGATTGCCTCAGGCCCTATTCTGGTTCCTGGCAGCAGGCTGAGCCTTTGGATAATTCTTCTTCCTGATGGGAAAATAGAGGGACCTGTGCCTGTCCCAAAACCTAGATCTAGTCTCTCATTGGTTGCCCCTCTTCCCGTTCATCCTCAGGACAAATTGCAACCTGTAGGGAACAGGAGCTTAAAGGTGCTGATTCTCCAAGTAGGGAGATTGCTAGTAAAGTAGCTGGAATGGCGAAACCGAGCACAAGGAGATGAGAAATGAGGTGCGTATTAGAAACCTTTCAAAATCACTCGGTGTACCATCTTCTGGGTTTCTCATGCATGTTTTCGATGTAGGAAGATGCCCTTGAACCTAGAGATTTGGGACCCATGGGATGGGTACCAGGCAGTATTACTTTAAAGGGTCTGCGTTTGCTCACCCAACCTCACCCAAACTTTCAGCCCCAAGAGTGTTCACCCTTATGTCTCATCCAGCTGTGGGTCTAGAAATGGTCAATCCAGGTTGCATCACAGCCTCTGAAAGAATTTTGTAAGAATTTCTCTCTGTTTCACTGTCTTTGTTTTACGGGTTTTTAAAAGTAATTTATTTTATAATGGGGTTTAGCTGCTTGTCATGGCTCTGTTTATGTGGCTTTACACCCACTTGACTCACTTCCAGACAGATATCAATACATAGGTTTTAAGATTCTTACTAGTCACATATATTCTTGTGCGGTGAATAGGGGGTGTTGAGTCCAGTTCACTGAGCAAGGAGTAGGTCTTGTCTATTACATATTGGGTGTATGGAACGGTATCTGAGCGAATTTGAAGCCCTTGTTTTATGCATCACCCCACCTCACCTTTCCCGTTACGCAGCCATAGTGTGTTTTCTAAACGTGTGACTCTGTTCTGTTTTGTAATTCAGTTCAGGTGTAGCGGTTTTTACATTCCCTCTATAAGTGATAGCTTATGATAAGTGTCTTTTTCTGTGTCACTTATTTCACTTAGAATCGTCATACCTAAATCCACTCATCTTGCTTCTACTAGCCTTATGACATTGATTTCATGTCTGAGTGATATTCCTTTGTACATAAGGACCACAACTTCTTTATCCATTTTTCTCTTTCCTGGGATATTTAAGGTGTCATGAAGTGGAGGTTCTTGTCAACATAGCAGCCCTAAACATTGGGGTGCCTGTGTCTTGCTGATTTTTAGTTTTCCCAATTTATACGCCCATGAGTGGACGTGCCCTATGCTCCCTAAGCTGTGTTTTTTCGATGTTTCAGGACACACCGTACACTTCTCCAGAGTGGCTTTTGGCAATTTACATCCCGCCCATCAGCGTAGCAAGGCTGCCATTTCTCCATGGCCTGTATTGCATTTCTGGTTTTGACACTTTTTGCAGCATGGCCCTTTTGACCGATGGGAAGCGAGACTTCTTTTTAGCGCTGATTTGACTTTCCAGGTTGCTTGGTTGGCCAAAAAGGGCGTATGCGTTTTTTCCTGAATATATTCAGGAAAAAACGCATACGCCCTTTTTGGCCAAGGGCATCATTGTCGACGTTTTGCCGCTTTTCATGTGATTTAAAGGCGATTCGAATCTACCTCCTGAAATCTGTTTCCTGCAATTCTGCCTTGCTTTCAAATCCTCTTCGTTGCCTTCCCTCAATATATCTGTGGATGAGAGTTATCATTTATAACTCTGTGGGTTTGTGAATTGCAGTGTCCCTGAGCTCCATTTTTCAACTCGCTTTTTTGGGAGCTGGCCGCAAAAGCGCGGGATTGCCTCAGGCCCTATTCTGGTTCCCAGCGGCAGGCTGAGCCTGTGGTTAATTCTTCTTCCTGATGGGAATATAGAGTGACCTGTGCCTGTCCAAATACCTAGATCTATTCTCTCATTGGTTGCCCCTCTTCCCGTTCAACTTCAGGACAAATTGCAACCTGTAGGGAACAGGAGCTTAAAGGTGCTGATTCTCCAAGTAGGGAGATTGCTAGTAAAGTAGCTGGAAAGGCGAACCCTAGCACAAGGAGATGAGAAATGGGGTGCGTTTTAGAAACCTTTCAAAATCACACGGTGTACCATCTTCTGGGTTTCTCATGCATGTTTTCGATGTAGGAAGATGCCCTTGAACCTGGAGATTTGGGACCCATGGGATGGGTACCACGCAGTACTACTTTAAAGGGTCTGAGTTTGCTCACCCAACCTCACCCAAACTCTCAGTCCCAAGATTGTCCACCCTTATGTCTCATCCAGGTGTGGGTCTAGATATGGTCAATCCAGGTTGCATCACATCCCCTGAACGAATTTTGTAAGAATTTCTCTCTCTTTCACTGTCTTTGTTTTACGGGTTTTTAAAAGAAATTTATTTTTATAATGGGGTTTAGCTGCTTTTCACGGCTGTGTTTATGCAGCTTTACACCCACTTGACACACTTCCAGAGAGATATCAATACATAGGTTTTACGATTCTTACTAGTCTCATATATTCTTGTGCGGTGAATAGAGGGTGTTGAGTCCAGTTCACTGAGCAAGGAGTAGGTCTTGTCTATTACATATTGGGTGTATGGAACAGTATCTGAGCGAATTTGAAACCCTTGTTTTATGCATCACCCCACCTCACCTTTCCCGTTAAGCAGCCATAGTGTGTTTTCTAAACGTGTGACTCTGTTCTGTTTTGTAATTCAGTTCAAGTGTAGTGGTTTTTACATTCCCTCTATAAGTGATATCTTATGATAAGTGTCTTTTTCTGTGTGACTTATTTCACTTAGAATCGTCATACCTAAATCCACTCATCTTGCTTCTACTAGCCTTATGACATTGATTTCATGTCTGAGTGATATTCCTTTGTACATAAGGACCACAACTTCTTTATCCATTTTTCTCTTTCCTGGGATATTTAAGGTGTCATGAAGTGGAGGTTCTTGTCAACATAGCAGCCCTAAACATTGGGGTGCCTGTGTCTTGCTGATTTTTAGTTTTCCCAATTTATACGCCCATGAGTGGACGTGCCCTATGCTCCCTAAGCTGTGTTTTTTCGATGTTTCAGGACACACCGTACACTTCTCCAGAGTGGCTGTTGGCAATTTATATCCCGGCCATCAGCGTAGCAAGGCTGCCATTTCTCCATGGCCTGTCCTGCATTTCTGGTTTTGACACTTTTTGCAGCATGGCACTTTTGACCGATGGGAAGCGAGACTTCTTTGTAGCGCTGATTAGCCTTTCCAGGTTGCTTGGTTGGGCAATAAGGGCGTATGCGTTTTTTCCTGAATATATTCAGGAAAAAACGCATACGCCCTGTTTGGCCAAGTGCATCATTGTTGACGTTTTGCCGCTTTTCATGTGCTTTAAAGGCGATTCGAATCTAGCTCCTGAAATCTGTTTCCTGCAATTCTACCTTGCTTTCAAATCCTCTTCGTTGCCTTCCCTCAATATATCTGTGGACGAGAGTTATCATTTATAACTCTGCGGGTTTGTGAATTGCAGTGTCCCTGAGCTCCATTTTTCAACTCGCTTTTTTGCGAGCTGGCCGCAAAAGCGCGGGATTGCCTCAGGCCCTATTCTGCTTCTGGGCGGCAGGCTGAGCCTGTGGTTAATTCTTCTTCCTGATGGGAAAATAGAGTGACCTGTGCCTGTCCAAATACCTAGATCTAGTCTCTCATCGGTTGCCCCTCTTCCCGTTCATCCTCAGGACAAATTGCAACCTGTAGGGAACAGGCGCTTAAAGGTGCTGATTCTCAAAGTAGGGAGATTGCTAGTAAAGTAGCTGGAAAGGCGAACCCGAGGACAAGGAGATGAGAAATGAGGTGCGTATTAGAAACCTTTCAAAATCACACGGTGTACCATCTTCTGGGTTTCTCATGCATGTTTTCAATGTAGGAAGATGCCCTTGAACCTGGAGATTTGGGACCCATGGGATGGGTACCACGCAGAATTACTTTAAAGGGTCTGAGTTTGCTCACCCAACCTCACCCAACCTTTCAGCCCAAGAGTGTCCACCCTTATGTCTCATCCAGCTGTGGGTCTAGATATGGTCAATCCAGGTTGCATCGCAGCCTCTGAACGAATTTTGTAAGAATTTCTCTCTCTTTCACTGTCTTTGTTTTACGGGTTTTTAAAAGTAATTTATTTTTATAATGGGGTTTAGCTGCTTTTCACGGCTGTGTTTATGCGGCTTTACACCCACTTCACTCACTTCCAAACAGATATCAATACATAGGTTTTAAGATTCTTACTATTTACATATATTCTTGTGCGGTGAATAGGGGGTGTTGAGTCCAGTTCACTGAGCAAGGAGTAGGTCTTGTCTATTACATATTGGGTGTATGGAACGGTATCTGAGCGAATTTGAAACCCTTGTTTTATGCATCACCCCACCTCACCTTTCCCGTTAAGCAGCCATAGTGTGTTTTCTAAACGTGTGACTCTGTTCTGTTTTGTAATTCAGTTCAAGTGTAGCGGGTTTTACATCCCCTCTATAAGTGATAGCTTATGATAAGTGTCTTTTTCTGTGTGACTTATTTCACTTAGAATCGTCGTACCTAAATCCACTCATCTTCCTTCTACTAGCCTTATGACATTGATTTCATGTCTGAGTGATATTCCATTGTACATAAGGACCACAACTTCTTTATCCATTTTTCTCTTTCCTGGGATATTTAAGGTTCCATGAAGTGGAGGTTCTTGTCAACAGAGCAGCCCTAAACTTTGGGGTGCCTGTGTCTTGCTGATTTTTAGTTTTCCCAATTTATACGCCCATGAGTGGACGTGCCCTATGCTCCCTAAGCTGTGTTTTTTCGATGTTTCAGGACACACCGTACACTTCTCCAGAGTGGCTGTTGGCAATTTACATCCCGGCCATCAGCGTAGCAAGGCTGCCATTTCTCCATGGCCTATCCTGCATTTCTGGATTTGACACTTTTTGCAGCATGGCCCTTTTGACCGATGGGAAGCGAGACTTCTTTGTAGCGCTGATTAGCCTTTCCAGGTTGCTTGGTTGGCCAAACAGGGCGTATGCGTTTTTTCCTGAATATATTCAGGAAAAAACGCATACGCCCTGTTTCGCCAAGGGCATCATTTTCGACGTTTTGCCGCTTTTCATGTGCTTTAAATGCGATTCAAATCTACCTCCTGAAATCTGTTTCCTGCAATTCTACCTTGCTTTCAAATCCTCTTCGTTGCCTTCCCTCAATATATCTGTGGATGAGAGTTATCATTTATAACTCTGCGGGTTTGTGAATTGCAGTGTCCCTGAGCTCCATTTTTCAACTCGCTTTTTTGGGATCTGGCCGCAAAAGCGCGGGATTGCCTCAGGCCCTATTCTGCTTCTGGGCGGCAGGCTGAGCCTGTGGTTAATTCTTCTTCCTGATGGGAAAATAGAGTGACCTGTGCCTGTCCCAACACCTAGATCTAGTCTCTCATTGGTTGCCCCTCTTCCCGTTCATCCTCAGGACAAATTGCAACCTGTAGGGAACAGGAGCTTAAAGGTGCTGATTCTCCAAGTAGGGAGATTGCTAGTAAAGTAGCTGGAAAGGCGAACCCGAGCACAAGGAGATGAGAAATGAGGTGCGTATTAGAAACCTTTCAAAATCACACGGTGTACCATCTTCTGGGTTTCTCATGCATGTTTTCAATGTAGGAAGATGCCCTTGAACCTGGAGATTTGGGACCCATGGGATGGGTACCACGCAGTATTACTTTAAAGGGTCTGCGTTTGCTCACCCAACCTCACCCAAACTTTCAGCCCCAAGAGTGTCCACCCTTATGTCTCATCCAGCTGTGGGTCTAGATATGGTCAATCCAGGTTGCATCACAGCCTCTGAACGAATTTTGTAAGAATTTCTCTCTCTTTCACTGTCTTTGTTTTACGGGTTTTTAAAAGTAATTTATTTTTATAATGGGGTTTAGCTGCTTTTCACGGCTGTGTTTATGCGGCTTTACACCCACTTGACTCACTTCCAGACAGATATCAATACATAGGTTTTAAGATTCTTACTAGTCACATATATTCTTGTGCGGTGAATAGGGGGTGTTGAGTCCAGTTCACTGAGCAAGGAGTAGGTCTTGTCTATTACATATTGGGTGTATGGAACGGTATCTGAGCGAATTTGAAACCCTTGTTTTATGCATCACCCCACCTCACCTTTCCCGTTAAGCAGCCATAGTGTGTTTTCTAAACGTGTGACTCTGTTCTGTTTTGTAATTCAGTTCAAGTGTAGCGGGTTTTACATCCCCTCTATAAGTGATAGCTTATGATAAGTGTCTTTTTCTGTGTGACTTATTTCATTTAGAATCGTCGTAACTAAATCCACTCATCTTGCTTCTACTAGCCTTATGACATTGATTTCATGTCTGAGTGATATTCCATTGTACATAAGGACCACAACTTCTTTATCCATTTTTCTCTTTCCTGGGATATTTAAGGTGCCATGAAGTGGAGGTTCTTGTCAACAGAGCAGCCCTAAACTTTGGGGTGCTTGTGTCTTGCTGATTTTTAGTTTTCCCAATTTATACGCCCATGAGTGGACGTGCCCTATGCTCCCTAAGCTGTGTTTTTTCGATGTTTCAGGACACACCGTACACTTCTCCAGAGTGGCTGTTGGCAATTTACATCCCGGCCATCAGCGTAGCAAGGCTGCCATTTCTCCATGGCCTGTCCTGCATTTCTGGTTTTGACACTTTTTGCAGCATGGCACTTTTGACCGATGGGAAGCGAGACTTCTTTGTAGCGCTGATTAGCCTTTCCAGGTTGCTTGGTTGGCCAAACAGGGCGTATGCGTTTTTTCCTGAATATATTCAGGAAAAAACGCATACGCCCTGTTTGGCCAAGGGCATCATTGTCGACGTTTTGCCGCTTTTCAGGTGCTTTAAATGCGATTCAAATCTACCTTCTGAAATCTGTTTCCTGCAATTCTACCTTGCTTTCAAATCCTCTGCGTTGCCTTCCCTCAATATATTTGTGGACGAGAGTTATCATTTATAACTCAGCAGCTTTGTGAATGGCAGTGCCCTTGAGCTCCATTTTTCAACTGTCTTTTTTGGGAGCTGGCCGCAAAAGCACGGGATTGCCTCAGGCCCTATTCTGGTTCCTGGCAGCAGGCTGAGCCTTTGGATAATTCTTCTTCCTGATGGGAAAATAGAGTGACCTGTGCCTGTCCCAACACCTAGATCTAGTCTCTCATTGGTTGCCCCTCTTCCCGTTCATCCTCAGGACAAATTGCAACCTGTAGGGAACAGGAGCTTAAAGGTGCTGATTCTCCAAGTAGGGAGATTGCTAGTAAAGTAGCTGGAATGGCGAACCCGAGCACAAGGAGATGAGAAATGAGGTGCGTATTAGAAATCTTTCAAAATCACACAGTGTACCATCTTCTGGGTTTCTCATGCATGTTTTCAATGTAGGAAGATGCCCTTGAACCTGGAGATTTGGGACCCATGGGATGGATACCACGCAGTATTACTTTAAATGGTCTGAGTTTGCTCACCCAACCTCACCCAACCTTTCAGCCCCAAGAGTGTCCACCCTTATGTCTCATCCAGCTGTGGGTCTAGATATGGTCAATTCAGGTTGCATCACAGCCTCTGAACGAATTTTGTAAGAATTTCTCTCTCTTTCACTGTCTTTGTTTTACGTGTTTTTAAAAGTAGTTTATTTTTATAATGGGGTTTAGCTGCTTTTCACGGCTGTGTTTATGCGGCTTTACACCCACTTGACTCACTTCCAGACAGATATCAATACATAGGTTTTAAGATTCTTACTAGTCACATATATTCTTGTGCGGTAAATAGGGGGTGTTGAGTCCAGTTCACTGAGCAAGGAGTAGGTCTTGTCTATTACATATTGGGTGTATGGAACGGTATCTGAGCGAATTTGAAACCCTTGTTTTATGCATCACCCCACCTCACCTTTCCCGTTAAGCAGCCATAGTGTGTTTTCTAAACGTGTGACTCTGTTCTGTTTTGTAATTCAGTTCAAGTGTAGCGGGTTTTACATCCCCTCTATAAGTGATAGCTTATGATAAGTGTCTTTTTCTGTGTGACTTATTTCACTTAGAATCGTCGTACCTAAATCCACTCATCTTCCTTCTACTAGCCTTATGACATTGATTTCATGTCTGAGTGATATTCCATTGTACATAAGGACCACAACTTCTTTA
Organism: Eschrichtius robustus; assembly: GCF_028021215.1. Taxonomy (NCBI): domain Eukaryota; kingdom Metazoa; phylum Chordata; class Mammalia; order Artiodactyla; family Eschrichtiidae; genus Eschrichtius; species Eschrichtius robustus. The sequence goes on along the minus strand of NW_027175161.1, from coordinate 27,671 downwards.
TCCATTTTTCTCTTTCCTGGGATATTTAAGGTTCCATGAAGTGGAGGTTCTTGTCAACAGAGCAGCCCTAAACTTTGGGGTGCCTGTGTCTTGCTGATTTTTAGTTTTCCCAATTTATACGCCCATGAGTGGACGTGCCCTATGCTCCCTAAGCTGTGTTTTTTCGATGTTTCAGGACACACCGTACACTTCTCCAGAGTGGCTGTTGGCAATTTACATCCCGGCCATCAGCGTAGCAAGGCTGCCATTTCTCCATGGCCTATCCTGCATTTCTGGATTTGACACTTTTTGCAGCATGGCCCTTTTGACCGATGGGAAGCGAGACTTCTTTGTAGCGCTGATTAGCCTTTCCAGGTTGCTTGGTTGGCCAAACAGGGCGTATGCGTTTTTTCCTGAATATATTCAGGAAAAAACGCATACGCCCTGTTTCGCCAAGGGCATCATTTTCGACGTTTTGCCGCTTTTCATGTGCTTTAAATGCGATTCAAATCTACCTCCTGAAATCTGTTTCCTGCAATTCTACCTTGCTTTCAAATCCTCTTCGTTGCCTTCCCTCAATATATCTGTGGATGAGAGTTATCATTTATAACTCTGCGGGTTTGTGAATTGCAGTGTCCCTGAGCTCCATTTTTCAACTCGCTTTTTTGGGAGCTGGCCGCAAAAGCGCGGGATTGCCTCAGGCCCTATTCTGCTTCTGGGCGGCAGGCTGAGCCTGTGGTTAATTCTTCTTCCTGATGGGAAAATAGAGTGACCTGTGCCTGTCCCAACACCTAGATCTAGTCTCTCATTGGTTGCCCCTCTTCCCGTTCATCCTCAGGACAAATTGCAACCTGTAGGGAACAGGAGCTTAAAGGTGCTGATTCTCCAAGTAGGGAGATTGCTAGTAAAGTAGCTGGAAAGGCGAACCCGAGCACAAGGAGATGAGAAATGAGGTGCGTATTAGAAACCTTTCAAAATCACACGGTGTACCATCTTCTGGGTTTCTCATGCATGTTTTCAATGTAGGAAGATGCCCTTGAACCTGGAGATTTGGGACCCATGGGATGGGTACCACGCAGTATTACTTTAAAGGGTCTGCGTTTGCTCACCCAACCTCACCCAAACTTTCAGCCCCAAGAGTGTCCACCCTTATGTCTCATCCAGCTGTGGGTCTAGATATGGTCAATCCAGGTTGCATCACAGCCTCTGAACGAATTTTGTAAGAATTTCTCTCTCTTTCACTGTCTTTGTTTTACGGGTTTTTAAAAGTAATTTATTTTTATAATGGGGTTTAGCTGCTTTTCACGGCTGTGTTTATGCGGCTTTACACCCACTTGACTCACTTCCAGACAGATATCAGTACATAGGTTTTAAGATTCTTACTAGTCACATATATTCTTGTGCGGTGAATAGGGGGTGTTGAGTCCAGTTCACTGAGCAAGGAGTAGGTCTTGTCTATTACATATTGGGTGTATGGAACGGTATCTGAGCGAATTTGAAACCCTTGTTTTATGCATCACCCCACCTCACCTTTCCCGTTAAGCAGCCATAGTGTGTTTTCTAAACGTGTGACTCTGTTCTGTTTTGTAATTCAGTTCAAGTGTAGCGGGTTTTACATCCCCTCTATAAGTGATAGCTTATGATAAGTGTCTTTTTCTATGTGACTTATTTCATTTAGAATCGTCGTAACTAAATCCACTCATCTTGCTTCTACTAGCCTTATGACATTGATTTCATGTCTGAGTGATATTCCATTGTACATAAGGACCACAACTTCTTTATCCATTTTTCTCTTTCCTGGGATATTTAAGGTGCCATGAAGTGGAGGTTCTTGTCAACATAGCAGCCCTAAACATTGGGGTGCCTGTGTCTTGCTGATTTTTAGTTTTCCCAATTTATACGCCCATGAGTGGACGTGCCCTATGCTCCCTAAGCTGTGTTTTTTCGATGTTTCAGGACACACCGTACACTTCTCCAGAGTGGCTTTTGGCAATTTACATCCCGCCCATCAGCGTAGCAAGGCTGCCATTTCTCCATGGCCTGTATTGCATTTCTGGTTTTGACACTTTTTGCAGCATGGCCCTTTTGACCGATGGGAAGCGAGACTTCTTTGTAGCACTGATTTGCCTTTCCAGGTTGCTTGGTTGGCCAAAAAGGGCGTATGCGTTTTTTCCTGAATATATTCAGGAAAAAACGCATACGCCCTTTTTGGCCAAGGGCATCATTGTCGACGTTTTGCCGCTTTTCATGTGCTTTAAAGGCGATTCGAATCTACCTCCTGAAATCTGTTTCCTGCAATTCTGCCTTGCTTTCAAATCCTCTTCGTTGCCTTCCCTCAATATATCTGTGGATGAGAGTTATCATTTATAACTCTGTGGGTTTGTGAATTGCAGTGTCCCTGAGCTCCATTTTTCAACTCGCTTTTTTGGGAGCTGGCCGCAAAAGCGCGGGATTGCCTCAGGCCCTATTCTGGTTCCCAGCGGCAGGCTGAGCCTGTGGTTAATTCTTTTTCCTGATGGGAAAATAGAGTGACCTGTGCCTGTCCCAACACCTAGATCTATTCTCTCATTGGTTGCCCCTCTTCCCGTTCAACTTCAGGACAAATTGCAACCTGTAGGGAACAGGAGCTTAAAGGTGCTGATTCTCCAAGTAGGGAGATTGCTAGTAAAGTAGCTGGAAAGGCGAACCCTAGCACAAGGAGATGAGAAATGGGGTGCGTTTTAGAAACCTTTCAAAATCACACGGTGTACCATCTTCTGGGTTTCTCATGCATGTTTTCGATGTAGGAAGATGCCCTTGAACCTGGAGATTTGGGACCCATGGGATGGGTACCACGCAGTACTACTTTAAAGGGTCTGAGTTTGCTCACCCAACCTCACCCAAACTCTCAGTCCCAAGATTGTCCACCCTTATGTCTCATCCAGGTGTGGGTCTAGATATGGTCAATCCAGGTTGCATCACATCCCCTGAACGAATTTTGTAAGAATTTCTCTCTCTTTCACTGTCTTTGTTTTACGGGTTTTTAAAAGAAATTTATTTTTATAATGGGGTTTAGCTGCTTTTCACGGCTGTGTTTATGCAGCTTTACACCCACTTGACACACTTCCAGAGAGATATCAATACATAGGTTTTACGATTCTTACTAGTCTCATATATTCTTGTGCGGTGAATAGAGGGTGTTGAGTCCAGTTCACTGAGCAAGGAGTAGGTCTTGTCTATTACATATTGGGTGTATGGAACAGTATCTGAGCGAATTTGAAACCCTTGTTTTATGCATCACCCCACCTCACCTTTCCCGTTAAGCAGCCATAGTGTGTTTTCTAAACGTGTGACTCTGTTCTGTTTTGTAATTCAGTTCAAGTGTAGCGGTTTTTACATTCCCTCTATAAGTGATATCTTATGATAAGTGTCTTTTTCTGTGTGACTTATTTCACTTAGAATCGTCATACCTAAATCCACTCATCTTGCTTCTACTAGCCTTATGACATTGATTTCATGTCTGAGTGATATTCCTTTGTACATAAGGACCACAACTTCTTTATCCATTTTTCTCTTTCCTGGGATATTTAAGGTGTCATGAAGTGGAGGTTCTTGTCAACATAGCAGCCCTAAACATTGGGGTGCCTGTGGCTTGCTGATTTTTAGTTTTCCCAATTTATACGCCCATGAGTGGACGTGCCCTATGCTCCCTAAGCTGTGTTTTTTCGATGTTTCAGGACACACCGTACACTTCTCCAGAGTGGCTTTTGGCAATTTACATCCCGCCCATCAGCGTAGCAAGGCTGCCATTTCTCCATGGCCTGTACTGCATTTCTGGTTTTGACACTTTTTGCAGCATGGCCCTTTTGACCGATGGGAAGCGAGACTTCTTTGTAGCGCTGATTTGCCTTTCCAGGTTGCTTGGTTGGCCAAAAAGGGCGTATGCGTTTTTTCCTGAATATAATCAGGAAAAAACGCATACGCCCTTTTTGGCCAAGGGCATCATTGTCGACGTTTTGCCGCTTTTCATGTGCTTTAAAGGCGATTCGAATCTACCTCCTGAAATCTCTTTCCTGCAATTCTGCCTTGCTTTCAAATCCTCTTCGTTGCCTTCCCTCAATATATCTGTGGATGAGAGTTATCATTTATAACTCTGCGGGTTTGTGAATTGCAGTGTCCCTGAGCTCCATTTTTCAACTCGCTTTTTTGGGAGCTGGCCGCAAAAGCGCGGGATTGCCTCAGGCCCTATTCTGCTTCTGGGCGGCAGGCTGAGCCTGTGGTTAAGTCTTCTTCCTGATGGGAAAATAGAGTGACCTGTGCCTGTCCCAACACCTAGATCTAGTCTCTCATTGGTTGCCCCTCTTCCCGTTCATCCTCAGGACAAATTGCAACCTGTAGGGAACAGGAGCTTAAAGGTGCTGATTCTCCAAGTAGGGAGATTGCTAGTAAAGTAGCTGGAAAGGCGAACCCGAGCACAAGGAGATGAGAAATGAGGTGCGTATTAGAAACCTTTCAAAATCACACGGTGTACCATCTTCTGGGTTACTCATGCATGTTTTCAATGTAGGAAGATGCCCTTGAACCTGGAGATTTGGGACCCATGGGATGGGTACCACGCAGTATTACTTTAAAGGGTCTGCGTTTGCTCACCCAACCTCACCCAACCTTTCAGCCCCAAGAGTGTCCACCCTTATGTCTCATCCAGCTGTGGGTCTAGATATGGTCAATCCAGGTTGCATCACAGCCTCTGAACGAATTTTGTAAGAATTTCTCTCTCTTTCACTGTCTTTGTTTTACGGGTTTTTAAAAGTAGTTTATTTTTATAATGGGGTTTAGCTGCTTTTCACGGCTGTGTTTATGTGGCTTTACACCCATTGACTCACTTCCAGACAGATATCAATACAAAGGTTTTAAGATTCTTACTAGTCACATATATTCTTGTGCGGTGAATAGGGGGTGTTGAGTCCAGTTCACTGAGCAAGGAGTAGGTCTTGTCTATTACATATTGGGTGTATGGAACTGTATCTGAGCGAATTTGAAACCCTTGTTTTATGCATCACCCCACCTCACCTTTCCCGTTAAGCAGCCATAGTGTGTTTTCTAAACGTGTGACTCTGTTCTGTTTTGTAATTCAGTTCAAGTGTAGCGGTTTTTACATTCCCTCTATAAGTGATAGTTTATGATAAGTGTCTTTTTCTGTGTGACTTATTTCACTTAGAATCGTCGTACCTAAATCCACTCATCTTGCTTCTACTAGCCTTATGACATTGATTTCGTGTCTGAGTGATATTCCATTGTACATAAGGACCACAACTTCTTTATCCATTTTTCTCTTTCCTGGGATATTTAAGGTGTCATGAAGTGGAGGTTCTTGTCAACAGAGCAGCCCTAAACTTTGGGGTGCCTGTGTCTTGCTGATTTTTAGTTTTCCCAATTTATACGCCCATGAGTGGACGTGCCCTATGCTCCCTAAGCTGTGTTTTTTCGATGTTTCAGGACACACCGGACACTTCTCCAGAGTGGCTGTTGGCAATTTACATCCCGCCCATCAGCGTAGCAAGGCTGCCATTTCTCCATGGCCTGTCCTGCATTTCTGGTTTTGACACTTTTTGCAGCATGGCCCTTTTGACCGATGGGAAGCGAGACTTCTTTGTAGCGCTGATTTGCCTTTCCAGGTTGCTTGGTTGGCCAAAAAGGGCGTATGCGTTTTTTCCTGAATATAATCAGGAAAAAACGCATACGCCCTTTTTGGCCAAAGGCATCATTGTCGACGTTTTGCCGCTTTTCATGTGCTTTAAAGGCGATTCGAATCTACCTCCTGAAATCTCTTTCCTGCAATTCTGCCTTGTTTTCAAATCCTCTTCGTTGCCTTCCCTCAATATATCTGTGGACGAGAGTTATCATTTATAACTCTGCGGGTTTGTGAATTGCAGTGTCCCTGAGCTCCATTTTTCAACTCGCTTTTTTGGGATCTGGCCGCAAAAGCGCGTGATTGCCTCAGGCCCTATTCTGCTTCTGGGCGGCAGGCTGAGCCTGTGGTTAATTCTTCTTCCTGATGGGAAAATAGAGTGACCTGTGCCTGTCCCAACACCTAGATCTAGTCTCTCATCAGTTGCCCCTCTTCCCGTTCATCCTCAGGACAAATTGCAACCTGTAGGGAACAGGAGCTTAAAGGTGCTGATTCTCCAAGTAGGGAGATTGCTAGTAAAGTAGCTGGAAAGGCGAACCCGAGCACAAGGAGATGAGAAATGAGGTGCGTATTAGAAACCTTTCAAAATCACACGGTGTACCATCTTCTGGGTTTCTCATGCATGTTTTCAATGTAGGAAGATGCCCTTGAACCTGGAGATTTGGGACCCATGGGATGGGTACCACGCAGTATTACTTTAAAGGGTCTGCGTTTGCTCACCCAACCTCACCCAAACTTTCAGCCCCAAGAGTGTCCACCCTTATGTCTCATCCAGCTGTGGGTCTAGATATGGTCAATCCAGGTTGCATCACAGCCTCTGAACGAATTTTGTAAGAATTTCTCTCTCTTTCACTGTCTTTGTTTTACGGGTTTTTAAAAGTAATTTATTTTTATAATGGGGTTTAGCTGCTTTTCACGGCTGTGTTTATGCGGCTTTACACCCACTTGACTCACTTCCAGACAGATATCAATACATAGGTTTTAAGATTCTTACTAGTCACATATATTCTTGTGCGGTGAATAGGGGGTGTTGAGTCCAGTTCACTGAGCAAGGAGTAGGTCTTGTCTATTACATATTGGGTGTATGGAACGGTATCTGAGCGAATTTGAAACCCTTGTTTTATGCATCACCCCACCTCACCTTTCCCGTTAAGCAGCCATAGTGTGTTTTCTAAACGTGTGACTCTGTTCTGTTTTGTAATTCAGTTCAAGTGTAGCGGGTTTTACATCCCCTCTATAAGTGATAGCTTATGATAAGTGTCTTTTTCTGTGTGACTTATTTCACTTAGAATCGTCGTACCTAAATCCACTCATCTTCCTTCTACTAGCCTTATGACATTGATTTCATGTCTGAGTGATATTCCATTGTACATAAGGACCACGACTTCTTTATCCATTTTTCTCTTTCCTGGGATATTTAAGGTTCCATGAAGTGGAGGTTCTTGTCAACAGAGCAGCCCTAAACTTTGGGGTGCCTGTGTCTTGCTGATTTTTAGTTTTCCCAATTTATACGCCCATGAGTGGACGTGCCCTATGCTCCCTAAGCTGTGTTTTTTCGATGTTTCAGGACACACCGTACACTTCTCCAGAGTGGCTGTTGGCAATTTACATCCCGGCCATCAGCGTAGCAAGGCTGCCATTTCTCCATGGCCTATCCTGCATTTCTGGATTTGACACTTTTTGCAGCATGGCCCTTTTGACCGATGGGAAGCGAGACTTCTTTGTAGCGCTGATTAGCCTTTCCAGGTTGCTTGGTTGGCCAAACAGGGCGTATGCGTTTTTTCCTGAATATATTCAGGAAAAAACGCATACGCCCTGTTTGGCCAAGGGCATCATTTTCGACGTTTTGCCGCTTTTCATGTGCTTTAAATGCGATTCAAATCTACCTCCTGAAATCTGTTTCCTGCAATTCTACCTTGCTTTCAAATCCTCTTCGTTGCCTTCCCTCAATATATCTGTGGATGAGAGTTATCATTTATAACTCTGCGGGTTTGTGAATTGCAGTGTCCCTGAGCTCCATTTTTCAACTCGCTTTTTTGGGATCTGGCCGCAAAAGCGCGGGATTGCCTCAGGCCCTATTCTGCTTCTGGGCGGCAGGCTGAGCCTGTGGTTAATTCTTCTTCCTGATGGGAAAATAGAGTGACCTGTGCCTGTCCCAACACCTAGATCTAGTCTCTCATTGGTTGCCCCTCTTCCCGTTCATCCTCAGGACAAATTGCAACCTGTAGGGAACAGGAGCTTAAAGGTGCTGATTCTCCAAGTAGGGAGATTGCTAGTAAAGTAGCTGGAAAGGCGAACCCGAGCACAAGGAGATGAGAAATGAGGTGCGTATTAGAAACCTTTCAAAATCACACGGTGTACCATCTTCTGGGTTTCTCATGCATGTTTTCAATGTAGGAAGATGCCCTTGAACCTGGAGATTTGGGACCCATGGGATGGGTACCACGCAGTATTACTTTAAAGGGTCTGCGTTTGCTCACCCAACCTCACCCAAACTTTCAGCCCCAAGAGTGTCCACCCTTATGTCTCATCCAGCTGTGGGTCTAGATATGGTCAATCCAGGTTGCATCACAGCCTCTGAACGAATTTTGTAAGAATTTCTCTCTCTTTCACTGTCTTTGTTTTACGGGTTTTTAAAAGTAATTTATTTTTATAATGGGGTTTAGCTGCTTTTCACGGCTGTGTTTATGCGGCTTTACACCCACTTGACTCACTTCCAGACAGATATCAATACATAGGTTTTAAGATTCTTACTAGTCACATATATTCTTGTGCGGTGAATAGGGGGTGTTGAGTCCAGTTCACTGAGCAAGGAGTAGGTCTTGTCTATTACATATTGGGTGTATGGAACGGTATCTGAGCGAATTTGAAACCCTTGTTTTATGCATCACCCCACCTCACCTTTCCCGTTAAGCAGCCATAGTGTGTTTTCTAAACGTGTGACTCTGTTCTGTTTTGTAATTCAGTTCAAGTGTAGCGGGTTTTACATCCCCTCTATAAGTGATAGCTTATGATAAGTGTCTTTTTCTGTGTGACTTATTTCACTTAGAATCGTCGTACCTAAATCCACTCATCTTCCTTCTACTAGCCTTATGACATTGATTTCATGTCTGAGTGATATTCCATTGTACATAAGGACCACAACTTCTTTATCCATTTTTCTCTTTCCTGGGATATTTAAGGTTCCATGAAGTGGAGGTTCTTGTCAACAGAGCAGCCCTAAACTTTGGGGTGCCTGTGTCTTGCTGATTTTTAGTTTTCCCAATTTATACGCCCATGAGTGGACGTGCCCTATGCTCCCTAAGCTGTGTTTTTTCGATGTTTCAGGACACACCGTACACTTCTCCAGAGTGGCTGTTGGCAATTTACATCCCGGCCATCAGCGTAGCAAGGCTGCCATTTCTCCATGGCCTATCCTGCATTTCTGGATTTGACACTTTTTGCAGCATGGCCCTTTTGACCGATGGGAAGCGAGACTTCTTTGTAGCGCTGATTAGCCTTTCCAGGTTGCTTGGTTGGCCAAACAGGGCGTATGCGTTTTTTCCTGAATATATTCAGGAAAAAACGCATACGCCCTGTTTCGCCAAGGGCATCATTTTCGACGTTTTGCCGCTTTTCATGTGCTTTAAATGCGATTCAAATCTACCTCCTGAAATCTGTTTCCTGCAATTCTACCTTGCTTTCAAATCCTCTTCGTTGCCTTCCCTCAATATATCTGTGGATGAGAGTTATCATTTATAACTCTGCGGGTTTGTGAATTGCAGTGTCCCTGAGCTCCATTTTTCAACTCGCTTTTTTGGGAGCTGGCCGCAAAAGCGCGGGATTGCCTCAGGCCCTATTCTGCTTCTGGGCGGCAGGCTGAGCCTGTGGTTAATTCTTCTTCCTGATGGGAAAATAGAGTGACCTGTGCCTGTCCCAACACCTAGATCTAGTCTCTCATTGGTTGCCCCTCTTCCCGTTCATCCTCAGGACAAATTGCAACCTGTAGGGAACAGGAGCTTAAAGGTGCTGATTCTCCAAGTAGGGAGATTGCTAGTAAAGTAGCTGGAAAGGCGAACCCGAGCACAAGGAGATGAGAAATGAGGTGCGTATTAGAAACCTTTCAAAATCACACGGTGTACCATCTTCTGGGTTTCTCATGCATGTTTTCAATGTAGGAAGATGCCCTTGAACCTGGAGATTTGGGACCCATGGGATGGGTACCACGCAGTATTACTTTAAAGGGTCTGCGTTTGCTCACCCAACCTCACCCAAACTTTCAGCCCCAAGAGTGTCCACCCTTATGTCTCATCCAGCTGTGGGTCTAGATATGGTCAATCCAGGTTGCATCACAGCCTCTGAACGAATTTTGTAAGAATTTCTCTCTCTTTCACTGTCTTTGTTTTACGGGTTTTTAAAAGTAATTTATTTTTATAATGGGGTTCAGCTGCTTTTCACGGCTGTGTTTATGCGGCTTTACACCCACTTGACTCACTTCCAGACAGATATCAGTACATAGGTTTTAAGATTCTTACTAGTCACATATATTCTTGTGCGGTGAATAGGGGGTGTTGAGTCCAGTTCACTGAGCAAGGAGTAGGTCTTGTCTATATACATATTGGGTGTATGGAACGGTATCTGAGCGAATTTGAAACCCTTGTTTTATGCATCACCCCACCTCACCTTTCCCGTTAAGCAGCCATAGTGTGTTTTCTAAACGTGTGACTCTGTTCTGTTTTGTAATTCAGTTCAAGTGTAGCGGGTTTTACATCCCCTCTATAAGTGATAGCTTATGATAAGTGTATTTTTCTGTGTGACTTATTTCATTTAGAATCGTCGTAACTAAATCCACTCATCTTGCTTCTACTAGCCTTATGACATTGATTTCATGTCTGAGTGATATTCCATTGTACATAAGGACCACAACTTCTTTATCCATTTTTCTCTTTCCTGGGATATTTAAGGTGCCATGAAGTGGAGGTTCTTGTCAACATAGCAGCCCTAAACATTGGGGTGCCTGTGTCTTGCTGATTTTTAGTTTTCCCAATTTATACGCCCATGAGTGGACGTGCCCTATGCTCCCTAAGCTGTGTTTTTTCGATGTTTCAGGACACACCGTACACTTCTCCAGAGTGGCTTTTGGCAATTTACATCCCGCCCATCAGCGTAGCAAGGCTGCCATTTCTCCATGGCCTGTATTGCATTTCTGGTTTTGACACTTTTTGCAGCATGGCCCTTTTGACCGATGGGAAGCGAGACTTCTTTGTAGCACTGATTAGCCTTTCCAGGTTGCTTGGTTGGCCAAAAAGGGCGTATGCGTTTTTTCCTGAATATATTCAGGAAAAAACGCATACGCCCTTTTTGGCCAAGGGCATCATTGTCGACGTTTTGCCGCTTTTCATGTGCTTTAAAGGCGATTCGAATCTACCTCCTGATATCTGTTTCCTGCAATTCTGCCTTGCTTTCAAATCCTCTTCGTTGCCTTCCCTCAATATATCTGTGGATGAGAGTTATCATTTATAACTCTGTGGGTTTGTGAATTGCAGTGTCCCTGAGCTCCATTTTTCAACTCGCTTTTTTGGGAGCTGGCCGCAAAAGCGCGGGATTGCCTCAGGCCCTATTCTGGTTCCCAGCGGCAGGCTGAGCCTGTGGTTAATTCTTCTTCCTGATGGGAAAATAGAGTGACCTGTGCCTGTCCCAACACCTAGATCTATTCTCTCATTGGTTGCCCCTCTTCCCGTTCAACTTCAGGACAAATTGCAACCTGTAGGGAACAGGAGCTTAAAGGTGCTGATTCTCCAAGTAGGGAGATTGCTAGTAAAGTAGCTGGAAAGGCGAACCCTAGCACAAGGAGATGAGAAATGGGGTGCGTTTTAGAAACCTTTCAAAATCACACGGTGTACCATCTTCTGGGTTTCTCATGCATGTTTTCGATGTAGGAAGATGCCCTTGAACCTGGAGATTTGGGACCCATGGGATGGGTACCACGCAGTACTACTTTAAAGGGTCTGAGTTTGCTCACCCAACCTCACCCAAACTCTCAGTCCCAAGATTGTCCACCCTTATGTCTCATCCAGGTGTGGGTCTAGATATGGTCAATCCAGGTTGCATCACATCCCCTGAACGAATTTTGTAAGAATTTCTCTCTCTTTCACTGTCTTTGTTTTACGGGTTTTTAAAAGAAATTTATTTTTATAATGGGGTTTAGCTGCTTTTCACGGCTGTGTTTATGCAGCTTTACACCCACTTGACACACTTCCAGAGAGATATCAATACATAGGTTTTACGATTCTTACTAGTCTCATATATTCTTGTGCGGTGAATAGAGGGTGTTGAGTCCAGTTCACTGAGCAAGGAGTAGGTCTTGTCTATTACATATTGGGTGTATGGAACAGTATCTGAGCGAATTTGAAACCCTTGTTTTATGCATCACCCCACCTCACCTTTCCCGTTAAGCAGCCATAGTGTGTTTTCTAAACGTGTGACTCTGTTCTGTTTTGTAATTCAGTTCAAGTGTAGCGGTTTTTACATTCCCTCTATAAGTGATATCTTATGATAAGTGTCTTTTTCTGTGTGACTTATTTCACTTAGAATCGTCATACCTAAATCCACTCATCTTGCTTCTACTAGCCTTATGACATTGATTTCATGTCTGAGTGATATTCCTTTGTACATAAGGACCACAACTTCTTTATCCATTTTTCTCTTTCCTGGGATATTTAAGGTGTCATGAAGTGGAGGTTCTTGTCAACATAGCAGCCCTAAACATTGGGGTGCCTGTGTCTTGCTGATTTTTAGTTTTCCCAATTTATACGCCCATGAGTGGACGTGCCCTATGCTCCCTAAGCTGTGTTTTTTCGATGTTTCAGGACACACCGTACACTTCTCCAGAGTGGCTTTTGGCAATTTACATCCCGCCCATCAGCGTAGCAAGGCTGCCATTTCTCCATGGCCTGTACTGCATTTCTGGTTTTGACACTTTTTGCAGCATGGCCCTTTTGACCGATGGGAAGCGAGACTTCTTTGTAGCGCTGATTTGCCTTTCCAGGTTGCTTGGTTGGCCAAAAAGGGCGTATGCGTTTTTTCCTGAATATAATCAGGAAAAAACGCATACGCCCTTTTTGGCCAAGGGCATCATTGTCGACGTTTTGCCGCTTTTCATGTGCTTTAAAGGCGATTCGAATCTACCTCCTGAAATCTCTTTCCTGCAATTCTGCCTTGCTTTCAAATCCTCTTCGTTGCCTTCCCTCAATATATCTGTGGATGAGAGTTATCATTTATAACTCTGCGGGTTTGTGAATTGCAGTGTCCCTGAGCTCCATTTTTCAACTCGCTTTTTTGGGAGCTGGCCGCAAAAGCGCGGGATTGCCTCAGGCCCTATTCTGCTTCTGGGCGGCAGGCTGAGCCTGTGGTTAAGTCTTCTTCCTGATGGGAAAATAGAGTGACCTGTGCCTGTCCCAACACCTAGATCTAGTCTCTCATTGGTTGCCCCTCTTCCCGTTCATCCTCAGGACAAATTGCAACCTGTAGGGAACAGGAGCTTAAAGGTGCTGATTCTCCAAGTAGGGAGATTGCTAGTAAAGTAGCTGGAAAGGCGAACCCGAGCACAAGGAGATGAGAAATGAGGTGCGTATTAGAAACCTTTCAAAATCACACGGTGTACCATCTTCTGGGTTACTCATGCATGTTTTCAATGTAGGAAGATGCCCTTGAACCTGGAGATTTGGGACCCATGGGATGGGTACCACGCAGTATTACTTTAAAGGGTCTGCGTTTGCTCACCCAACCTCACCCAACCTTTCAGCCCCAAGAGTGTCCACCCTTATGTCTCATCCAGCTGTGGGTCTAGATATGGTCAATCCAGGTTGCATCACAGCCTCTGAACGAATTTTGTAAGAATTTCTCTCTCTTTCACTGTCTTTGTTTTACGGGTTTTTAAAAGTAGTTTATTTTTATAATGGGGTTTAGCTGCTTTTCACGGCTGTGTTTATGTGGCTTTACACCCATTGACTCACTTCCAGACAGATATCAATACAAAGGTTTTAAGATTCTTACTAGTCACATATATTCTTGTGCGGTGAATAGGGGGTGTTGAGTCCAGTTCACTGAGCAAGGAGTAGGTCTTGTCTATTACATATTGGGTGTATGGAACTGTATCTGAGCGAATTTGAAACCCTTGTTTTATGCATCACCCCACCTCACCTTTCCCGTTAAGCAGCCATAGTGTGTTTTCTAAACGTGTGACTCTGTTCTGTTTTGTAATTCAGTTCAATTGTAGCGGTTTTTACATTCCCTCTATAAGTGATAGTTTATGATAAGTGTCTTTTTCTGTGTGACTTATTTCACTTAGAATCGTCGTACCTAAATCCACTCATCTTGCTTCTACTAGCCTTATGACATTGATTTCGTGTCTGAGTGATATTCCATTGTACATAAGGACCACAACTTCTTTATCCATTTTTCTCTTTCCTGGGATATTTAAGGTGTCATGAAGTGGAGGTTCTTGTCAACAGAGCAGCCCTAAACTTTGGGGTGCCTGTGTCTTGCTGATTTTTAGTTTTCCCAATTTATACGCCCATGAGTGGACGTGCCCTATGCTCCCTAAACTGTGTTTTTTCGATGTTTCAGGACACACCGGACACTTCTCCAGAGTGGCTGTTGGCAATTTACATCCCGCCCATCAGCGTAGCAAGGCTGCCATTTCTCCATGGCCTGTCCTGCATTTCTGGTTTTGACACTTTTTGCAGCATGGCCCTTTTGACCGATGGGAAGCGAGACTTCTTTGTAGCGCTGATTTGCCTTTCCAGGTTGCTTGGTTGGCCAAAAAGGGCGTATGCGTTTTTTCCTGAATATAATCAGGAAAAAACGCATACGCCCTTTTTGGCCAAAGGCATCATTGTCGACGTTTTGCCGCTTTTCATGTGCTTTAAAGGCGATTCGAATCTACCTCCTGAAATCTCTTTCCTGCAATTCTGCCTTGTTTTCAAATCCTCTTCGTTGCCTTCCCTCAATATATCTGTGGACGAGAGTTATCATTTATAACTCTGCGGGTTTGTGAATTGCAGTGTCCCTGAGCTCCATTTTTCAACTCGCTTTTTTGGGATCTGGCCGCAAAAGCGCGTGATTGCCTCAGGCCCTATTCTGCTTCTGGGCGGCAGGCTGAGCCTGTGGTTAATTCTTCTTCCAAATGGGAAAATAGAGTGACCTGTGCCTGTCCCAACACCTAGATCTAGTCTCTCATCGGTTGCCCCTCTTCCCGTTCATCCTCAGGACAAATTGCAACCTGTAGGGAACAGGAGCTTAAAGGTGCTGATTCTCCAAGTAGGGAGATTGCTAGTAAAGTAGCTGGAAAGGCGAACCCGAGCACAAGGAGATGAGAAATGAGGTGCGTATTAGAAACCTTTCAAAATCACACGGTGTACCATCTTCTGGGTTTCTCATGCATGTTTTCAATGTAGGAAGATGCCCTTGAACCTGGAGATTTGGGACCCATGGGATGGGTACCACGCAGTATTACTTTAAAGGGTCTGCGTTTGCTCACCCAACCTCACCCAAACTTTCAGCCCCAAGAGTGTCCACCCTTATGTCTCATCCAGCTGTGGGTCTAGATATGGTCAATCCAGGTTGCATCACAGCCTCTGAACGAATTTTGTAAGAATTTCTCTCTCTTTCACTGTCTTTGTTTTACGGGTTTTTAAAAGTAATTTATTTTTATAATGGGGTTTAGCTGCTTTTCACGGCTGTGTTTATGCGGCTTTACACCCACTTGACTCACTTCCAGACAGATATCAATACATAGGTTTTAAGATTCTTACTAGTCACATATATTCTTGTGCGGTGAATAGGGGGTGTTGAGTCCAGTTCACTGAGCAAGGAGTAGGTCTTGTCTATTACATATTGGGTGTATGGAACGGTATCTGAGCGAATTTGAAACCCTTGTTTTATGCATCACCCCACCTCACCTTTCCCGTTAAGCAGCCATAGTGTGTTTTCTAAACGTGTGACTCTGTTCTGTTTTGTAATTCAGTTCAAGTGTAGCGGGTTTTACATCCCCTCTATAAGTGATAGCTTATGATAAGTGTCTTTTTCTGTGTGACTTATTTCACTTAGAATCGTCGTACCTAAATCCACTCATCTTCCTTCTACTAGCCTTATGACATTGATTTCATGTCTGAGTGATATTCCATTGTACATAAGGACCACGACTTCTTTATCCATTTTTCTCTTTCCTGGGATATTTAAGGTTCCATGAAGTGGAGGTTCTTGTCAACAGAGCAGCCCTAAACTTTGGGGTGCCTGTGTCTTGCTGATTTTTAGTTTTCCCAATTTATACGCCCATGAGTGGACGTGCCCTATGCTCCCTAAGCTGTGTTTTTTCGATGTTTCAGGACACACCGTACACTTCTCCAGAGTGGCTGTTGGCAATTTACATCCCGGCCATCAGCGTAGCAAGGCTGCCATTTCTCCATGGCCTATCCTGCATTTCTGGATTTGACACTTTTTGCAGCATGGCCCTTTTGACCGATGGGAAGCGAGACTTCTTTGTAGCGCTGATTAGCCTTTCCAGGTTGCTTGGTTGGCCAAACAGGGCGTATGCGTTTTTTCCTGAATATATTCAGGAAAAAACGCATACGCCCTGTTTGGCCAAGGGCATCATTTTCGACGTTTTGCCGCTTTTCATGTGCTTTAAATGCGATTCAAATCTACCTCCTGAAATCTGTTTCCTGCAATTCTACCTTGCTTTCAAATCCTCTTCGTTGCCTTCCCTCAATATATCTGTGGATGAGAGTTATCATTTATAACTCTGCGGGTTTGTGAATTGCAGTGTCCCTGAGCTCCATTTTTCAACTCGCTTTTTTGGGATCTGGCCGCAAAAGCGCGGGATTGCCTCAGGCCCTATTCTGCTTCTGGGCGGCAGGCTGAGCCTGTGGTTAATTCTTCTTCCTGATGGGAAAATAGAGTGACCTGTGCCTGTCCCAACACCTAGATCTAGTCTCTCATTGGTTGCCCCTCTTCCCGTTCATCCTCAGGACAAATTGCAACCTGTAGGGAACAGGAGCTTAAAGGTGCTGATTCTCCAAGTAGGGAGATTGCTAGTAAAGTAGCTGGAAAGGCGAACCCGAGCACAAGGAGATGAGAAATGAGGTGCGTATTAGAAACCTTTCAAAATCACACGGTGTACCATCTTCTGGGTTTCTCATGCATGTTTTCAATGTAGGAAGATGCCCTTGAACCTGGAGATTTGGGACCCATGGGATGGGTACCACGCAGTATTACTTTAAAGGGTCTGCGTTTGCTCACCCAACCTCACCCAAACTTTCAGCCCCAAGAGTGTCCACCCTTATGTCTCATCCAGCTGTGGGTCTAGATATGGTCAATCCAGGTTGCATCACAGCCTCTGAACGAATTTTGTAAGAATTTCTCTCTCTTTCACTGTCTTTGTTTTACGGGTTTTTAAAAGTAATTTATTTTTATAATGGGGTTTAGCTGCTTTTCACGGCTGTGTTTATGCGGCTTTACACCCACTTGACTCACTTCCAGACAGATATCAATACATAGGTTTTAAGATTCTTACTAGTCACATATATTCTTGTGCGGTGAATAGGGGGTGTTGAGTCCAGTTCACTGAGCAAGGAGTAGGTCTTGTCTATTACATATTGGGTGTATGGAACGGTATCTGAGCGAATTTGAAACCCTTGTTTTATGCATCACCCCACCTCACCTTTCCCGTTAAGCAGCCATAGTGTGTTTTCTAAACGTGTGACTCTGTTCTGTTTTGTAATTCAGTTCAAGTGTAGCGGGTTTTACATCCCCTCTATAAGTGATAGCTTATGATAAGTGTCTTTTTCTGTGTGACTTATTTCATTTAGAATCGTCGTAACTAAATCCACTCATCTTGCTTCTACTAGCCTTATGACATTGATTTCATGTCTGAGTGATATTCCATTGTACATAAGGACCACAACTTCTTTATCCATTTTTCTCTTTCCTGGGATATTTAAGGTGCCATGAAGTGGAGGTTCTTGTCAACAGAGCAGCCCTAAACTTTGGGGTGCTTGTGTCTTGCTGATTTTTAGTTTTCCCAATTTATACGCCCATGAGTGGACGTGCCCTATGCTCCCTAAGCTGTGTTTTTTCGATGTTTCAGGACACACCGTACACTTCTCCAGAGTGGCTGTTGGCAATTTACATCCCGGCCATCAGCGTAGCAAGGCTGCCATTTCTCCATGGCCTGTCCTGCATTTCTGGTTTTGACACTTTTTGCAGCATGGCAATTTTGACCGATGGGAAGCGAGACTTCTTTGTAGCGCTGATTAGCCTTTCCAGGTTGCTTGGTTGGCCAAACAGGGCGTATGCGTTTTTTCCTGAATATATTCAGGAAAAAACGCATACGCCCTGTTTGGCCAAGGGCATCATTGTCGACGTTTTGCCGCTTTTCAGGTGCTTTAAATGCGATTCAAATCTACCTTCTGAAATCTGTTTCCTGCAATTCTACCTTGCTTTCAAATCCTCTGCGTTGCCTTCCCTCAATATATTTGTGGACGAGAGTTATCATTTATAACTCAGCAGCTTTGTGAATGGCAGTGCCCTTGAGCTCCATTTTTCAACTGTCTTTTTTGGGAGCTGGCCGCAAAAGCACGGGATTGCCTCAGGCCCTATTCTGGTTCCTGGCAGCAGGCTGAGCCTTTGGATAATTCTTCTTCCTGATGGGAAAATAGAGTGACCTGTGCCTGTCCCAACACCTAGATCTAGTCTCTCATTGGTTGCCCCTCTTCCCGTTCATCCTCAGGACAAATTGCAACCTGTAGGGAACAGGAGCTTAAAGGTGCTGATTCTCCAAGTAGGGAGATTGCTAGTAAAGTAGCTGGAATGGCGAACCCGAGCACAAGGAGATGAGAAATGAGGTGCGTATTAGAAATCTTTCAAAATCACACAGTGTACCATCTTCTGGGTTTCTCATGCATGTTTTCAATGTAGGAAGATGCCCTTGAACCTGGAGATTTGGGACCCATGGGATGGATACCACGCAGTATTACTTTAAAGGGTCTGAGTTTGCTCACCCAACCTCACCCAACCTTTCAGCCCCAAGAGTGTCCACCCTTATGTCTCATCCAGCTGTGGGTCTAGATATGGTCAATTCAGGTTGCATCACAGCCTCTGAACGAATTTTGTAAGAATTTCTCTCTCTTTCACTGTCTTTGTTTTACGTGTTTTTAAAAGTAGTTTATTTTTATAATGGGGTTTAGCTGCTTTTCACGGCTGTGTTTATGCGGCTTTACACCCACTTGACTCACTTCCAGACAGATATCAATACATAGGTTTTAAGATTCTTACTAGTCACATATATTCTTGTGCGGTAAATAGGGGGTGTTGAGTCCAGTTCACTGAGCAAGGAGTAGGTCTTGTCTATTACATATTGGGTGTATGGAACGGTATCTGAGCGAATTTGAAACCCTTGTTTTATGCATCACCCCACCTCACCTTTCCCGTTAAGCAGCCATAGTGTGTTTTCTAAACGTGTGACTCTGTTCTGTTTTGTAATTCAGTTCAAGTGTAGCGGGTTTTACATCCCCTCTATAAGTGATAGCTTATGATAAGTGTCTTTTTCTGTGTGACTTATTTCACTTAGAATCGTCGTACCTAAATCCACTCATCTTCCTTCTACTAGCCTTATGACATTGATTTCATGTCTGAGTGATATTCCATTGTACATAAGGACCACAACTTCTTTATCCATTTTTCTCTTTCCTGGGATATTTAAGGTTCCATGAAGTGGAGGTTCTTGTCAACAGAGCAGCCCTAAACTTTGGGGTGCCTGTGTCTTGCTGATTTTTAGTTTTCCCAATTTATACGCCCATGAGTGGACGTGCCCTATGCTCCCTAAGCTGTGTTTTTTCGATGTTTCAGGACACACCGTACACTTCTCCAGAGTGGCTGTTGGCAATTTACATATCGGCCATCAGCGTAGCAAGGCTGCCATTTCTCCATGGCCTATCCTGCATTTCTGGATTTGACACTTTTTGCAGCATGGCCCTTTTGACCGATGGGAAGCGAGACTTCTTTGTAGCGCTGATTAGCCTTTCCAGGTTGCTTGGTTGGCCAAACAGGGCGTATGCGTTTTTTCCTGAATATATTCAGGAAAAAACGCATACGCCCTGTTTCGCCAAGGGCATCATTTTCGACGTTTTGCCGCTTTTCATGTGCTTTAAATGCGATTCAAATCTACCTCCTGAAATCTGTTTCCTGCAATTCTACCTTGCTTTCAAATCCTCTTCGTTGCCTTCCCTCAATATATCTGTGGATGAGAGTTATCATTTATAACTCTGCGGGTTTGTGAATTGCAGTGTCCCTGAGCTCCATTTTTCAACTCGCTTTTTTGGGATCTGGCCGCAAAAGCGCGGGATTGCCTCAGGCCCTATTCTGCTTCTGGGCGGCAGGCTGAGCCTGTGGTTAATTCTTCTTCCTGATGGGAAAATAGAGTGACCTGTGCCTGTCCCAACACCTAGATCTAGTCTCTCATTGGTTGCCCCTCTTCCCGTTCATCCTCAGGACAAATTGCAACCTTTAGGGAACAGGAGCTTAAAGGTGCTGATTCTCCAAGTAGGGAGATTGCTAGTAAAGTAGCTGGAAAGGCGAACCCGAGCACAAGGAGATGAGAAATGAGGTGCGTATTAGAAACCTTTCAAAATCACACGGTGTACCATCTTCTGGGTTTCTCATGCATGTTTTCAATGTAGGAAGATGCCCTTGAACCTGGAGATTTGGGACCCATGGGATGGGTACCACGCAGTATTACTTTAAAGGGTCTGCGTTTGCTCACCCAACCTCACCCAAACTTTCAGCCCCAAGAGTGTCCACCCTTATGTCTCATCCAGCTGTGGGTCTAGATATGGTCAATCCAGGTTGCATCACAGCCTCTGAACGAATTTTGTAAGAATTTCTCTCTCTTTCACTGTCTTTGTTTTACGGGTTTTTAAAAGTAATTTATTTTTATAATGGGGTTTAGCTGCTTTTCACGGCTGTGTTTATGCGGCTTTACACCCACTTGACTCACTTCCAGACAGATATCAATACATAGGTTTTAAGATTCTTACTAGTCACATATATTCTTGTGCGGTGAATAGGGGGTGTTGAGTCCAGTTCACTGAGCAAGGAGTAGGTCTTGTCTATTACATATTGGGTGTATGGAACGGTATCTGAGCGAATTTGAAACCCTTGTTTTATGCATCACCCCACCTCACCTTTCCCGTTAAGCAGCCATAGTGTGTTTTCTAAACGTGTGACTCTGTTCTGTTTTGTAATTCAGTTCAAGTGTAGCGGGTTTTACATCCCCTCTATAAGTGATAGCTTATGATAAGTGTCTTTTTCTGTGTGACTTATTTCATTTAGAATCGTCGTAACTAAATCCACTCATCTTGCTTCTACTAGCCTTATGACATTGATTTCATGTCTGAGTGATATTCCATTGTACATAAGGACCACAACTTCTTTATCCATTTTTCTCTTTCCTGGGATATTTAAGGTGCCATGAAGTGGAGGTTCTTGTCAACAGAGCAGCCCTAAACTTTGGGGTGCTTGTGTCTTGCTGATTTTTAGTTTTCCCAATTTATACGCCCATGAGTGGACGTGCCCTATGCTCCCTAAGCTGTGTTTTTTCGATGTTTCAGGACACACCGTACACTTCTCCAGAGTGGCTGTTGGCAATTTACATCCCGGCCATCAGCGTAGCAAGGCTGCCATTTCTCCATGGCCTGTCCTGCATTTCTGGTTTTGACACTTTTTGCAGCATGGCACTTTTGACCGATGGGAAGCGAGACTTCTTTGTAGCGCTGATTAGCCTTTCCAGGTTGCTTGGTTGGCCAAACAGGGCGTATGCGTTTTTTCCTGAATATATTCAGGAAAAAACGCATACGCCCTGTTTGGCCAAGGGCATCATTGTCGACGTTCTGCCGCTTTTCAGGTGCTTTAAATGCGATTCAAATCTACCTTCTGAAATCTGTTTCCTGCAATTCTACCTTGCTTTCAAATCCTCTGCGTTGCCTTCCCTCAATATATTTGTGGACGAGAGTTATCATTTATAACTCAGCAGCTTTGTGAATGGCAGTGCCCTTGAGCTCCATTTTTCAACTGTCTTTTTTGGGAGCTGGCCGCAAAAGCACGGGATTGCCTCAGGCCCTATTCTGGTTCCTGGCAGCAGGCTGAGCCTTTGGATAATTCTTCTTCCTGATGGGAAAATAGAGTGACCTGTGCCTGTCCCAACACCTAGATCTAGTCTCTCATTGGTTGCCCCTCTTCCCGTTCATCCTCAGGACAAATTGCAACCTGTAGGGAACAGGAGCTTAAAGGTGCTGATTCTCCAAGTAGGGAGATTGCTAGTAAAGTAGCTGGAAAGGCGAACCCGAGCACAAGGAGATGAGAAATGAGGTGCGTATTAGAAACCTTTCAAAATCACACGGTGTACCATCTTCTGGGTTACTCATGCATGTTTTCAATGTAGGAAGATGCCCTTGAACCTGGAGATTTGGGACCCATGGGATGGGTACCACGCAGTATTACTTTAAAGGGTCTGAGTTTGCTCACCCAACCTCACCCAACCTTTCAGCCCCAAGAGTGTCCACCCTTATGTCTCATCCAGCTATGGGTCTAGATATGGTCAATCCAGGTTGCATCACAGCCTCTGAACGAATTTTGTAAGAATTTCTCTCTCTTTCACTGTCTTTGTTTTATGGGTTTTTAAAAGTAGTTTATTTTTATAATGGGGTTTAGCTGCTTTTCACGGCTGTGTTTATGTGGCTTTACACCCATTGACTCACTTCCAGACAGATATCAATACAAAGGTTTTAAGATTCTTACTAGTCACATATATTCTTGTGCGGTGAATAGGGGGTGTTGAGTCCAGTTCACTGAGCAAGGAGTAGGTCTTGTCTATTACATATTGGGTGTATGGAACTGTATCTGAGCGAATTTGAAACCCTTGTTTTATGCATCACCCCACCTCACCTTTCCCGTTAAGCAGCCATAGTGTGTTTTCTAAACGTGTGACTCTGTTCTGTTTTGTAATTCAGTTCAAGTGTAGCGGTTTTTACATTCCCTCTATAAGTGATAGTTTATGATAAGTGTCTTTTTCTGTGTGACTTATTTCACTTAGAATCGTCGTACCTAAATCCACTCATCTTGCTTCTACTAGCCTTATGACATTGATTTCGTGTCTGAGTGATATTCCATTGTACATAAGGACCACAACTTCTTTATCCATTTTTCTCTTTCCTGGGATATTTAAGGTGTCATGAAGTGGAGGTTCTTGTCAACAGAGCAGCCCTAAACTTTGGGGTGCCTGTGTCTTGCTGATTTTTAGTTTTCCCAATTTATACGCCCATGAGTGGACGTGCCCTATGCTCCCTAAGCTGTGTTTTTTCGATGTTTCAGGACACACCGGACACTTCTCCAGAGTGGCTGTTGGCAATTTACATCCCGCCCATCAGCGTAGCAAGGCTGCCATTTCTCCATGGCCTGTCCTGCATTTCTGGTTTTGACACTTTTTGCAGCATGGCCCTTTTGACCGATGGGAAGCGAGACTTCTTTGTAGCGCTGATTTGCCTTTCCAGGTTGCTTGGTTGGCCAAAAAGGGCGTAAGCGTTTTTTCCTGAATATAATCAGGAAAAAACGCATACGCCCTTTTTGGCCAAAGGCATCATTGTCGACGTTTTGCCGCTTTTCATGTGCTTTAAAGGCGATTCGAATCTACCTCCTGAAATCTCTTTCCTGCAATTCTGCCTTGCTTTCAAATCCTCTTCGTTGCCTTCCCTCAGTATATCTGTGGATGAGAGTTATCATTTATAACTCTGCGGGTTTGTGAATTGCAGTGTCCCTGAGCTCCATTTTTCAACTCGCTTTTTTGGGAGCTGGCCGCAAAAGCGCGGGATTGCCTCAGGCCCTATTCTGCTTCTGGGCGGCAGGCTGAGCCTGTGGTTAATTCTTCTTCCTGATGGGAAAATAGAGTGACCTGTGCCTGTCCCAACACCTAGATCTAGTCTCTCATCGGTTGCCCCTCTTCCCGTTCATCCTCAGGACAAATTGCAACCTGTAGGGAACAGGAGCTTAAAGGTGCTGATTCTCCAAGTAGGGAGATTGATAGTAAAGTAGCTGGAAAGGCGAACCCGAGCACAAGGAGATGAGAAATGAGGTGCGTATTAGAAACCTTTCAAAATCACACGGTGTACCATCTTCTGGGTTACTCATGCATGTTTTCAATGTAGGAAGATGCCCTTGAACTTGGAGATTTGGGACCCATGGGATGGGTACCACGCAGTATTACTTTAAAGGGTCTGCGTTTGCTCACCCAACCTCACCCAAACTTTCAGCCCCAAGAGTGTCCACCCTTATGTCTCATCCAGCTGTGGGTCTAGATATGGTCAATCCAGGTTGCATCACAGCCTCTGAACGAATTTTGTAAGAATTTCTCTCTCTTTCACTGTCTTTGTTTTACGGGTTTTTAAAAGTAGTTTATTTTTATAATGGGGTTTAGCTGCTTTTCACGGCTGTGTTTATGTGGCTTTACACCCACTTGACTCACTTCCAGACAGATATCAATACAAAGGTTTTAAGATTCTTACTAGTCACATATATTCTTGTGCGGTGAATAGGGGGTGTTGAGTCCAGTTCACTGAGCAAGGAGTAGGTCTTGTCTATTACATATTGGGTGTATGGAACTGTATCTGAGCGAATTTGAAACCCTTGTTTTATGCATCACCCCACCTCACCTTTCCCGTTAAGCAGCCATAGTGTGTTTTCTAAACGTGTGACTCTGTTCTGTTTTGTAATTCAGTTCAAGTGTAGCGGTTTTTACATTCCCTCTATAAGTGATAGTTTATGATAAGTGTCTTTTTCTGTGTGACTTATTTCACTTAGAATCGTCGTACCTAAATCCACTCATCTTGCTTCTACTAGCCTTATGACATTGATTTCGTGTCTGAGTGATATTCCATTGTACATAAGGACCACAACTTCTTTATCCATTTTTCTCTTTCCTGGGATATTTAAGGTGTCATGAAGTGGAGGTTCTTGTCAACAGAGCAGCCCTAAACTTTGGGGTGCCTGTGTCTTGCTGATTTTTAGTTTTCCCAATTTATACGCCCATGAGTGGACGTGCCCTATGCTCCCTAAGCTGTGTTTTTTCGATGTTTCAGGACACACCGGACACTTCTCCAGAGTGGCTGTTGGCAATTTACATCCCGCCCATCAGCGTAGCAAGGCTGCCATTTCTCCATGGCCTGTCCTGCATTTCTGGTTTTGACACTTTTTGCAGCATGGCCCTTTTGACCGATGGGAAGCAAGACTTCTTTGTAGCACTGATTAGCCTTTCCAGGTTGCTTGGTTGGGCAATAAGGGCGTATGCGTTTTTTCCTGAATATATTCAGGAAAAAACGCATACGCCCTGTTTGGCCAAGTGCATCATTGTTGACGTTTTGCCGCTTTTCATGTGCTTTAAAGGCGATTCGAATCTAGCTCCTGAAATCTGTTTCCTGCAATTCTACCTTGCTTTCAAATCCTCTTCGTTGCCTTCCCTCAATATATCTGTGGACGAGAGTTATCATTTATAACTCTGCGGGTTTGTGAATTGCAGTGTCCCTGAGCTCCATTTTTCAACTCGCTTTTTTGGGATCTGGCCGCAAAAGCGCGGGATTGCCTCAGGCCCTATTCTGCTTCTGGGCGGCAGGCTGAGCCTGTGGTTAATTCTTCTTCCTGATGGGAAAATAGAGTGACCTGTGCCTGTCCCAACACCTAGATCTAGTCTCTCATCGGTTGCCCCTCTTCCCGTTCATCCTCAGGACAAATTGCAACCTGTAGGGAACAGGAGCTTAAAGGTGCTGATTCTCCAAGTAGGGAGATTGCTAGTAAAGTAGCTGGAAAGGCGAACCCGAGCACAAGGAGATGAGAAATGAGGTGCGTATTAGATACCTTTCAAAATCACACGGTGTACCATCTTCTGGGTTTCTCATGCATGTTTTCAATGTAGGAAGATGCCCTTGAACCTGGAGATTTGGGACCCATGGGATGGGTACCACGCAGTATTACTTTAAAGGGTCTGCGTTTGCTCACCCAACCTCACCCAAACTTTCAGCCCCAAGAGTGTCCACCCTTATGTCTCATCCAGCTGTGGGTCTAGATATGGTCAATCCAGGTTGCATCACAGCCTCTGAACGAATTTTGTAATAATTTCTCTCTCTTTCACTGTCTTTGTTTTACGGGTTTTTAAAAGTAATTTATTTTTATAATGGGGTTTAGCTGCTTTTCACGGCTGTGTTTATGCGGCTTTACACCCACTTGACTCACTTCCAGACAGATATCAATACATAGGTTTTAAGATTCTTACTAGTCACATATATTCTTGTGCGGTGAATAGGGGGTGTTGAGTCCAGTTCACTGAGCAAGGAGTAGGTCTTGTCTATTACATATTGGGTGTATGGAACGGTATCTGAGCGAATTTGAAACCCTTGTTTTATGCATCACCCCACCTCACCTTTCCCGTTAAGCAGCCATAGTGTGTTTTCTAAACGTGTGACTCTGTTCTGTTTTGTAATTCAGTTCAAGTGTAGCGGGTTTTACATCCCCTCTATAAGTGATAGCTTATGATAAGTGTCTTTTTCTGTGTGACTTATTTCACTTAGAATCGTCGTACCTAAATCCACTCATCTTCCTTCTACTAGCCTTATGACATTGATTTCATGTCTGAGTGATATTCCATTGTACATAAGGACCACAACTTCTTTATCCATTTTTCTCTTTCCTGGGATATTTAAGGTTCCATGAAGTGGAGCTTCTTGTCAACAGAGCAGCCCTAAACTTTGGGGTGCCTGTGTCTTGCTGATTTTTAGTTTTCCCAATTTATACGCCCATGAGTGGACGTGCCCTATGCTCCCTAAGCTGTGTTTTTTCGATGTTTCAGGACACACCGTACACTTCTCCAAGGTGCCGGTTGGCAATTTACATCCCGGCCATCAGCGTAGCAAGGCTGCCATTTCTCCATGGCCTATCCTGCATTTCTGGATTTGACACTTTTTGCAGCATGGCCCTTTTGACCGATGGGAAGCGAGACTTCTTTGTAGCGCTGATTAGCCTTTCCAGGTTTCTTGGTTGGCCAAACAGGGCGTATGCGTTTTTTCCTGAATATATTCAGGAAAAAACGCATACGCCCTGTTTGGCCAAGGGCATCATTTTCGACGTTTTGCCGCTTTTCATGTGCTTTAAATGCGATTCAAATCTACCTCCTGAAATCTGTTTCCTGCAATTCTACCTTGCTTTCAAATCCTCTTCGTTGCCTTCCCTCAATATATCTGTGGATGAGAGTTATCATTTATAACTCTGCGGGTTTGTGAATTGCAGTGTCCCTGAGCTCCATTTTTCAACTCGCTTTTTTGGGATCTGGCCGCAAAAGCGCGGGATTGCCTCAGGCCCTATTCTGCTTCTGGGCGGCAGGCTGAGCCTGTGGTTAATTCTTCTTCCTGATGGGAAAATAGAGTGACCTGTGCCTGTCCCAACACCTAGATCTAGTCTCTCATTGGTTGCCCCTCTTCCCGTTCATCCTCAGGACAAATTGCAACCTGTAGGGAACAGGAGCTTAAAGGTGCTGATTCTCCAAGTAGGGAGATTGCTAGTAAAGTAGCTGGAAAGGCGAACCCGAGCACAAGGAGATGAGAAATGAGGTGCGTATTAGAAACCTTTCAAAATCACACGGTGTACCATCTTCTGGGTTTCTCATGCATGTTTTCAATGTAGGAAGATGCCCTTGAACCTGGAGATTTGGGACCCATGGGATGGGTACCACGCAGTATTACTTTAAAGGGTCTGCGTTTGCTCACCCAACCTCACCCAAACTTTCAGCCCCAAGAGTGTCCACCCTTATGTCTCATCCAGCTGTGGGTCTAGATATGGTCAATCCAGGTTGCATCACAGCCTCTGAACGAATTTTGTAAGAATTTCTCTCTCTTTCACTGTCTTTGTTTTACGGGTTTTTAAAAGTAATTTATTTTTATAATGGGGTTTA